>NC_059211.1:59272150-59872150 GCF_020615455.1 Coregonus clupeaformis | reverse complement strand
TTTTTGCAGCATTGAAGGTCCCCAAGAACACAGTGGCCTCCATCATTCTTAAATGGAAGAAGTTTGGGACCACCAAGACTCTTCCTAGAGCTGGACGCCTGGTCAAATTGAGCAATCGGGGAAGGGCCTTGGTCAAGGAGGTGACCAAGAACCTGATGGTAACTCTGACGGAGCTCTAGAGTTCCTCTGTGGAGATGGGAGAACCTCTCAGAAGGACAACCATCTCTGCAGCACTCCACCAATCAGGCCTTTATGATAGTGGCCAGACGGAAGCCACTCCTCAGTAAAAGGCACATGACAGCCTGCTTGGAGTTAGCCAAAAGGCACCTAAATGACTCTCAGACCATGAGAAACAAGATTCTCTGGTCTGATGAAACCAAGATTGAACTCTTTGGTCTGAATGCCAAGCATCACGTCTGGAGGAAACCTGGCACCATCCCTACGGTGAAGCATGGTGGTGGCAGCATCATGCTGTGTGGATGTTTTTCAGCGGCAGGGACTGGGAAACTAGTCAGGATCGAGGCAAAGATGAACGGAGCAATGTACAGAGAGATCCTTGATGAAAACCTGCTGCAGAGCGCTCAGGACCTCAGACTGGGGTGTAGGTTCACCTTCCAACAGTACAATGACCCTAAGCACATAGCCAAGACAATGCAGGAGTGGCTTCGGGACAAGTCTCTGAATGTCCTTGAGTGGCCCAGCCAGAGCCCGGACATGAACCCAATCGAACATTTCTGGAGAGACCTGCAAATAGCTGTGCAGCGATGCTCCCCATCCAACCTGACAGAGCTTGAGAGGATCTGCAGAGAAGTATGGGAGAAACTCCCCAAATACAGGTGTGCCAAGCTTGTAGCGTCATACCCAGGAAGACTTGAGGCTGTATTCACTGCCAAAGGTGCTTCAACAAGGTACTGAGTAAAGGGTCTGTAAATGTGATATTTTCGTTTTTTATTTTTAATACATTTGCAAAAAAATCTAAACTGTTTTTGCTTTGTCATTATGGGGTATTGTATGTAGATTGATGATCTGGGAAAAAACTATTTAATCCATTGTAGAATAAGGCTGTAATGTAACAAAATGTGGAAAAAGTCAAGGGGTCTGAATACTTTCCTAATGCACTGTATATTCAGAGTAGGTTGATGTGGAAAAGAAGGGATGATAAGAAGATGAGGGGAATGGGGCAGAAAGGGGGGATGGAGAGGAGGAATCAGTCAAGGATGGATGATCACAGAAGTTTGAGGAAAAGCATTTTTGAATCTCCAATTTTCTTTTCCTGTAAAACCTCCCTTTTCTCTCTGAAATACTGCATTGAACTGTTTCATTAGTAAGAAGCTTCTATTGAATATTTATAAGTCGCTTAATAAAACATCAATAAAGGAGAAGATGCCCTTTACATGGAGCTGCTACTGCTAGACTCCAGGACTCTCTGCTACATCCCAAATAGCACCCTATTCCCTATGTCATGCACTACTTTTGACCAGGGCCCATAGGGTGCCTCAGGACTCTCTGCGCTGCAAACTTTTTAATTATTTCTAACTAATTCAAATGGAGAAACTCCAGGTTAATCTCTCTTTTGCTCCTCTCTCTCTCTCTCTCTTTCTCTCTCTCTCTCTCTCTCTGTTTCTCTCCCTCTCTCTGTCATCAGTTGTGTAGAATGTAGGCCAATGGGTGTGCATGTGCGTGTGTCTGTGTTTCTGTGCATGTCTATAGAGAGTGTGCAGGTATAACTATATAATTGGTTAGTGTTAGGGGGTGTAATGATGCTGAGATGCAAGTAGGCCACATTAATTGTGTGTATGTGTTTCTGTGCATGTCTGTAGGGAGTGTATACTGTATAAGTGTGAGTGTCAGCGTGTTTTGTGTGTTGAGGGATGGACTGTGCGGTGTGTTTTGCTGACTAAGTTCCTAGCTGGCAGTAACAGTAGGGCTCTGTAGGGCTGTGCTGTGTGATGTTTTATTAATCTGTCTATCCTGATGGAGCTTGGCTCAGATAGACGTGCTGGTCATTCCTAGAGCGAGCCTCTGCCTCCTCACCTCACCTAGCCACCTTCACTGGCTTGATAGTATACACACACAATCTCTCTTTATCTACAGTTGAAGTCGGATGTTTACTTACACTTTAGCCAAATACATTTAAACTCAGTTTTTCACAATTCTTGACATTTAATGGTATCCATTACTGGGAGTTACAGGATAGGTACTGTTTGGTGTAGCACAGAGAATTTTCGACCAACCTTAGCGATGCTGTCGTCATCCTCAATTCGGGGAAACAAGAGTCTCATAAAATGTCTGTGTCCATTTGCAGGGGGTCAGGTTGAATTTATAAAATGATCTGTTACTTTTTTTTGCTCCATAAAGTAATACAACAATATGTGGGCCGCAATCGTATCTATTTCGAGTCTTCTCACTCATTGATCGAGACAGGGCTCTGTCATCATGACATGCAGCATGTTGGGGTGGACACCCACCTGTCTCGATCAATGAGAGAAGACTTGAAATAGACAAGATGTCTGCAAAAATTTGGGTAAGTTACATAATCTGGTGTAACAATCTGTAGCTACAGTTCTCTGCACTTGTGTGCCTCTACACCTGAGACACACTCGGACACACTGAACTGTACTACACTGTTCATACAATTTTTTTTACCATATAACATTCTTGTTGAATACTGTTTTCTTGAGTTAGCATTAAATAGTGTACACTCCCCTGTATTTTAGAATTTGACAAATTAACAAACATTCTTTGGATATCTGAATGTCTAGCATCTGTTTGATGCTACAGAGCCCTGTACAGCTTACAGTGCCTTCGGAAAGTATTCAGTCCCCTTGACTTATTCCACATTTTGTTACATTACAGCCTTATTTTAAAATGGATTAAATAAATAAAAATCCTCAGCCATCTACACACAATACCCCATAATGACAAAGCGAAAACAGAAAACAAACAGCAAATTTATTAAAAATAAAAAACGGATATCTTACTTATTTACATAAGTATTCAGACCCTTTGCTATGAGACTCGAAATTGAGCTCAGGTGCATCCTGTTTCCATTGATCATCCTTGATGTTTCTACAACTTGATTGGAGTCCAACTGTGGTAATTTCAATTGATTGGACATGATTTGGAAAGGCACATACCTGTCTATATAAGGTCCCACAGTTGGCAGTACATGTCAGAGCAAAAACATTTACATTTACGTCATTTAGCAGACGCTCTTATCCAGAGCGACTTACAAATTGGTGCATTCACCTTATAGCCAGTGGGATAACCACTTTACAATATATTTTTTTTTGGGGGGGGGGTAGAAGGATTACTTTATCCTATCCCAGGTATTTGGGTGTAGGGACTGATCAGAGCCTGAAGGTACGGAGGTGCCGTTCCCCTCACAGCTCCGTAGGCAAGCACCATGGTCTTGTAGCAGATGCGAGCTTCAACTGGAAGCCAGTGGAGTGTGCGGAGGAGCGGGGTGACGTGAGAGAACTTGGGAAGGTTGAACACCAGATGGGCTGCAAGAGCCATGAGGTCGAAGGAGAGCTCCGAGACAGGATTGTGTCGAGCCGCCAATCTGGGGAAGGGTACCAAAAACTTTCTGCAGCATTGAAGGTCCCCAAGAACACAGTGGCCTCCATCATTCTTAAATGGAATAAGTTTGGAACCATCAAGACTCTTCCTAGAGCTGGACGCCCGGCCATACTGAGTAATTGGGGAAGAAGGGCCTTGGTCAGGGAGGTGACCAAGAACCTGATGGTCACTCTGACAGAGCTTTAGAGTTCCTCTGTCGGGAAGGGAGAACCTTCCAGAAGGACAACCATCTCTGCAGCACTCCACCATTCAGGCCTTTATGGTAGAGTGGCCAGACGGAAGCCACTCCTCAGTAAAAGGCACATGACAGCCTGCTTAAAGTTTACCAAAAGGCACCTAAAGGACTCTCAGACCATGAGAAACAAGATTCTCTGGTCTGATGAAACCATGATTGAACTCTATGGCCTGAATGCCAAGTGTCACGTCTGGAGGAAACATGGCACCATCCCGACGGTGAAGCATGGTGGTGGCAGCATCATGCTGTGGGGATCGAGGCAAAGATGAACGGAGTGAAGTACAGAGAGATCCTTGATGAAAACCTGCTCCAGAGCGCTCAGGACCTCAGACTGGGGTGAAGGTTCACCTTCCAACAGGACAACGACCCTAAGTACACAGTCAAAACAACGCAGTAGTGGCTTCGGGACAAGTCTCTGAATGTCCTTGAGTGGCCCAGCCAGAGGCCGGACTTGAACCCGATCGAACATCTCTGGAGAGACCTGAAAATAGCTGTGCTGCAACGCTCTGCATCCAACCTGACAGAACTTGAGAGGGATGGGAGAAACTCCCCAAATACAGGTGTGCCAAGCTTGTAGCGTCATATCCAAGAAGACTCGAGGCTGTAATCGCTGCCAAAGGTGCTTCAACAAAGTACTGAGTAAAGGGTCTGAATACTTACGTAAATGTGATATTTTGGTTTTTAATTTTTAATAAATTTGCAATATTTTCTAAACCTGTTTTTGCTTTGTCATTATGGGTCATTGTGTGTAGATTGATGAGGACATTTGTTTTTGAAATCCATTTTAGAGTAAGGCTGTAACGTAACAAAATGTGGAAAAAATCAAGGGGTCTGATTACTTTCCGAATGCTCTGTATAAATAGCTTATTCTCCTCTCTCTGCCTCTGCTTTGTTAAATGGTTATCTGGGAAACGCTACCGTTGTACAGGGAGATGCTTTGAAATAGAGCTCAGATTAGGGACCATCTCTCGCGCTCTCTTTCTCACTTTCTCTCTCGCTCTATACCTCAATTTCTCTCTCTTTTTCACTCTCTCCTCTCTTTCATTCCCTCGTTAGCCCGCTTCACTCACTTCCCACGTGTGTGCAATACACACACACACGGCACGGCTGTCTGCCGCTGTTGACCATGAGCCCGGGGATCAGTGTGTTCCTGTCTCTGATCCGTACGTCAGCCCTAAGAGGAGCTGACCACGCACACACACTTCCATCTCTCTCTCTCTCCTTTTTTCTTGCTCCCTGTCTCTTCCTTTCTTTTTCTCACATTGCCCTATTTTGCCCTGTTCTGTTCTTATCCTTCTCTTTCCTCTCTTTCCTCTTTCTGTCTCACTTCCTGTAGTGGGCTGTAGTGTGTAGTCAGTGTGTGTGTGTGTGTGTGTGTGTCCTTCCACTGTTGGTGTGAAAGGCGAGATCGTAAGAGAGAGTAATTGAGGTGAGCGACAGAAAGGGTTATTGAAGGAATAGAATAGGCCAGGGGTATTCAAACGTTTCTTGCCCAGGGACCCCTGCTCAGGCAAACCGGGTAGGTATGTAATTCAAAATGTGGTTATTCTGTTGTCACTAGCGATATTAGTAAAAACCTAGAATAAAAAAAAGATATATTTTTTCATGGACCCCCTGCAGTACTACCTCTGTAGACCCCAGTTTGAATATCCCTAGAATAGGCCTATGACCTTGTACACTTGGTTTACTCACTCACTCTCACTCACTCACTTACTCACTCACTCGAACATTACTAGCCTAGTCACTACAGCACAGTCGTGTCCTCCCCCTCTCTCTCGCTCTCTCGCTCGCTCTCGCTCTCTGTTGCCTGGGGCTGTGGCACAGGGGTGTCTCACCAGAGAGAGATATGGGATAGGAGAGGAGAGGGAATCTCCTTACCCTCTCACTCTGCTACGTCTGGGCTTTCTCTGACTATTCTACCCTACTCTACTCTAAATTGGCTAATCTACCCTCACGTCTGCAAACAAATATTTTGGACCACATGGACCTCAGTTAGAGCTCCGAGAGAGAGGACAGAGAGAGGAGAGGGGTGGAGGAAAGAGAGAGGGGAGAGAAGGAGATGGTCAAGAGTTTTTCCTGACCAAGTTGCCCGACAAGGAAGAACTGTCTCTAGAGCAGCACTCGTCTCTACACCCTCTACTCTCCCTCCATGGTATCCCTCCGTCTCTACCCTCCACTCTCTCCATTCTATCCCTTTCTCTACACCCTCCGTTCTCTCTATTCTATCACTCCGTCTCTACACCCTCCACTCAAAATTCCACATTCAAATGAATTCAACATTTTGAATTTTGAAAAATATTCCTTTCATGCCTGTTCCAACTGCAGTCAGATTCTCTCTCTCGCTTTCACTCTTTCCCCGTCTCTTTCTCATCTCTCTCTCTCTCCTCTCTTCTATGTAGAGATCACTCCTGCTGCCTGCTGTCTCCTGCAGCGAATCAGCCTATTTATAGATCAAGGGTTAGCAGGGGAGAGAGGGAGTAAAAGGGGGAAGAACGAGCGAAGGAGAGAGAGTTGGGGGGAAGGAGAGAGTAAGAGGGAGAGTAGTTGGGGTATAGAAGTGGAAAGCGCAGAGAGATAGAGCAAAGACATGAGTTTTGGCTATAAGATGGGAGTAAGGGGGTTAGGGGAATGCTGCAATTATGAAGCAAGTGTTACAACACTCCCACTGCCTCTCCCTCTCTCTCCTTCCCTACTCTCTCTCCTTTGCTTATTCCCTACTCTCTCTGTCCCCTTCTCTCTCCTTCCCTATCTCTCTCTCTGTCTCCCTCCCTCTCTCCCTCTCTCTCTCATTCCCTCTCCTTTCCTCTTTCTCTCTCTTTCTCACTCTATCCCTTCCTCTCTCTCTCCCTCTATTTATCTCTCCCTGACGTGGAGCAGAGCAGAGTAGAGAGCAGTAGAGCCCAGTCAGTGTTGCTGGTTGAAATGTCACTGCTTTATCATGTATTTAATAGGCTATAGGTCAGTTTGCTCCCTAATACGGACCACACAGCCATGGTGCCACCACACTGCCACCACCACCACCCCCTGCAGCCATTCTCTCTCTCTTTCTCTCCTCCCTCTGTCCCTCTCATTCTTTCGCTCTCTCTCTCTGTCTCGCTCTCCTCTCTTTTTCTCTTCACGTCTGCACTCTATATTTAGCTCATCCTGTCATTCTCTCATCTTCAAATCTTCCTCCATGCCTCATTCTCTCACTTCTCTTCTCTCGTTTTCTCTCTCGGTCCCGTGAGTAAAGAGTGTTGATAGAGATGTCACATCCATGTGGACATGTCCACACTTAGTCTGGACCTGAAGATGCTGGATGTGTGTTGTGATACTGTTGTAATACTAACCTAGGCCTGAACTAATGGTTCCTAATCTCCCTCCCTCTCCCTCTGCCCTCTCTCTCTTTCTCATTCTCTCTTTCTCTCTCCCTCCCTCCCTCTCTCTATCAACAGTGAGTGACAGCTGCTTCAGGAACCTGGCTGAGGACCGCAGTGGAGTAAACCTCAAAGATCTGGTCCACGACCCGTCACTGTGAGTATGCGCACACACACACACCCTTTTAGACGAGCACACACATACCAGTCATCCAGGTCCTGTTCGAGGCGTGCGTGTGTGAACCTGCTGGCCTCTCTCCTCCACCACTGCACAATCCTGCTCTGCAGCCTCCTCAGCTCTCCTCTTAGCTTAGATTGTTCCTCACGTAGCACCCTCCTGACAAGCCACTTTCACCAAGGACAGAGCCTCCTCTCCTACTCTCTCTTCCTCTTTCTCTCCCCGTCTCTCTCCCTCGCTCTCTCTCCATCCATCCATCGTCTCTCTCCCTCCCTCCCTCCCTCCCTCTATCCTCTCAGAGTCAGGGGTCAGGCACCAGCGTGTAACGTGCCATTTAAATAATTGATTAATCTCGGTCCAATTATGCTGGTGCCACACTTGATATTTCACGGCTGCAGAAGCGTGTTGTGGAGCGTTGAGACACCTGTGTGTGTGTGTGTGTGTGTGTGTGTGTTGCAGAGCATTGAGGCACCAGAGGATGGTTGTGATAGATGACTCCATGACACCTCCCTCCCCGTGCCTAGACTGTAATGTAGCGCTGCTAGCTAGCCACTAACCGTGAGACTGTAATGTTGCTCCTAACAGTTAATTGCTGGTTAATGCCAACACCAGCTGGGCTTGGGCTGTAGGCTAGGCCATGACCACTATATTAACACCTTACTACATTTGAAATGTTATTCATTTAGCAGACGCTCTTATCCAGAGCAAATTTCAGGAGCAATTAGGGTTGAGTGCCTTGCTCAAGGGCACATCGACAGATTTGACCTAGTTGGTTCGGGGATTCTAACCAGCGACCTTTCGGTTACTGGCCCAACACTCCTAACCGCTAGGCTACATGCCGCCCATTCTACATACAAACACGTACGCATGCACGGACGTACACAAGTGCACACACGTGCATACATATATATATATTCTAAGGCTGTGCGCTAATCTCACCAGTCAGACATCTCTCCATTTACCTCAAAGGAAGGGAGAGGGGGAGAGAGAAAGAGAGGATGGATGGGGAGGGTGTGGGAGTTTATACACTATATATATACAAAAGTATGTGGTCAACCCCTTCAGATGAGTGGATTCTAGCACACAGCCATGCAATCTCCGTAGACAAACATTGGCAGTAGAACGGCCTTACTGAGCTCAGTGACTTTCAACGTGCCACTGTCATAGGATTGAACTGTTCCAACAAGACAGTTCGCCAAATTTCTGCCCTGCTAGAGCTGCCCCGGTCAACTGTAAGTGCTATTATTGTGAAGTGGAAATGTCTAGTAGCAACAACGGCTCAGCCGCGAAGTGGTAGGCTAGACAAGCTCACGGAACGGGACCGCTGAGTGCTGAAGCGCGTAGCGTGTAAAAATCGTCCGTCTTCGGTTGCAACACTCATTACTGAGTTCCAAACTGCCTCTGGAAGTAACATCAGCACAGGAACTGTTCGTCGGGAGCTTCATGAAATGGGTTTCCATGGCCGAGCAGCCGCACACAAGCCTCAGATCACCATGCGCAATGCCAAGCGTCGGCTGGAGTGGTGTAAAGCTCGCCGCCATTGGATTCTGGAGTGATGAATCACGCTTAACCATCTGGCAGTCCGACGGACGAATCTGGGTTTGGCAGATGCCAGGAGAACGCTACCTGCCCGAATGCATAGTGCCAACTGTAAAGTTTGGTGGAGGAGGAATAATGGTCTACGGCTGTTTTTCATGGTTCGGGCTAAGCCCCTTAGTTCCAGTAAAGGTAAATCTTAACGCTACAGCATACCATGAAATTCTAGACGATTCTGTGCTTCCAACTTTGTGGCAACAGTTTGGGGAAGACCCTTTGTTGTTTTAGCATGACAATGCCCCCGTGCACAAAGCGAGATCCATACAGAAATGGTTTGTCGAGATCGGGGTGGAAGAACTTGACTGGCTTGCACAGAGCCCTGACCTCAACCCCATCGAACACCTTTGGGATGAGTTGAAACGCCGACTGCGAGCCAGGCCTAATCGCCTCGCGACTAGCTCTTAGGAAACTTTGCGGTATTTAGTTTTTTTATGTATTATTTTTTACATTAAGCCAAGTATATTACTCGCTAATATTCAGTCTCTGGATAACAAAGTCGACGAGCTCAGGGCAACGATTTCTTTACAGAGCGACATCAGGGCCTGTAACATACTATGTTTCACGGAAACATGGCTCTCTCGGGATATTCTGTCGAAATCGGTCCAGCCAGATGGGTTCTCAGTTCATCGCACAGACATAAATAAATATATCTCCGGGAAACGGGCGTAGGTGTGTGTTTCGTGATTAACGACTCATGAAAGTCCTTTTGTTCACCCGACCTAGAATACCTCACAATCAAATGCAGACCGTATTATCTCCCAAGATAATTTTCTTTGGTTATAGTCACGGCCGTGTATATATCCCCCTCAAGCCGATGCCACGACGGCCCTCAAAGAACTTCACTGGACTTTATGCAAACTGGAAACCACATATCCTGAGGCTGCATTTATTGTAGCTGGGGATTTTAACAAAGCAAATTTGAGGACTAGGCTGCTGAAGTTCTATCAACATATCGACTCTTGTACTCAGGCTGCTAAAATTCTTGACCATTGCTAATCGAACTTCCGGGATGGTTACAGTGGGGAAAAAAAGTATTTAGTCAGCCACCAATTGTGCAAGTTCTCCCACTTAAAAAGATGAGAGAGGCCTGGAATTTTCATCATAGGTACACGTCAACTATGACAGACAAAATTAGATTTTTTTTCTCCAGAAAATCACATTGTAGAATTTTTTATGAATTTATTTGCAAATTATGGTGGAAAATAAGTATTTGGTCAATAACAAAAGTTTCTCAATACTTTGTTATATACCCTTTGTTGGCAATGACACAGGTCAAACGTTTTCTGTAAGTCTTCACAAGGTTTTCACACACTGTTGCTGGTATTTTGGCCCATTCCTCCATGCAGATCTCCTCTAGAGCAGTGATGTTTTGGGGCTGTCGCTGGGCAACACAGACTTTCAACTCCCTCCAAAGATTTTCTATGGGGTTGAGATCTGGAGACTGGCTAGGCCACTCCAGGACCTTGAAATGCTTCTTACGAAGCCACTCCTTCGTTGCCCGGGCGGTGTGTTTGGGATCATTGTCATGCTGAAAGACCCAGCCACATTTCATCTTCAATACCCTTGCTGATGGAAGGAGTTTTTCACTCAAAATCTCACGATACATGGCCCCATTCATTCTTTCCTTTACACGGATCAGTCGTCCTGGTACCTTTGCAGAAAAACAGCCCCAAAGCATGATGTTTCCACCCCCATGCTTCACAGTAGGTATGGTGTTCTTTGGATGCAACTCAGCATTCTTTGTCCTCCAAACACGACGAGTTGGGTTTTTACCAAAAAGTTCTATTTTGGTTTCATCTGACCATATGACATTCTCCCAATCCTCTTCTGGATCATCCAAATGCACTCTAGCAAACTTCAGACGGGCCTGGACATGTACTGGCTTAAGCAGGGGGACACGTCTGGAACTGCAGGATTTGAGTCCCTGGCGGCGTAGTGTGTTACTGATGGTAGGCTTTGTTACTTTGGTCCCAGCTCTCTGCAGGTCATTCACTAGGTCCCCCGTGTGGTTCTGGGATTTTTGCTCACCGTTCTTGTGATCATTTTGACCCCAAGGGGTGAGATCTTGCGTGGAGCCCCAGATCGAGGGAGATTATCAGTGGTCTTGTATGTATTCCATTTCCTAATAATTGCTCCCACAGTTGATTTCTTCAAACCAAGCTGCTTACCTATTGCAGATTCAGTCTTCCCAGCCTGGTGCAGGTCTACAATTTTGTTTCTGGTGTCCTTTGACAGCTCTTTGGTCTTGGCCATAGTGGAGTTTGGAGTGTGACTGTTTGAGGTTGTGGACAGGTGTCTTTTATACTGATAACAAGTTCAAACAGGTGCCATTAATACAGGTAACGAGTGGAGGACAGAGGAGCCTCTTAAAGAAGAAGTTACAGGTCTGAGAGAGCCAGAAATCTTGCTTGTTTGTAGGTGACCAAATACTTATTTTCCACCATAATTTACAAATAAATTCATTATAAATCCTACAATGTGATTTTCTGGATTTTTTTCCCTCATTTTGTCTGTCATAGTTGACGTGTACCTATTATGAAAATTACAGGCCTCTCTCATCTTTTTAAGTATGAGAACTTGCACAATTGGTGGCTGACTAAATACTTTTTTCCCCCACTGTATAAGGCCCTCCCCCGCCCTCCTTTTGGCAAACCTGACCACGACTCCATTTTGCTCCTCCCTTCCTTGAGGCAGAAACTCAAACAGTAAGTACCCGTGCTAAGGACTATTCGACGCTGGTCTGACCAATTGGAATCCAAGCTTCAAGATTGTTTTTATCATGTGGACTGGGATATAATTTAGACGAATACACTGAAACGGTAACTGAGTTTATCAGGAAGTGTATAGGAGATGTTGTGCCCACTGTGACTACCCTAAACCTACCCTAAACTGAAAGCGCGACCCTCCGCATTTAACCATGGCAAGGTGACTGGGAATATGGCAGAATACAAAGTGTAGCTACTCACTCCACAAGGCAATTAAACAGTCCCTGGCGGTGTAGTGTGTTACTGATGGTAGGCTTTGTTACTTTGGTCCCAGCTCTCTGCAGGTCATTCACTAGGTCCCCCCGTGTGGTTCTGGGATTTTTGCTCACCGTTCTTGTGATCATTTTGACCCCACGGGGTGAGATCTTGCGTGGAGCCCCAGATCGAGGGAGATTATCAGTGGTCTTGTATGTCTTCCATTTCCTAATAATTGCTCCCACAGTTGATTTCTTCAAACCAAGCTGCTTACCTATTGCAGATTCAGTCTTCCCAGCCTGGTGCAGGTCTACAATTTTGTTTCTGGTGTCCTTTGACAGCTCTTTGGTCTTGGCCATAGTGGAGTTTGGAGTGTGACTGTTTGAGGTTGTGGACAGGTGTCTTTTATACTGATAACAAGTTCAAACAGGTGCCATTAATACAGGTAACGAGTGGAGGACAGAGGAGCCTCTTAAAGAAGAAGTTACAGGTCTGAGAGAGCCAGAAATCTTGCTTGTTTGTAGGTGACCAAATACTTATTTTCCACCATAATTTACAAATAAATTCATTATAAATCCTACAATGTGATTTTCTGGATTGTTTTTCCCTCATTTTGTCTGTCATAGTTGACGTGTACCTATTATGAAAATTACAGGCCTCTCTCATCTTTTTAAGTGTGAGAACTTGCACAATTGGTGGCTGACTAAATACTTTTTTCCCCCACTGTATAAGGCCCTCCCCCGCCCTCCTTTTGGCAAACCTGACCACGACTCCATTTTGCTCCTCCCTTCCTTGAGGCAGAAACTCAAACAGTAAGTACCCGTGCTAAGGACTATTCGACGCTGGTCTGACCAATTGGAATCCAAGCTTCAAGATTGTTTTTATCATGTGGACTGGGATATAATTTAGACGAATACACTGAAACGGTAACTGAGTTTATCAGGAAGTGTATAGGAGATGTTGTGCCCACTGTGACTACCCTAAACCTACCCTAAACTGAAAGCGCGACCCTCCGCATTTAACCATGGCAAGGTGACTGGGAATATGGCAGAATACAAAGTGTAGCTACTCACTCCACAAGGCAATTAAACAGGCAAAACATCAGTATAGAGACAAAGTGGAGTCGCAAATCAACGGCTCAGACACAAGACTTATGTGGCAGGTTCTACAGACAATCACAGACTACAAAAGGAAAAACAGCCACTTCGCCGACACCGACGTCTTGCTTCCGGACAAGCTAAACATCTTCTTCGCCCGCTTTGAGGATAACACAGTGCCACTGACGCGGCCCACTACCAAGGACTGTGGACTCTCCTTCTCCGTGGCCGACGTGAGTAAGACATTTAAGCATGTTAACCCCCGCAAGGCTGCCGGCCCAGACGGCATCCCTAGCCACGTCCTCAGAGCATGTGCATACCAGCTGGCTGGGGTGTTTACGGACATATTCAATCTCTCCCTATCCCAGTCTGCTGTCCCCACATGCTTCAAGATGGCCACCATTGTTACTGTACCCAAGAAAGCAAAGGTAACTGAACTAAATGACTATCGCCCCGTAGCACTCACCTTTGTCATCATGAAGTGCTTTGAGAGACTAGTCAAGGATCATATCACCTTGTCACGATCGTCAGGGAGAGACCAAGGCGCAGCGTTGCAGGTGAACATATTTATATTTATTTAATGATCACACGATCAAAACAACAAACGAAAAACGTGACGTCTATGGTTTAAACACAAACCAACACGAACAAGAAACCACAAACACAAAGTGAAAGACAGACAGTTAAATATGGCTCCCAATCAGAGACAACCAGCTGACACTCGTTGCCTCTGATTGGGAGTCACTCAGGCCAACATAGATAGACAACGACTAGAACCTAAACAAAATAAACACCCTGGCTCAACATACGAGAGTCCCCAGAGCCAGGGTGTGACAGTACCCTCCCAAAGGCGCGGACTCCGACCGCGCCAACCAACCACAACAGGGGAGGGACCGGGTGGGCACTCCCGCCTCGGCGGCGGATCCGGCTCCGGACATGACCCAGGCACGGGTTGTGCTGGACTGACGACGCGCACCCCTGGCTTGGTGCGTGGAGGAGGAACGGGCCTTACCAGGCTGACGACGCACACCGTAGGCTTAGTGCGTGGAGCAGGGACAGGCCGGACTGGGCTGACGAGCACACCACTGACTTGGTGCGGGGAAGCAGGAACGGGCCGAGCCGGGCTGACGAAGCGCACCACTGCCTTGGTGCGGGAGCAGGAATGGGCCGGACCGGGCTGACGAAGCGCACCCCTGACTTGGTGCGGGGAGCAGGAATGGGCCTTACCAGGCTGACGACGCACACCGTAGGCTTGGTGCGTGGAGCAGGGACAGGCCGGACCGGGCTGACGAAGCGCACCCCTGACTTGGTGCGGGGAGCAGGAATGGGCCGGACCGGGCTGACGACGCGCACCACTGACTTGGTGCGGGGAGCAGGAATGGGCCGGACCGGGCTGACGACGCGCACCACTGACTTGGTGCGGGGAGCAGGAACGGGCCGCGCCGGGCTGACGAAACGCACCACTGACTTGGTGGGAGTGGCAGGAACAGGCCGGACCGTACTGGGAACACACACCACTGGCCCTACGTGGGGATCAGGAACAGGCCGGACCGGACTGGCAACACACGCCAGTACCTCTCGCCGTGCCTCTACAACCTCCTTCCCCCTGGTGACCAGTGACTCCCGTAACCTGGCGGCCTCCTCTGCCAACCCGCTGGACCGCTCTATCGCGGCCTCCTGCTGCCCCGACGTCGTGAGCCCCCCCCTAAAAAAATTCTGGGGGTCTCTCCTCCCCGTGGGCCAGGCCTCCATCGTTCTCGCCCAACTCTCGCTCCTCTGTCTCCAACTCCCGCCATTCAGCTCCTCAATGGGCTTGACCCAGTCGAAGCTCTTCCTCAACTGGTCCCAAGTCCACCCTCTCTGCTCCTCACTAGGCTTGACCCAGTCGAGGTTGCCACGGAGATCTGCTAGCGATGGCTCCCGGACACGCTGCTTGGTCTGGTTTTGGTGGTTTCTTCTGTCACGATCGTCAGGGAGAGACCAAGGCGCAGCGTTGCAGGTGAACATATTTATATTTATTTAATGATCACACGATCAAAACAACAAACGAAAAACGTGATGTCTATGGTTTAAACACAAACCAACACGAACAAGAAACCACAAACACAAAGTGAAAGACAGACAGTTAAATATGGCTCCCAATCAGAGACAACCAGCTGACACTCGTTGCCTCTGATTGGGAGTCACTCAGGCCAACATAGATAGACAACGACTAGAACCTAAACAAAATAAACACCCTGGCTCAACATACGAGAGTCCCCAGAGCCAGGGCGTGACACACCTCTACCTTACCTGTCACCCTAGACCCACTTCAATTTCCTTACCGCCCCAATAGATCCACAGACGATGCAATCGCCATCACACTGCCCTATCCCATCTGGACAAGAGGAATACCTATGTAAGAATGCTGTTCATTGACTATAGCTCAGCATTCAACACCATAGTACCCTCCAAGCTCATCATTAAGCTCGAGGCCCTGGGTCTGAACCCCGCCCTGTGCAACTGGGTCCTGGACTTCCTGACGGGCCGCCCCCAGGTAACGAAGGTAGGAAACAACACCTCCACTTCGCTGATCCTCAACACTGGGGCCCAACAAGGGTGCGTGCTCAGCCCCCTCCTGTACTCCCTGTTCAACCATGAATGCGTGGCCAAGCACGCCTCCAACTCAATCATCAAGTTTGCAGACGACACAACAGTAGTAGGCTTGATTACCAACAGTGACGAGACAACCTACAGGGAGGAGGTGAGGGCTCTGGGAGTGTGGTGCCAGGAAAATAACCTCTCACTCAACGTCAACAAAACAAGGAGATGATCGTGGACTTCAGGAAACAGCAGATGGTGCACCCCCCTATCCACATCGACGGGACCGCAGTGGAGAAGGTGGAACGCTTCAAGTTCCTTGGCGTACACATCACTGACAAACTGAAATGGTCCACCCACACAGACAGTGTGGTGAAGAAGGCATAACAGAGCCTCTTCAACCTCAGGAGGCTGAAGATATTTGGCTTGGCACCTAAAACCCTCACAAACTTTTACAGATGCACAATTGAGAGTTTCCTTACTTTTCTATCATGGCCCCTAGGAGCAGTGCTGTCAACTCAGGTGACTGCTGCAATTAGACAGACAGGGAGGCAGGCAGACAGACAGACGTGTCAATGGGTCTGAAATCTGCAGAGCTGGGAAGATTGTATCCCCCATATAAATAACATTCTATTGGTAGCAAGAAGTTTATCTAATAATTTAAATAGAAAAATTATAAGTTTTGAATCCGGCATCGTTTTGCATATCAATTCATAAACACTATGCCATGGAAACGGTACGTCAAAAATCTCTTCCCAACTATTTTGCAATCTATATGGGACGGCTGTCAATCCTTTAGTCCTTAAATGAAACTAGTATACTTTTTTATTTATCATTCTTTAACCAATTATATTCTTTAATGCAAGGCCGACAGACAAGTCCTTACTTTTTCCCCCTTCCACTTTCCTTTTCCATTTTTGTGGTAATGCTGCAATTATTTGGTTGTAATTTTGGGTAGAGCAGACATTTCCATATGTTTTTGTTAGCTGCATGTGCGACATAACTCCACCAGTCCTACCGATAATATCATTTATGAAGATTATACCTTTTTTAAACATTTTGTCAAAAACAAAAGGTTTTTTATCAATTAGTATATTTTGAGTTTAACCACAATATTTGTTGCATTATTTGTTCTGTCGTTTCTGGAGGATTAAATTGAAATTGCAACCAACTTTCTATGGCTTGTTTTAGAAATAGTGATATTTGGGAGATTATTTCTTTTTCAAATAACTTAAAGTGAGAGGTTGTAATCTGAATAAAGGGAAAAAGGCCATTCTTGAACATTGGGTGAGACAATCTTACTAGTTTGTTAGAGAACCAGTTCGGATTTAAGTATAATTTTTGTATGACTGAAGCTTTTAGTGATAGGTCTAATACTTTAATATTTAATAATTTCTGTCCTCCTAATTCATATTCATTATATAAATAGGCCCGTTTAATTTTGTCTGGCTTGCCGTTCCAAATAAAATGGAATATTTTTTTCTCATATAATTTAAAAAACTGTTCGCTAGGCGTAGGCAAGACCATAAGCAAATAGGTAAACTGGGATAATACAAAAGAGTTAATCAGGGTGAATTTTCCACAAATTGACAGGTATTTACCTTTCCATGGTAGCAAGATCTTTTCTATTTTTGCTAACTTTCTATTAAAATGTATTGGAGTGAGATTTATTTCATTTGGGATATGTATTCCGAGTATATCCACATCACCATCAGACTATTTTATTGGTAAACTATATGGTAATGTAAAATTTGTATTTTTTAGTGATCCAATACGTAATATAGTACATTTATCATAATTGGGTTGTAATCCTGAGAGGTTAGAAAATGTATCTAGATCCTCTATGAAACTGTGGAGGGATTCAAGTTTTGGATTTAAAAGAAAACATGAATCATCAGCGTACAATGACACCTTTGTTTTTAGCCCTGGATTTCTAATCCCTTGATATTATTGTTGGATCTGATTTTAATAGCTAACATCTCGATGGCAATAATAAATAGATATGCCGATAGTGGACAACCTTGTTTCACTCTTCTTGACAGTTTAAAACTTTCTGAGAAATAGCCATTATTTACTATTTTACACCTAGGGTTACTATACATGATTTTAAGCCAATTTATAAGAGATTGTCCAAAATTGAAATGCTCCAGGCATTTATCTATAAACCGTACTTTATCATATGCCTTTTCGAAGTCTGCTATGAATAGTAGGCCTGGTTTCCCAGATTTTTCACAGTGTTCTATTGTTTCCAATACTTGCCTTATATTATCGCCAATGTATCGCCCATGTAAAAAACCTGTCTGATTCGAATGAATAATGTCCGACAATACCTTTTTAATTCTATGCCCTATACATTTTGCTAGAATTTTTGCATCACAACACTGAAGTGTAAGAGGCCTCCATTTTTTTTAATGGACTGGATCTTTATATTTTCCACTATCCTGTTTCAGTAATAATGAAATCAGACCTTCTTCTTGAGTGTCAGATAATCTACCATTTACATAGGAGTGGTTAAAACATGCTAATAACGGTCCTCTGAGTATATCAAAAAAGGTTTGGTATACCTCGACTGGTATGCCATCCAACCCTGGAGTTTTCCCCGACTTAAAGTCTTTAATTGCATCCAGAAGTTCCTCCTCTGTCATTTCACCTTCACATGAGTCTTTCTGTATGGCTGTTAATTTTACATTATCAATAGAAAAAAAATCTCTACAATTTCCTTCAGTTAGAGGAGATGGAGGCGACAGAAACGAAAACATATGCTTAAAGTACTTTGTTTCCTCCTTCAAAATATAATTTGGTGAATCATGGGTGACTCCGTCATTTGTAACCAGTTTCAATAAATTATTTTTGGTAGCATTCCTATGATGAAGATTAAAAAAGAATTTGGTGCATTTTTCCCCATATTCCTCCAGTTTGCTTTATTTTTATAATATATTACACTTGATCTTTCTTGAATAAGTTTTTCCATTTCTTTTAGTTTTTCCTCTAATTTATTCTGAGCCTCTGTTACAGTTTTTATTGCTATCTATCTGTTCTGTTAGACCTTCTAATTCCTTTATAATAATAATAATATGCCATTTAGCAGACGCTTTTTTCCAAAGCGACTTACAGTCGTGCGTGCATACATTTTTGTGTATGGGTGGTCCCGGGGATCGAACCCACTACCTTGGCGTTACAAGCGCCGTGCTCTACCAGCTGAGCTACAGAGGACCACACCTTTGTTAGTGTGGACTCTTTTGACCTAAATTGCTTTTGTTTTCGAGATGAGTACTGAATTGCATGGCCTCTAAAGGCACATTTAAAGGTGTCCCATACAATAAGGGGATTTGCTGTACCTATGTTATGTCGGAAAAAATCAGTTATAAATTCCGATGTCCTAGTTAAAAGCAAGTTATCATCCAATAGGCTTTGATAAAATGTCCAATATCCTCACCCACATGGAAATTCAGTAAGAGTAATGTATATGCCAATTATATGATGGTCCGACCGCATTCTGTCCCCTATCAACACTTTTTTAACTGTTGGTGCCAACGAGAATGACATGAGAAAGAAGTCAAGACGACTAGCTTGATTGAGTCTCCGCCATGTATATCTCACTAGATCAGGATATTTAAGCCTCCATATATCTACTAGTTCTAATGTATCCATGACATTCACGATTTCCTTAAGCGCATGAGGGTGATTGTTTGTAGTGTGATTTCCTTTACGGTCCATTGAGCTATTTAAAACGGTATTATAATCTCCCACCATAATAATAGAGTCTTGAATTGCTTGCAGAGTTGATAATTTATTATATATATTGTCAAAGAAGTGTGGATCATCATTATTTGGTCCGTAAAGGTTAATGAGCCATATCTGTTTATGGTCCAATAACATATTTAAAATAATCCATCTGTTTGGACAATTTGCACATTCGGATCGAAATTACTGTTAATTAATATCATCACCCCTTTTGAGTTTCTTTGCTCATGGGAGAAGTATATTTGCCCCCCCCCCCCCCATTCATTTTCCCACGCAACTTCATCTAGAATTGTTGAATGTGTTTCCTGTAAACAATAGATATTATATTCCTTCTCTTGGAGCCATGTAAATATTGTTCTTCTTTTGTTATTATCTGCTAAGCCATTACAATTATAACTGGCTATACTTATTTCACCACATACCATAATGGGATACAAGTTTCAAATCTATTTATCATTATATATGTTTGTACATTTACCAATAAAAAATACCATAGCGATTGACTGTCCATATAGCTGTACCATGATATTTGCATTGCTACTAAGTAACCCTCCAATTGTTCTCCACTATTTCCCCCGCTAAAGCCCCTCCCCATCCCAAGTTGGGCCGTCATCCCAGTGATCAGCATACCACCCCCGTCCCCCCGAATCCCTAGGCCCCCGAGAGGCCAGGACCCATCCATCGAAACAGCACACAGTGCCACCCACAAAACAGAAGCAGGTCAACCGCCAAAAGCATTTCCAATGCTCTCACATCAATATATACAGTGGGGAAAAAAAGTATTTAGTCAGCCACCAATTGTGCAAGTTCTCCCACATAAAAAGATGAGAGAGGCCTGTAATTTTCATCATAGGTACACGTCAACTATGACAGAGACAAATTGAGGGAAAAAAATCCAGAAAATCACATTGTAGGATTTTTAATGAATTTATTTGCAAATTATGGTGGAAAATAAGTATTTGGTCAATAACAAACAAGCAAGATTTCTGGCTCTCACAGACCTGTAACTTTTTCTTTAAGAGGATCCTCTGTCCTCCACTCGTTACCTGTATTAATGGCACCTGTTTGAACTTGTTATTAGTATAAAAGACACCTGTCCACAACCTCAAACAGTCACACTCCAAACTCCACTATGGCCAAGACCAAAGAGCTGTCAAAGGACACCAGAAACAAAATTGTAGACCTGTACCAGGCTGGGAAGACTGAATCTGCAATAGGTAAGCAGCTTGGTTTGAAGAAATCAACTGTGGGAGCAATTATTAGGAAATGGAATACATACAAGACCACTGATAATCTCCCTCGATCTGGGGCTCCACGCAAGATCTCACCCTGTGGGGTCAAAATGATCACAAGAACGGTGAGCAAAAATCCCAGAACCACACGGGGGGACCTAGTGAATGACCTGCAGAGAGCTGGGACCAAAGTAACAAAGCCTACCATCAGTAACACACTACGCCGCCAGGGACTCAAATCCTGCAGTGCCAGACGTGTCCCCCTGCTCAAGCCAGTACATGTCCAGGCCCGTCTGAAGTTTGCTAGAGTGCATTTGGATGATCCAGAAGAGGATTGGGAGAATGTCATATGGTCAGATGAAACCAAAATAGAACTTTTTGGTAAAAACTCAACTCGTCGTGTTTGGAGGACAAAGAATGCTGAGTTGCATCCAAAGAACATCATACCTACTGTGAAGCATGGGGGTGGAAACATCATGCTTTGGGGCTGTTTTTCTGCAAAGGGACCAGGACGACTGATCCGTGTAAAGGAAAGAATGAATGGGGCCATGTATCGTGAGATTTTGAGTGAAAACCTCCTTCCATCAGCAAGGGCATTGAAGATGAAACGTGGCTGGGTCTTTCAGCATGACAATGATGAAATTACAGGCCTCTCTCATCTTTTTAAGTGGGAGAACTTGCACAATTGGTGGCTGACTAAATACTTTTTTCCCCCACTGTATATATCCATTCAAATATCTTGCATATCTTATTTTCCATCATTATCGATTAATATGCGTAATAATGTCGGCAGTTCATGCGTAGGATTTTAACCTATAACCCTGATTGCCATTGTATTACATTACATTTTTGACAAGCAATTATTATTTTAGCAAACAATTATTGTGGTTCATCCTATATTCTCCCTAACATCCTTACCCCCTTGCAACAGATGTGGGATAAACATACACGCACATACTCTAACACACTCAACCCCTTTCCTCCACAATCAACCATAAGATCAGATGCTCAACGGTTGTTACATCCCAGAGCCCAACTCAAGAAAGGACCTGATTTACGAATGCATATACAGTTACAGCTGTTTGAGAAAGCATGCAAGATTGAGCAAAAATTGACAACAATGTGAGATTTGATTAATCTATGTCAAGTCCTAGGTGATGGAGATCAGATCCACCCTCTTCACCTGAGACACAAACACTCTGGTACCTCGTTGTAACCATTTTTCCCAAGCATCTCCATACAGTCAGACCTTTGATTATTTTGTGCCACTTGGGCCAATGTTACTCATGAGAGCTGATAAGAATAGAGAGGCGATAAATCACACTCACACTGATGACACTTACCTCTCCTTCACACCAATGACATGGAGCTAGATACCTGGCTCCGCTCTGGACACTGATGGGTTAGGGCCCATCATGAAGGAGGGAGGGAGAGATGGATGGAGAGGGACAAGTAGAGAGCAATGGGGGGAGAGACAGGTTAGTTGATGTATGTGTACGTCTGCACATTTGTGAGATTTGTTCAAGTGTAGCTTTTAGCTGGCCTGACAGAGTAGTTAGGGAGAAAAGGTGGAGGGGGAATGAGGAAAGAGGGAGGCAGAGAGAGAGGAGGCACAGAGAGATCGAGAGATGTATTCTACTTGCTTTGGCAATGTACAGTGGGGAAAAAAGTATTTAGTCAGCCACCAATTGTGCAAGTTCTCCCACTTAAAAAGATGAGAGAGGCCTGTAATTTTCATCATAGGTACACGTCAACTATGACAGACAAAATGAGAAAAAAATTCCAGAAAATCACATTGTAGGATTTTTAATGAATATATTTGCAAATTATGGTGGAAAATAAGTATTTGGTCAATAACAAAAGTTTCTCAATACTTTGTTATATACCCTTTGTTGGCAATGACACAGGTCAAACGTTTTCTGTAAGTCTTCACAAGGTTTTCACACACTGTTGCTGGTATTTTGGCCCATTCCTCCATGCAGATCTCCTCTAGAGCAGTGATGTTTTGGGGCTGTCGCTGGGCAACACAGACTTTCAACTCCCTCCAAAGATTTTCTATGGGGTTGAGATCTGGAGACTGGTTAGGCCACTCCAGGACCTTGAAATGCTTCTTACGAAGCCAATCCTTCGTTGCCCGGGCGGTCTGTTTGGGATCATTGTCATGCTGAAAGACCCAGCCACGTTTCATCTTCAATACCCTTGCTGATGGAAGGAGGTTTTCACTCAAAATCTCACGATACATGGCCCCATTCATTCTTTCCTTTACACGGATCAGTCGTCCTGGTCCCTTTGCAGAAAAACTGCCCCAAAGCATGATGTTTCCACCCCCATGCTTCACAGTAGGTATGGTGTTCTTTGGATGCAACTCAGCATATTTTGTTCTCCAAACACGACGAGTTTAGTTTTTACCAAAAAGTTCTATTTTGGTTTCATCTGACCATATGACATTCTCCCAATCCTCTTCTGGATCATCCAAATGCACTCTAGCAAACTTCAGACGGGCCTGGACATGTACTGGCTTAAGCAGGGGGACACGTCTGGCACTGCAGGATTTGAGTCCCTGGCGGTGTAGTGTGTTACTGATGGTAGGCTTTGTTACTTTGGTCCCAGCTCTCTGCAGGTCATTCACTAGGTCCTCCCGTGTGGTTCTGGGATTTTTGCTCACCGTTCTTGTGATCATTTTGACCCCACAGGGTGAGATCTTGCTGGGAGCCCCAGATCGAGGGAGATTATCAGTCTTGTATGTCTTCCATTTCCTAATAATTGCTCCCACAGTTGATTTCTTCAAACCAAGCTGCTTACCTATTGCAGATTCAGTCTTCCCAGCCTGGTGCAGGTCTACAATTTTGTTTCTGGTGTCCTTTGACAGCTCTTTGGTCTTGGCCATAGTGGAGTTTGGAGTGTGACTGTTTGAGGTTGTGGACAGGTGTCTTTTATACTGATAACAAGTTCAAACAGGTGCCATTAATACAGGTAACGAGTGGAGGACAGAGGAGCCTCTTAAAGAAGAAGTTACAGGTCTGTGAGAGCCAGAAATCATGCTTGTTTGTAGGTGACCAAATACTTATTTTCCACCATAATTTGAAAATAAATTCATTAAAAATCCTACAATGTGATTTTCTGGATTTTTTTCCTCAATTTGTCTGTCATAGTTGACGTGTACCTATGAGGAAAATTACAGGCCTCTCTCATCTTTTTAAGTGGGAGAACTTGCACAATTGGTGGCTGACTAAATACTTTCCCCCCACTGTAAACATATGTTTTCCATGCCAATAAAGCCCTTTTAATTGAATTAAATTGATACAGGGACAAAGAGAGA
The DNA here is from genome assembly GCF_020615455.1 of Coregonus clupeaformis. Classification (NCBI taxonomy): domain Eukaryota; kingdom Metazoa; phylum Chordata; class Actinopteri; order Salmoniformes; family Salmonidae; genus Coregonus; species Coregonus clupeaformis. Next base: position 59,848,271 of record NC_059211.1, on the reverse strand, counting down.
GAGAGAGAGGCAGTAACAGATTGAGTTTATTAATGGAGCTGTCCTAGAACAGAGTGGATCTGCACAGCTGGGACGCAGCAGCTGTAGACAAGGGCAGGGGGTATTACACACACACACAAATCGCTCAACCCTATGTAAAAATACAACACAACCAACACACCAATCTCTCTCTCTATACCTCCCTCCCTCTTTCTCCCCCTCTTCCCGCCTTCTGTCATTACTGCTCTCCAGTTATTCCTAATTGCCTTCTCCTTCTCTATCTCATTAGTTTCTTGTCCTTTCAATCTTCAAGCCCAGAATAATCTGGAGTTTCGGGGAGTAGCATTCACCCAACCCCTAAAATCAATCAGATCAGGTGGGCATCTCGACTAGAATCACTGCTGTTAAAGACAAACAGATGAGATGACAGAACCTTCCCTTTTAAAACCACATTGCTACTGCTAATAGTGTCATTCCAAGTGTGTGCGTGCTTGTGTGTGTCTACCCCTCATCCCTATTTAAGACCTGTAGAGTACCTCACCCCAAACACACAACACACAATCCACACACACAACACAAGTGGTTTCCCTGACAACTGGATTAATGAAAACTTGCTGTGTTTTGTTTAACACATTCTCATATTCCTATGTGTCAATTCAGTTTGTTCGTTTTGTTTCTTTGAATCTGTTGTGACTCACTTTTGACGGATTCCTTCAGAGAATTTTGACAGTAGACTGAATTCCCTCTAGCATTACATTAGGTTTAATGTTTGTATTTTCAGCATGTTCAATATTTTAAGGAGCTGAGGAAAATACTATTTTTTGTCGGAGAGTACTAGTGAGGAGAACACTACATACTGGAGTTTACTGTGTAGTTCTTTCCCTGGTGTGGTAAATAAATGTTCCACTGGTAGGCGCCAGTGGACACGATTTGACTTGAACTAACAGTCTCATGGCATTCTCTCCCCTCAGCTCAGAGAAACACAATCACTCTCTAAAAAGAGCGAACACTGACTTATCTTTAAAGCCTCTGTTTTTGCCTATATTGTCTGTTTTGGAGAGTCAGTTGTCTTTTACCTGCACATACAGATCACTCATGAGCTCAGAACTTAGTGTACGGATTTGTTCAGTATAACCCTTTTTCATCTCTCTCTCTCTCTCTCTCTCTCACACTTTTAACACATCTCCTTTGACACTTACTCCTACTTACCCTCTTTTGCTACATATATCTTCACTCCCTGTTTTGTGTATGCCTTTTTCTCCCCCCCCTCCCCTCGCTTTCTGTCTCTAGTGAGTTCGTGAAGACTGAATATGAACTAACTATGTTGTTGTTGTTTTCTGTGTTTTTCATCCACAGCCTCGGAGGCATCATATCTTCCTACAAAATAGTCCCAGATGAGATCGACGAGATTAAGGTGCAGATCTCTCTCTCTCTCTCTCTCTCTCTCTCTTACACCCCTCCCCCCCCTTCTCTCTCCCTCCCTCCCTACTATCTCTCCCCTCTCTCTCTCTCCTTTCTCTCTACTTTAACTGCATGCTGCCCACTAGAGCCCACCTCAGGCTGTAGTTCAAAGGTGACACCATTTTGGATTCTCACATGTATTCTCTCTCACTACATGAAACAACTGTTGTGGTTTGAAACAACTGGTGAGACTACAACAAACAATTGTTACAGCGTTCTATCTTGGAAAGTTGTTCCACACAATGGGTGAATCTCAATTGTCTTTCAATGATGCCTCGCATCCTCTCTCCTTGCCTCCTTCTCAAAACACAGAGGACAAGATCCAAGGTCTTCAACTCCAATTTATTTTGAGAAAGAGGCGAGAAGAGAGGACGCGAGGAATCAAGGAATCAAGGAAAGATAATTGAGATTCACCCAGTGCTTTAGAGATTCACCCGCCTCTGTTGTCTGTATGATTGACACTGCTCCCAGCCAATGGGGTGGTAATTTCTGTGATTTACACTGCTCCCAGCCAATAGCTCTGCTCTGTTTCCTCAGGAGACATTGGTGGACTGGTGTGATGAGAAGGAGCTGAACCTGATTCTGACCACCGGGGGAACAGGCTTCGCCCCTCGTGATGTCACTCCCGAGGTACATGGGGACCCCAAAGTTTGTGTTTGTGTCCATGTGAGTGTGGATGAGTGTCGACCCTAGATGTAGTGTAAGCCGATGTAGCTGTGATTGCGCGCGTGTGTGTGTTGGTTGGCACCTGCATGCATGGTCAATGTGCATGTTTATCTGTGTATTGTGTTTGTCAAACCGTAGATTGTCTTGTGCTTTGTCAGGTTTGTCACATTACAGATAAATACATTATTTTGTTCCACTCTGTTGTAATTCCATATGATGCATCTTGCATATTTTGTAAATGTGTGTATGAGTGTGTCATATTTTATGGTTGTTGTGAGAGTGTTTTATTTTATGGTTGTGCATGTGTGTGTGTGTGTGTGTGTGTGTATGTGAGGTAGAGGCAAGCGCTTGTGACTCCCTGGGGATTACTGCTGGCTGCTGGCTGTGAACGCCGTTTCTCTCTCTCTTTCTCTCCCTCCTTCTCTCCCTTTCTCTCTCTCTCCTCTCTTTCTTTGATCTGTCCTTCTCCCTTTCTCTTCTTTCTTTACTAATGTGCATGTTTGAAGTGTCATTCAACTCGAGGGCACACAATGTCACTATTCTTAAATCAATTCCACTCTTTTTTCCTGCTGGGATAGAACGAACAGGGGCTGCTAGAGGGCATTTCTGCCTAGAGGATCGAGGGGTTAACAGGGGGTTACACATACACACAGGCACACACACACACACAGGCGAGGGGGTTTGAGATAAATAAATAAACATCAGGGATTAAAGGAATCACTGTTCTAAAACATGCTATCTGCCTGTCTGTCTGTGACTCATGCTCATAGTAGTAGTTACCCTAGTCACTAGGGTATTAGCAGTGGATGTGGCAGTCGTATACTGCAGTGGATTAGGCAGTAGCTGTTGATTGTCCCTAACCCTGCTATACTGTATGGGCATGTTATGTAGTGTGTAGGTAGGTGATGACAACTGTACTATGCACCGTGTGTGCCGTACAGTAAAGTAATGATGCGACACCCCCCCCACTCTCTCTGCTCCCTCGCCATGCCGCAGGCCACCAGAGAGGTGATCGAGCGCGAGGCCCCAGGGATGGCCCTGGCTATGCTGATGGGCTCCCTCCAGGTCACACCTCTGGGCATGCTCTCCAGGCCTGTCTGTGGAATAAGAGGCAAAACCCTCATTATCAACCTACCTGGCAGCAAGAAGGGCTCACAGGTAAGATCTGGTGTGCGCGTGTGTGTTCAAGTTTTATTTGTCACATGCACAAGTACAGTGAAATGCTTAACTTGCAAGCCCTACCCGACAGTGCAGCATTCAATATAAAAAAGTGTAACTAATAAGAAAATATTAGAAATAAGAGGGGAAGCTATATACAGGGTCAGTGCCAGTACCAAATGTACAATGTGCAGGGAAACTGGAGTATTGATATGTACATGTAGGCAGATAAGGAGAAAGTGACTGGTAGCAGGATAAATAATAATGATAGTTATGGCAACAGCATAAGTGGTGGGTGGGTGTGTGTGTGGTGATGAGTGTGTGTGTGGTGATGAGTGTGTGTGTGGTGATGAGTGTGTGTGTGGTGATGTGTGTGTGTGTGTGTGTGTGTATGTAAGTGTGAATGTGTGTGTGTGCAAGAGTGTCAGTATAGGCGTGATAGACAGATATACATGTAAAAAGGGCTGAAAAGTGACTGGTAGCAGGAATATATAAATACTGTACTATACTAATGGTAATATATATGTAAACAGGAGTATGCGCACGAGTGTGCATGCATGTGTGTGTCTCTGTGTGTGTGTGTGTGTGTGTGTGTGTGTATACATGTGTCTTTGTGTGTGTGTTTGCGCCCATGCCATACACCTGCTGTGTATTACTCTCCTTGACCTCTGACCTCTGACCTCTAACGCTCTCCTCCTACAGGAGTGTTTCCAGTTCATCCTGCCCGCTCTGCCCCACGCCATTGACCTGCTGCGTGACGCGGTGGTGAAGGTGAAGGAGGTTCACGATGCCCTGGAGGACCTGCCCTCACCCCCACCGCCCCTCTCCCCGCCCCTCACCCTCAACAGCGTCGCCTGCACCCAGACAGAGGAAAAGGTGACACTCTTTGGCTCTCCTGTGTTTTTTTATTTCACGGTGTAATAAAGGGGGGGGAGAAAGAGGGAAGGAGGCATAGAGAGAGAGATTGGTGGGTTTGTATTTTTACATAAGGTTTAGCGATTTGTGTGTGTGTGTGTGTGTGTGTGTGTGAGGAGAGAGAAAAAGAAAGAGGGTGATCTAAATCTCCCACCCTTGAGAATACAGGTGCTTGGCTACCGTATGATAAAAGGTCCACGAAGGGGACACCTGAAATATTGCTGCACCCGAGTGCTTTATTCCTGCACCATAATCACAACGTTTCCACTTCACAGAAGACTTCATAGCAGTACTTCGTTTTGATCATTATATAGCTGGTGTTACAACGTGTTTACCATGCTACTGTAATTGTCTTTTATCAATTGTTTGAAGTTATTTTATGAAGTACAGCACCGTAAATTGTGGTTTTCTGCACAAATTGTTCTTTACTAATAAAGTGTATTATTATTCTAAGGGTGTGCAGTGCGAGGATGATGAAGATGAGAAGACGAAGGACATTGGGGTGGCGTCCACCGAGGACCACCACCACCACACCCACTCCCACCACCGCCATTCCCACTCCCACGGACACAACTCGCACATCACCGCCGCCGCCATCGCTGCCAAGGTAAACACACTGTGAACACACAGTGTAATAATGTACTGTGTTGTAGGCTATGAATGTTACATGAAGGACACTGGGTTAGTGGTAGGAAAAGCCCTGTATCTTAGTTCGTTATATTATGATTAGTGCCATGGTCAGTTTCTCATATCCTAAAGGCCTTCATCAGAATGAATCATGATTATTTGAAACTGAGATGGAGGTTAAGCACAAAAAGAGGGATCGAGGGAGGAGTGGAGAGAGGGAGTGAAGGGGAACGGGGTGAGTTGGAGGTGAAGAGGAGACAACATTGAAACGAGAGAGGGCTGAGGGAAGGATTAGTGAGGTGGAGAGGGATTTGAAGCTCATTAAATGCATGTATTGTCTGTTACATTATTATCCCCTGTCCCTGTTCACTCCATTACTGCACATGTGTTGATCCATCACCATTGTGATGTTGTGATACGTCACTCATAAATCCATGTGTCTAAATGCCTGTTTGTGTGTGTTTTGAATGCACGTGTGTATATGCCTGATTTGTGTGTGTGTGTGTGTGTGCGTTTGAAAGCATATGTTTGTGTGTGTATGCCTGTTATGTGTGTGTTCATGTTGTTGTCCCATCCTGTGTTGACCCCATGTACCATATCCATCACCAGAAGGGGAAGCCCCAGCAGCACCATAACCATGCTGTTGTCATGGCAAAAGGTAGCCAGTATCTACCTGGCCTGGTATCTGACCTACCCCCCGCCCCACGTAATTTCACCTGCTTCTGCTCTGGAGACCAGCCGGTAACGGTAAGACCCCTCACAACCTCCCACCCACCCTCATGTCACACGTCACCCCTACATCACATACCAGTGTACTCTGCACGGCACCTCTCCCATAATTCCTTCCTGCAAACACCATAGATGAATCTCAAAAGTACTCGATCCCATCCTCTCCCCACCTCCTTCACAGATCTGACTAGGGGAATCTTGGGAGGGGAGAACGCGAGGAATCGAGGAAGGACTTTTGAGATTCACCCCATCTTGTATAGGTCAAAAAGTGTGGTGTATCGCTAGGTGGAGCCAAGGCAATGTTATTAGTGAAAGCTGGGTTAGCCTGTGTTGCTAATTAGCAGAGTGGGGTTCAGTGCTGTGCTGCCAGTAAAGCTTATTGTCTTAATTAGCGCATCGCTAAGCCCTTAGCGCTCCAATGGAAACCCCTTGTAAATCCCACTGGCTCTCCCAGGGCCTGTTAGCACTGCTTGAATGAGCCGCACGGATCAGTCGCAGATCCACACATCCACAGCAGCAGCCCTGGGGGGAAACTGTGGGCCTGCCTGGCCTGCTTGTCTCCTCACAGGCTCACAGTGGGTCTGTATCTGCAGCCATACTGTGTATGGTACACACACAAGCGTGCGTCGCACACACACACACAGGGTTTAACATGCGTCTGGGGCATTTGTCTAATGACGCTTATAATGTATTCATGTTGTTACAGTTATTAGAAAAGTCTGACTTGCCAATCAGAAAACAGATGATCTGGAGTCACCAAAAAACATTGACTGACTGACCAATTTGTGTGTGCTTTCGAGATGTCTTTTATATCTATGTGTATAGTAGAGATTACAGTGCTGTTTGTGCACACAGCTTTCCTATCTGTTCCTGTGTGAGGATGAGATAACTACTCGTGTGTGTTGTAGTTATTACTAACCTGTTTTCTTTGTCGGTATGTGTGTTGTAGATATCATTAACTTGCTCTCTGCCTGTGTGTAGTAGTGGATATAACTGGAAATAAATTATCTCTCCATAGATCCCAGACAGCATCATCTCCAGGGGTGTGCAGGTTCTTCCTAGAGACACAGCCTCTCTGAGCACCACGCCCTCTGAGTCGCCCCGCGCACAGGCCACCTCGCGCCTCTCCACCGCCTCCTGCCCCACACCCAAAGTAAGACACTTCCTGTGCCCTATACTTACACCTACCCCACTGCCCATCCATCTATCCCTCCTGTACCCCATACTCACCCAGCCTCACCCAGTCCTCTCACCTCCTAACCCTCCCTCCCTCCACCTCGCTGCCTCTTCCCCTGCCTCCCCCTCGCTCTGTCCCATCGAAGCTGGGAGGTGAAGGCATATTGCTCCTCAACTGCCTCCCTCTCCTCCATGGTTTTAGGGGAGGTCCTCTATTGGATCCCTATGGTTCCGTAACTCTTGAGATCATGTCCAGAATGTTGTCTCTTGATTGGTTGGAATTATAGGCTCCTCCCCTTGACCTCGATTCCATCCTATCCCCATGCTTCGCTTTAAAATTTTAACATTTAATTTCTTGACCGTAGAAACGTCCTGTAATTGGTCAGAGCACACAGAAGGGCGGAGCAATGACCTCAGCTGGAGTGTCCCATTAATTATTTGATTGACAGGTGTCATGATGTCTATCTGTGTCAAACTGCACTGTGACTCTGTGGAAACAAAGAAACCAACCAAAGACTTGACATGCATGTTGCTGCTGTTGTTTTCATGTCCTAACGCTAACCCCCCCGGTTGAGGTGCCTTGCCTAAGTAATAAGTGATCTAAACTCTTCCTTTATGTTCCTAATGTTGATTAACGACTTTATTGTGGGCTGTGTTTTGGTTCAGGTGTTTCTGGGTCTTGTGTAAGTGATCTAAACTAAGTAGACGTGATCTTACTCATTACTTACCATGTTTGTAATGATAATGAATGGGCTTAATGTGTATAGTGCTCTGGAGAAGTTGCTTCTTCAGGAGTTTTGGGGTCTGTCTCAGAGTTGCTGTGATTAGAAAAGATGCCTGTGTTCTGTTCCTCACAATGTTGCTGAGCTAAGAGAGTGGAGGAGTGGTATGGGAAAGGGGGGGGTATAACTTGACTAGATCAGAATGGTTGGCAGACTTTGTCTTTCACCACTAAGCCCATTCTCATCATATCATGTTTTTAACTGGTAGGTCTGTTCTGTGGAGGATTGTGGCTTGCCAGCCACTGTGATCATACCTTCATACCTTCATTCCATTATACTGCTCTGATCGTAAGGCAATATGACAGAGTCTGTCTTGAGCTTGTGTTGAGTTTGTCATCCACCTGGTGAGGTGTGTGTTTCGTAGGGAAAGGCTGTATCAAGCAAGGGGAGCTTCTCTTTTTAGTGGTTTGTTTCTGTGCTTGCTTACATGTTTCTTTCAGAGTGCCCTTCCCTTCCCCTCACAGCCCCATAAGGCCGCATCAACTGGGTAAGAGTGTGTGTGTGTGTGTGTGTGTGTGCTTGTAACAAGATCTCATAGTTTCCATTCGAAATTCAACGTATTATGGATGAATGTCTATTTTTGACACATTCATTCCTTGTAGTTTCAGGGTTAATTCTGCATGGTTACAGGGTTAAAACAGAAACAACTCAAAGGGTTAAGTTTAGGGATTCATTCCGAGTGGTTAAGGTTAGGGCTATGATTTGGGGAAGGCTTAAGACAAAATAATTAAAAACGACACACTATTACCATCAGGTATCATCAGTATTCTCGCGGCTTGCTAAAGCATTGTGAACTGCCGTAGCGCGGTGGTCTAAGCAACGCACTTCGGCTCCGAGCATCATGAGTTTGCTCCCAGTGCTGGGCAATCTTTTTTAAAAATGTTTTATGGTAAACGCCGAGGAAGCATATATCGACTTTCTCAGGACCTTTTCAAACGTCCGAAATCGCAGTGTGTTTCTAGTGATCAATCTGGTGCGTGTGTGTATGTGTGTGTATGTGTGTGCATGTGTGTGCATGTGTGTGCATACCCCATGCAAAGCAGTCCTAAACCTGCATCAATAATCCCTATAAATGTAAATTAAGTGCAGTTGTTGGTTGAGCCGATGCAGATAGGCAGAAGCATAGAGAGGCAGAGACCGAAAGAGCTATGCAGCACCAGGCAGCATCATCAGTCAAAGCCATAGTGTGTCGTGGACAGAATTCTGATGTTCTCCACAGCTCCCTCTGTTGGGGAAAGTGTGTACTGCACCTTGTAGTATGGAAGGGTTGGTTGTTTAGCAACAAAACCGACGCGTGTGCAACTATGGGGCAAAACAGACGGGTGTTGGCTTAGATTGTTGACAACATGTCAACGATATTTAGTCTCTAAATGTTTATTGAAAACATAAGTGCACAATGAGCCCTTGTCTCTCAAAATACATTGTTACATTTGTTGGTTAGCTAGCTAGTGAATTTTTTATTAGCATTGACATTAAATCAGTCAAAACACCTCAAAACAAGACATGATATCAATAAGAAGATACAACGAGCCACCTACGATTCCCCACATGGCAGCTTCTTGTCATTGTTGCTAGCTATCTGACCGTTCAGAATCATAACAATGTGCGGCTTCTGGCCACGTCGATGCGCGCGCATCATTTTCGTGATATTGTCAGCCAACCCATTTATAATAAATTTCACTCCTTCACACTTAGGTGCCCTGTTTCTATGAAGTGATAGGATATGCACCTGGATGCTCCTCTTAACTTTTCCCCTCACTCATATCACACACTAATGTATGGTTTAATCCAGATTATTCCAGGTCAGGATTATTCTCATCTGGGATTAATCAAGGCCAGTTGAGAGAGAGAGATGATCTGGGGTGAGTTTCCTGAGAGCTTCGTAGTAAGATCATCTTAGGTCCATTAGTAGGCAATGGAAGAAATATTATCTTAGTTCTATAAAGCGTTCTGGGAGAATGGACCCTAGCCAACGCTGGTCAGTCAGTGAGTGGCGAGAGAAAAGAGACAGACCGACCGTTAGATCCCAGAGCGCTTAGAGTTGATTCGGTGACCCCTGTCCTACAGTTGCCCTATCCCTAATACTGTCTCTAGCTCTGCTGACATGGTCCTGTCCTACAATAGCCCTAGTCATTTCTTGGGCTGACTCTTTTCTCTGTGTATATCAATGATGTCGCTCTTGCTGCTGGTGACTCTCAGATCCACCTCTACGCAGACGACACCATTTTGCATACATCTGGCCCTTCATTGGACACTGTGTTAACAAACCTCCAAACAAGCTTCAATGCCATACAACACTCCTATCGTAGCCTCCAACTGCTCTTAAACACAAGTAAAACTAAATGCATGCTCTTCAATCGAACGTTGCTGGCACCCGCCCACCTGACTAGAATCACTACTCTCGACTGGTCTGACCTAGAGTATGTGGACAACTACAAATACCTAGGTGTCTGGTTAGACTGTAAACTATCCTTCCAGACTCACATTAAGCATCTCCAATCCAAAGTTAAATCTAGAATCGGCTTCCTATTTCGCAACAAAGCCTCCTTCACTCATGCTGCCAAACATACCCTCATAAAACTGACTATCCTACCGATCCTTGACTTCGGCGATGTCATTTACAAAATAGCCTCCAACACTCTACTCAGCAAATTGGATGCAGTCTATCACAGTGCCATCCGTTTTGTCACCAAAGCCCCATATACTACCCACCACTGTGACCTGTACGCTCTTGTTGGCTGGTCCTCACTACATATTCGTCGCCAAACCCACTTGCTCCAGGCCATCTATAAATCACTGCTAGGAAAATCCCCGCCTTATCTTGGCTCATTGGTCACCATAGCAACACCCACCCGTAGTATGCGCTCCAGCAGGTATATCTCACTGGTCATCCCCAAAGCCAACACCTCCTTTGGCCGCCATTCCTTCCAGTTCTCTGCTGCCAATGACTGGAATGAACTGCAAAAATCTCTGAAGCTGGAGACTCTTATCTCCCTCCCTAACTTTAAGCATCAGTTGTCAGAGCACCTTACCGATCACTGCACCTGTACACAGCCCATCTGAAATTCGCCCACCCAACTACCTCATCCCCATATTGTTATATATTTTGCTCATTTGCACCCCAGTATCTCTATTTGCACATGATCTCTTGCACATCTATCATTCCAGTGTTAATACTAATTGTAATTATTTTGCACTATGGCCTATTTATTGCCTTACCTCCATAACTTGCTACATTTGCACACACATATATATATATTGTGATGTCACGAGAGGCTACACAGCTTTCAGCGGGATTGCTCAAGTAGTGCAAGGAGACCAGGTTCAACCAAAACAAGGATTTTATTAACGGTCTTGGGAAACTAACGAAAGTATAACACAATACTGTTCTCTGGTGGCTCTTAAGGGTTAACAGTTCAGGGATGTCTCTTCCACATCCAAAATCATAACTCTCCCTCGCTCAAATAACTTTTCCCCAGTCTTACTGTCTTCCACGTTGCAGCGAGTGGCCAACCCAGCAAAACGTCCTTCCAAATGTCCCACACGTATTTCCACAGGTGCATATATCCAAAGGTGAGTATTTCCCAAAGGTAAGTATCTCCAAATCCTTATATTCCTCATGGAAGTGGACGTGCAGCACTCTTGTCCTCCAGAGAGCCCAGGTTGGAGACTGTGTCTCTTCCCTTCCCACACCTTCAGCTCATCAGCTCCTCATTTGTTTCAGCTGCGTGGGAAGATTGGCCATAGAGGGGTGGAGTTCCCGACCCTACCAGCAGATGGAGCCATAGCTGTCTGGGTTTGCAGCCACCTCAGGGGGATGTAACGTCCCTCCAGGACACAGCCTCTCGTGACATCACAATCCCCCTCCTCGGGACCGACGTCCTCGTCGGGGTAAAGGCAGCGAAGAAGGCATCACGCCGGGAGAGGGCGTCCGCATTGCCGTGGTGCTTGCCAGACTGCTCTCTCTTCAACTCCTCCAACTCTAGGACCAGGGACTCCGCCTCCTGTTGTCTCTCCTTGAGTTTCTTACTGAACGCATCAGCCTTGGTTTTAGCAGAGTTTAGCTTCTGTTGAGCAGCTTTCAGTTCCTTCTCTCTCTCTGCCTCCGCATTCTTCATCTTGTTCTCCAACACCTTGTACTTCTCCTCTGCCTTCTTCTGGACCTCCTTACTACTGCGCAGGGTCTCCTCACACTCCTCGATGGTCCTGCGCAGCCTCTCCAGCTCCTCCTGTTGCTTATGGAAGGAGCTCTGTTGGAGTTTAGCCTGGAGGATATCTAACTCTTCTGTCTTCATGTCTAACTGTTGCTTTAACAAACGATACCTCTCAGCGGTCCCCTTCAGACCAGACAGTTCTTTGTCCAGATTCTGTAGCTCCGTCTCTGTGTCGGTCTGGGCACCTGCCATCCCTATCAGAGCCCGGGGCGGGAGTGAGTAACTCGGAGGATTGCACCGGAGCCTTCCCAGGATGAGTCTTGCCTCTCCGTTTCCGAGGTACTCGGGTTATCCTCTCCTGAGACTCTCTCCAGAGTGGGTAAAAGGCTGGGCAGTCTCGTCCAATTAGGACAGGGACGGGGAGGGAATCAACCACCCCCGCCGTCGTGTGTATGGTTCCCTGTGTGCTGGTCATTGTAAGTTCAGTAATGGGGTATTCTCTGGTGTCCCCATGGACACAGGAAACTGGGAGGACTTTCCCCAGGGTCAGACACGTTGGGCCCACCAAATCCTTACGCACCAGGGTGGCCCGGCTACCAGAATCCAGTAAGGCCTCCACATCATGGTGATTCACAGTTACCGGGCAGGTGGGGGTCGATCTGGGCCGCCATCTACGACTCCCAAGAGCGAGGCAAACGGTGTGTGGGTGCTGAGCTGGAGGACTCCGCAGTGGGCATAGGTTCCTCGGCTGGTTTCCCACACTGCCAGGAGATATGTCCCATCTCCCCACACCGGTAACACTGTCGAGTTTCCCCCCTCCTGGTGTACTCTTCTTGGACCCGCCTGGTTTCTGGCTCCCCCTGGAGCCGGGATAAGTCCTGACGTGGCTGGGTTCGAGACCTTGGGGGTCCTTTGGACGGGTTCTTCCCATTTGTGGTGGGGCCGCACTCCTGGGGTCTTTTCGGGAAGCATTCAGCATCTCCGCTGTGGCCTGGTACTTTTCCACAGCTTCCACGGTCAGATCAGCCGTGGTCAAGGCCTGTTGACTGATGAACCGTTTTGCCTCATAAGGCAGGGCGCGTAGGTAACGATCCACCACAACGGCCTCCACCACCGCCGCTGCTGTATTCCTCTGCGGATCCAGCCATTTCCTTGCGATTCGGACAAGTTCATGCATCTGCGCCCGAGGAGGTTGGTCTGGTTGGAAGGTCCAACTGTGAAAGCGCTGGGCCATACCAAACTTTGTGAGTCCATATCTGCTGAGGATCTCAGACTTCAGGGCATCATAGTCAGTAACCTGGTCAGGGCCCAGGTCCCGGACAGCATTCAGCGATTCCCCGGTTAGAAAGGGGGCTAACAGACCAACCCACTGTGGCTTGGGCCAGGCTTCCCTAGTGGCCGTGGCCTCAAATGCATGCAGGTATGCCTCAATGTCATCGGTAGCTCCCATCTTAGATATAAAGTCACTTGCCTTTATTGGGCGGGTATTTTGGACCACCCTCTGTCTCTGTAACTGCAATTCCTCTGCCTTCAGAAGGTTGGCTTTCTTTTGCTCCTCCAAGAGAGCCACGTTTGCTTGCATCTGGGCTTGCTGGCCAGCAACAAGGGCTTTCAATATGTCCTCCATTTCAGTCGGCGGGGAGCCTACGGCCAACTTGGAAAACTGGGTGATCAAACCTTCGGTATCCTCCTCTGACATGCACTATTAACGCTTGAGCGTGCCCGTATTCTCCACCATCTGTGATGTCACGAGAGGCTACACAGCTTTCAGCGGGATTGCTCAAGTAGTGCAAGGAGACCAGGTTCAACCAAAACAAGGATTTTATTAACGGTCTTGGGAAACTAACGAAAGTATAACACAATACTGTTCTCTGGTGGCTCTTAAGGGTTAACAGTTCAGGGATGTCTCTTCCACATCCAAAATCATAACTCTCCCTCGCTCAAATAACTTTTCCCCAGTCTTACTGTCTTCCACGTTGCAGCGAGTGGCCAACCCAGCAAAACGTCCTTCCAAATGTCCCACACGTATTTCCACAGGTGCATATATCCAAAGGTGAGTATTTCCCAAAGGTAAGTATCTCCAAATCCTTATATTCCTCATGGAAGTGGACGTGCAGCACTCTTGTCCTCCAGAGAGCCCAGGTTGGAGACTGTGTCTCTTCCCTTCCCACACCTTCAGCTCATCAGCTCCTCATTTGTTTCAGCTGCGTGGGAAGATTGGCCATAGAGGGGTGGAGTTCCCGACCCTACCAGCAGATGGAGCCATAGCTGTCTGGGTTTGCAGCCACCTCAGGGGGATGTAACGTCCCTCCAGGACACAGCCTCTCGTGACATCACAATATATATTTTTCTGTTGTTATTTTGACTTTATGTTTGTTTTACCCCATATGTAACTACATTTTACATTTACATTTTAGTCATTTAGCAGACACTCTTATCCAGAGCGACTTACAGTTAGGTCTGTGTTGTTGTTTTTATCGCACTGCTTTGCTTTACCTTGGCCAGGTCGCAGTTGTAAATGAGAACTTGTTCTCAACTGGCTTACCAGGTTAAATAAAGGTGAAATAAAAAAAATAAAAAAAATAGTCCTAACCCTGTCTCTAGCTCTGCTGACATGGTCCTGTCCTGCAGTAGCCCTAGTCCTAACCCTGTCTCTAGCTCTGCTGACATGGTCCTGTCCTACAGTAGCCCTAGTCCTAACCCTGTCTCTAGCTCTGCTGACATGGTCCTGTCCTACAGTAGCCCTAGTCCTAACCCTGTCTCTAGCTCTGCTGACATGGTCCTGTCCTACAGTAGCCCTAGTCCTAACCCTGTCTCTAGCTCTGCTGACATGGTCCTGTCCTACAGTAGCCCTAGTCCTAACCCTGTCTCTAGCTCTGCTGACATGGTCCTGTCCTACAGTAGCCCTAGTCCTAACCCTGTCTCTAGCTCTGCTGACATGGTGCTTTTTAAACAGAGACTGTCAACAGTGACAGATAGAGGGAGACACTGTGAGGGGAGAAGCCTGGTCTTGTGGGAACCAGGTGTGAAACAAGAAATACTGTATGCGGATAGGGTTGGATGGTGTGTCGTGTGTTTGTTATGGGTGCAGTGTTCGACTCAAGGTCAGCCCGTAAAACTCCTTCTCTCGTCTGTGTTTATGTGTATAGAATTTATGAGAACAATTCCTACACAGTTAGCTGTTTTTGTAATTTTATCAGTAACTTCCTATTAATCAACAGGATGACATTGTATAAATTGAATACAGTAGCTTACCATAGAATGAACAGTAAAATACCATACATTTGTTTTACAGCACACTGTGAGACCTTTCTGTAATTTCAACAATAAAACACTGTAAAATGCACAGTAAAATACCATAAATGTGTTTTACAGTATTAATTATGGTGCATTATAAGAAAATGTTGTGGGCGGGGAAAGAGTCTCTGGCTCATATTTTAAGGCGTGCCTTGTAAGAGGCTATATTTGTTTCACCCGTGAGTGAGATTCCTGTACCCCCACAGAATACGGTAATATACTGTATTTTTGGAATTCTACAAACCTTGTCCTGAAAATGTACAGTAATTTACTGACCAATTGTTGACAGTAATTTACTGTAATTCAGAATAGAGTACAGTACCACATTTATGGAGCGCCAAAAACTTTTTGGGTGCATGGTATTGTTGTTTCTCACTCATTAACATATTTTTAAGCGTGTGAGTGACTAGCCATTTCCTTTAGATCAATGTCAGTTTAGAAGCCTTTGTTAAGGCCTAAAGTGCAGTCATATAAAACACCAAATATCACTTGGTATGCTGTAATATATAGTTAAATATTCACTATTAGCGATTGCTGATTTTATTTTCAATACAATTCAACAATAAAGTACTGTATTGCTGTTTTGCTATATATTTACTGCAGCATACTGTATATTATGGTGCATTGTAGAGAAATATTGTGTGAGGAGAAAGAATCGCTGGCTCATTAACATATTTTAAGGTGTGCCTTGTAAGTGGCTATATAAGTTGCACCCGTTAGTGAGAGTCCTGTACCTATTTAAGTGATATGTGGTAGTAGTTCCGTAACAATTAAATGTATAGAGGGAACAGATCAGAGTGGTATCGGGTCTTAAACCTTTTAATAATTGAATATTTACCCATGTCCATTTGATCTGTTTTGCCCTGTAATCACAACCAGTTTGGAAGCCTTTGTTTAGGCCTCTAGAAGTGCAAGTGATATAAAACATCTAGTATTCATTAATATGCTTTAATATGCAAATACCTACATCTACAGCAAACCTGCTTGCTGAATTACAGTAAAATACTGTATAAATATTTTTCTTACAGTTTAATAGTCACTTTTACTGGACTGTGTTTCATTTCTCTGTCATCAAGTTACTGTGAATATCTCAGTATTGTATTGGCACCATCAAGAGAAAGTTAGAGATACAGCGCCTTCAGAAAGTATTTATACCCCTTGTCTTATTGCACATTGTGTTGTGTTACAGCCTGAATTCAAAATGGATTCAATAGATTTCTTTCTATTTTTATTCACACCCCTGACTCAATACTTTGTAGAAGCACCTTTGGCAGAGATTACAGCTGTGAGTCTTTCTGGGTAAGTCTCTAAGAGCTTTCCACACCTGGAATTTGGAACATTTGCCCATTATTATTTTCAAAATTCTTCAAGCTCTGTCAAAATGCCATAGATTTCCAAGTAGATTTAAGTCAAAACTGTAACTCGGCCACTCAGGAACATTCACTGTCTTCTTGGTAAGCAACTCCGGTGCAGATTTGGCCTTGTGTTTTAGGTTATTGTCCTGCTGAAAGAGGAATTCATCTCCCAGTGTCTGGTGGAAAGCAGACTGAACCAGGTTTTCCTCTAGGATTTTGCCTGTGCTTAGCTCAATTCCATTTCTTTTTTTATCCTCAAAAACTCCCCAGTCCTTAACGATTACAAGCCTACGCATAACATGATGCAACCGCCACTATAATTGAAAATATGGAGAGTGGTACTCATTAATGTGTTTATTTGATTTACCCCAAACATAACACTTTGTATCCAGGAAAAAAAAGTGAATTGCTTAGAGAAATGTTTTGCAGTGTTACTTTAGTGCCTTGTTCCAAACAGGATGGATGTTTTGTAATATTTTTCTTGTGTACAGGCTTTCTTCTTTTCACTCTGTCAATTAGCCTAGTATTGTGGAGTAACTACAGTGTTGTTTGATCCGTCCTCAGTTTTTTTCTATCACTGCCATTAAACTCTAACTATTTTAAAGTCAACATTGGCCTCATGGTGAAAACCCTGAGCGGTTTCCTTCCTCTCTGGCAACAGAGTTAGGAAGGACGTCTGTATCTTTGTACAGTGAGGGGAAAAAAGTATTTGATCCCCTGCTGAATTTGTACGTTTGCCCACTGACAAAGAAATTATTTGCATTTTAATTAGGGAAATAAGTATTTGACCCCCTCTCTATCAGAAAGATTTCTGGCTCCCAGATGTCTTTAATACAGGTAACGAGCTGAGATTAGGAGCACACTCTTAAAGGGAGTGCTCCTAATCTCAGCTTGTTACCTGTATAAAAGACACCTGTCCACAGAAGCAATCAATCAATCAGATTCCAAACTCTCCACCATGGCCAAGACCAAAGAGCTCTCCAAGGATGTCAGGGACAAGATTGTAGACCTACACAAGGCTGGAATGGGCAACAAGACCATCGCCAAGCAGCTTGGTGAGAAGGTGACAACAGTTGGTGTGATTATTCGAAAATGAAAGAAACACAAAAGACTCTGTCAATCTACCTTGGCCTGGGGCTCCATGCAATATCTCACCTCGTGGAGTTACAATGATCATGAAAACGGTGAGGAATCAGCCCAGAACTACACGGGAGGATCTTGTCAATGATCTCAAGGCAGCTGGGACCATAGTCACCAAGAAAACAATTGGAAACACACTACGCCGTGAAGGACTGAAATCCTGCAGCGCCCGCAAGGTCCCCCTGCTCAAGAAAGCACATATACAGGGCCGTCTGAAGTTTGCCAATGAACATCTGAATGATTCAGAGGAGAACTGGGTGAAAGTGTTGTGGTCAGATGAGACCAAAGTCGAGCTCTTTGGTATCAACTCAACTCGCCGTGTTTGGAGGAGGAGGAATGCTGCCTATGACCCCAAGAACACCATCCCCACCGTCAAACATGGAGGTGGAAACATTATGCTTTGGGGGTGTTTTTCTGCTAAGGGGACAGGACAACTTCACCGCATCAAAGGGACGATTGATGGGGCCATGTACTGTCAAATCTTGGGTGAGAACCTCCTTCCCTCAGCCAGGGCATTGAAAATGGGTCGTGGATGGGTATTCCAGCATGACAATGACCCAAAACACACGGCCAAGGCAACAAAGGAGTGGCTCAAGAAGAAGCACATTAAGGTCCTGGAGTGGCCTAGCCAGTCTTAAAACCTTAATCCCATAGAAAATCTGTGGAGGGAGCTGAAGGTTCGAGTTGCCAAACGTCAGCCTTGAAACCATAATGACTTGGAGAAGATCTGCAAAGAGGAGTGGGACAAAATCCCTCCTGAGATGTGTGCAAACCTGGTGGCCAACTACAAGAAACGTCTGACCTCTGTGATTGCCAACAAGGGTTTTGCCACCAAGTACTAAGTCATTTTTTGCAGAGGGGTCAAATACTTATTTCCCTCATTAAAATGCAAATCAATTTATAACATTTTTGACATGCGTTTTTCTGGATTTTTTTGTTGTTATTCTGTCTCTCACTGTTCAAATAAACCTACCATTAAAATTATAGACTGATCATTTCTTTGTCAGTGGGCAAACATACAGAATCAGCAGGGGATCAAATACTTTTTTCCCTCACTGTAGTGGCTGGGTGTATTGATACACCATCCAAAGTGTAATTAATAACTTCACCATGCTCAAAGGGATATTCAATGTCTGCTTTTTTTTTTTTTTTTTTACCAATCTACCAATAGGTGCCCTTCTTTGCAAGGCATTGGTAAACCTCCCTGGTCTTTTTGGTTGAATCTGCGTTTGAAATTCACTGCATGCTAAACACAATTATTGCACACAGAGTGAGTCCATGCAACTTATTATGTGACTTGTTATTAAGCACATTTTTACTCCTGAATTTATTTAGGCTTACCATAACGAAAGGGTTGATTACATATTAACTCAAGACATTTCAGTTTTCATTTTTAAGTTCATTTGTAAAAATGTCCACTTTGACATGGGGTATTGACATGGGGTATTGTGTGTAGGCCAGTGACAAAAAAAAAATCTCAATTTAATCCATTTAAAATTCAGGCCGAAACCAAACGAACTATGCTAGACTTAGTATGCAAATTCCACACAACAAAATGTGGAAAAAGTCATATGATGTCTTGTTGTAATTACAATTATTTTGAAGACCAATGTATCCTTAACTACAACATTTTCAGTAATGGTTACAGATTCGTTTTACTTGCTATGACCATGAAACGTAAAAAAAAAAAAATCAAGCTTGGTTGAATGCACTGACTGTAAGTTGCTAAGAACAAGAGTGCCCGCTAAATGACCAACATTTAAATTAAATGTAAAAATGAAAACTTGCAAAGAACACTGCGTAATATGTCGCTGCATGGGTAATTCCAGTAATATACCGTAAATTAGATTACACTAACATTTTTTGTGCCGTAAAATGGATTACAGTAAAATGGATTACAGTAGTTGTACAATAAATTACAGTAACTTACTGGCTGCCAGTAAGTTACTCTACATTTTACAGGAAATGTTTTACAGTGTATTCAGTGGTAGATATGGCATGCAAACAAATAATCCTCCAGTTGAATTGATAGGGAGAGAGAGCGAGAAAGAGAGGGATGTGAAGAAGAGAGAGAGAGAGAGAGAGAGAGAGAGAGAGAGAGAGAGAGAGAGAGAAAGAAACCGAGATGAGGGAGACGTGTAGAGATATAAAGCGCTTTTCAGACAATCAGTGGAATATGGCAGAGTACCCCGCTCTGCCATAGTTTCTAAACCCAGAGTTTCTAAACCCAGAGGCGCAGCATCGCAAGACTTCTGGGAACGCTTGCGAAACAGACCAGGCCGGGGTTTGGGGTTTTAGAAGTCAATGAGAAAAGTAAAATAATCTTCCTTAGTTGTTAATTTTCTCGAAATCTAAAGGCACAACCTAGATTTGAGCCAATGTCTTAAGTAATTGAACATGTTATTACTCCAACCTCATGAAAGTAACAAACTGACACGTTTTCATTTTCGTCAAAAACAACTTTATATCAAAGGAGTGCCTTTTGATTTGATGGCCTGCATGTGCGCAGTTCGGCGCGAGACAACCGTTAGACCCGATGATAAAGAAATGTGTGAGTAAGATATGACTAAAATGTCACACCCTCAGTTAAACTAATAATGTATGACTATTAGTAGACTAGAGCTTAGAGAGTTAATCAAATGTGTTTATATAAGATGCATATTTGCCCAGCAACAGAGTATTTTTGTCTTGTAATTAGGCACGCATGTCACGATCGTCAGGGAGAGACCAAGGCGCAGCGTTGAATGCGTACATATTTATTAATAGAATGATCACACGATCAAAAACAACAAACGAAAAACGTGACGTCTATGGTTTCAACACAAACCAACACGAACAAGAAACCACAAACACAAAGTGAAAGACAGACAGTTAAATATGGCTCCCAATCAGAGACAACCAGCTGACACTCGTTGCCTCTGATTGGGAGTCACTCAGGCCAACATAGAAATACAAACATAGAATTACACACCCTGGCTCAACATAACAGTGTCCCCAGAGCCAGGGCGTGACAGTACCCCCCCCTAAAGGCGCGGACTCCGACCGCGCCAACTAAATACCACAGGAGAGGGACCGGGTGGGCACTCCGCCTAGGCGGCGGATCCGGCTCCGGGCATGATCCCCACTCCTTCTCTAACCCCCCAAAGTACCCCTGGTCCGATCTGGCCCTGCTGACCAGAGCTGAACTGAACACTGGTGGAGCGGATTGCTCTAGCTCCGGCGTGACGCAGCACCTGACCGGTGCCGGACCCGCCACCGGTGGAACAGGCACGGGCCGTGCCGGACTGACGACGCACACCACTGGCTTGGTGTGGGGAGCAGGAGCGGGCCGGACCGGGCTGACGAAGCTCACCACTGACTTGGTGCGGGGAGCAGGAACGGGCCGTGCCGGGCTGACGACGCGCACCACTGACTTGGTACGGGGAGCAGGAACGGGCCGGACAGGGCTGACGAAACGCACCACAGACTTGGTGCGGGGAGCAGGAATGGGCCGGACTGGGCTGGCGACGCGCACCACAGACTTGGTGCGGAGAGCAGGAACGGGCCGGACAGGGCTGACGAAACGCACCACAGACTTGGTGCGGGGAGCAGGAATGGGCCGGGCCGAGCTGGCGACGCGCACCACAAACGTGGTGCGGAGAGCAGGAACGGGCCGGACAGGGCTGACGAAACGCACCACTGACTCGGTGCGGGGAGCAGGAATGGGCCGGGCCGAGCTGGCGATGCGCACCGTAGACTTGGTGCGAGTGGCAGGAACAGGCCGGACCGTACTGGGAACACACACCACTGGCCCTACGTGGGGATCAGGAACAGGCCGGACCGGACTGGCAACACACGCCAGTACCTCTCGCCGTGCCTCTACATCTTCCACCCCCTCTTCGACCAGTGGCCCCCGTAACCTGGCGGCCTCCTCTGCCAATCCGCTGGGCCGCTCTGCAGCGGTCTCCTGCTGGCCCGTCGTCCACGGCGTTAGCCCCCCCCTAAAAATTTTCTGGGCGTCTCCCCTACCCGTGGACCAGGTCTCCATGTCCCTCGCCAGCCTTTCGCCCTTCTGCCACAATGTCAAGCCCTTCTCTTCCTCACTCGGCTTGACCCAGTCGAGGAGGCGAAGGAGATCTGTTAGGGATCTCCCTGGCGATGGCTCCTGGACACGCTGCTTGGTCACATCTTGGTGGTTTATTCTGTCACGATCGTCAGGGAGAGACCAAGGCGCAGCGTTGAATGCGTACATATTTATTAATAGAATGATCACACGATCAAAAACAACAAACGAAAAACGTGACGTCTATGGTTTCAACACAAACCAACACGAACAAGAAACCACAAACACAAAGTGAAAGACAGACAGTTAAATATGGCTCCCAATCAGAGACAACCAGCTGACACTCGTTGCCTCTGATTGGGAGTCACTCAGGCCAATATAGAAATACAAACATAGAATTACACACCCTGGCTCAACATAACAGTGTCCCCAGAGCCAGGGCGTGACAACGCAGAAGTGCAAATGATTGAAACCAATAACAGGAGACAGGTTTCAAAAACACACAGGGAGGGGGAGTGAAAAAGGCTTGCAGAATATTGTGAGAACAGCGATAACTAAAAAATGCAGCCTGCCCGAGCAAGGAGTAGACTATGATAGGAACATGTGTGTGTGTGTGTGTGTGTGTGTGTGTATGTATGTGTGTGTGACCTGATGGTCAGGAGAGCAGAGGATAACCACGTGAGCTAAACCCAGGTGTGAGCTTACAAGATGTGTACAGTGGAAAAATACAGCCCGCCTAAAGCGGGGTGGGATTTTTCCTCTGACGTGTGTGTATAAAAAGATTGTACGACCATTTTGTTGCAGAGCGCTCTGAATGAATAAAGGCTGACCATTGCAGAGTTGGGTCATTGTATAATTTATTTAAACTAGAGATTTACACCTCTGGGAATTATTCAAAGATTTAAGAAGTGTTTGACTTCAACCATTGAGAACAAAATTCTCGTGACACCCGATGACGTGTTTCTACACGAGTTTAGCTAGCCAACATCGCCATGACATCGCCAACAAGTGTGATCAGGATTTCTATTGGAGAAGCAATTTTAGCCTATCTTCATACTGTACTGTCTTTGCTATAACACCATAAGCATGCATAAAAACGTATTTACATGCAACAGCAAATGATTAATCCAAAAATGGATTAGTGGGCAAGTTAGCTGGTCCTGCTGTTGGATGTACATTCCGACGTATCACCACGCAGGCTACGTTTTCTACTGTGATTGGTCAACAACGACGGCACCGATTTGAAAAAATAGAGCAGAATCCTATTCTCCGCCTCGGCTGAGCGGCTTCCTCAGGCACGGATGCATTGTTGACCGCTCCGCATGGATAACACCCCCCCCTGCACACTGTGTCAGCGCCATAAGGGAGAGAGAGAGAGAGAGAGGGAGACCTGGAGAGAAAGATAGATATGAGCATGACAAAGAAGGACATGGTCTCCCACTCTGAAACAGACCCTATGATTAAAGAGTCTTTCTATCCTACATATTTACAGTATCAGCCTTGTGCAGCCACAGACCCTGTATGATGTGTGAAGGCGGGGATGTAGCGCTAACAGTCACTACCTTGGCTACACAAACATCTGATCCTGTATCACACACTGTCTCAAAAAACACTGCTACACTCAAACGCGCACACACACACACGTATATCAACCAGCCTTGCCTCAGTGCAGCATCAAGCTGTTACATAAGCTGCTCGTGTGCTGTGAGCAATTCATGACTGTGTGTGTGTGTGTGTGATTAGCTCTGGGGTAATATGTTAACACTCAGGCACAGTCATCTCTCTCTGTCGCTCTCTTTGTCGCTCTCACACACACACATACATACACACGTACACACGTGCTTTGAGCCCCACAGGCACATGGGCTACAGCACAAACATGGAGCATAGCTCTCAATGCACAGAAACACAGCGAGACTGACATAGCGAGAGAGATCCATACAGCTCTCGCTGTGTGTGCGTGTGCGCTACTTGTGTGGGTGTGTGAGCGTGCACTTTTGTGTGTGTCTGTGCATGTGTGTAAGCCAATGTTCCCTCTAAGCTCCCCTCGGACTGCCATGCAGATGAAATATCAGCCCGCGCAGAGAAGCACGAGATTGAACTTCACTCAACTTTCTAGAGTTTTCCCCTTTAGTTAACACTATCAATGTTTCCTTTACTGTGGGAATTGTGCTCGAATCAACGCAATATTAGCTACTTTCAACATACCGAAACCAAACGAACTATGCAAGACTTAGTATGCAAAACGAACTGTGCAATTGTCTTGTAAGCGAGCGCATTGGAGTAGAATTCTATTGCATTGACATCCACAACTCAGGCCCGTACTCTACACAGACCGGTGCGCCATAACCAATCAGAGCTGCAGTAGGCCTATATGCAAATAGCCATTTGCCATATATTTATCTGTGCCATTCACTTTGAACTGGACAGCATGAGCGGTTCTGAGTAGATGCGCTTGTTTAGAGATCAAAGTGAGAGTACCTGTAGCCACCTGTGCACATTTGTTCATATTCTTTGCTAGTTAGTAAGATATTAGCCCAGTTATAGCTAATTTCTAGTCAACAATGGGGGAGTGGTTGCTTCCTACAAGAGCACAAAATGTGTGCATTTCTAGCCTTCTTTGAAAAGCGAGTCAGGTAAAGAGCTTTTTTTATGTCTTGAAGGGGCAGTGTTGTATTTTGAGATGGTCTTGAATAAGCTAAGAAGCCAATAGGCAGAGGGTAGCATAATTTGTCTGATTCTCTGTAATAATGGTATGGGAATAATAATGATTTTTATTTTGTGGTTTCTTGCATCAAACAACACAAAACATTTTGTCTCCTCCTTGTCTGAAGGACAAGTAGATAAACAGGTTAATGTTAAGCCCTGCATGTTTTTTTTCAAAAGTCTCATGGAATGTAGGCCTACATTGAACACCACACAATTGGCTGCTGCTGTAAGCTGAATGATATAACAGCTAATTTCATGTTAAAATGTTTGGCAAAATGTCCATTGTTGTTGATGGTAGGCCACTCTGGTAGGCCTACATTATGATCAAATAGCCACAGTAGCCTACTTGGCCACTGTTTAAAACCGTAACTTAGAGCGGGTACAGCCTCAGTGTTCACAGTGAACGCACGCTGGAAGTTGCACAGAATTTTCACAATGTTCAAGTTTGCGCTCAGCAGACCTGAAATTTGCTCAGTGCCCAAAAAAATTAAGGGAACATTGGTGTGAGTGTTTGAATTTGTATGTTGTTCGTGTGTGCCTGCGTGTGTGTGTGTGTGCCTGCGTGTGTGTGTGTGTGTGTGTGCGTGTGTGTGTGTGTGTGTGTGTGTGTGTGTGTGTGTGTGTGTGTGTGTGTGTGTGTGCGTGTGCGTGTGCGTGTGCGTGTGCGTGTGTGTGTGTGTGTATGTATGTATGTGCATGAGCTGTGTGTGCGTGTGTGTGTTAGCCAGCTGGTCCACTGGAGGGGAATAGTCCTCAGTCCTAATGTGATGGCTGGGCTAGAGCCTACTGTATACAGGGAGAAGGGACTCCATCTGTCATATGTTTCTCTCTGTATCTTTCTCTCTCTCTCTCGCTCTCTCTCTTTCTGAATATCTCTCTATTTCCTGTGTCTATAATACAGTGCATTCGGAAAGTATTCAGACCCCTTGACTTTTCCCACATTTTGTTATGTTACAGCCTAATTCTAAAATTGATTAAATAGGTTTTTTCCCTCATCAATCTACACACAATACCCCATAATGACAAAGCAAAAACAGGTTTTAGAAAGTTTTGCAAATGTATAAAAAAAAAAAAATGATATCACATTTACATAAGTATTCAGACCCTTTACTCAGTACTTTGTTGAAGCACCTCAAGTCTTCTTGGGTATGACGCTACAAGCTTGGCACACCTGTATTTGGGGAGTTTCTCCCATTCTTCTCTGCAGATCCTCTCAAGCTCTGTCAGGTTGGATGGGGAGTGTCGCTGCACAGATATTTTTAGGTCTCTCCAGAGATGTTAGATCAGGTTCAAGTCTGGGTTCTGGTTGGGCCACTCAAGGACATTCAGAGACTTGTCCCGAAGCCGCTCTTGCGTCTTGGCTGTGTGCTTAGGGTCGTTGTCCTGTTGGAAGGTGAACCTTCGCCCCAGTCTGAGGTCCTGAGCGCTCTGCAGCAGATTTTCATCAAGGATCTCTCTGTACTTTGCTCCGTTCATCTTTCCCTTGATCCTGACTTGTCTCCCAGTCCCTGCCGCTGAAAAACATCCCCACAGCATGAAGCTGCAACCACCGTGCTTCACCTTAGGGATGGTGCCAGGTTTCCTCCAGACGTGACGCTTGGCATTCAGGCCAAAGAGTTCAATCTTGGTTTCATCAGACCAGAGAATCTTGTTTCTCATGGTCTGAGAGTCTTTAGGTGCCTTTTGGCAAACTCCAAGCGGGCTACCATGTGCCTTTTACTGAGGAGTGGCTTCTGTCTGGCCACTCTACTATAAAGGCCTGATTGGTAGAGTACTGCAAAGATGATTGTCCTTCTGGAAGGTTCTTCCATCTCCACAGAGGAACTCTGGAGCTCTGTCAGAGTGACCATCGGGTTCTTGGTCACCTCCCTGACCAAGGCCCTTCTCCCCCGATTGCTCAGTTTAGCCGGTCGGCCAGCTCTAGGAAGAATCTTGGTGGTTACAAACTTCTTCCATTTAATAATATAATAATAATATGCCATTTAGCAGACGCTTTTATCCAAAGCGACTTACAGTCATGCGTGCATAAATTTTTGTGTATGGGTGGTCCCGGGGATCGAACCCACTACCTTGGCGTTACAAGCGCCGTGCTCTACCAGCTGAGCTACAGAGGACCACAAATTTAAGAATGATGGAGGCCACTGTGTTCTTGGGGACCTTCAATGCTGCAGACATTTTTTGGTACCCTTCCCCAGATCTGTGCCTCGACACAATCCTTTGACTTCATGGCTTGGTTTCTGCTCTGACATGCACTGTCAACTGTGGGACCTTATATTGACAGGTGTGTGCCTTTCCAAATCATGTCCAATCAATTGAATTTACCACAGGTGGACTCCAATCATGTTATAGAAATATCTCAAAGATGATCAATGGAAACAGGATGCAACTGTGCTAAATTTCGAGGCTCATAGCAAAGGGTCTGAACACTTATGTAAATAAGCTATTTAAGTTTTTTAATTTTTTGTACATTTGCTAAATTATTATTATTATTTTTTTTCAATTGGTCATTATATGGGGTATTGTGTGTAGATTGATAAGGAACATTTAAAAAAGAAAATCCATTTTAGAATAAGGCTGTAATGTAACACAATGTGGAAAAAGTCAAGGGATATTAATTATTTCCGATTGCACAGTATATAACTCAGTCGGGACCAGGTTTCAGCTGCTGCGCAACGCTAACATCCTTCCTCCCATAGATGGGCGGCAGGTAGTTTAGTGATTAAGAGCGTTGTGCCAGTAACCGAAAGGTCGCTGGTTCTAATCCCCAAGCCGACTAGGTGAAAAATCTGTCGATGTGCCCTTGAGCAAGGCACATAACCCTAATTGCTCCTGTAAGTCGCTCTGGATAAGAGCGTCTGCTAAATGACTAAAAATGTAAAAAATAAAATGTAAGATGGTCTGCTTGTACAAGCACCACCTGGACTGGACACAACTAGACAAACGTATTTATTTGAGAAGATCAGGGAGTTTTGTGACGAAGAGGCCATGGACATCACATGCCCTGCACCAAAGTCAAGGGCAGGACAGAAACAGGCTCTCCGAATATAGATTTCCTTGTTCATGCGTGGTGCAGACGGACCAGTTCATCACTGGGGGCGAGTTCCCAGTCATCCGGACTATCTGCAGTGCCTCTATGCACATTCACATGACTCTCTCCTAACACACACACACACGCCATACGTTGCTGCTACTTTTTTGTTTGTTTTATCCTGCTGCTCAGCCACTTTACCCCTGATTGTATGCATATACTTGAACTACCTTATCTATCACCAGCATCACTGATATCGTTATTGTTCTTGTACATACTGTATATTATTTTGTTCTTTCTCTACTGGCATTGACACTTTTGTTTCTTTTTTTACACAGTACCAGTCAAAAGTTTGGACACACCTACTCATTCAAGGGTTTTTCTTTATTTTTACTATTTTTTACATTGTAGAATAACAGTGAAGACATCAAAACTATGAAATAACACATATGGAATCATATAGTAACCAAAAAAGTGTTATACAAATCAAAATGTGTTTTATATTTGAGATTCTTCAAATAGCCACCCTTTGCCTTAATGACAGCTTTGCACACTGTTGGCATTCTCTCAACCAGCTTCACCTGGAATGCTTTTCCAACAGTCTTGAAGGAGTTCCCACATATGCTGAGCACTTGTTGGCTGCTTTTCCTTCACTCTGCCGTCCAACTCATCCCGAACCATCTCAATTAGGTTGAGGTTGGGGGATTGTGGAGCCAGGTCATCTGATGCAGCACTCCATCACTCTCCTTCTTGGTAAAATAGCCCTTGCACAGCCTGGAGGTGTGTTGGGTCATTGTCCTGTTGAAAAACAAATGATAGTCCCACTAAGCCCAAACCAGATGGGATGGTGTATCGCTGCAGAATGCTGTGGTAGCCATGCTGGTTTAGTGTGCCTTGAATTCTAAATAAATCACAGACAGTGTCACCAGCAAAGCACCCCCACAACATTACACCTCCTCCTCCATGCATTATGGTGGGAAATACACATGCAGAGATCATCCGTTCACCCACACCCACAGCGGTTGGAACCAAAAATCTCAAATTTGGACTCCAGACCAAAGGACACATTTCCACCGGTCTAATGTCCATTGCTTGTGTTTCTTGGCCCAAGTAGGTCCCTTCTTCTTATTGATGTCCTTTAGTAATGGTTTCTTTGCAGCAATTCGACCATGAAGGCTTGATTCACACAGTCCCCTCTGAACAGTTGATATTGAGATGTGTCTGTTACTTGAACTTTGTGAAGCATTTATTTGGGCTGCAATTTCTGAGGCTGGTAACTCTAATGAACTTATCCTCTGCATCAGAGGTAACTCTGGGTCTTCCATTCCTGTTGCGGTCCTCATGAGAGCCAGTTTCATCATAGCGCTTGATGGTTTTTGCGACTGCACTTGAAGAAACTTTCAAAGTTCTTGAAATGTTCTGTATTGACTGACCTTCATGTCTTAAAGTAATGATGGACTGTCGTTTCTCTTTGCTTATTTGAGCTGTTCTTGCCATAATATGGACTTGGTCTTTTACCAAATATAGCTATCTTCTGTATACCCCCCTACCTTGTCACAACACAACCGATTGGCTCAAACGCATTAAGAAGGAAAGAAATTCCACAAATTAACTTTTTAGAAGGCACACCTGTTAATTGAAATGCATTCCAAGTGACTACCTCATGAAGCTGGTTGAGAGAATGCCAAGAGTGTGCAAAGCTGTCATCAAGGCAAAGGGTGGCTATTTGAAGAATCTCAAATATAAAATATATTTGTATTTGTTTAACACTTTTTTGGTTACTACGTGATTCCATATGTGTTATTTCATGGTTTTGATGTCTTCACTATTATTCTACAATGTAGAAAATAAAGAAAAACACTTTAAATGAGTAGGTGTCCAAACCTTTGATTGGTACTGTATATTGACACTTTCTATTTTTGATATTGACTTAGCAAATATGCAAGTAACAATTTCACTGTACCGTTTACACCTTCTGTAGAGACCCTTCCACTTAGCAAGATGTGGCTAGGGGTTATAGCATTTGTTTCACATGTCCCATTAATTCAGAGAAGTGTGTCTGGGTAACCGTCATCTAATATTTATAAAATAGTTTTATCTGGGCACTTTCTGTTTTTGATATTGCTACTATGCAAATATGCAAGTAACCATTTCACTGTACCATTTACACCTTCTGTGTCCTGTGCATGTGACAATTAAAGTTACATTTTATTTGATATAGTGTGTGTTTACCAGAGACGGTAATTTGAAGAACAACATAACCTGCACTAAATTCAGATTAGGAAATAGGCCAAGGACAAGATAGTGTCATTTTACTTGGAGTTTTTCCTTACCTCCTTAAAGAAATGGGTGGGGCTAAGGCTTAAGAGGGTGTGAACTATGCTGAATGGGTGTAGACAAGGAAGAGCTCTCCAGTAGGTGTACCAAAACATTCAAGGGCCATTTTCTCAAGAGTGGGGTTACAAGTTTATCAATTTCAAAGTAGAATTACTTTCCCATTGTTTCTCAACTGCAGTTTATGATATAACATTTTCTAGCTCTGAGTCTCCACTTTTATCCAATGTAAAAAACACAACTTCAATTTCTGCTACATAAGACCGAATCGAGGCAGTGAGTCACATATATGACCTTTGTCTCTCTCTTTTTCTCTGTTTTCTCTCTCGTTCTCTCTTTGTCACCCCTCCTTTCCTCTCCCCATGCTCTTGCTGTTGTCTCTGTTTAAAGCAGTGAATTGTAAAGGACAGTAGAGTGTCTGTCTAACCTACTTAAGCTCCTTTCTTTCTGCCCTGACAAACAGAGGATGGGTTGCAGGCATTACACATCAGTACTGACATACACCAGAGGACACAAGACGACACACACACATGCCAGCATACGGCTGCTACAGCCACGTCCAGAATTAGCTCCTAGCTCCTGATGGCCACTCATCTTCCTCCTCTCTCTTTCTCTCTCTCGTTCTCTCTCGCTCTTTCTCACTGCTCTCTCTTTCTCTCTCATTTTCTCTATCTGTGTCTTTTCTCCATGCTCCCTCACTCCCCCTCTTTTTCTCCCCATCCTACAGTCTTTCTCTCTCTCCCACTCTCTCACTTCGCCTGCTGTGCTCTCTCTGCCTTCTCTGCTGCCTCATCTCTCTCACTCTCACTCCCTTCCTCTCTGAGCCTGTGTGTGGTGTAGTTGTGTGTGTGTGTGTGTGCCAGTGAACGTGTGGGAGACTACATCTTCTTACTCAGAAGCAGAATAAAGCATGGTAAGCAGCCTGTCTCTTCTCTCCTGACTGACTGACTGACTGGGGTTTTGTGTTTTGGTGGCTCTTTCTGCATGTGTTAGAGGGTAAAGAAGGGTTATTGTTTTTGTGTGTGTTAGAGGGGATGGGGAGATTGTGGCTCTTTGTGAGTAGTTGGTGTATTACGTGTGTGTGTGTGTTTGTTTGTCAAGGTTTGTGTTTTGACTGTGTAAAAAGTGTACTATAGCTCAGTTTGTACTATACTGTTTTCAATTAGCTAGCTACCACTCACATCTCCATATTTAGCTGTTGCTGATGCAGCAGCTACTCTTGCTGGGTTATACTAGCACACAGTAGCATTGCTTATCTAGGCTTGCTGAAACCTGTAGCTAGCTATCACATAAAAGGTATGTTTTAAATGTTTTATTTAACCGTTATTTTGACAGGGAGTCATGCTGAGACAAAGGTATTTTTTTACAGATGAACATACACATCAATATACACAAAACACAGCAATATACACAATACACATCTATATACACAATACACATCAATATACACACCAATACACTAAAAGCAAATCACAATCATATAAAACAAACATATTCTTCAGTGAAAAGGTCTGAGTGAGTTTTGAATCTGATTAGAAGGCATGCCATTCTCTCAATAGGAAACAACTGGACTGGGAGTACTGTATTAGATACAGTGGTTTTAGATTACATGGTCTCAGATGTTGGCCTCAGGTGATAATGCTGTCTTGCTGCTGTTCCTAGATGTGGAGTTGGCAGAAAGCCAGGACTTGGATGCTACTGTTACTGTGCTGTAGCTTCATCCAGGTGAAGCTTAGTGTCTTGTCAGTGCTGTTGAGAGCAGTTCAACATTAGTAAGAGATGGCTATTGTGCAAGGTTGTTTACTAGTCAGAGCAACCTAAGGTTCTCCCTCGCTCTCTCTGTGTAACGGTTGTAGTGCCTCGTCACCATAATAGTTTCCCCTCTGTAACATGGAGCGAGAGTTAGACAGCATCACCCATATTCAGCGCAACAGAACTCAAGGACTGTTTCATAATGTTTATAATTCACTTTCAGTCCAGTTACAGTGGTAGAGGGTTGTTTGGCTCTAGTCAACTCCACAGAGGGGCAGTGTGTCTGTGTGTGTGTCTCCTTCCACCCTCTTCCTGGGGTGAAGATGGGTGAGGAGGGGTGAGGCTGGGTGAGTAGGGGTGATGCTGGGTGTGGAGCGGTGAGGAGCGGTGAGGCTGGGGTGAGGAGCGGTGAGGAGCGGTGAGGCTGGGGTGAGGAGCGGTGAGGCTGGGGTGAGGAGCGGTGAGGCTGGGGTGAGGAGGGGTGAGGCTGGGGTGAGGCCAGTTGAGGCTGGGGTGAGGAGAGGTTCTGCGTGCCTCCAGAGTGGTGCCCTCTGGGGAGGAGTGGGTGTACGGGCAGCTGGCTCTGGGTCTGAGCTGTACACATGGATAAAGGACATGCATAACGCGATTAGGAGTGAGGCACAGCATTCAGGACAGATGAGGTGGAAGAGGGAGATGGAGGGTGATAAGAGCGGGAGAACATATAGGAGAGGGAGAGTAACAGGAACAGGAGCTTCTGTTTTACCCAGAGGCCGTGCACTTCCGGCTGGATGCTACGCGTGTGTGTGTGTGGTGAAGTGTTTGTGTGTGTGTGTGAGGCATCTGCTGAGGTGTGTGTGTGTGCGCCAACCTAATCTAGCTATAGAGTGGGCGATGCCATGCCACAGATTGAGGTTGGCTATGCTTTACACTACTATGCACTTGGCTGTGTCGAACAACACTGCCAGCTCTGGATGGGCTGGAGAGAGGGTTATAATCAACTTGGTTCTATCCAGGTATCACACTGCTAAGCTTAAGGGTATACACACACACACACACACCTGGCGACTGTCCAGACCTGATTTACAGCACTGCAGATAAATAAGGCTAACTGTGGGAGAATATCCATTTCCCAAGCCTTTGTTTCCCTCGTGTTAACAGAAACATATAATAATTTCATACAACAACAGTCATGGTAATAATTATACTGAACAAAAATATAAACGTAATAATTTCAAAGACTTTACTGAGTTACAGTTCATATAAGGAAATCAGTCAATTGATATAAATTCATGAGGGCCTAATCTATGGATGTCACATGACTGGGAATACAGATATGCATCTGTAGGCCACATATACCTTAAAAAACAGGTAGGGGCATGGATCAGAAAACCAGTCAGTATCTGGTGTGACCACCATTTGCCTCATGCAGCGTGACACATTGTGTTGTGTGACAAAACTGCACATTTTAGAGTGGCCTTTTATTGTCCCCAGCAGAAGGTGCACCTGTGTAATGATCATGCTGGTTAATAAGCTTCTTGAAATGCCACACCTGTCAGGTGGATGGATTATCTTGGCAAAGGAGAAAAGCTCACTAACAGGGATGTAAACAAATTTGTGCACAACATTAGAGAGAAATAAGCTTTTTGTGCGTATGGAACATTTCTGGGATCTTTTATTTCAGCTCATGAAACATGAGACCAACACTTTACATGTTGCTTTTATATTTTTGTTCAGTATAACATTGGTTGGTATGTTTGTGCTTGCGTGTGTGTGTGTGTGTGTGTGTGTGTGTGTGTGTGTGTGTGTGTGTGTGTGTGTGTGTGTGTGTGTGTGTGTGTGTGTGTGTGTGTGTGTGTTTGTGTTTGTGTACTATGAACAATCAGTATTGAGCAGCAGTCCCATGACAATCCTACCCACTTGTCTCTGTAATAAATGTCCATTGATTTGTCCTTGCACCCCCCGCCCCCCTATAATACACACACACACACACACACCCTTTAGACGTTGATTGATGATTGGAGCAGGAGTCTGAGGTCAGCTCAAGGAGAACCACAGGGACGCTATGGTTGTTGTAGAGATACGCGTGCACACATCACTGAGTCGTACACATCAGTAACAAGAGGTGAAAAGGTGCATGTGGAGCCACCTGACTCATACGTGAATAAACTGACAAAACTTAAGCCCAACCCAAGCAACGTGTGTGATAACGCCTTCCCTTTCTAAAAGTGTCATTCCGTGTGTGTGTGTGTGTGTGTGTGTCTGTGTGTGTCTGTGTGTGAGTTAGGTAGGTAGCCTAGTCAGGCCATTAACCGAAAGGTTGCTAGTTCGAATTCCCCGAGGCCACAAGGTGAAAAATCGGTCTATCTGCCCTTGAGCAAGGCACTTAATCCTAATTGCTCCAGGGTGGCCATCAATAATGTCTGATCCCCGGCCGTGACCCCACTCTCCATTTCACACCTCATACTCGTACAGGTTACCCACTTGTACATGCAGTGAAACAGGACCAATATAAGCACCCCCTATTAGACCTTTTGTGCGTGTGTGAGACCCCATCCCATCTGGTATGCTGTTTTAGCACTATTCTCATCCTCCATTACGAAGTCAATACTCCTCTTCTGCAGTTGTTCTTTTAGCAGCCCATTTGATTTGCCAGCGTGACACAACTCTCATTGCGGTTTTCACATGTAATAATAACAATAGCAGATGTCTCTGTTACTGAGCTGGGTTTTGCTTTCTTTATCATAGTATTAGTCCAGGCATCTTTGGATTGAAATTCGAACTTAACTCTGTGAGGATAGCGCTCCGTCTTGTTGTATGTACAGTAGAGTAGGGGTGGGAGTGTGTAACCATTGGACAAAACTCCTGTTTGACTGTCAACATTTGAACTGGGCCTCTTCTTGCCTTGTATTTGTGTCCAGGGCCAGTGTGAGATGCAACTGTTGTCCACCAGCCCAGTAGGGGCACTGTTTAGTCTGTCCTCCCTCTCCTGCCTCGCCCTGCCTGCGGCTGCCACTGGCTGCTGTGTGTTAATCCTGTTCTCTTCTCCCTCCCTCCTTTCCCCTCTTCCCCTATTTTCCTCACCTCTTCTTTCCCCTTTCTCTCCCTCTCCCCCTTCTCGCTGTCTCCCACGGCACCGTCCCTAGGCCCGGCTCCCCTCCTGCTCATCCACTTATAGTGTCTCTGAGGTACCTCAGCATGTGTCAATCTTCCTGCGTCGCCGTGGCAATCACCCCATCCACATTTCTATCTCCCTTCCTCCATCGGATACCCTCGTTCCTGCTTCCTTCGAGACCCACCATCCTTTCCTCCTGTCGTCCCCTCTCGCTATCCTTCCACCTGCCTCTCCCCTCCTCTCCCCTTACTGTAATCCCCCCAACCTCTCAAACAGGCATGCATCTCACTGATGACCAAAGAGTTTATAAATCTGGAGATACTCTATATAAGGTTTTAAAGTGTTATTTTGTTGTGTTGTTGTAGGGTATTTCTTGAGTTTTTAAGTTTACCGGCTAAATGTTGTTTGTTTGACCCGTGTGTTTATTTTTCAACCCTTTTTCTTTTATTATTGTAGAACGTCATTATTCATAATTTTTCGATGTATCTTTTTTATCCTTCCCTTGTTCTAAAGCCCCTCAGTGTCGTGCGAACTGATGACCTCCTGCTCTGAGCTGGAGTATCTGTCACACACACACTCGGCTGCGGCACACACACACACACACACACACAAAGTGTAGCTGTAGGAGAGACAGAGTCAATCTCTGAACTTCTCTTCATTATAAACCCTCCCTGACTGCGTCCCAAATGGCACCCTATTCCCTTTATGGTGCACTACTTTTCACCATGGCCCATAGGGAATAGGGGGCCATTTGGAAGGCAGCCTCACTCTTTGGTTCCTTAGGCTTTAAATCTAATCCACTCTTAGAACAATACTTTAAAAAATACCCTCCTGTCCTAATCGTCACACTACCATTAGAACCATGGGATGAGTAACCATGGTCTTTTGCTTTGTGTGCATTGAGACACCACAACGTTTGTTTTGTTTTCCTTGCTGCTGAGTCAATGATAGTTAATGTATAAAGTAGGTTCATATCCATACGGTTCAGGGCGTTTTTTCATGTTTGATTTGTCTTTGTTTGTTTGGCTAATTGTTACTAGTTCATTGCAGTCAGTCATTACCTGTGTAGTCTCTCTTTCATCTCTCATCAGTCTCAGCAGGTGTGCTTGCTTTGTAGTGGGTTTGACCAGTGTGTGTCTGGACAAGTGGGAATTGGAGGTGTGTGTGTGTGTGTGTGTGTGTGTGTGTGTGTGTGTGTATATTTGGCATGGTTGTCCGTGTTTGTTTAATGTTTGAAAGTATGAGCCGTGTGTGTGTGGACCAGGTGAGTGACTGTCCTGTGGCTTTCTCCAGGCCGCACGGAGAGAGTTCAGGGCTCACCTGGATGAGGTCATCACGCTCCAGTCTAGGTACTCTACCTTGGACCAGGTAAATGGTTACACACACACACACACACACACACACACCACTCTCAGGGCCATCAGAAAGGCCTCCTGTCATCTCAGGTCTGTGACAGGCTCCCTTTATCACTAGAGGGCATTTAGCACTATTGCTATCCTGGCCCACAGGCTGTGATCGATCCCTCTGATTGGGTAATCACCTAGTATTTTTTATTTTTATTGGGCCGTCATGTCTTTCTTTTAGTCCCCAGTAATCAGAGTCCTCATTGGCATTCATCAACATGAACATCATCTGTTTCTGCTTCACATCTCATCTCATCTTGATGACTTAATGTGGACGTGGACAGGGTGGGGGTGTGTGTGTGTGTACTGTCACTGTGTCTGTTTATCAGTATCTTTTGCAGCATCTGGCGAAGACAAAAATCATATTTCCTTCCTCTTCATTCATTTATTCACTCAGTCATTTATTCATTCAATTATTCATTCAATTATTCACCCGATCCTTCCCTTCTCTGTTCGCCTCACTGTTTCATTCATGACGTCTGGTGTTGGCATAATGAGCAGCGGAAGAAAGATGGAAGAGAAGAGAGAGAGAGAGAGAGGAGAAAGGGAGAGAGAGACCCAGTGCTGGCAGATGGAGAGCATCAGCGACCACACAGTGAAGCGAGTGACTATGTTCCTTCCACTTGTCATGTTCCTGTGAGACCGTTGTCATGGTAAAGGCAGACGAGACTGCCTGAACATAAGGCAGCTGGCTGCCTACGTATCTGCTCATTGGAGTGTGTGTGTGTGTGTGTGTGTGTGTGTGTGTGTGTGTGTGTGTGTGTGTGTGTGTGTGTGTGTGTGTGTGTGTGTGTGTGTGTGTGTGTGTCTAGCTATTGTGATGATCTCTCATCCATCTGTGTAGTCGCTGTTGTTTGTCTAATGCAATGTTGTTGTTTAGGTTGAGTGCTTAAGGGGAGCTGAGCTCCTGCCTTACTATTATTTATGTTGTCTAGCCTGTTTATCTCCAGCCTAGGCGGGTTGATCCATAGTATTACAGAAGGCCAATGTTGACAGAATCCTCCATAGCCCATTTCCCCAACCTTCACCTCATCTCACTGCTAGCCTTTGTTTTGTTGCCTGCACGACCATTATTTCCCTTCCACTTATGATACTAAGATGGGTGTACTGTACAGACCTGTTCAACAAAACATGATGCCAGGTGGTTCTACTAAATATACCCTCCACCACCACCCCCACCATTACCCGAGTCAGTACTGCTCAATGTCTTACCGTGCATCTGTTTTGAAATGTGTTTAGACGGGTTAGTTTCAGTAACGGTGTGTTGCACCTGCTCAGTCTTCCTTCTTCACGCTGAGCCCACATCGTTCTGTGTTCTCTCATTCTTTTTATCACTTCATCCGCTCCGTCAACTCTAGAACTTGACGACCTCTAGTTGGGTTATAGATGAGTTTATTCCTACCCTGGTGGGTTACCGAGCCTTAAACTGCTGATGACTTGTAGCTACTGTTTCCTAGCGTTCCTCTGCTCTGTCTGTCTGTTGTAAAACTCTTGTCTCTGTCATGTGCTGTCCTGTCCATACGCTACTGTAATGTAGCTCCACTCTAGGTTGGAGGGGCTCAACGAGGACCGCAGAGGCCATAGCAGGACCTACGACTCGCGAGTAACTACCCCCACCCCCCCCGTCTTTCTCTCTCTCTCTCTCTGTCTCTCTCTTCTTTCTATCACTCACTCTGTCCTCAGTAGCAATCTATTTATTATTCTAACATACAGTGAGGGAAAAAAGTATTTGATCCCCTGCTGATTTTGTACGTTTGTCCACTGACAAAGACATGATCAGTCTATAATTTTAATGGTAGGTTTATTTGAACAGTGAGAGACAGAATAACAACAAAAAAATCCAGAAAAACGCATGTCAAAAATGTTATAAATTGATTTGCATTGTAATGAGGGAAATAAGTATTTGACCCCTCTGCAAAAAATGACTTAGTACTTGTTGGCAAAACCCTTGTTGGCAATCACAGAGGTCAGACGTTTCTTGTAGTTGGCCACCAGGTTTGCACACATCTCAGGAGGGATTGTGTTCCACTCCTCTTTGCAGATCTTCTCCAATTCATTAAGGTTTCGAGGCTGACGTTTGGCAACTTGAACCTTCAGCTCCCTCCACAGAT
Organism: Coregonus clupeaformis; assembly: GCF_020615455.1. NCBI lineage: Eukaryota > Metazoa > Chordata > Actinopteri > Salmoniformes > Salmonidae > Coregonus > Coregonus clupeaformis. Next base: position 59,810,360 of record NC_059211.1, on the reverse strand, counting down.
TTTCTATGGGATTAAGGTCTGGAGACTGGCTAGGCCACTCCAGGACCTTAATGTGTTTCTTCTTGAGCCACTCCTTTGTTGCCTTGGCCGTGTGTTTTGGTTCATTGTCATGCTGGAATACCCATCATCCACGACCCATTTTCAATGCCCTGGCTGAGGGAAGGAGGTTCTCACCCAAGATTTGACGGTACATGGCCCCGTCCATCGTCCCTTTGATGCGGTGAAGTTGTCCTGTCCTTTTAGCAGAAAACACCCACAAAGCATAATGTTTCCACCTCCATGTTTGACGGTGGGGATGGTGTTCTTGGGGTCATAGGCAGCATTCCTCCTCCTCCAAACACGGCGAGTTGAGTTGATTCCAAAGAGCTCGATTTTGGTTTCATCTGACCACAACACTTTCACCCAGTTCTCCTCTGAATCATTCAGATGTTCATTGGCAAACTTCAGACGGGCCTGTATATGTGCTTTCTTGAGCAGGGGGACCTTGCGGGCCCTGAAAGATTTCAGTCCTTCACGGCATAGTGTGTTACCAATTGTTTTCTTGGTGACTATGGTCCCAGCTGCCTTGAGATCATTGACAAGATCCTCCCGTGTAGTTCTGGGCTGATTCCTCACCGTTTTCATGATCATTGCAACTCCACGAGGTGAGATCTTGCATGGAGCCCCAGGCCGAGGGAGATTGACAGTCTTTTGTGTTTCTTTCATTTGCGAATAATCGCACCAACTGTTATCACCTTCTCACCAAGCTGCTTGGCGATAGTCTTGTAGCCCATTCCAGCCTTGTGTAGGTCTACAATCTTGTCCCTGACATCCTTGGAGAGCTCTTTGGTCTTGGCCATGGTGGAGAGTTTGGAATCTGATTGATTGAGCCATTAAATGCTATAAATGCTCATGCTCACATGCAACAGCATAATCCCAACCCTAACCCACTCCAATTTGCATACCGCCCCAACAGATCCACAGATGATGCAATCTCTATCGCACTCCACACTGCCCTTTCCCACCTGGACAAGAGGAACACCTACGTGAGAATGCTATTCATTGACTACAGCTCAGCATTCAACACCATAGTGCCCTCTAAGCTCATCACTAAGCTAAGGATCCTGGGACTAAACACCTCCCTCTGCAACTGGATCCTGGACTTCCTGACGGGCCGCCCCCAGGTGGTAAGGGTAGGTAACAACACATCTGCCACACTGATCCTCAACACGGGGGCCCCCTCAGGGGTGCGTGCTCAGTCCCCTCCTGTACTCTCTGTTCACCCATGACTGCATGGCCAGGCACGACTCCAACACCATCATTAAGTTTGCCGACGACACAACAGTGGTAGGCCTGATCACCGACAACGATGAGACAGCCTATAGGGAGGGAGGTCAGAGATCTGGCCGTGTGGTGCCAGGACAACAACCTCTCCCTCAACGTGACCAAGACAAAGGAGATGATTGTGGACTACAGGAAAAAAAGAGGACTGAGCACGCCCCATTCTCATCGACGGGGCTGTAGTGGAACAGGTTGAGAGCTTCAAGTTCCTTGGTGTCCACATCACCAACGAACTATCATGGTCCAAGCACACCAAGACAGTCGTGAAGAGGGCACGACAAAGCCTATTCCCCTCAGGAGACTAAAAAGATTTGGCATGGGTCCTCAGATCCTCAAAAAAATTTCTACAGCTGCACCATCGAGAGCATCCTGACTGGTTGCATCACCGCCTGGTATGGCAACTGCTTGGCCTCTGACCGCAAGGCACTACAGAGGGTAGTGCGTACGGCCCAGTACATCACTGGGGCAAAGCTCCCTGCCATCCAAGACCTCTATACCAGGCGGTGTCAGAGGAAGGCCCTCAAAATTGTCAAAGACTCCAGCCACCCTAGTCATAGACTGTTCTCTCTGCTACCATGCACAAGCGTGCGGAAGGTGTCTTTTATACAGGTAACAAGCTGAGATTAGGAGCACTCTCTTTAAGAGTGTGCTCCTAATCTCAGCTCGTTACCTGTATAAATACACCTGGGAGCCAGAAATCTTTCTGATTGAGAGGGGGTCAAATACTTATTTCCCTCATTAAAATGCAAATCAATTTATAACATTTTTGACATGCGTTTTTCTGGATTTTTTTGTTGTTATTCTGTCTCTCACTGTTCAAATAAACCTACCATTAAAATTATAGACTGATCATTTCTTTGTCAGTGGGCAAACGTACAAAATCAGCAGGGGATCAAATACTTTTTTCCCTCACTGTACATTCTCTCCTTTTTTGAGTAGCTGTATGGTGTGGTGGTGGAATCTGTGGATTATCAGTTCCGTTCCGTTCTCTAGTAGTTTTTTTCTCTGCTCATCCTCTGTTCTTTTCTCCATTAAGATGCCATGTAGTTCTGGTCTCTCGCTTTTGTTCGTGTGGGCTGTAGGACCATGCTGTGTCTCCTCACTGTCATCCCTCCCTACCCCCCTCTCTCTCTCTCTCTCTCTTTCTGTCAGTGTTTTTGACTGCGTTGGTGTGTCATCAGTAGTGTTGGTCCTTTTTTGAGTTGTGGTTGGTTGGTTGATTTAATCTTGGTCGTACTGTGGTAGAGAGGGTCTCTGTCTCTGTTCCACCAGACCTTAGCTAGCTCATGTGCCACTCACCTTTTAGGCCAGGGGCATTGGGTCTCAGAGATTCCAGCTAGGGGTTCCTACGTCCTGCAGACAGTGTTCTATATAAACACCTGTAGAAGACAGCTGTACTGGGATGTGAAGCGAATCCCACCTCTTCCCAAACCAACTCTAAGCCAAACCTAAGCCCACATGGGGTACAATCCAATGAAGCAGTGCCCCTTAAACATTCCCACCTCCCCACCCACCTACCCCATACACATGTTCTGCTCAGTGAGACTAATCCACTATCCTTGGCCTAAGGGATCCTCATCTTATCGATTTATTTATTGCCATTCATGTTCTGAGGATTGTTTTGATTGTGATTGTCCTTATGTTATGCATTAGAAGTTGATGGATGTGTAGAATGTATATGGTCATTCCAATATGTTAGAGCCAGTGTGGAATGCTTTTATCCTTGTTGGACAGAGGCTGCTATTCCCATTGTGGTCTCACCTCAACCATTTCTCTCTATATATGTAGGTTCAATCACGGTGTGGCAGCAAAGAGAACATCCTGAGAGCTAGTAAGTTATTTGATTGAGAATTTTCTGTGAGAGTGTGTGTATGTGTGTGTTAGTGCCAAGCGATTAGTGCTTTTTGAGGTCGGTTCGATTATTTAAAGATTATCACAATTTTGGTTTCAATTATTTATACCTAATAAAACTCAGGAGAAAAAACGAGTTGTCTTCACAAAAGTTGAGAGTGAAAGACTCTTACCTTTCTAGCACGAACACTTGCACTTGGCTTTTCTTTCTAGCACTGACTTTGCTGATAGCTGCTTCATTTAAGAAAAGTTTTACTTACTATGACTGTGTGATGGGGTTGTATGCGTGAATGTTCTCACATGCGTGTTTGTGTGTGTGATGGTGAAAGACGACTATCCTCTCCATCACACTCCTTTGACCTTTCTCCTGTCTCGCTCTCTCTGTCCATCAGGTCACAGTGCGGTGGACATCACCAAGGTGGCTCGCCGGCACCGCATGTCTCCCTTCCCCCTCACCTCCATGGACAAGGCCTTCATCACTGTACTGGAGATGACCCCCGTGCTCGGCACTGAGATCATCAACTACAGAGGTGGGTCAAACGGACGGACTGACTGACAGAGAGAAAGGGACGGACAGACCGACAGAGACAAGTAGGAGGATTGGCGGCCGGACAGACAAAAACACAGATGAACGGACCGACAGAGAGACGGAAAGACAGACAGATAGATAGACTGACTGACTGAGAGACAGGCGGGTGGAGGGACAGACAGACCAACGGACGGAAAGACAGACAAACGGACAGACCGAGCAACAGACGGACAGAAAGCTCAGTCATCCCCGCGTCACTGGACATGCCTTTCTTTCGATCCCTATCATCAGTCATACCGCACACTCGGCCTTCACTACTGTCTGTAGTTGTTCTGTATGGCTGTTGACTCCATACCCTCTCTATACCCCTGACCCTCTGTCTGTAGTTCCCTTTACCTACAGTCTGTAGTACTGTCTGTCTGTATCATATGTGTGTCATGATGTTTCTGTTCCAACAGCTGTTCCACCTGACCCAGATGCTCTCCATTCCACCCTGTCTATCGGTCTGTCTGAGTCCCCGCCTACCTGCCTGTTCTCATGTTTCATTGGCTTGATTGTTGATTGATTGATTGCTTTGCAAGCCAATAAACAGCACACACCTCTTGACTGTTGCATACACCTCCTAACCATCCAGACCTTTGGCCAAGGGTATGTAGTTCTGTCCTTGAGCTGTTCTTGTCTATTCATGTTCAGTATTATGTAATGGTTCATGTTTTGTGTGGACCCCAGGAAGAGGAGCTGCGGCTTTCGCAACACCTCATGGGGATCCTAATAAAATACAAAATACCAAGGGAGTCCCTAGACCCCACATTGATGGTCCAGGTTTTGACTTCACATAGGTCAACTTTAGGTGCTTAGGCTGCTTGTTTACACCAAGTAATCTGTAGTTTTCAAAGACTTGGCAGTACATTCTACACCATGCATAGAGTTGGGGAAGCTAGCTTCAGGTAGAATTGGCCCATGGCTCTCTAGAATACAGAGCATTGTCACCCATACAGTGTCTTGCAAAGTATTCATCCTCCTTGGCATTTTTCCAATTTTGTTGCACTATAACCTGTAATTTAAATATATTTTTATTTGGATTTCATGTAATGGACGTACACAAAATAGTCCAAATTGGTGAAGTGAAATGTAAAAAATAACTTGTTTAAAAAAATTATAATAAATAAATAACAGAAAAGAGGTGCATGCATATGTATTCACCCCCTTTGCTATGAAGTCCCTAAATAAGATCTGGTGCAACCAATTACCTTCAGAAGTCACATAATTAGTTAAATAAAGTCCACCTGTGTGCAATCTAAGTGTCACATGATCTCAGTGTATATATACATCTGTTCTGAAAGGCCCCAGAGTCTGCAACACCACTAAGCAAGGGGCACCACCAAGCAAGCGGCACCATGAATAGCAAGGAACTCTCCAAACAGGTCAGGGACAAAGTTGTGGAGAAGTACAGATCAGGGTTGGGTTATAAAAAAAATATCCAAAACTTTAAACATCCCACGGAGCACCATTGAATCCATTATTAAAGAATTGAAAGAATATGGCACCACAACAAACCTGCCAAGAGAGGCCCGCCCATCAAAACTCACGGACCAGGCAAGGAGGGCATTAATCAGAGAGGCAACAAAGAGACCAAAGATAACCCTGAAGGAGCTGCAAAGCTCCACAGCGGAGATTGGAGTATCTGTCCATAGGACCACTTTAAGCCGTACACTCCACAGAGCTGGGTTTTACGGAAGAGTGGCCAGAAAAAAGCCATTGCTTAAAGAAAGAAATAAGCAAACACGCTTGGTGTTCGCCAAAAGGCATGTGGGAGACTCCTCAAACATATGGAAGCTGGTACTCTGGTCAGATGAGACTAAAACTGAGCTTTTTGGCCATCAAGGAAAACACTATGTCTGGCGCAGACCCAACACCTCTCATCACCCAGAGAACACCATCCCCACAGTGAAGGATGGTGGTGGCAGCATCATGCTGTGGGGTTGTTTTTCATCGGCAGGGACTGGGAAACTGGTCAGAATTCAAGGAATGATGGATTGCGCTAAATACAGGGAAATTCTTGAGGGAAACCTGTTTCAGTCTTCCAGAGATTTGAGACTGGGACAGAGGTTCACCTTCAAGCAGGACAATGACCCTAAGCATACCGCTAAAGCAACACTCGAGTGGTTTAAGGGGAAACATTTAAATGTCTTGGAATGGCCTAGTCAAAGCCCAGACCTCAATCCAATTGAGAATCTGTGGTATGACTTAAAGATTGCTGTACACCAGTGGAACCCATCCAACTTGAAGGAGCTGGAGCAGTTTTGCCTTGAAGAATGGGCAAAAATCCCAGTGGCTAGATGTGCCAAGCTTATACCCCAAGACATACCCCAAGAGACTTGCAGCTATAATTGCTGCAAAAGGTGGCTCTACAAAGTATTGACTTTGGGGGGGTGAATAGTTATGCTTTCTGTTTTTTTGTCTTATTTCTTGTTTGTTTCACAATAAAAAATATTTAGCATCTTCAAAGTGGTAGGCATGTTGTGTAAATCAAATGATACAAACCCCCAAAAAATCTATTTTAATTCCAGGTTGTAATGCAACAAAATAGGAAAGATGCCAAGGGCGGTGAATACTTTCGCAAGCCGCTGTACATAACATGAATCCATAATATGCACAAGTCCAGAATGAAAACCAGGTCCATATTTAATTTCTGTCTCCATCCATCGTCTTGTTTTCTCCGCCAACACTTAACTGAGAGCAGTGTCCAGTGCATGTTGAATGACTATCATGGCCTCAGTCACCTTGCTGCCTGCAGTGTGTTACTGTTGGGTCTATTCGTGGGTTGTGTTCTGTTTCTATGGCTTCTGTGTGTGTCTATGGGAGGGGGTGTACAGTGCTATATATTGGGGGTGGTTGGGATAATGTAGCACGTGTGTGAGCAACAACGACAGCCCCTAACCTGCGTGGCCCCCGGCAGGCCCTGCTGGAGCAGAACCCGTTAAGCCCATTTGGCCCCTGAGTGGCACGGACTGGAAAAAGCCCCCTTACTTTATCTCAGCCACAGCGTCCACAGGAGGAGCACCAAAGCAGGAGAGGAGAGCCGTGGCTGGGGGCCCGGGGGCCAATCATGCTAATGCAGCCTCCTCCCTGGCTCCCTGGCATCACACAGGTCAGTGATGTCATCGGTGACGTCATGCCTCCCTCCTCACCACCAACCACCACCCCACTGAAAAGAAAAAAGAAACGACAGCACCCCACTGCCTGCCCACTTCCCAGAGTGCCCACTGCCCAGACCATGGCAGACAGGGTTCCGGTTGGGGGTCTCGGGACGGGGGGGACACACGACCGGGGGACAGGAGGGGCCCCACCCTCCTCTCTCTTCACTCCACTGGGTCATTTCACCTCCTGACCACTAAGGGGCAATAGAGGTGCTCGGGCCAGGCCATGGGCTGCTACTAGTGCTGATGTTGCTGTTGCTTCTCAATCTGTTGCATGATCTGGCTGCTAGCAAAATCCACCTACTATCCTCCTCCTCATATTACATTAGTATTGTGCATTTATGGAGGACCTTTCACCATGATGTCCTGAGCAGTTCGGTCCAGTGCCCACACCGTGTTAGAATAATGCGGGAGGAGTTTTTAATGTATGTAAAAATATATGTAAATGCAGGAGTGGGCGAGCTTTACTCTGCCATTCCTACCGCCCTCTCTCTCTTCCAGCACAGCGAAGGTCAAATGTGAGGGCTCAGAGTTTATCCACCCCCTGTCAGTTGTGACTGGCATCTATGTGGGTAAAAGAGATGCCCACTAATCCACTACCCACCCAGGAAGCACATAGACACACAGGGGAGAAGGTGTGGAAACAAAACACCCCTCAGCTCAGACGAAACGTCTCAGAACACAAGACAACCATGTTGTTCTTTTTGCTTGTTAAGTTTGGAAGGGCGTCCTGCTCCGTTGATTTGATTTGTTCTCTGCGCCAAGCCTGAATAATAGATTTGTATATGATAGAGACGTTTCCGTTTCCCTCTCTCCTTCTTTCTCTCTCTTTCATCCTTTATCTCTCTCTCTCTCTCTCTCTCTCTCTCTCTCTCTCTCTCTCTCTCTCTCTCTCTCTCTCTCTCTCTCTCTCTCTCTCTCTCTCTCTCTCTCTCTCTCTCTCTCTCTCTCTCTCTCTCTCTCTCTCTCTCTCTCTTTCTGTCGGCCATGAGAGAAGTGAGTGACCCAGTTCTGGGAGCGCTTTCTGTGTGGTCATTTCCCATCTCCCATCATCTGCATATGCAACAACCGCCGGGCACAAGGACATCATCCACCACAGGACGGGGGAGGCACCCAACCAATCAGGCGCGAGCGAGCAAGGGCTAGAGCGAGGCACACTGCAGACAGTGGGGCAGGAAGGAACACACACTCCTTGTGACAGTGACACACAGAGCGTCAGGGAAACACAAAGCCAGTACATAACCCCGTCACTAACGTAACCCAAGAACACATTCAGGAAGGTGATAACACAAGAAGTGTATGACCCTACCCTAATCAACAGTGGTTGTAGGTCGACTGGGGTGTTCTAGCAGTTTGAATCCCACCCACTGTCCTCCTCCCAACTGCCCTGTCTCTGAAAGAAAATAGTAGGTGTAGGGTGCTGATGTATGGGATAAAGTTGAGCATCACTCACACAGTGAGTTAGTGCATCGCTATGAACCATAGGCTCTCCGACACCAACCCAAAGTAAATATGGGCAATAGTGTAAAGGCTGCGCCAGGAATAACTCTTCATAAATCTTTGAAATGGCGTTGTTTACTCTCTCCGATGGCAGTAAGTAAGGGCTCAGGGTACTTTACAAAGTGCTATTTTGTCTTGTTGGTTAATATAATGATACAAGGAACACCTAAGAGATTGATGGGCCCATAGAGCGATGAAGGATATTGGATATTTCAACTAAATTGAAGAGGTGGAGGCTGTGCCGGTGTTGCAGAATGGTGTTGTAAGAATCACTGTTGGTGTTTTGGTTGTAAAACTATCACGGGTGTACACACACACACACACACCAGTGTACACTAGGCATCGGTCTCTGTCCTGATATGAGGAAATAGAGTGTAGTGGGGATATTTTATGGTATCTGTCACTTTGTTTGTTGCTCCTGTTGTGATGTGTAATGCATCAGGTTGCAGTGTTTCTTAGCTAATAGAGAGCATATGTTTCTATTTTTGAGGGCCCTTGTTACCTGTCTCGTCGTTTTGTGCAGTGGTGTGTGTGTGTGTGTGTGTGTGTGTGTGTGTGTGTGTGTGTGTATTTTCTGCTGTGTGTGTAGTTGAGTTCTGTCTTGCATTCCATGGGGAGTTGTTATGTTATTAACCAGCTACATTTTGGTTGTCTTGTCAGCCAGCTTGACGGAGGCGAGGCGAGTGTGTCGTGGCGCTCCGTTCGCTGTGTATTCGGTGTATTCGTCTGTTTCCATAGATACCTCTGTATCCATCTGTTTGATCACGTTATAAAAGAGATGTTCTATATTTAGCTGCTCATCAGATGTGGTATTTTGGAACAGTAAGTCTCCTCTAATCATCCTTCAATAGAGGAGAAGCCTGCTCTCTCTCTCTCTCTCTCTCTCTTTTTCACTCTCTTTCGCTCTCTCTCTTTCTCGCCATCGCTCTTTAGTTTTCTCTCTTCATTACTTCCTCTCCCACCCTCTCTCTCTCTTTCTCTTTTTCTGTGTCATTCTCCCTGTTCACCATGGCTTGTTTTCTCTTCTCTTTTATGTGCTGAGAATGAGCTCCCCGCTCTCTCCCCAGAGGAACCTGTCTCTGTGTGTGTGTGTGTGTGTGTGTGTGTGTGTGTGTGTGTGTGTGTGTGTGTGTGTGTGTGTGTGAGTGAGAGGCTGTAATTAGTAGCTCCGCTGCGTCAGAGTTAGCTAGCGTCACAGTGTAACACTTGGCTCCCCAGCCTTCTCTTTCCCTCTCTCTCTCTCTCTCTCTCTCTCTCTCTCTCTCTCTCTCTCTCTCTCTCTCTCTCTCTCTCTCTCTCTCTCTCTCTCTCTCTCTCTCTCTCTCTCTCTCTCTCTCTCTCACACACACACACACGCTCGTGCACACACACACACACGCTCGTGCACACACACACATCTAGCAAGGGTTTCATGTGATGTAGGCCTGTCTGTGTGTCTCGATTTTGTCTTCTTCACGTTCAACAACACCTACTCGACACTCTGTCTTGTCCTACCATCGTCTGTCTGTGCTGTTGTCAACAGATTGTGTGGCAGCATGGTTATAACTTTATGTGTTCTCTGGCCCATCCTCACTGCACTGCACTGCATACACACACACACATTAACCAAAACATAGAGGGACACAGCCTACCCCGCCAGCATGCATATCACATCTTGTGTACTCCTCCAATTGATGTGTGAAATGACAAGCTTTTTTTCTACTCTCCGTCTTTCCCTCCTACCTTTCTCCTATTTCTACTCTACTGTACTTTACTCTACTATTGTAGATGGGATGGGTCGAGTCTTAGCGCAGGACGTCTATGCCAAAGACAACCTGCCTCCATTCCCTGCATCAGTCAAAGATGGCTACGCCGTGCGAGGTGAGATGCCAGGACTAGTGGGTGTACAGTTTAGGAGTTTGAGAGATTACAATGCTAGACTTTAGTATCAGTGCTTGTTTTTGTGTCTTTGACCATTGCAGCCTTTTCAGCTATTTATGTCTTACTGTTCTCTCGCTCTCTCCTGCTATCGCTCTCCCCATCTCCATCCCTCCCTCTCTCTCTCTCTCTCTCTCTCTCTCTCTCTCTCTCTCTCTCTCCCTCTCAGCGGCTGATGGTCCTGGAGATCGCTTCATCATTGGAGAGTCACAGGCAGGACAGCAGGTGAGCTCCTTACAGTTTGTGAGCCCTGATATTCTGGAGTGTTGCTTTGAGAACATACTATAATAAGAACTCCCCTCCCTTTTCCTACCTCTGTGTGAGTCAGAGTATTCACCTGGGCTATCCTGCAATGTGAAGTTACACAGGTCACTGGCTCAGCTGTGATTACAAGACTCTCCACAGAGACGGACCATGTCCTCTCTCTACCTCTACACAGAGTTTTATATAGAGCTCTGCTCTACACACAGACCCTGTCTCTGCAACACTCCACTCGGCTTTCTTACAATTGTCACACAGCCTCCACTATGGAGCCTCATGTTCAAGAGTAGCTCAAGTGTATCTTGTGAAAATGGTATACAGTCGATTGATTTTCCCAATTGAAATGTTGATAACACTACTCCATGCCGGCAGTTATAATGCATTATGATGCAGCTATAATGCCTTAAAATACTTTCCATTAGCATGTTTAACACCTTTATAATGTCCAACCTGTGTGTGTCCCTGTAGCCCACCCACACAGTGATGCCGGGCCAGGTGATGAGGGTGACAACGGGGGCTCCTATCCCCTGTGGGGCGGATGCTGTGGTGCAGGTGGAGGATACTGAACTGCTCCGAGAGTCTGAGGACGTGAGTCAACCATGACCTATGACAACTTCCTGTCCCCATCTCAATTATCACAACAACCTTTATTGGAATACACTATACAAAAGCAATACAATAACATACAATCTGTCTCTCTCCTCTCTCTTTCTCAACTCACTCCCCTTTTCCCTCAACACTCTCTCATCTGTCTCCTGTACCTCCTCTCCACAAACTGACAGCCTTTCTATGTTGTACATAGACTTACTCATCTGCCACAATCCTCTTCCTTACAATATACTGTACTGTATTTTCTTCACTAACCTGTTTGTCGTTGCAGGGCACAGAAGAGCTGGAGGTGCGGATCTTGGTACAGGCACGGCCTGGACAGGACATCAGGTGAGCGAGAAGTTTTAGGTTGTACCAATCAGGCTGGTGGGGTCAATTCCATTTAAATCCAGTCAATTCAGGATGTAAACTGAAATTCAAATGTTCCTTAATGCTGTTCTGTATCAGTACTATACCACACAGTCATGTATATCTCTGTCTCCCCTCCCTCCAGGCCTATAGGTCATGATATAAAGCGTGGGGAGTGTGTCCTGTCCAAGGGAACCCACATGGGCCCCTCTGAGATCGGCCTGCTGGCCACCGTAGGAGTCACTGAGGTGGAGGTGCAGAAGTTCCCTGTGGTGGCTGTCATGTCCACTGGCAACGAGGTGAGCACACGCACGCACGCTCGCATGCATGCACACACATTTTGTCTTCTCTCATGGTGTCTTTAATACCTGGGTTTGAGGTTAGAGAGGCGTGTAAGGCGGCAACCGATTGCTGGGTCGAATCCCAGGTCTGTTGGGAAGATCTTGCAGGATGTGAGATGGTTTCCAATAGACAATGGATAATTATGTAATCTTCTTCTTTTTGTGTGTGTGTGTGTGTGTGTGTGTGTGTGTGTAGCTGTTGAACCCAGAGGATGACCTGCACCCAGGGAAGATCAGGGACAGTAACAGATCTACACTGCTGGCCACCATTCAGGAGCACGGATACCCTACCATCAACCTGGGCATCGTGGGAGACAAGTCAGTGAACATAACTCAATCATAACCCCCAATAACAATTGGCTTGTCTACCCTCCTAGAAAACATTGGGCTGGTTTCATGGACGCACATTACTCCTAGTCCCGGAATCTGAAAGTGCTTTTTAGTCCAGGACTAGGCTAAATCTGTGTCTGCAAAACTGTAGATAGATATATACGATCAAAAAGATGGGAGGGTCTGAACTATGACCTTTCCCCTACAGCCCAGATGACCTCCTCAACGCCCTGAACGAGGGCATCAGCCGTGCTGATGTCATCATCACCTCAGGGGGCGTGTCCATGGGAGAGAAGGTAAGATCCAATCCAAATGAAATGTTTAAATAAAAAAGAGAAGGGGATGAGAGGTGGGGCAGCGAGCTCATTTGGATGGACATTTTTGCGAGAGGTCATTGTGTTTGAGAGAGCTAAATCAATTCCATCATGGCTAGGTAGTAGGGGCTAGAACTCGTTTTGGAATTCACCACAACAGTTTGTTTTCTATGTTGAACCTCACGTACTGTCCAGCTCATGCACTCTGCTGCCATCTGTTGTTCTGACCCAGCTGGTACTCCTTGGTGATGAAGCGGCTGGTTTGGCTGACCTTTTGAATGTTTACTGCTTAGCTGAGTTCTCTGCTTCCCTCGCTGGGTTTTCTGCTCCAATTATTTATGTTATTGGATCACATATTTACACCTCACCATCTGTCAGAGACCGGCAGACATGTTAAAGATGCACAAAGTTTCCATTCGATTAGAAGTTTAATCCTCTCCCATGTGTTCCTGGCAATATCAAAGTCGATTCAGTTAACTTTATTGGCATGGAATACACTGTAAATACAGTACAATAACATACAATGTATCTCTTTGCGTTTCAGGACTACCTGAAGCAGGTGCTGGACATTGACCTCCATGCCCAGATCCACTTTGGACGGGTCTTTATGAAGCCAGGGTGAGACGTGATGGGGTTATTCAAAGTTTATGCCTTCTTAATGAATTAAGTGAGGATGGTTTAGAAGAGTTGGATAGTCCATCATGGAAGGTCTCACTGAGTTTGTCATCTGTCCTCTTTAGTCTTCCCACCACGTTCGCCACTGTAGACATTGACGGGGCACGGAAACTGATATTTGCTCTACCAGGTATGTCTTGATGAGATCTGCATGTCATGTGTACTGTGTGTGTACTGTGTGTACTGTATGTTGTGTGTGTTTGTGTGTATAAATGTTGTTGTTGAGTCTCAGGACTGGCAGGGGACCGCTGGTCTTGACTGAGATCTCAGGCACTTATCTGTGTCTCTGCTCTGAGTCCAAAACGCCACCATTTACCAACCAAATATATGTTTCCTTGAGGGAAACATGTTATATTAATCCAGCAGCATGCCCTCAGACAGAGGTAATGTTTCTCTTTAATCACACTCCCCTTTCAGTTTCCACAGCATCTTGGAACCCTTCCAACCCACAGCAGCCATTTCTCTTCTCTCTGATTGATCATTTTCATTTTGTAAATGAGTTGTAATTAGTATTATAACCATGTTTGTGTGTGTTTGTATTTTTATATAAGCCCTCCAAAACCATGCTCCTGTGTTTTATCTCAGACTCACACAGCCCAAAAACTCAAACCGCAGCCAACCCTGACCCCCATCCAAACCAAACCTGAAATTTGACCCCTATTTGACCCACCCAACCAATCAAAGTGCCCTGCCTCCTCTCTTACTCAAGCCTGCTGACAACAGCCTCTTGTCCCTCTACTTTCCTAGCATTCGACCTGGCCACTCCACACCTCTCCATAGGCCCCAGCCCAGGACTCCTTAGTCCCTTGCCCAGGCCCCCTGCCTCTGCCCGTCCTATTGCCAACCTGCCCCAGCACCCCTGCCTTGTCTCTGCCCGTCCTACATATGTCCGGACGGCTAGTCTGTGGCTGTGGTGACCGCCACTCTTTTTATATTCCCCCTTTAAGGTAATTTCACCTTCAGAGACACAGGCGCCATTCGCATCGACCCTGTGCCCGACAGTGAGGCAAGCAGGGTGCCCGTGCCACCGCCCCCGCGCGGAAGTAGGTGCTACCAACCTGGTTGACCATACTGTACCGTTCAGTGTGCTGCTCTCTACCTGAAAGCAAGCTTACTTCACCTGAGCTCAGAAAACGGAATTTAAACTGAAAATGGGAAATGTGTTTTTTCTTTAAGAGTGCTTAACTGAAACTCGACCCAACTCAAATTATATGGGCTTCAAATTATCTAAAAAACTTTTTATCAGGCCAAATGGATACATTTTATTTTTTGTATTTTTGTCTCCCAGACTTTGGGCATGTTTGGGGGAATTTTTGTCAGTTTTTCTAGTGGTTATTAAACTAAACAAGATCACTACACCTTTTAGTGAACCCAAACTTGAATCTTAACAAAACATAAAATAAACTTGAGTTTTTCTTTACTTATGTGATTTTCTGTTCTGTTTTCTGAGAGATAAATATTGTTTTGTTTCTTTAACGTTTCTGTGGTGTTGCTGTTGGTTCTGTCGCTCCTCGTTCTGTTTCTCAGTATGTCCCCAAGTCCCTGCCCCTGTGAGTATCTATCCCATGATTCCATGCTGTTGCTTGTTGTTGTGATTTGAGAGCGCCGCTCACCCTCTCCCCCTGATATTGCTACCCCTCACCGCTGCTTGTTGGTGTAAAGAGATAGCACTCACAAACTTGTCCCACTCTCAAGAGCTCTCACCCACCAGTCCCTCCTCTGTGAAAACTTTAAAAGGCAGAAGCGTACATGTCTCACTGTCTACCTCCCCATTCCTCCAGCCCCAGCCCAGGTCCCCAGCCGCAGCCTGGGCCCCATACTGACAGACCAGTGGGGTGAAGAAAACCACTGCCCTATGCACTGAGCCCTTGTCCTGTCCTACAGGGGCTACTAGCTGGAGCATGTCAACAACAACAATGCTCCTCAACCCCAACCCGTCCAAACCTTCCCAGGCCTATCCTGCCGTCTCCCTCCTCAGCCCTGAACAGTGGTAATGTCCCCTCCTTGTCTCCCTCTCATCCTCAGCACCTCTCTCTCTGTTGGTCAGGTAACCCAGTGTCTGCTGTCGTCACCTGTAACCTCTTCGTCATCCCTGCTCTGAGGAAGATGCAGGGGATCCTGGACCCTCGGCCCACCATTATCAAAGCCAGGGTAAGTTAACAGCACTGGCTGTTATGGAGGGTTTCTGGACACTAGGTCAAAAAAATACAGGTTAAGACAGTGTAATAATTAAATGCGGCAGCGTTAGAAATTGGAACAGCGCTGTTGCTGATTCTAAACTATTAACATTGAAAACGTGACCAGCGGTTAGGAAATCAAGTAATAAAGTGTCTGTAGATCATTAGAAAAACATTTACAGTACATTCGGAAAGTATTCAGACCCATTGACTTTTTCCACATTTTGTTACGTTACAGCCTTATTCTAAAATGGATACAATAATTGTTTTCTCTCATCAATCTACACACAATACCCGATAATGAAAAAGCAAAAACAGGTTTTAAGAAATGTTTGCAAATGTATTAAAAATAAAAACGTATTTACATAAGTATTCAGACCCTTTGCAATGAGACTCGGAATTGAGCTCAGGTGCATCCTGTTTCCATTGATCATCCTTGAGATGTTTCTACAACTTGATTGGAGTCCACCTGTGGTAAATTAAATTGATTGGACATGATTTGGAAAGGCACACACCTGTCTATATAAGATCCCACAGTTGACAGTGCATGTCAGAGCAAAAACAAGAAGACTCTAGGCTGTAAACGCTGCCAAAGGTACTTCAATAAAGTACTGAGTAAAGCAGGGTTGCCCAATCCTGTTCCTGGAGAGCTACCCTCCTGTAGGTTTTCGCTCCAACCCCAGGTGTTACTAACCTGATTAATCTTATAAACCTGCTAATTATTAGAATCAGGTGTGCTAGATAAGGATTGGAGCAAAAACCTACAGGACAGTAGCTCTCCATGAACAGGGTTGGGCAGTCCTGGAGTAAAGGTTCTGAATACTTATGTAAATATGTGTGCCATATGTTTGCTGAGTAGTTAGCTGAAATTCACTACAATTGTGTTTATTTTCTACTTTGATGGCAAACTTTCTGTACTGCTAGCATTCAATTCCAGTCATTTTCGCTCTGGCGCTGGTCCAATGAATGTAGTTATTTTCTAACGCATCTGCATGGAATTATTAGGTTGTCTTAACCTTCTCTATCTTCAACCTATTCTGGACACGGGTGAAATACAGGCACAAAATGAAAAAGCGTGCCACCTTGCATTCATGGTCCTTGGAGCCAGATATGTGTGTCCTTTGAGCTTGCTGCATAAGTTAGGGAGTTCGAGGGAGAGCTGGAGAGGGTTTTATACACATAGCTTTAATGCAAATACGTTGGGGTTTAAATTTGAGTGTGATGTCATCATTCTGCTCCCTGCTCTCTCCTGTGTGTGTAAACAGCTGTCCTGTGATGTAAAGTTGGACCCTCGTCCAGAGTACCACCGCTGCATCCTGACATGGCACCACCAGGAGCCTCTGCCATGGGCACAGAGCACAGGTATTATCACATACTAAGTAAATACACAATAGTTTGTCAGCATGTTTGCATGGAATAATGGATAAGGGAAAATGCTTATCAGAAAGTTTATCCTTGCCATGTTATAGACTCTCTCTCTGTCTCCCCACCCTCCTCCCCCTCTTGTCCCCTCCCCCCTTTCTAACCACCCTCTCCTTCATTCTCTCCTCTCTCTCACTCTTTCTCTCTCTCTCTTTCTCCCTCTCCACCTCTACAGGAAATCAGATGAGTAGTCGACTGATGAGCATGAGAAGTGCCAATGGGCTGCTGATGTTGCCTCCTAAAACAGAGCAATACGTGGAGCTGCATAAAGGAGAGGTTGTGGATGTGATGGTCATAGGACGACTATGATGATGTCATCTTACAGGGACAGATAGATAGAGAGGAAGTGGTGCATGTCCACATATCATAACTATTCTGTAATACGTAACGGCACAGCAAGTTTTTATTGATTTGGATAATAAAGTTGATCAAGTATAATGAATCAACATCTCGAACACAAAATAAATGAGTACATACATTGATCATGAAAATATGAATTTGAAAATATAATTGTATTTCAAAGAAAGACAAAATGTAATACCTTTTAAAAGTGGAGAAAAATATATATAAAACATAAGAGATTTATTCTGTAATATATTATATTATTATTATAAGTATCATGATTATTATGATAATTATTAATATTATATTATCATCATATTAAGCAACTCTGTTTCTCTTTCATCCTTGCAATTGCTTTGTGTGTTCAACCCTAGACCTTATAGATAGATAGCAGTAGCATTTCAATAGGAAGCTGTAGGTGCTTAACAGGATTAAAAAAGAAAGCCTATTTTCTTATCTCACAAAAAGGTTAAAAATACATCTTTTTTTTTTTTTTTACAATGAAAACTCTTTCGAGATAATGTCAGAAGTCCCCCTTGGTCTATGTCCTGATTCTCCATCCTTCTCCTGAAGTGTGCACATTGGCTGGAGGGAGTTTCCACCGTTGCTAAATCCATGCAAGAAAGTATACAGGAAAAGAGTGGAGAATCAGGATGTAGCCTTGGTGCTCTGGCTTGATAGGAGAAGTGCTTTCAGGGTCCTGAGGGTGCCTTTAGGTGACAGCTATCTTTACCTCCCTTTAGTATTCTTCTCTTATATGCCACATTATATTGGCTTCATTATGCTTCATAATGGCTTCACACACAGCTTTACTTGTCGTTTATCTTGTGAGTCGTGTTTATGTGCGCAGTGCCAAAAGTGGCAGGCATCATGATGAGACCTGGTCCTGTATTTATAAAGTGGCTCTGAGTAGGAATGCTGATCAAGGATCAAGGCCCGTATCCACAAAGCATCTCAGAGTAGGAGTCCTGATCTAGGATTATTAATTATGATCTAAAATGCAAAACGGATCCTAGATCAGAACTCCTACTCTGAGATTATAAGCATTTCGCCTCACCTGCTTTAACATCTGCTAATCTGTGTACGCAACAATAAACATTGATTAGATTTTTATTTGAGATGCTTTGTGGATGCAGGTCCAGGTCCCCCCGGTCTATATAATCGTATTAATTATGATTTTAAAAAAATAAACTGATCCTAGATCATCACTCCTACACCTTTATGAATACAGGCCTTAAAGGCGGAGGAAGGCAGTGGCCCACTAGCTTCATCAGTCTAACCTCACCTGGTCCCACACAGAGATATGTATATTCTGGCTCTGGTTCCACATGCCCTTCTACTCTACCAACACCACCTCTCTCCCCCCCACCCTCACCCCTCCAGGACTGCTCACCTCACACACACTAGTACAGATAGATGAGGGAACTGGGGTAGGGAGAGAACTTTATCTTTTATTTGTTTAATTTCAAAAGGAAGAAACAGCTTATTTAAAGTGCTGACTGCCTTTTTAACAACTATTAAAACAATGTACAGAAAAAATTATTAATAAAAAAGTGATATTGTACAGATGTTATGGTGACCAGCACTCCTAAAGAAATTAATGAAGCAATGAGGAGATATTGAACTCTGTACTATAAAACATTTCTGTAACGATATTGATGAAACTGATGAAAAATAAAAAATCCTTGATCATTATGTAAAACGATTAGTTCAGTCTCTTATTTATGTCCTCTTGGAAAAATCGAACTATTTTATTTTATTCTACGCTACATAGAGTACATAAGATAATATTTATTTCTACAGCATTGGTCCTTGATTTGATTGCCTTGATTTCAGCAAAAAGCTTTGCATAAAAACACTGAATTTTTCATTTAATTCACCCTGTCACTTTATAGATATAAAGTAATCTTTCATTGGACAAGATATATCATTGTTTAGGATCCTGTGAGCAGCATTGACCAATCGCGAACATTGTTTCATGAATGTAACGTTACTTGGGGCGCTGTGGAGCAAATGGGAGACCCTTGACGTCTCAACCCTTGAGTTGGAAATTATTCCTAATAATGCAAGGCTACGCCGGGAGAGAGGATCTCGACTGATATTGTGGCACAAAGTTAGCAAAGTTGAGTCTTTCTTCACTCAATTGATACAAAAACCAATGGAATAACATTGGACACCTCAATGAAGTATATATTTTCGACACCGTTGCGGGAAAAAGTGAGTAGTTCTCTTCCATTTCCTATGTGTTTTGGGGTGGCATTGTTTGCAACAGGTTGCCAGGAAGCTAACGTTAGCTAGCATGCTAGCATTATCTAGCGCGAGCTTTTAAAGTTTATGCTACCTAGTAAACTAGCATAATAGAGCATTTCACATCAGGTTGAACTAAAGTTGTTGATGTTTCAACTGTGTGGGTTAACAACTAAATAGTCTATTTGCTTGTGTAAAATTGTCACTGAAATGACCATGTCACTTTTAATCCAACCCATGTCACATCGAAAAATGTCGCAACGCAATGCCAGGCTAGTTGGCTAAGAAGCTAGCTGGGCGGACTAGTATCTAGCCCAACCCATAGAAATTGAATGATTCTAGTTATTTCTATGGCCCTACCTGTTGCGTGTGTGAAGTTTGGGTGCCTTCATTGATGCACTGTTTGAACAGGCATTTTGTTTATAGCTTTTTGAATAAGACAACGTTTTGCATTTGAGTTCTGCTATTAGCTTACAAGGTGGAATTCTAGCTATGAAAAATGATATTATTCCAGCCTGGAGTCAGGACGCCAGGATTCTCGCCTTACAACCCTTCCCCTACTGTATTATGTCTCAACATTCTATTTAACCAATTTACCAGTTAGTTACAAATGCATGATGTCGACAAAGGGAATGAGGTGGCTGTCAGTCTGTTTTGACAGCAATGCAATAGTCTGACCAGATAGTCATCAATCAACATAGACTGCTGATCTTCATTTGGTCACCAGCTCTCAACATCTACCAGCACTGAAGTATGCTCTACCACTGAGGTTATGCCAGTATTGTGATATACAGAAGATAGACCTGTTTGATAAATGACCAAGTCCATATTATGGCAAGAACAGCTCAAATAAGCAAAGAGAAACGACAGTCCATCGTTACTTTAAGACATGAAGGTCAGTCAATACGCAACATTTAAAGAACTTTGAAAGTTTCTTCAAGTGCAGTCGCAAAACCATCAAGCCCTATGAGGAAACTGGCTCTCATGAGGACCGCCACAGGAATGGAAGACCCAGAGTTACCTCTCCTGCAGAGGATAAGTTCATTAGTTACCAGCCTCAGAAATTGCAGCACAAATGAATGCTTCACAGAGTTCAAGTAACAGACACATCTCCAAATTGGAGGTCCGAATTTGAGGTTTTCAACAGGACAATGACCCAAAACACACCTCCAGGCTATGTAAGGGCTATTTTACCAAGAAGGAGAGTGATGGAGTGCTGCATCAGATGACCTGGCCTCCACAATCCCCCGACCTCAACCAAATTAAGATGGTTTGGGATGAGTCAGACCGCAGAGTGAAGGAAAAGCAGCCGACAAGTTCTCAGCATATGTGGGAACTCCTTCAAGACTGTTGGAAAAGTATTCCAGTTGAAGCTGGTTGAGAGAATGCCAAGAGTGTGCAAAGCTGTCATCAAGGCAAAGGGTGGCTATTTGAAGAATCTCATATTTTGATTTAACACTTTTTTTGGTTACTACATGATTGCATATGTGTTATTTCATAGTTTTGATGTCTTCATTATTATTCTACAATGTAGAAAATAGTAAAAATAAAGAACAACCCTTGAATGAGTGGGTGTTCTAAAACTTTTGACCGGTAGTGTATGTACAGGTCAAACCGAAAAGCAATACACAATGAAGGGTATCAGTGAAGCCCACATCCAGGTACTGTAGATGGCTACAACCTTATCAATCAGGCAGCACCCACACTGATCGCTTATTACCTACAGCCTGATACTTTCTTGGCCAAAAAGAACACAAGTCCAAATCTTATTAGTTTCCTTAATCACATGCCTCCAGTCAGCTGACAGTGTTCTGCTATTCACAGATAAGGTGGTTCCCTCCTTTTTAGGTGGTCTGCCTCCAATCACTTACCTAAAATAGCCAGGAAGGACCCTACCCACCTTGCTTATCAACACCATTGAGAGTGGTTGGTTTCCCCTCAGAATCAATGTTGTATTGTCAACAATCGGTCCTGAATTCTCAAATTAGCCTGTGCTATCATATCTGATGATAAGCTACAGAATGCATGACAGCCAAGAGTGTTCCCCTTATTTTGACAAGTTCGTCATTTAAGGTATTCAGGTACCTGTATCTCCGATACTTCCCCTCATTCATCAACAGCCGAGTGAGCCTAAACCCAAATGGCTCCTAACTATTATGACATCTGCTTTCTGGTACACTTTCAGAATGAGTTTTATTTAAATGTTTTAATTTTAGTTGCAAGACGTTGTCCCTGCAGACACTTTACTCATAGTCTAGCCTATAGCTTTTGGAAGTTTAGTAAACATACCGGTTGAACATGGATGGATGTCTTGCGAACTTTCGCAAATTTAGACATTTAGGGACATATGCAATGTGGTCATTCTGGTCAACTATGCCCAGCAACAGCAGGTCGAAAATGGAGTTGGCTACTAGGCCTACTGCCTGGACTGGACTCCTTGGCTTATAGGCTACATTTGTAGATTCGCCTAGCTGCTTCGCTCTCTCTGACTCTGTATCGGTTTCAGTGATAGCCAAGGAGAGGGAGAATTAAAGTGCTAATGCTGTCCCCCTGTCGAGTCATGTTACCTAGCTAGCAGCGCTGGTCTGAGGAACTTCCTGGAAGTGTGTGTGTCCAGTGTCCAGCTATTCTCTCCTATGTAGCTGATGTAATGGCATCACCTCATAAGTACAGTTGATCTTCTGCGAACAAAGAGCTAGGCTGTATCATGTCATTTAGCCTACTTGTTTCTTGTGTGAGGAAGCTCATAACCTCATACTTTCACATTTTATTTGAAACACACACACAGTAGTGAGCTGAGGTGAGGACTGTTCAGCATGTCTGCAGGGCCTGCTCCGGGAGGGACTGGGCCCTGGACCCAGGCCAGGAACACACAGTACCTCAGTGTTCTCTCTGACCTGTTTGTGTCCCCCAGGAATTCTCAATCTGTCGCTCACTCACTGTGAGGGGAATCACTGTCCCCCACCGGCCCCCGGCCCTGCTGTCCGCCTCAGCTAGGTTACCCTACAGAGGAACTGTTAGGCCTAATTTAACCCCTGCGTGCTCCTACTGCTCTCCTCTCTTCAGAACAGACCTCGGTTCAAATGGAGTAGTAGGTTATGTTTTCTGCAATGGATCCAAATGGAATAGTCCCAAAGGTGCAAACCCTTCTCGTCTGGTAGGCTACTCCTGGCAGCATGCGCGGCTCCAGGGAGGGGCAAGATGGTGCTGAAGCCCCCTCAAGAATAGCCTAGCACCCCATTAGCACCCCCAAGAAAGATTTTATTAGTACATGTATATCATATATTACAAGCACTCCTACCATGCTACCCCAGGAAGAAAAACAATTATAGTAGGCAGAAAAAATATACTGTTTGATTCAGAATTACCTATTACTCCTTCTTACTGGCTAGAATTTAGCAACGGCTCTGTCTGACCTTTTCAACCAGAGGGGCATTTGTTTGTCCAGTCAAAGTCATGGTTGACTAGCCAGAGAAAGCATTCTATTTATCTAAGTAACAATGCCAGAATGTTGCCCATATGGGAGTAGAAGAGTTTACATATAGAGTAAGTTTGCCTTGCTGTTTTATATATTAACTGTGCTACCATTGCTTCCATTTATCTACACTGCCAAGTTGAAGGTCATGGTCAACTTTTGAACAGATAGAATAGCTGAAAGGACTCCACTTTAATTTTGGAAGCGTTTGAAAGCTGATAAGTGTACTTCTGTAACACTTATTGTAAATGCCATGATCTTAAATGGACTAAAGGCTTTCATATATCCCCCTTTCTCTCTCTCTCCACCATCATACTTCCCATGTCTCCGCCCCCTCTCTCTACCCCCTCCTGGTACGAGGTGGTACGGTACATCACTCTCTTCCCCTTTCCTGGAATTGTCAATATTCCGTGTTGGAATGTGGAGTGAGAGTTCTGGAGAAGATAACAATCCTGGTCTGTTTCTCCTCCACAGTGACGATCTGAGATGATAGGATACACTGACCCACAGCTGAGGTGTTATGAGGACTTTACTTAGCACTCTCTGATTACATGGTATCAGAAGAAAGTTAATAGGCCTAGTTGATTTTTCGGGCCTATATTTCTCTCCTTTTAATATGAGCCAAGAAGTGAGTATAGAAGCACCGTTTTGTGAATGCAAATATATTTAGCGGAATTTTAGGCTCTGCCCAGTGTTGATATGGGGTCTTGGCTCAGGGCAGTGGGCTGGAGGAGGGGATGCCTAGACTTCCATTCTTTACTGTAGCCTCAGAAGGCAAATTAAAGTGAGCCAGGAAAACAGACACCACCCTTAAGGAGACTATGATTTGGAAATGGGCTGGCTTCAGCTGCTGTTGTGAGGTGCTGTACAGCAGTGTGTGCTGTCACTTTGTCACTGCTGTGCCTCTCCCAGTGCCTGGGACAAGCTGCTTCATGGCCACAGTATAGCAGGGGTGTATTCATTACACCGATTTTGTTGCAAAACGTTTAATCTGTTTTAAAAATGAAACCGTTCACTCTAAATGGAGAACGTTTTGTAACGGAAACGGGAGTTTCTGTTGGACAAATTCAGGTAGGTCCCTCCCCGTTTCGTTCTGTTTGCTCTGTTTGCTTCCGCTTGGTTCTTAACCTGTAAACGGTTTCCATTGCAAGACATAATGAATACACCCCAGGTTTGTCCTTTAGCCTAGATGTAGAGTCGACACCTACTTCAGGCCAGGACCCTGTGTGGCTGTCCTCACCTCACACACCACCATGATGTCACCAGGCTGTTACACAATATTTATTTGTAAATCAGATGTAGCCTAGAGAAGGAGTGGTATGTTTGGCTAAAAGATAGTGGTCACATTGTGTTATTTGTTTACCAAGTGACAAGTAAACTTTATGCAATACTAGCACTTAGTGACGTGAGTCGTACTGTCCTAAATGGTAATATGCAATGTAATGGTCAGAGGCTACCCACTATTTTAGCGTGTGTGTTAATGACCTTGAATTAGTTAATGAGAGGGTGTGTGTTGTGTAAAGACTCCAAGTGTGTTTCACAGCCCATTATGGGCCCAGTGGGCGAGATGACATCAGACAGAGAGACAGACACTCTATACTCATAGCTCTTGTTGACTCAGTCAGTTGGGCCCTGTAGCTTTGTTCCTCTCACTCTGCTTTGAACCAGAAAGTAATGTCACACCCACAGCCTAGGGCACCCCTGGGCTGGCTCACTGCACCTGTTGCTAGCTTCCCCCTAAAAAGAAAACACCTGCACAGTACGTACACACACACACTGCCCTTCCGCTCCTCCCATAACCACAGGCGATGAACCTGTTCCAACTACCTTAACTGTCACATTCTACTCTATAAATCAGGTTTCCCCAACTGGCGGCCCGTGGGGTGGTTTTATTTGGCCCCCAAGTTTTCTGAGCAAAACAAAAGTAAAATGTTTTTACATGTTCATTGTTGGACATAAGACTGTAAAAACACCAGTTATTTTAATTTTGGAAATCTGTTCCGAAGTATTCCCACACAATAGAGACACGTGATCGTATATAAATGTAAGCAAGGTTTGAAATGATAATGTGTTTGTCAAATATTATATTTGTTTGGGATTTGTATTTATGTTCTGTCCCCCCTGAGGTTGAGAAGACCAGGAGGTAGGGCTGGGCGATATATTTAATTAATTTGATTGTATGTTTTTGTGCGACATTCCAAAATTCCTGTATCGCAATAATCACTTTTTTTTGGTGGGGTCTTTATGAGCGTTTGTCTGCTTGTTCTCATGTCTTTTTCTTCTAGTCTCCTTCACTCCTTCTGTGCTGTGCATTGCAGTACCACATAGGTTACCACAAGCAACATTTTAGCCAAAGACCGTTATATGAGTCTGTGTTTTATAAATGTGCAATAAGCATGAAACACAACTATACAAGGAATTGGCAACTTGTTCTCATTCTGAGAAATAAGGTAGGCCACTTGATTTCAACATCTGAACAAAGTGGACAGGCTAGCATGCTGTTCAAACAGTTGGAGACAGACAGAAGGGTGTGTTCACAACAATTAAACTGTTTCCTCTCTTGTTAGCTAGCATATAGATCCAAGTTGGCTAAACTTGAAATACAAAGATTAGCTGGCTACTCACTAGCACGTGGGCTTGTGCTTGAGAGATTGTTTGAGACCTGTGTTAATTTTCTATTACGCCTGCTACAAGAAGTTAGTCGTTATTAGTGAATGTGCATTATGCATGGTTTTTAGGGCATTTTCATACAGACTTAAAAGCCAGATCAGTGATTATTGCAAAAAAAGCAGGTTAAACTATTTTGATAAAATAATTACATTATTAGTGGGTCTTGTGGTTGTGGAAGGGTTATACTTTTGGTCATGTAGTGTATGTGGATACCTGCTCGTCAAACATCTCATTACAAAATCATGGGCATTAATATGGAGTTGGTCCCCCCTTTGCTGCTATAACAGCCTCGTCTCTTCTGGGAAGGCTTTCCACTAGATGTTGGAACATCGCTGCGGGGACTTGCTTCCATTCAGCCACAAGCATTAGTGAGGTCGGGCACAGATGTTGGGCGATTAGGCCTGACTCGCAGTCGGCGTTCCAATTCGTTCAATGGGGTTGAGGTCAGGGCTCTGTGCAGGCCAGTCAAGTTCTTCCACACCGATCTCGACAAACCATTTCTGTATGGACCTCGTTTTGTGCACGGGGGCATTGTCATGCTGAAACAGGAAAAGGCCTTCCCCAAACTGTTGCCACAAAGTTGGAAGTACAGAATCGTCTAAAATGTCATTGTATGCTGTAGCGTTAAGGTTTCCCTTCACTGGAACTAAGGGGCCTAGCCTGAACCATGGAAAACAGCCCCAGACCATTATTCCTCCTCCACCAAACTTTACAGTTGGCACTATGCATTTGGGCAGGTAGCGTTCTCCTGGCATCCTCCAAACCCAGATTTGTCCGTCGGACTGCCAGATGGTGAAGCGTGATTCATCACTCCAGAGAACGTGTTTCCACAGTCCAATGGCGGCTAGCTTTACACCACTCCAGCCGACGCTTCGCATTGCGCATGGTGATCTTAGGCTTGTGTGCGGCTGCTTGGCCATGGAAACCCGTTTCTTGAAGCTCCCGACGAACAGTTCTTGTGCTGATGTTTTTTTTTAGGCGCTACGCACTTCAGCACTCGGCAGTCCCGTTCTGTGAGCTTGTGTGGCCTACCACTTCGCGGCTGAGCCGTTGTTGCTCCTAGACGTTTCCACTTCACAATAACCGCACTTACAGTTGACCGGGGCAGCTCTAGCAGGGCAGAAATTTGATGAACCGACTTGTTAGAAAGGTGGCATCCTATGACGGTGCCATGTTGAAAGTCACTGAGCTCTTCAGTAATGCCATTCTACTGCCAATGTTTGTCTATGGAGATTGCATCACTGTGTGCACGAATTTATACACCTGGTTGTGTGGTTGAAATAGCCGAATCCACTAATTTGAAGGGGTGTCCACATACTTTCATTTTTATATATATATATATATATATATAACACTGCTCAAAAAAATAAAGGGAACACTTAAACAACACAATGTAACTCCAAGTCAATCACACTTCTGTGAAATCAAACTGTCCACTTAGGAAGCAACACTGATTGACAATAATTTCACATGCTGTTGTGCAAATGGAATAGACAACAGGTGGAAATTATAGGCAATTAGCAAGACACCCCCAATAAAGCACTGGTTCTGCAGGTGGTGACCACAGACCACTTCTCAGTTCCTATGCTTCCTGGCTGATGTTTTGGTCACTTTTGAATGCTGGCGGTGCTTTCACTCTAGTGGTAGCATGAGACGGAGTCTACAACCCACACAAGTGGCTCAGGTAGTGCAGCTCATCCAGGATGGCACATCAATGCGAGCTGTGGCAAGAAGGTTTGCTGTGTCTGTCAGCGTAGTGTCCAGAGCATGGAGGCGCTACCAGGAGACAGGCCAGTACATCAGGAGACGTGGAGGAGGCCGTAGGAGGGCAACAACCCAGCAGCAGGACCGCTACCTCCGCCTTTGTGCAAGGAGGAGCAGGAGGAGCACTGCCAGAGCCCTGCAAAATGACCTCCAGCAGGCCACAAATGTGCATGTGTAAGCTCAAACAGTCAGAAACAGACTCCATGAGGGTGGTATGAGGGCCCGACGTCCACAGGTGGGGGTTGTGCTTACAGCCCAACACCATGCAGGACGTTTGGCATTTGCCAGAGAACACCAAGATTGGTAAATTCGCCACTGGCGCCCTGTGCTCTTCACAGATGAAAGCAGGTTCACACTGAGCACATGTGACAGGCGTGACAGAGTCTGGAGACGCCGTGGAGAATGTTCTGCTGCCTGCAACATCCTCCAGCATGACCGGTTTGGTGGTGGGTCAGTCATGGTGTTGGGTGGCATTTCTTTGGGGGGCCGCACAGCCCTCCATGTGCTCGCCAGAGGTAGCCTGACTGCCATTAGGTACCGAGATGAGATCCTCAGACCCCTTGTGAGACCATATGCTGGTGCGGTTGGCCCTGGGTTCCTCCTAATGCAAGACAATGCTAGACCTCATGTGGCTGGAGTGTGTCAGCAGTTCCTGCAAGAGGAAGGCATTGATGCTATGGACTGGCCCGCCCGTTCCCCAGACCTGAATCCAATTGAGCACATCTGGGACATCATGTCTCGCTCCATCCACCAACGCCACGTTGCACCACAGACTGTCCAGGAGTTGGCGGATGCTTTAGTCCAGGTCTGGGAGGAGATCCCTCAGGGAGACCATCCGCCCCCTCATCAGGAGCATGCCCAGGCGTTGTAGGGGAGGTCATACAGGCACGTGGAGGCCACACACACTACTGAGCCTCATTTGACTTGTTTTAAGGACATGACATCAAAGTTGGATCAGCCTGTAGTGTGGTTTTCCACTTTAATTTTGAGGGTGACTCCAAATCCAGACCTCCATGGGTTGATAAATTTGATTTCCATTGATAATTTTTGTGTGATTTTGTTGTCAGCACATTCAACTATGTAAAGAAAAAAGTATTTAATAAGATTATTTCATTCATTCAGATCTAGGATGTGTTATTTTAGTGTTCCCTTAATTTTTTTGAGCAGTGTATATTAGTGTACAAAACATTATGAACACCTGCTCTTTCCATGTCATGTAATAGACTGACTAGGTGAATGCTATGATCCCTTATTGATGTCACTTTTTAAATCCACTTCAATCAGTTTGGATGAAGGGGTGGAGACAGGTTAAAGAAGGATTTTTAAGCCGTGAGACATGGGTTGAGTATGTGTGCCATTGAGGGTGAATGGGCAAGACAAAATATTTAAGTAACTTTGAACAGGGTATGTAAGTAGGTGCCAGGCACACCAGTTTGTGCAGAGGCGGTGCGTGGGTAAAATCACTGGGGAAGCCAAGCCAGAAAAAACTTGCGTTGTTTGCTCTATAACCTGTTAGTTCATATGCCTTGCAACCGTGCTATCTAGGCCTATGACCGAGACTGTAAGAAGACAGTGGTAGAATCAATTAAACACACCTTTTGTTTAATCACAAAACCGGAGCACAACCTCTGTCCACAAAGCATATCGCATGTAGTTACGTGACCTACACTACCGTTCAAAAGTTTGGGGTCACTTAGAAATGTCCTTGTTTTCGAAAGAAAAACAATTTTTTGGTCCATTAAAATAACATCAAATTGATCAGAAATAGTGTAGACACTTAATGTTGTAAATAGCTATTGTAGCTGGAAACGGCTGATTTTAAAAATAAATAAATGGAATATCTACATAGGCGTACAGAGGCCCATTATCAGCAACCATCAGTCCTGTGTTACATGCTGTCCTGTGTTCCAATGGCACGTTGTGTTTGCTAATCAGAGTTTATCATTTTAAAAGGCTAATTGATCATTAGAAAACCCTTTTGCAATTATGTTAGCACAGCTGAAAACTATTGTGCTGATTTTAAAGAAGCAATAAAACTGGCCTTCTTGAGACTAGTTGAGTATCTGGAGCGTCAGCAATTGTGGGTTCGATTACAGGCTCAAAATGGCCAGAAACAAATAACTTTCTTCTGAAACTCGTCAGTCTATTCTTGTTCTGAGAAATGAAGGCTATTCCATGCGAGAAATTGCCAAGAAACTGAAGATCTCGTACAACGCTGTGTACTACTCCCTTCACAGAACAGCGCAAACTGGCTCTAACCAGAATAGAAAGAGGAGTGGGAGGCCCCGGTGCACAACTGAGCAAGAGGACAAAGATGGTGTCTAAATTGATAAACAGATGCCTCACAGGTCCTTAACTGGCAGCTTCATTAAATAGTACCTGTAAAACACTAGTCTCAACGTCAACAGTGAAGAGGCGACTCCGGGATGCTGACCTTCTAGGCAGAGTTCCAAAGAAAAAGACTGGCCAATAAAAAGAAAAGATTAAGATGGGCAAAAGAACACAGACACTGGACAGTGGAAGATTGGAAAAAAGTGTTATGGACAGACAAATCGAAGTTTGAGGTGTTCGGATCACAAAGAAGAACATTTGTGAGACGCAGACCAAATGAAAAGATGCTGGAGGAGTGCTTGAAGCCATCTGTCAAGCATGGTGGAGGCAATGTGATGGTCTGGGGATGCTTTGGTGGTGGTAAAGTGGGAGATTTGTACAGGGTAAAGGGGATCTTGAAGAAGGAAGGCTATCACTCCATTTTGCGACGCCATGCCATACCCTGTGGACGGCGCTTGCTTGGAGCCAATTTCCTCTTACAACAGGACAATGACCCAAAGCACAGCTCCAAACTATGCAATAACTATTTAGAGAAGAAGCAGTCAGCTGGTGTTCTGTCTATAATGGAGTGGCCAGCACAGTCACCGGATCTCAACCCTATTGAGCTGTTGTGGTAGCAGCTTGGTACGTAAGAAGTGCCCATCAAGCCAATCCAACTTGTGGGAGGTGCTTCAGGAAGCATGGGGTGAAATCTCTTCAGATTACCTCAACAAATTGACAACTAGAATGCCAAAGGTCTGCGAGGCTGTAATTGCTGCAAATGGAGGATTCTTTGACGAAAGCAAAGTTTGAAGGAAACAATTATTTCTATTACAAATCATTATTTCTAACCTTGTCAATGACTACATTTCCTATGTATTTTGCTGTCTTTCCTGTTAAAACTAATTTCATGTATGTTTTCATGGAAAACAAGGACATTTCTAAGTGACCCCAAACTTTTGAACGGTAGTGTACAGCATGGTCAAGCAAGTTAATTTTTCGGACTACTAAAAAACTATTGATTTAGAACCACGGAGAGTTACCTCAAGTCGTAAAGAAAACAGGAGCTGCCTCCACTTTCAGCACCATTTGAATTTCAACATCATCAATTCACCTATGCTTAGTCTAATACAGTGACAACTAAAAGATACTGAAACACTATTTAGTCCAATCAACATTAGCTAAATATGATGTGGCTGTCCATGGTTCTGATCTGGTGTGTGTTTGTTCAAGTGGAAAAACACGTTGACTCACCCTACTTGTAGTGAAACAAACGCCAATGCCATCCTCTCATGTTGACGAAATGGTCTATGACTCTGTCATACTGTACACGCTTTTGTTTTTTATTGTCCTAGGCTACCTGGCTAAAACGCTAGCCTAACTTCCTTTCATGGGCAATGTTATCTAGTTCACATTAGCCTTCTACATCTTGAACTTTCATCCTCTCAGGCCAGGGGCACAATGTATGATTTTATGGTTGTATCATAATCGCCGTTATAATCATTGGTCAGTACGGAGAGTTAAGTAAAACCACAAGTCCAATTCCCTATCTCCATCCATGGCTAATTTAGGAAAGGGACCATTTTTGCTAGCTAGCCACCGGAGTACAACAAAACAACGATATTCAACAATTCAAGTTTCTGTCAATGACGTGTATGCTCTTGACGTGATAGGAGTGAAGCCAAATCCAAACTGGCTTCCCTTTTTTTTTCTTTTTTTTGCGGCAGGACCATTCACAGTTGAGCTCACTCAAGTTTTGCTCAACGCTGATTGGCTTTTATTTTATTATTTCTTTTTTTTATCAAGGGAGGCCAAATGCTCACTGGCATCCCTTGCATTCAATGCTACGGGCGGCAACAATGTCATACTTTTTTACCAGACAGCATCAGATGGCGTACACACAGAGACAGAGGGGCGCTGTTTAGCTCGCTCTGAGGCTTTCTCCGGTGAGATACATTCAGCCTATTGCGAATTGAACATTTTTATTTTGTATTGTTTTTGGGTAAATTTTTGGGGGAAGCTTGGCTTCCTTTGGCACCCATGAATACACGCCACTGGGTTTGTCAAGAACTGCAACACTGCTGGGTTTTTCACACTCAACATTTCCCGTGTGTATCAAGAATGATCCACCATCCAAAGGACATCCAGCCAACTTGACACAACTGTGGGAAGCATTGGAGTCAACATGGGCCAGCATCCCTGTGGAACACTTTCGACCCCTTGTAGAGTCCATGCCCCGACAAATTGAGGCTGTTATGAGGGCAAAAGAGGGGTGCAACTAAATTTTAGGACGGTGTTCTTAATGTTTTGTACCCTCAGTTTATATTGTGTATCACCCATACATTTGAATAATCTAAATAGGATTTTTAGGCCAGGAGGACGACCACTAACTCTACCAGGGTGCTTGGCTAAGCCCCACAGCAACAGATGGTCCACTCCAAGGGCACAGTGTGTTTAACCTGCCTAATGGGCATGAATCCTCTACGGGGAGGGGAAGGTCCTGCCAGACGAGATTAGCTCAAGATCTTAATGGAGTGTGTGTTGCTGCCGTCTGTATGTGTGAATGGATGTGTAGATTATGGCTCATTTGCGATGTTGGTGAGAACTGTAAATAAACCAGAAGGCTTAAACCTATACCTTTCTCAAGAAGATGACCAGACTAGATTTCAATTCATTCAGACTTTACTTCCAATTAGTCCCACCCTCTCTCCCAAACAAATACACACTCATCACACCAGATTACAACCATGCTACAGCTGTTATTTGGAAAGGGACGAAGCCAGCCCTTATGTTGAAAGTTAGAAATGTTTTAGACAACCAGTTGTAATTCTAAAGCAAAAGGAAACTAAACTCAAAGGGTTTTTAGAATGGCCATTGTTTTTTACATAAATAGTTAAATCGATAGGCAGTTGCAGGCTTGTTTTCAACCACTGTTGTAATCCATATCATCTTATTTTCCGGTCTTCACCTGCATTGATGCTCTTGAAATGGTAACAATATGGGCTTTGAGAGGCTGGGCATCAAGTCAGTGCTTGTTTACATGGCTCTGTAAGGAACATGGAGTAACGTATTCTTCTCTGGCCAACTCTCATGGAAATTGTGTCCATTGAACACAACGAGGCGTCAGTAAGTAGAAAGACAAGTCTGACACTTTCAATGTAGGGGAAGCTGTCAGCCTTCTTCATCTACATAGTGTTCTCTGTTCTGCTTCTGTAGTACAACAATGGGAGAATAGGATACTCAAGGCCATAAAAAGAATACATTTTCTGCTACGAGAGGATAGTGTGTGTTTCTCCTCACGGGCCAACTCATCCAGTGAGTGCTACTGTAACAGTTACTCATCTAGCCTAAACCTACGTCACTCACTGAAACTACATTATTCATTCCAAGCGTCTGCTCTGCTCCTGTGTGAGTGTGTTTCCAAGGACAAATGGGCTGCTTCACTTCCACATCACCACAGATTCTTTACTAGCTTTACATTCTTTTGTTACTTTTTCTGCACTAAAAAACATCTGCATATTTTCCGTAGTGCGGTTTGACAGTTATACAGTTGATTCGGAAAGTATCCAGACCCCTTCACTTTTTCCACAGTTTGTTACTTTACAGCCTTATGCTAAACGTTTAGTTTTTTTCCTCATCAATCTACACACAATAACCTATAATGACAAAGCAAAAACAGGTTTTTAGAAATGTTAGCCAATTTATTACAAATAAGAAACCCATACCTTATTTACATAAGTATTCATACCCTTTGCTATGAGACTCGAAATTGAGCTTGTGCATCCTGTTTCCATTGATCATCCTTGATGTTTCTACAGCTTGATTGGAGTCCACCTGTGGTAAATTAAATTGATTAGACATGATTTGGAAAGGTACACACCTGTCTATATAAGGTCCCACAGTTGACAGTGCATCTCATCGCAAAAACCTAGCCATGAGGTCGAAGGAATTGTCCGTAGAGCTCTGAGACAGGATTGTGTCGAGGCACAGATCTGGGGGCGCACCTGTGTTATGTTTTTCCCAACTCTCATTTCAGCAGTTTAGTGACATCTCAGAAGTGTGGTCATATTTTCTCCCTCGGGCAACTTCCTCCATATATCTTAATTAGTAGACTCCCCATACTACTACCTTGAAGAATAAACAAAAAAATACCTTCACAGTTCCAGCACATAATACCTTGAGGAATCTAAAAAATGTCGTAGTTACTTTCGGCACAACCTGGTCTGCAACAATGATGTTGGTATTGATATCTGTAATGGCAGTGTGGTGACGCTTCAATTCCAGCCAGAGAGAGAGAGACACACACACACACACACACACACACACACACAAGTTGTCACACACGGTTGTGGTGCGTTCTCTCCAAACACACCAGTGCTCCCAACCCCCCCTGCCACCTCCCTTCCCTGGTCCTCTCCGTTCCCCCTGACTGAGCTAGCTGACTGAGTGCCTGCCTGTTGATCCTAGGAGGAGGGGGATAACCACTGATCCACAGCCTGGGAGAAGACTCACTACCTGTGGGGAATATACAGAGAGGAGAGTCCTCAGCCTACCTACTACTAGAGCGCACCAACTAACCAACCAACACGTGGGTAAGGACATAGGACCCTATGTTTCTCCTCTCCCTTATTCGACAGTCCTCCCCCTTCTTGAGTGTGTGTGTGTGTGTCTTTGTGTTTTGCCTCCTTTAATTTTCAGGGCTGTGGAGTGGGGACCTCCTGCCCGCTGACAAAGCTGTTGTCATGGAGACGTGTCTGGGACTGTTGCAGCACAGTAATCTCCACACAGCAGAGAGGGCAATGGAGGGAGGGAGAGGGGGCGCCCAGATGAAAAAGAGGCAAAAAGGGGGAGTAAAGAAAGAGTAGATGGGGGGGTTGTGTGAGACAAGGAGTGGCCCAGAGATCTTATTCAGATTCACAGGATGACAGGGCAGATGTAATTGTGTCTGAC
Source organism: Coregonus clupeaformis (assembly GCF_020615455.1). Classification (NCBI taxonomy): domain Eukaryota; kingdom Metazoa; phylum Chordata; class Actinopteri; order Salmoniformes; family Salmonidae; genus Coregonus; species Coregonus clupeaformis. Next base: position 59,775,808 of record NC_059211.1, on the reverse strand, counting down.
CAGCATACACCCACACATAAACAACACACAGGAGTACTACAGGCTGCTTTGCAGGTTAGGGTGTTCTTTGTGGACTTGGTGTTACTAATGGTGACCTTCTGTGTTTGTTGTACATATTGTTAATAGTATTCTAGTCAGCTTGTTTTGTTCTTGAAACAGTAGACTAAGTGCCTGTGAAGGACATACCGTTAGTGCAAGACCTGAGGTTTGTGTCCAGCTCGGAGTTGGACTAACTAGGTAGATAGGAATGTGACCGGGCATGTGGACGGGGGGGTGGATCCACGGATGTAGGGATAAAGGTTATCTATTCTCCTAGCGTCCGGGGTCATGTGACCAGCACTGGGCTTGTGACTCCTGATTTGGCTGGTGTTGGTTGTCGTCCTGCAGGGTTCTACACTAACTTTTTCCACTGGTGGCACTGGTGCTACCAACTTTTTCAGTTGGTGGCACCAGCACATGATTTGGTGGTACCAATTAAAAATGAATAAATAATGATAATTGATAATGGCCTGGCCTGTGTCCCATAATGTGCCTGCATTCCATACAGAACCAGGCTAATAATGAATATCTATCTTTTAAATTAGCCTGCCCTTGTGTTCTTACTTACATTGATTTGGATAGATTTACTGTAACAGCTAAGAAAAGAGACTGTTAAAATAAAGTGCAAAATGTTTTTATTGTAGATTTCAAAGTGCTGTTTTCTGCTAAATCATCTAGAGGGCAGAAATTTATTTTGAACGATACTTGCTCTGAATCACACTTATTTAATAGAAAAATAACAACATTGGTGGTTCTAAGTCCACAACAACGACCACGTTTACATGCGCACAGTATTCCGGATAGTAGCTCATAGCCTGCTTAAGGTCTTATTCGAGATAAGCTATTTACATGCACCTTTGATATTCCGCTCACTGGTGTCCCTGTACACATGAATAATCAGAATATTCCTAATTTCAGTTCAAATGTGTTAAATGGAATAGTAACTGAATTCTGGACTCTGACTGTAGGCCTATAACCTCTCACATGTAGCCTAATATAATATTAACTCCTGCAGAATAATGCGTTTCTTGTAGTAAAATGATACAACAAATGTTAATTTTGTCACAGGAACAGGAGTGGAGAAATATGATTTCTTTCTTTCAGCATCTCTTGAGAAAATGCGAATGTGCATGAGTGCACTTGTTGTGTCAAGGCTTAAAAGTGCTCTGTGTGTGAGACGGCTAAGGTGTTTGTTTAGTTTAAAACAGTCTGTGTAATATAAGGTGATAACAGGGTGATAATGGCGTCCTTGGCCTGTGCTGTCTCAACCAGCTGGCAAACAGACTGACAGACGGCAGAGGGAGGGAGGGACCTGTAGAGAGAGAAGAGGAAAGTGTAGTAGCTAGGTGTCTGTCTGTGCTGGTCGGCCTATTTGTGTAAATAGCCTAGTTTCTGTCTTCCGCTTAAAGTGTATGTTAGGTTGTTTACATTGGGTTGTGGGTAGAGGTTTTTGACATTGGGTTTGGGGGCTGGAGTGGTGTGTGTGTGTGAGAGTGATTGTCTAAAAAGCTCATTCTTTTTGGTGGAATTGTGAGTGACTATGAATCCTCTGTGGTTGTATTGAAATGTTAGGTAGTGTAGGGCATGCTAATGTGCATATTATGTTGTGTTTTGTACCATTCTAACCTTTCCTACCTTCCTGTTCTCTATGTGTCCCCCTCTCCTGGAATCCCAGCATCTGCTGAGTCATCAGTAGTGAGTCAGGGTGTCATGGCCGCCGGGCACAGGACACGCAGAGATCACCCCTCATAGTGCTTCCCCCCAGCCAGCCACCTGCAGACACACACACACACACACACTGGAGGAGGCGCAGGGGTGGTAATGATGACCACTTCACATATGAACGGTCACGTGACTGAGTCAGACGGCAGAGATGGGGGAGGAAGTGGAGGAGTCGAGTCGAACCAGGAGGAGCCCCAGCAGTGGCACAGGGAGATGGCGGTGGACTGCCCAGGGGACCTGGGTGCCCGTACCCTGCCCGTGCGGCGCTCTGCCCAGCTGGAGAGGATCCGTCAGCACCAAGAGGACCTGAGGAGGAGGAGGGAGGAAGAGGGCAGGAACAGACAGGAGCTAGATCTTAACGCTTCCATACGGCTCAAGAAGCTGTCTCAGAACCCCAAGGTGGGCATCGATAACCCCACCTTTGACCCCATCGAAGGCCCTGTAGGGCCCCTGGGACTGCCGCCCAACCTTGGGGCCCCCACTCTACTGGGTGAGTAGGACTGAGTATGAGAATACTCTTTTAACAAAGAGATACAATTTAATAGTGTTCTATTAAGTTGTGATTCTGAACAGAATAGTTATTTGGCGTTAGCCTTAAGCACTAGCAAGGATAAAGTGCTAACAAGCAAGTGGTCGTCTCTTGCAGAATTTGAAATCGACCCCTATCCCCCAACCATACTATGTAAGTCTGGCAAAATTTCTGCTCAGAAAACAAGGTGAAGAAAGTGCCATTTTGCTTAAACCAATCCTTTCAGATTTATAGGAGTGGATGTGGGGGGTAGGGTCGTTTTTGGAATTCTGGATAGGCCTCTAGCGGTCTGTGGCTTTCCCTCAGTCTCTTAACCCAAGTTCACTGTTTCTGTTCTAGGTAGGCTTATGAATGAGACAGAACAAACACACCCACACACACAGCAGTCTATAGGCCTGTAGTCAGTGCATTCTTCTTCTAAAGCTCTCTGAGGGAGTCCTGCTTTACTCCCACTTAATTCTCTGATCGGGAGGCTGGGGTCTGGGAAAGACTGAGACTGAGGGAGGAGGAGGGAGGGAAGAGGTGTGTGTGTGGTAGCAGCATTCCTCAGGGGGGATATGGGAGGGGGGGACCCTGTGAGAGGTGGTTAATTAAAAAGTATGTTACAAAACATTCTGACCCAGGCTACAATGGCTGCTCTCTCTCCCAGGGTGGGTGGCCCTCCACTCCTCCATTTTCTGCCCTTATTTTTCTTTTTCTGCCCCATCTCCTGTCCTTTGACTGCTCTACCACTCCTCCTGCCAAGTTAATAATGCATTGAAATTATACATATCATATAGCCTAGCCTAAGAAAACAATATGTAGGACAGAAGGTACCCAGTGAAGTCAATGGAGCGTGAAAGTAGATCCTCAATCAGATGAGATGACTAGCCTCCCACTTAGATCCTCCCTTTTAGACACACACAGACCATCTCCTTATTTTGGTCTTAGTTAGACTGGACAGATATGTCTAAGAGAGGGGTCTGGATTTGAGAGAGCTGGTAAGGTTTAAGATATTAGTATTTTGGAGTTGTATTCCAGATGTAAATATCCTGTCTTGACTATAGTCCCTGTATGAGTTCACTGTAATTCTTTCCTGATTCTGAGCATTTGTCTTGTCTGGCTTTTGTGTACTGTATGTGTATGGTTGATCTGTCTGTGCAGTATATGTATGCCTGACTCTCCCCCTTCCCCCCCTGTCCCTGCCTACAGAGTTGGAGGAGCTGCTGATGTCCCTGAAGCAGGTGCAGCACTGCCTGTCTGACGCCCAGAGCCAGGAGGACGTGGAGCTGGTGCTGCAGCTGGTCCAGAAGGCTGACTTCCAGAAGGCCTTCAACATCCACAACTCTGTGGCCCAGCACATGAACAGGCCCAGTCCGCCCTTCCCACAAACAGACCGCGCTCAGGGCCTGGCACAAGAGGTGAGTCCTGATCTGGAGTCCGTTTGGGGTGTTAAGGTTAGGGTAAGCTGATCCTAGATCTGTGCTTACGGATCTGGCCCAGCAGCACATGAACCGACCCAGACCGCCCTTCCCCACATACACTGCCATCAGGGCCTGGTCCAGGAGGTGAGACCCAGATGCTGATATCAAGTCAGTTTGCGGTATTACTATGTAACAGTTGAGTGTAGGACTTGCGACGGGTAAACTGCTCCTAGATCTGTGCCTACGGATGTGGCCCCGAACATTAACTGGCTCAGGAAGAAAGAGGAAGACTCCGTTAGACACTGATCCAGTGTGTTTTCTTCAACATGGTTAAGGGTAGGATTTGTGGAGGAGTAAGCTGATCCAAGGATCTGTTGCCTATGGGCAACGTCTACCCGGAGCATACCGAGTAGGGCTAGGGAAGAGGATGGGGCTAGGGCTGATGGTCGAATAATACAGAACAATGCTCCTGTATACCCAATTCCAAATCAACCCTTCACTCCACTGGTCTTAGGCCCACTTCAGACTGCGTGGGAACTAGAATAGAAGGAAATGGGAGGGGGACAGAAACACACAAACTTGATCTGAGGCCAAGCGAACAGGCCAAAAAGTGAGGCCTGAGGAGGGTCTGTGTGACGCAATGACAGGAACACGTGCACTAAGGCACGCACATAAATATTCACACACATATATTATATATATATATATATATATATATATATATATATATATATATATATATATATATATATATATATTGCACACACCACGATCAAGTACGACTTGTAGGAGTTGTGGAAAATGTTGCCTAAATTAGGTAGATGACTAGTCTTGAAGTTGAAGTTCAGCAGAGTGTGCAGTGTAAATGTTTTTAATGGGCAGAAACCACTTCAACGTACTAAATGACTTTTTGAATGTTTTGTCCACTAATGACACTTGATTGAGGAATCGCTGTAGTGTGAAGAAGTGTTAATGACACACAATAAACTTGTTAATTGTTGTTTTCTTGTTCTCTCATGCTGTCCATTCTGCCCCAGCAGCACAGAACAGCTCTTGTACTCAGCCCCATCATTAGAGCCCAGACTCATGTAGAACTCAAACTCACTGACCTGGACTGGACAAGACAGGACACTTACATTAGGGCCTCTCTCTTTGTCTGAGGCTGCTGTCTTCACCATTATAGACTCACTGACAGGTAGCCAGAGCCACCACCGTTTTATTAATTAGGTACCAAACAGGAGAAAATGGGCTTAAACCTGAATTTGCCCCACGTGTGTGCGCGCACGTTTGTTTGTGTGTGTGTGTGTGTTATGCATGTGGATGAAATACATTGTCCTATAACTTGACTGTTGTGTCCTCCGTATGTAGGGAGTTTTCTATTGGTCATCCCTCATGTGGACCATGTCACCATTGTGTACCTAATGGTAGAGACACAAGGCCTGCTCCTCAGCTAAGGCGAGTTCTAAAGCACTTTGAAGGCCCATCGGCACCCCACAAGGAAAAAGTTAAAACCACTCAACAATTTTTTTTACACAAACCCTATGTATGCCATCTATTCTGGTGAACAAAGGCATTGCAGCTGTTGAATCAAGGTGGGAAGAATCATGACAGATTGTCCTCCCTGCCGACCTTCCTGTGTAGATGCTGCTGGCCTGCTTTTTGATCAATTTCGGGTGTAAATCATCAGATGTGTTTCAAGTTGACGGCGTGTCTCCTGTCCCTGCTCCTCTTTCTTACACTTCCTGTGTTGTGGTGTGTCCTCCAGGTCCAGTCTATGGTTCATAACAGCCAACACAAGGAGGGCTTGGAGCTCAACACCCTGCTCTCCTCCCCACATGTCCAGGTGAGGCCTCCATCCATTCCTACTCTGTCTAACCTGTGTCTCAGTCTAACCTGTGTCTCTCTGCACCACTTTAATGTCTGTCTCTGTGTCTCAGTGTAACTTCTGTGTCTGTCTTAGTCTAACCTGTGTCTCTCTGCACCACTTTAATGGCGGTGTATCTGGGTGCTAGTATAACCTGTCAGGTGTAATGTGCATCTCTGTTTAACCTGTGTCTGTGTGCCAGTGTAACGTCTGTCTGTCTCTCTCCCAGTATAACCTTTATCATCCTGACTCTCAGGGCTGGGGTTCTTCAGGTCAGGACTGTGTTGGTTCAGCTGTGATCAACTATTGGCTCCATCTCTTGGCAGAAGCCGTGCCAAAGCCCTGATCTCGCGCTCTCTTTAACTCTCACACGGATGAGTGACCTGATTTCTCCTACCCCTGAGTTTACACTATATGGCCAAGCTGCCTTCCCCTGAGCCCTGTACACATCTTCTCCCTTTCCCTCTGATTTATCTGTCCGGCCCCCACATCTACAATGATGATGCTGCTCCTCTGAGACACCAGGGCATGTTCAATAGGAAGGGAACATTCTAAACAGATTGAAAGGGGAGGTGTACTACCTGAATGTTTTGCTACAGTGTGCCCTGCGGAACACGACCCACACAGTAGGATGTGAGGATGGAGGAGGAGAAGAGTGGTGGTTGGGGGGGGGGTTCCCCCTGTATTGTTTTGAGGGTTGCCATAGAGGTAGACCAAGTGAGGTAACTAACTGGGCCAGATGGAGGGAGTGGAAAATGATTTACCTGCTGTCCCTCAGGGAAACTTATGGCTGTTAGTCTGTTACTACTTACTGAATGAAGGCTTCTTTTGTAATGTTTGTCCTCCTGGATACTCCTGGATGTCTTCCTTCCACCAGAACTAGAACAGCAGGAGGCTCTGGAAGTAATAACTACAGTACTGTTAGACACAGGTCTCTGTGCTTGTGCAGATGCATGCATCTACCTGTCTGTATTTGTCTAAAAGTGAACCCAGTAAGGCTGATGAACCCTATGTCCCCTGTCCCTCCCCAGGCGGTGCTTCTGGCCCATGACTGTGTTGCGGAGCAGGAGATGCAGCTGGAGCCCCTGACCCCAGACGACCACTGTGAAACTCTCACCCAGTGGGGAGGGGAGACCGTCAAGATAGTCTGCATCGAGAAAGCCAGGGACATCCCACTGGTGAGAGAGACCCCTTTTAAAACACGCTATCATGAATCAACATAGGAGTAGCTATAGACTCTGTCTGAAAGTGTACAAGCTGTCAAATCCTTGATTCCCCCTGTCTTTGTTTCCTCAATTTCTCACCCCTCTCTCAAAGCTTATTGGAGAAGAGGCTCCAAGGTCCCTCTCTTCGGAGATCTCCTCCAATGAGCTTTGAGAGTGTGGCGAGGACGGGAAGAATCAAGGATTTGACAGCTTGTACACATCTCTCTCCTCTAACAAAGTTTAAACCCTCCTGTGTCTGCACCGTCACTAACCACTGTTCCCCACTGTCTGTATGTGTGGCAGGGCGCGACGGTGCGTAATGACATGGACAGCGTGATAATAAGCCGCATCGTGAAGGGCGGGGCGGCGGAGCGCAGCGGGCTGCTCCATGAAGGAGACGAGGTTCTGGAGATCAACGGAGTGGAAATCAGAGGGAAGGACGTCAACGAGGTCTTCGACATCCTGGCCGACATGCACGGCAACCTGACCTTCATCCTCATCCCCAGCCCACAGACCAAACCCCCGCCCATCAAGGAGACTGTGGTAAGTACAGAAACACCTTCATCCCAGACCCCCAGCTCTCCTCTCAGCCCCTGGGCTGGGAAGTCTGTCTGTCTGAAGCAATCACACTGTTCCAGGTTCCAATGGCTCAGTGGGTTGCAGAGCATGGTTCTGGCCCATGGCCAATGTTGGTTTGATTCCCACATGCACCACCACATACTGAATATGTCATTATGAACAGTCAATTGTTTTGGATTGGAGAATCTTGAATTTAATTATAGAATATACAGTGCGAGTTACTAGAAAACTAAGGTCATGTCTTGTTTCCTCTATTCCACCAGGTCCATGTGAAGGCTCACTTTGACTACGACCCGTCTGATGACCCATATGTGCCGTGCAGGGAGCTGGGCCTGTGCTTCCAGAAGGGAGACATCCTCCACATCATCAGCCAGGATGACCCCAACTGGTGGCAGGCCTACAGGGACGGAGACGAGGACAACCAGCCCTTGGCTGGGCTAGTACCAGGTACACTACCTCACAATAGGGCTCAACAACAGTGGGCCAGTTCCAGGTCGTATTTGCAGATTATCAGACCTCACAATGCCTGGAGAAGTTTTTAACATCGCTCCCTCTTTGTGAATGCAGGCAAGAGCTTCCAGCAACAGAGGGAAGCCATGAAGCAGACCATAGAAGAGGATAAAGAGCCTGAGAAGTCGGGAAAGCTGTGGTGTGCTAAGAAGAACAAGAAGAAGAGGAAGAAGCTCCTTTACAATGCTAAGCAGAATGACGGTAAGGCAAGCCCAGACCAGCCGTGTGGTAGAGTGCTGTAGCAGAGATGTAGACAGGCTGGTGTAGAATGACCCGGCCCGTATTCGCACAGCATCTGAGTAAGAGTGCAGTTCTAGGATGAGTTTGATATTTTAGATCATAGTGAATAAGATTATATGGACACGAAAGACCCGATCCTAGATCTTACTTTGAAATGCTTTGTGAAAATGGGCCCTGATGGCTAGAGGGGCTGTGTGTTTTTGGTTCTGGAATGTGCAGACTTTGCTTGTTTAAATGCTTACGTATGTGGAATTGTTAACACTCTTCCTTTATCATCACACTATTGATTGTTACTCGTATCTCATATCCCAGGGTTACAGAAAGAGACCACTCACTTTAGCCAGCTTTTGCCTAGAGACAATGTACTGTGAAAGTTAGCATTATTACTTTAATGGGCTGTAGTTGGCATGACCCCAAGTTATAGTAGAATAATGAACAATAACAGGGGAGTGAGTGCCTTCAGAAAGTATTCACACCCGTTGACTTTTTCCACATTTTGTTGTTACAGCCTGAATTTAAAATGGATTCAATTTAGATTTGTTTGTCACTGGCCTACACACAATACCCCATAATGTCAGTGGAATTATGTTTTTTGACAATTTTACAAATTTATTAAAAATGAAAAGCTGAAACGTCTTGAGTCAATAGGTATTCAACCCCTTTGTTATCGCAAGCCTAAATAAGTTCAGGATAAAAAATGTACAATAATGTTGTTTAACATGATTTTTGAATGACTACCTCATCTCTGTACCCCACACATACCATTATCTGTAAAGTCCCTCAGTCGAGCTGTGAATTTCAACCACAGTTTCAACCACAAAGACCAGGGAGGCTTTCCAATGCCTCGCAAAGAAGGGCACCTATTGGTAAATAGGTATTTTTTATTTAAAGCAGATGTTGAATATCCCTTTGAGCATGGTGAAGTTATTAATTACACTTTGGATGGTGTATCAATATATCCAGTCACTACAAAGATACAGGCATCCTTCTTAACTCAGTCGCCGGAGAGGAAGGAAACCGCTCAGGGATTTCACCATGAGGCCAATGGTGACTTTAAAACAGTTACAGAGTTTAATGGCTGTAATAGGAGAAAACTGAGGATGGATCAACATTGTAGTTACCCCACAATACTAACTTAATTGACAAAGTGAAAAGAAGGAAGCCTGTACACAATAAAAATATTCCAAAACATGCATCCTGTTTGCAACAAGGCACTAAAGTAATACTGCAAATACAAAGTGTTTGGGGCAAATCCAATTCAACACATTACTGAGTGCCATTCTCCATATGTTCAAGCATAGTGGTGGCTGCATCATGTTATGGGTAAAAAATCCTAAAGGAAAACCTGGTTCAGTCTGCTGTCCACCAGACACTAGGAGATTAATTCACCTTTCAGGAGGACAATAACCTTAAACACAAGGCCAACTATACACTGGAGTTGCTTACCAAGAAGACCATGAATGTTCCTGAGTGGCCAAGTTAGTTTTGACTTAAATCAACTTCAAAATCTATGGCAAGACCTGAAAATGGTTGTCTAGCAATGATCAACAACCAACTTGTGAATGAGATATTTCTGTATTTCATTTTCAATAAATTAGCAAACATTTCTAAAAATGTAGATGGGTGAGAACCCCCCCAAATGTAATCAATTTTGAATTCAGGCTGTAACACATCAAAATATGGAGTAAGTCAAGGTGTGAATACTTTCTGAAGGCACTATGTCGACGTTTCAGTTAAAGGCCTCTCAGTCTCCAAGTCTCTCATGATCCAAAGATATGCTGTTTGATATGAAACTAAAACCGTCTGTGTCTCTGCTCCTCCCCAGACTATGACAACGAGGAGATCCTGACCTATGAGGAGATGGCGCTCTACCACCAGCCAGCCAATCGCAAGCGGCCCATTGCTCTGATTGGTCCTCCCAACTGTGGGCAGAACGAGCTGAGACAGAGACTGCTGTCCAGCGAGCCAGACAGATTTGGGGGAGCTGTCCCACGTAAGTGTGTGTGCATTCCTGTATGCATTTTAAAGGGTTAACTTTCCCTTTGAACTGCACACATCCGGTCTTAGTATTACTCAAGACATTTAGAGGGTATAGAATTTGGTTACTGAGAATGTTATGTCATTTTTGTTAATTCCAGACTTTTTCCATGGTTTTGTGGCCATTGTCTGTTGTTCCCCCTTCCCCTGTCCTGTTCATTGTTTTGTTATTAAAAGCAATACAAATGTGGGTTCATTCCAGACACGACGCGGAACAGGCGTGATGTGGAGGTGAGTGGAAGGGACTACCACTTTGTCTCCCGCCAGGCCTTTGACATGGACGCCACCGCGGGGAAGTTCATCGAGTCGGGAGAGTTTGAGAAGAACCTGTACGGAACCAGCACCGACTCTGTCCGTCAACTCGTCAACACGGGCAAGATCTGTCTGCTCTGTCTGCACACACAGGTGAGGAGGGGGGGGAGTAGAGAGAGAGGGGGATAGGTAGGGAGAGAGGGCAAGGCCTGTCTTCTGTGTCTGCACACCCAGGTGAGGGGAGGAAAGGAGGGATAGAGAGAGGTGAGAAGAAGGTGAAGCCAGACCAACTGGGAAAAGAAGAGGGAGGATAAAGGTGTCTGCATGCTTCCCAGCCGAAACACTTTGGAAGAGTTGTTTGGGCACACAAAACATTTTCTCGAGGCAAGCCGGGAAATCTGTAGCCGAAGTCTACGCCCCTCGTCAGTGATTGGTCAACAGTAGGGATTCTTTAATATCTTAGATTAATTCTGACTATTTTGAGGAAGTGTGTACTGGCTACGGCATCTCAAAATGGGCAAATGGTACTATTGCTTCTTTTCTTTTCTTTTTTCAAGCGAGCACACGCATTCGGATCACCCAGTTCGGCTGGGCGCTAGCCGAGCTGAAGCATGCTGATGCCTTAAGAGAGCATAAAATGTCTGTTGCTGCTGTGTCTGACTGTGAGTCACCCCCCCCCCTCTCTCTCTCCCCCCTCTCTCTCCCCCTTCTCTCTCTTCTCTCCTTTCTCTCGCTCTAGTCGCTGAAGATTCTGCGTAACTCTGATCTGAAGCCATACATAATCTTCATCGCTCCTCCATCCCAAGAACGGTTGCGAGCCCTCCTGGCCAAGGAGAGCAAGAACCCAAAGGTACGGCGTCATTTTAACACATCACAATCTGTTTTCTCAGTCCTTTTTTAGCCCCAAAGGTCCTTTTTAGTAAGGTTTATTTACTAAGCCTTAGTAAAGTTAATTCACTTGACATCAAACTAACGTAGTGAAACATGCTCTGTGTTCCATCTCTTATCCCCTACCCTTTCTCCACCTAAGCTTGAGGAGCTGCGTGACATCATCGAGAAGGCCCGTGAGATGGAGCAGAACTTTGGCCACCTGTTTGATGCAGCCATCGTGAACACAGACCAGGACAAGGCCTATCAGGAGCTGCTGAGGCTCATCAACAAACTGGACACTGAGCCACAGTGGGTCCCCTCCTCCTGGCTACGTTGAAGGAGCAATATAACACAGACACAACGCTAACCTGACACACACACATACATACAAATGCACACACACACCGCAACGCTAACTTGACATAGTACTCACTGGTTCAATGAAGAGCTACCCTGGATCATGGACAATACAGTTGCCAGGGGGAAGACTATTATTAGTTAAAAATTAGCCTTGACTCCATTCTTCAACCAGTATCACAGTGAGACTAGTGGAAGATTGTAAATCAACACACAAGCTGAAGATAAATAAAACACTTAAAATGCTTATCACTACATATGATGCTGAACTGAACTGAGCCAAGCTCTTCTCTTTGCTTCTGAGACTGCCTGGGGAAATGAATTATTGACTTATTATTGCTCTGATTATTTGTCCTTTTTTCGATGCTGGATTTCTCTTCACTAAATTAACTTTTCACATTCCAGAGAAGAAGTATGTAAAGACTTGGCACTTGGTGGCAGAAATAGAATTAGTGCTTCTATTCTGCTTTTGATAACTATTTATAATTGTAAATATATTCTATTTTTAAGAGGTTTTCAATGATAAGACGAACCCATAGAAGCGATCTAAGGCAGGTATGGGCAACTTTAATGGGGGTGGGGGCCACAAAAAATCTAAACTCATCATGAGGGGTCGCAGTGGCTCGCGTGTCTCCGTACCCACATCCGTACCCAGACATGCAGTCAGAGCCGGCCCTAGCCTTTTGTGGGCTCTAAGTGAAATTTTGTTAGGGGGTAACCCCCCCCACCTTGCGCGCAAAACTTTATTTGGGGGGGGGGGGCAGTTAATGGTTCTCCTACACAAAACTACAGACACACACACACTGGTTGTTGTACCCTTGTTGTGTCCTTGACCCTGTGTGTGAGGTTAGATGTGTGTTTGTTCAGTAATGTCGAACTGACATCAGTCAATCTTGAGTGTTAGCAACAAGGTGCTGCTGATCTCTCTAACAGAGCAGCTGGGAATGGGGATTAGGCAACTACACATATCATCACGGACGTGATTTGCTCACCTACTGAAGCCATCTGTGAGGTGATAAAACCCAGGTGTAAGATTTTGGGCCCTGATCAAAGTTGTTTACTATATAGGGAATAAGGTGCCATTTGGGACGTAGACATTATCTCTGCATCTGGCCTCTCTATCCTCTGTCTACTAAACTATAGCAGCCCTGCGTTCAAATACTATTTGAATCATTGACAATACTTAAGCTGTGCTTGATTGAACTTGCCTGGCACAAAGGAACAAATAGAATTGTTCCAAAACGGCAATCCCTACCCAAACTGGCACTCCAGGTAGACGAATGCTAAATTTACCCAAACTTGACATCACATTAATTAGACAGATCTGAGAGATGGTTAAGAGCCACTGCCTCCTGCTTACCTTATACTATTTTCACACTATCATGCCAACCAAAACTGGACTGTGCTGGCTTGGATATTTTCACATTTTCCTTTCCAGCAACTATGGTGGATCGTAACCAGGCCAGTGCAGTACAGCTCGGATCGGCTCAGTAGTGTGAAAAGGGTACTGGAGGATAAACTAGTCCTATCACAACACTACACCCCTCACCTCTACCCAAGCACTACGGGTCATAGCTAAATAGAAAACTGGCTTGTCGCGAATCACAGGATTTAAACCATGATATTAAAGAAAGATTAGAGGTGTTTAAAAGTTATGGCACTAAGATCTTCAGGGGTAACTTTGTTTTTCTATGTCAGTATTCATCATGCTCACTTCCTGTGCTAATCTGTAGGATTGTGACCATAGAAATTGAATTATATTTCTAAATTGTATTTCTATAAGTGTAACCAGCAGTATTCTATTCATGGAAAACACTAAGGAACATCTGAGCACCACTGTCTGTGGTATTCTCTTAATAATCAATATTGCTTTATTTGAAATCGATGCGTTTTATAATTCACTTAAATGCATTATAAAACTATCCAACTATGCTGTATTTTAATCCAATGGTTTTCACCACATGCGACATCTTAAATGTGTGATTATTATTTGTCAGTGATTTGTTTTCAAAGCTGTTATTGAAATGTTTGTTCTACTTTTTGCTCTGGGTCTGTGAAATGAACTTGACCGAACCGATAAGAGCCTAAAGGCTTTAGGAGCGGGGAAATTGTTGGCCTACATTGTATAAAATGTATGTATGTTTTTGTTTTTGCATCTGGTGTTTCTATGATCATAGGTTCACCCTTGATTAGAATATGCTGACTGTGTGTGATTGTCTTTATGCGCGTGTGTGTGTGTGCATGCACAGAGACAGGACTGTCACTAATGCAGGCAAGTATTATCTCTAGTAGACACAATGGGAAATGGTCTTAACAAAGAACTGTTTCACATAACATTTTTTTTGTGGTTATTATTGATGATAATCATGGTGTATCTAGATATTTAACATTTATATATTTGTAATGTTAGATTTATTAAGTACAGAGTAATGCGCCTGTAGAATGATCACTCAACCACCCATCCATCCCTCCCTATTGGTTTTGGATCTGAAACTCCAGGAACCGCTCAGTGCTAGCCTGATCCCAGATCTGCTTATGTTTTACGCAGCTCCTCTGAAGATTTGTCATGTTTGCCATAGAAGTTGGCTACATAGGGCCGTATTCGGTTTCTCAGCGTAGAAGTGCTGATCTAGGATCAGGTCATCCCTATTCATTATTATTATTATTATTATTGTTATCAAAAAGGGAAAACTGATCTTAGATCAGCACTCCTATTCTGAGAGTGTTTGAGAATGGTGGCCATTCAGATCTGGGACCAGTCTAGTTCAGAATGTCTATCCCTTTAGTATGTACAGTGCACACCTTGTGTAGATTTGAGCTGGTAACTGGAAGTAGAACTAATTAATAAAGTTACTGTATTTAAAAAAAATTTAGATCTGTTTTTGTATGAATTATTCAAGAGGATTAAAGACCAGATTGATAGAAGTAGTGGTGGGTTATTTTATTTCTTCAGCACTGTTTAAAGAGCTGCTATAGAAATTATAGGAATGTTATGATGCCAAAAGGTACTGCTTCAGGGGCAACAGATTATTTGGGGTCAGAGTTGATTGACACTTCAATATAGATAAGATAATGGAACATGAGTATGATTGAAACCTTCATTTTATGATAATGTCATCCTTTAAAAGATCTGACAGGGATATTAAAAACGTTGACACACATTTGTATCAAAGCAAGGTGGAGCCATTAAACTTACATTAATTTTCTTGAGCTAAGGCCAGGCTCCTCAGACTTGGCGTCAGCATCAAGTCTAGTCAACAGCCACTCCCTTAGGGGAAAGGGTATGAGGTATACACTCATTTCCATGACATTTAATATGTAAGTGGTCAATTCAACAGAAAGAAGTTCTCACTGTACAAAACATTCCATTCCATGCGCTTTCCATGACATAGACTGACCAGGTGAATCCAGGTGAAAGCTATGATCCCTTATTGATGTCACTTGTTAAAATCCACATCAAGCAGTGTAGATGAAGGGGAGGAGACGGGTTAAAGAAGGATTTTTAAGCCTTGAGACAATTGAGACATGGCTTGTGTATGTGTGCCATTCAGAGGGTGAATGGGCAAGACAAGATTGAAGTGCCTTAGAACAGGGTATGGTAGTAGGTGCCAGGTACACTGGTTTGTGTCAAGAATGGTCCACCACCCAACTTGACGCAACTGTGGGAAGCATTGGAGTCAACATGGGCCAGCACCCATTTGGAATGCTTTCGACACCTTGTAGAGTCCATGCCCTGGCAAATTGAGGCTGTTCTGAGGGCAAAAGCGGGGGTGCAAGTGCAACTTAAATCAAATTGTATTTGTCACATGCGCCGAATACAACTGGTGTAGACTTTACCGAGAAATGCTTTCTTACAAGCCCTTAACCAACAATGCAGTTAAAGAAATAGAGTTAAGAAAATATTTACTAAATAATGTAAAAAATACAATAAAAAGTAACACAATCAAATAATAACGAGGCTTTATACAGGGGGTACAATGTCAATGTGCGGGGGAACAGGTTAGTCGAGGTAATTTGTACATGTACACTACCGTTGAAAAGTTTGGGGTCACTTAGAAATGTCCTTGTTTTTGAAAGAAAAGCAATTTTTTTGTCCATTAAAATAACAGCAAATTGATCAGAAATGCAGTGTAGACATTGTTAATGTTGTAAATGGCTATTGTAGCTGGAAACGGCTGATTTTTAATGGAATATCTACATAGGCGTACAGAGGCCCATTATCAGCAACCATCAGTCCTGTGTTCCAATGGCACGTTGTGTTTGCTAATCTAAGTTTATCATTTTAAAAGGCTAATTGATCATTAGAAAACCCTTCTGCAATTATGTTAGCACAGCTGAAAACTGTTGTGCTGATTAAAGAAGCAAGAAAACTGGCCTTCTTGAGACTAGTTGAGTATCTGGAGCATCAGCAATTGTGGGTTCGATTACAGGCTCAAAATGGCCAGAAATAACTTTCTTCTGAAACTCGTCAGTCTATTCTTATTCTGAGAAATGAAGGCTATTCCATGCGAGAAATTGCCAAGAAACTGAAGATCTCGTACAACGCTGTGTACTACTCCCTTCACAGAACAGCGCAAACTGGCTCTAACCAGAATAGAAAGAGGAGTGGGAGGCCCCGGTGCACAACTGAGCAAGGGGACAAAGACATTAGTGTCTAATTTGATAAACAGATGCCTCACATGTCCTCAACTGGCAGCTTCATTAAATAGTACCCGCGAAACACCAGTCTCAACGTCAACAGTGAAGAGGTGACTCCGGGATTCTGACCTAGGCAGTTGCAAAGTCCAGTGTCTGTGTTCTTTTGCCCATCTTAATCTTTTATTTTTATTGGCCAGTCTGAGATATGGCTTTTTCTTTGCAACTGCCTAGAAGGTCAGTGTCTCGGAGTCGCCTCTTCACTGTTGGCATTGAGACTGGTGTTTTGCGGGTACTATTTAATGAAGCTGCCAGTTGAGGACCTGTGAGGCGTCTGTTTCTCAAACTAGACACTCTAATGTATTGGTCCTCTTGCTCAGTTGTGCACCTGGGCCTCCCACTCTTCTTTCTATTCTGGTTAGAACCAGTTTGCGCTGTTCTGTGAAGGGAGTAGTACACAGCGTTGTACGAGATCTTCAATTTCTTGGCAATTTCTCGCATGGAATAGCCTTCATTTCTCAGAACAAGAATAGACTGAGGAGTTTCAGAGGAAAGTTGTGTCGTCAGCAAACCTAATGATGGCGTTGGAGTCGTGCTTGGCCACACAGTTGTGGGTGAACAGGGAGTACAGGAGGGGTCTATGCACGCACCCCTGAGGGGCCCCCGTGTTGAGGATCAGCGTGGCAGATGTGTTGTTGCCTACCCTTACCAACTGGGGGTGGCCGGTCAGGAAGTCCAGGATTCAGTTGCAGAGGGAGGTGTTTAGTCCCAGGGTCCTTAGCTTAGTGATGAGCTTTGTGGGCACTATGGTGTTGAACGCTGAACTGTAGTCAATGTACAGCATTCTCACATAGACGTTCCTATTGTCCAGGTGGGAAAGGGCAGTGTGGAGTGCGATTGAGATTGTGTCATCTGTGGATCTGTTGGGGCGGTATGCAAATTGGAGTTGGTCTAGGGTTTCCACAATTATGGTTTTGATTTGAGCCATGACCAGCCTTTCAAAGCACTTCATGGCTACCGACGTGAGTGCTACGGGGCGGTAGTCATTTAGGCAGGTTCCCTTCGCTTTCTTGGGCACAGGGACTATGGTGGTTTGCTTGAAACATGTATCTATTACAGACTCAGTCAGTGAGAGGTGGAAAATGTCAGTGAAGACACTTGCCAGTTGGTCCGCGCATGCTCTGAGAACACCTCCTGGTAATCCGTCTGGCCCCACGGCCTTGTGAATGTTGACCTGTTTAAAGGTCTTGCTCACATTGGCTATGGAGAGCGTGATCACACAGTCATCCGGAACAGCTGATGCTCTCATCCATGCTTCAGTGTTGCTTGCCTCGAAGCGAGCATAAAAGGCATTTAGCTCGTCTGGTAGGCTCGCGTCACTGGGCAGCTCGCGGCTGAGTTTCCCTTTGTAGTCCGTAATAGTCTGCAAGCCCTGCCACATCTGACGAGCGTCAGAGCCGGTGTAGTAGGATTCAATCTTAGTCCTGTAACTCAATATTAGGAAGGTGTTCTTAATGTTTTGTGTACTCTGTGTGTATCCACCAGTTTGTCCAGTTTTGATTATTTCTGTTGAACTTGCTTCAAAACCCTCACAGGGCGACACCTTGTGGAGAAATAGAAAACTGCTAATTTCAGTGGCAACTCCATTTGCTAAAATACAGATGGTATTTTTTGGTACGCATGTTTCCAGTTCCGCTTCCGGGTCAGTTCAAGTTCGCGCATGTTGGTGAAATAGTAGTATTTTATCCCTTCAACTGACACATTTCAATTACTACAGATTCATGTAATAACTTATAATACAGACATTCAAATAGTTCAATCTCAAGTTTTAGATATACTATATCTATAAGGTGAGTAACGTTTGAGTGTCAAGTTCTGAAATAATGAATGATTGGTGGTGGTGATGAACGCATGAGACTCAAAAGTGTTAGCTAGTTAACGTTAGCTAACCAGCTGGTGCTCTTCTAAACGTCTTCTAGCTACATGTGAATTTGTTGTAGCTAGATAATGTTAGATAGATTTGCTTTGCTAGTTAGCTAGAAACATCATCATTCAGAATAGGCTGGCAGTCACTGTGGCAGCTGTTTGCTACTGTGAGCTAGCTAGCTACTTATACACTAACAAAGGTTGTCTTCCTACAACTTATACATCTGTTCATTTACTGGTTCAGCTACTACGTTAGTTCTCTGCCCATGATCATTTGCTATATAATTATCTACATTTTACAAGCATTACCGCCTGCTTGGCAGAGAGTGTGATAACATACAGGCAGAATGAGAATGCAATGACTACTATCCTCTGCTTGCATACTCACATACTGATGTCATCTTGACCACACAGAGTGCAGGATGCCGTCGCTCAGCTGTAGATTCTACCAGCACAGGTTTCCAGAGGTAGAAGACGTGGTGATGGTCAACGTGCGCTCCATCGCAGAGATGGGAGCCTACGTAAGCCTACTGGAGTACAACAACATTGAAGGCATGATCCTTCTTAGCGAGTTGTCTCGCAGACGTATCCGCTCCATCAACAAACTCATCAGGATCGGACGCAACGAGTGTGTGGTCGTCATCCGAGTGGATAAGGAGAAAGGTGAGGGGAAGAATGCTGTGGATGTGATAGGATGACTTGTAGCCTGGTTCCAGATTTGTTTGTGCTACCATGCCAACTCCTGTCACAGATAACCATAGGATTTGGCAAGACAGAAATAGATCTGGGACCTGGCTAGTTGTCTTGTTCTCATTATGATGAAGTATTGTATAGTATTTTCCTAATGGTTCATTTCCCTGCTCTCTCTCTCTTTAGGTTACATTGATCTGTCCAAGAGAAGAGTTTCACCCGAGGAGGCAATCAAGTGCGAAGACAAATTCACCAAATCCAAAACGGTATGTTATCTAAGTCCTCACATTATAAAGACTTACTAAAGTGCCAAAATTCCTCGTTTTTCAAATAAAATAAAATCAAATGTTATTGGCCACATGCACCGAATACAACAGGTGTAGACATTACAGTGAAATGCTTACTTACAGCCCTTAACCAACAGTGCATTTATTTTTAATAAAAAAGTAAAATAAAACAACAAAAAAGTGTTGAGAAAAAAAGAGCAGAAGTAAAATAAAATAACAGTAGGGAGGCTATATATTTAGGGGGTACCGGTGCAGAGTCAATGTGCGGGGGCACCGGCTAGTTGAAGTAATATGTACATGTGGGTAGAGTTAAAGTGACTATGCATAAATAATTAGCAGAGTAGCAGGAGCGTAAAAAGATGGGGTGGGGAGGCAGTGCAAATAGTCTGGGTAGCCATGATTAGCTGTTCAGGAGTCTTATGGCTTGGGGGTAGACGCTGTTGAGAAGTCTTTTGGACCTAGACTTGACACTCCGGTACCGCTTGCCGTGCGGTAGCAGAGAGAACAGTCTATGACTAGGGTGGCTTGAGTCTTTGACAATTTTGAGGGCCTTCCTCTGACACTGCCTGGTATAGAGGTCCTGGATGGCAGGAAGCTTGGCCCCAGTGATGTACTGGGCCGTACGCACTACCCTCTGTAGTGCCTTGCGGTCGGAGGCCAAGCAGTTGCCATACCAGGCGGTGATGCAACCAGTCAGGATGCTCTCGATGGTGCAGCTGTATAATTTTTTGAGGATCTGAGGACCCATGCCGAATCTTTTCAGTCTCCTGAGGGGGAATAGGCTTTGTCGTGTCTTGGTGTGTTTGGACCATGATAGTTCGTTGGTGATGTGGACACCAAGGAACTTGAAGCTCTCAACCTGTTCCACTACAGCCCCGTCAATGAGAATGGGGGCGTGCTCAGTCCTCTTTTTTTTCCTGTAGTCCACAATCATCTCCTTTGTCTTGGTCACGTTGAGGGAGAGGTTGTTATCCTGGCACCACACGGCCAGGTCTCTGACCTCCTCCCTATAGGCTGTCTCATCGTTGTCGGTGATCAGGCCTACCACTGTTGTGTCGTCGGCAAACTTAATGATGGTGTTGGAGTCGTGCCTGGCCATGCAGTCATGGGTGAACAGGGAGTACAGGAGGGGACTGAGCACGCACCCCTGAGGGCCCCCCGTGTTGAGGATCAGTGTGGCAGATGTGTTGTTACCTACACTTACCACCTGGGGGCGGCCCATCAGGAAGTCCAGGATCCAGTTGCAGAGGGAGGTGTTTAGTCCCAGGATCCTTAGCTTAGTGATGAGCTTTGAGGGTTCACTCCCTCCATGCACCCTCTGACTTCTAGGAAGATTTTAACCCAACCTTTCTCCCAAGTTTTCACCATCATTGTAAAGCCCTAGTTATGTTGTTGCTTTGATATTCATTTCATTTATTTGTGAATAATGTACGTCTGTCCCTCATTTTAAGGTCAACCCTGTTACGTGAACTGAACTCTATGAACTTTAATATGGTGAAACTATTCCTTTTTAAATATATATATTTTTAAGAAACATTGAACATCTAATAGTCAAATCATAGTGTAAAAGCAGGTGAGCTGGTTCTACTATTTTTGGCCATTTTCTGGTGTTTTGTGGTGGGAAACTGAGTGGGTCATTACCTGTAGTTAGACAGGCTAGAAATGTTTTAACAAAAAAACATTTTTGTGAAGCTTTCATTCAATTGCCACTCCATTTTGCACACAACAAGCTTCTATTCCCCCTGTCACAAAGGGATTTATGGGTGATTTAAGATTAAATCGTCAATCCTGTTACGGTCAATCCTGTTACTTTATTTGCCATTTACATTTGAGTCATTTAGTAGATGCTCTTATCCAGAGCGACTTAAAGTTAGTGCATTCTTCTAAAAATACCTAGGTGAGACAACCACATATCACACTCGTAAGTACATTCTTCCTCAAACTTACTATAGTCATTTTTATTGATTGAACCTCTTGAGATTGGAAAACGTATTTTTTATTAAGTTGAACATATGCTATTTATGACAATGTTAAAATTAGATGAAATCAATGTTTTTTTGACCAAGTTACACTTCTCAAAAGGCACTGAATTGGTGGAACAACCCTAGTAAAATATAACATTTTGCCTTGGGCTGAAAATGCAGAAGGGTTATGGTACTCTTAGATGTGTTGTCAACAGATATGTTCAGATATTATTTCTGGAGGGGAACCTAGACCTGTGTGTCTTCTGTCATGACAGGTGTACAGCATATTGAGGCATGTGGCTGAGGTGCTGGAGTACACCAAAGATGAGCAGCTGGATAGCCTGTTCACACGCACCGCCTGGGTGTTTGATGAGAAGTACAAGCGGCCTGGATACGGAGCCTATGATGTCTTCAAACAGGCTGTGGCGTAAGTACTGACAACCTGGTCAGGGTTAGTGGAGGGGATTCTCTGGTTTAGTCACTTATCCACAAAAATATTATTTTCCATTCTTTAGTTCCAAAGAGTTCCAAAGAAGAAAATGGTTCCATATATTAGTCTCCTGGTTAGATACAATTCTGCCCAAGCGAGACTAGATGCAAATCCATTTATCTTGCATCAATAGACATATTATTTAGCTATTGACCTGGACCTCCCACAATTGAGTGTGTTAATATGACTGGTGTTTTGGCCCACAGGGACCCATCCGTTTTAGATTGTCTGGACCTGACAGAGGAGGAGAAGTCTGTCCTCATTGACAACATCAACAGAAGACTCACCCCACAAGCTGTCAAAATCAGGGCAGGTATGTACACCTAACGCTTACCTGAGTACATGTACATCATATACCCAGCAGTATCTTGGTGAATTTTGATATAGCATTATAGTAATGTGTTAGAATAATATTTTGGGGAACCCACTTAAGCCAACAACCATCTCTCCCGCAGACATTGAGGTGGCCTGTTACGGGTATGAGGGGATTGATGCTGTCAAAGAAGCGTTGAGGGCGGGGCTGGGCTGCTCTACAGACGCCATGCCCATCAAGGTAAATAAAACAACAACAAACACCCCTCAACAGTCCGGTTTTCCGGACCCAGATTAAACATAGTATATTCCTAGATCAGTGGTATTCACATTTTTTCAGTAGGGAACCCATTTTTTCTACCAGAATTTCTGGGGACCCCTTTTTCTTTAGAAGAATGTATTTCCTAAAAAAATTGTTATATATTTTATTTTTACATCACTGCAGTTCCCAACCCCGACTTTGAATACCACTGTACTAGACTAAAAAGCATCCATTGAAAATGACTTTTAGTCCACGAACTGTGTCTGGGAAAAGCCTCTATGTATCACAACAACATAGTCCAACACATGATTTATCCCTTTAAACCTGTGTGTCTTTGGGTCTCTGACAGATTAATCTGATAGCGCCGCCACGCTACGTCATGACCACCACCACAATGGAGCGTACAGAGGGTCTCTCTGTCCTCAACCAGGCCATGGCTGCCATCAAAGAGAAGATTGAAGAGAAGCGAGGAGTCTTTAACATCCAGATGGAGGTCAGTACAATAAAACTTTATTGTCCCAATTTGCAGAAATGCATATTTTTGCTGTATTTTAATACACTATAGAAAGAACAATGGACAGACCAAGCTGGGTAGGAGTGCGGTGGGGTGGTGGTTTCATGTTAACTTTTGTTTGAAACCCCTGCCATATGTAATACATACATTGGAAATCTTACTCACCATAGATCTCACATTAAAACAGTATTAAAAACAGCAACATTGTTCAGGACATTGTGCTTTCAATGCCCATTTGTTCATGTCTTCCTGTTTGTTTTCCTCCCCTCTAGGCGAAGGTTGTAACAGACATAGATGAGACAGAGCTGGCCCGCCAGCTGGAACAACTGGAGAGAGAGAACGCTGAGGTGGACGGAGATGACGAGGATGGAGAGATTGAGGCCAAGGCAGAGGACTAAACTAGATGAAGAACTGAGGGATTGGATACGACGACGAGACCAATTATACATACGCAGTCCAGAGCATGTATTCATAAAGCATCTCAGAGTTGGAGTGCGGGTCTAGGATCAGGTGCCCCCCCCACCCCATGTAATCTTATTCATAATGATCTAAAAGGCTAAACTGATCCTAGATCAGAACTCCTACTTTGAGATGTTGCATGAATACAGGCCCTGTCTGATGAGATGACAAACTTCATATCAAATCAAGCATTCTAGAACGTCTCTTCAACTGAACCCTTTGGATCAGTAGCAGGGACCCTCTCAGGGAGACCAATAGAGAGAGACGACTACAGGCACTGACTGTCATACTGCCAAACAAAGGGCAGGGAAAGGCCTCTGATTCTACCAATGGACACAATTACAAATGAATATTATCACTGAACCCTAGCTGTTTGAATTGCGTCAGAACAGGTGGGTTGGGGTAGGATTAGCCTGTTTGTGCTGTAGCCAACTCCTCTCTGTGTGGAAGAGTTGGCTACAGCACAAACAATGGGCCAAGGCTTAGGTTGGTGGGGTTAGGGTTAGGGATGCTGACCTAGGCATACATTTGACTGGTCATGCGTATCATTCTATAAGTTAATTTGCATAATTTAGTGGAATTAAATTGGCGCATGTGTACAGTATATTCCTTATGTACAGTGGGGGAAAAAAGTATTTAGTCAGCCACCAATTGTGCAAGTTCTCCCACTTAAAAAGAAGAGAGAGGCCTGTAATTTTCATCATAGGTACACGTCAACTATGACAGACAAAATGAGAAAAAAAATTCCAGGAAATCACATTGTAGGATTTTTATGAATTTATTTGCAAATTATGGTGGAAAATAAGTATTTGGTCAATAACAAAAGTTTCTCAATACTTTGTTATATACCCTTTGTTGGCAATGACACAGGTCAAACGTTTTCTGTAAGTCTTCACAAGGTTTTAACACACTGTTGCTGGTATTTTGGCCCATTCCTCCATGCAGATCTCCTCTAGAGCAGTGATGTTTTGGGGCTGTCGCTGGGCAACACGGACTTTCAACTCCCTCGAAAGATTTTCTATGGGGTTGAGATCTGGAGACTGGCTAGGCCACTCCAGGACCTTGAAATGCTTCTTCTGACGGGCCACTCCTTCGTTGCCCGGGCGGTGTGTTTGGGATCATTGTCATGCTGAAAGACCCAGCCACGTTTCATCTTCAATGCCCTTGCTGATGGAAGGAGGTTTTCACTCAAAATCTCACGATACATGGCCCCATTCATTCTTTCCTTTACACGGATCAGTTGTCCTGGTCCCTTTGCAGAAAAACAGCCCCAAAGCATGATGTTTCCACCCCCATGCTTCACAGTAGGTATGGTGTTCTTTGGATGCAACTCAGCATTCTTTGTCCTCCAAACACGACGAGTTGAGTTTTTACCAAAAAGTTCTATTTTGGTTTCATCTGACCATATGACATTCTCCCAATTCTCCCAATCCTCTTCTGGATCATCCAAATGCACTCTAGCAAACTTCAGACGGGCCTGGACATGTACTGGCTTAAGCAGGGGGACACGTCTGCACTGCAGGATTTGAGTCCCTGATTGTTACTTTGGTCCCAGCTCTCTGCAGGTCATTCACTAGGTCCCCCCGTGTGGTTCTGGGATTTTTGCTCACCATTCTTGTGATCATTTTGACCCCACGGGGTGAGATCTTGCGTGGAGCCCCAGATCGAGGGAGATTATCAGTGGTCTTGTATGTCTTCCATTTCCTAATAATTGCTCCCACAGTTGATTTCTTCAAACCAAGCTGCTTACCTATTGCAGATTCAGTCTTCCCAGCCTGGTGCAGGTCTACAATTTGGTTTCTGGTGTCCTTTGACAGCTCTTTGGTCTTGGCCATAGTGGAGTTTGGAGTGTGACTGTTTGAGGTTGTGGACAGGTGTCTTTTATACTGATAACAAGTTCAAACAGGTGCCATTAATACAGGTAACGAGTGGAGGACAGAGGAGCCTCTTAAAGAAGAAGTTACAGGTCTGTGAGAGCCAGAAATCTTGCTTGTTTGTAGGTGACCAAATACTTATTTTCCACCATAATTTGCAAATAAATTCATAAAAAAAATCCTACAATGTGATTTTCTGGAGAAAAAATGCTCAATTTGTCTGTCATAGTTGACGTGTACCTATGATGAAAATTACAGGCCTCTCTCATCTTTTAAGTGGGAGAACTTGCACTATTGGTGGCTGACTAAATACTTTTTTTCCCCACTGTAATGTCACCTTTTGTTTGAGGGTATTTTCACACATATCGGGTTATACCATTTAAAGTTAGAGCCCTTTATGTATCTAGTCCCCCCATTTGAAGGTATTTGGATAAATTCACATATAGGGCTCTATTTTAATAAACCTTACACAATGGTAAATCTTAGTTGACGGTAGCGCTATAGGTCCGGGAGTGTGTCAAAAATATTTTTGCTATTTTCACTGTGGGAAGTATGAGCGCAATAGCTGGCTTTTGCACGACAGTGCTGGGTTTTGAAGAATAAATAAATTATAGGCGTTTCCATGGCTTAATCCTGCATGCTGTTGTCACAAGTTCTGTAGGTTATTGATGGTCTTTGCGTTGTCATCAACTCCAATTCGGCTGGGGACACGGAATATTCTCTTCCTAGTCCATTTTTTTTATTTTTATTAAAACATCAACAATACAAAACAAAACAAACTGCTGTTTAATACATTTACATAAGTATTCAGACCCTTTGCTATGAGACTCAAAATTGAGCTCAGGTGCCAGCGTCACGTCTGGAGGAAACCAGGCACCATCCCTACGGTGAAGCATGGTGGTGGCAGCATCATGCTGTGGGGATATTTTTCAGCGGCAGGGACTGTGAGACTAGTCAGAATCAAGGGAAAGATGAATGGAGCAAAGTACAGAGCGATCCTTGATGAAAACCTGCTCCAGAGCACTCAGGACCTCAGACTGGGGTGAAGGTTCACCTTCCAACAGGACAACGACCCTAAGCACACAGCCAAGACAAAGCAGGAGTGGCTTCGGGACAAGTCTCTGAATGTCCTTGAGTGGCCCAGCCAGAGCCCGGACTTGAACCCGATCTAACATCTCTGGAGAGACCTGAAAATAGCTGTGCAGCGATGCTCCCCATCCAACCTGACAGAGCTTGAGAGGATCTGCAGAGAAGATTGGGAGAAACTCCCCAAATACAGGGTGCCAAGCTTGTAGCTTCATACACAAGAAGACTCGATGCTGTAATCGCTGCCAAAGGTGCTTCAACAAAGTACTGAGTAAAGGGTCTGAATACTTATGTAAATGTGATACTTTGCGGAAATTACTACAAACCTGTTTTTGCTTTGTCATTATGGGGGGTATTGTGTAGATTGATGAGGGAAAAACGATTTAATCAATTTTAGAATAAGGCTGTAACGTAACAAAATGTGGAAAAAGTCAAGGGGTCTGAATACTTTCGAATGCACTGTGTATTTATTCCAAAACTCATTAATTCCAACCTTCAGACAGCCACAGTTTCACCCAGCTTTCCCAGTAAATCATCATTCTACCATTTCCTCTTGCAATACATACAGTTGAAGTCGGAAGTTTACATACACCTTAGCCAAATACATTTAAACTCAGTTTTTCACAATTCCCGACATTTAATCCTTGTAAAAATGCCCCGTCTTAGGTCAGTTAGTATCACCACTTTATTTTAAGGATGTGAATCAGAATTATAGTAGATTGGATTGAGGTCAGGGCTTTGTGATGGCCACTGAAATACCTTGACTTTGTTGTCCTTAAGCCATTTTGCCACAACTTTGGAAGTATGCTTGGGGTCATTGTCCATTTGGAAGACCCATTTGCGACCAAACTTTAACTTCCTGACTGATGTCTTGAGATGTTGCTTCAATATATCCACATAATTTTCCTTCCTCATGACCCCATCTATTTTGTGAAGTGTTAAATATCGTGCTAGCTAAGTAGCGGTTTGATTTAGGTTAGTTTAGTTTGGGACACAACATCGCGAGTCTGTGTAGCAGGGTTTCTGTTAGGAAAATGTGGCGCAGGACATTTGAACGGCAACATTTTAATTTACCAGACATTTGAGAAATGTACCTGAATGGCAGGCAGGGATGTAGCTCAGTTGGTAGAGCATGGTGTTTGCAACGCCAGGGTTGTGGGTTTGATTCCCACGGGGGGCCAGTATGAAAAATTAAATAAAAATAATGTATGCATTCAATAACTGTAAGTCGCTCTGGATAAGAGCGTCTGCTAAATGACTAAAATGTAAATGTAAATAGGAACAGGCTAGAGTGAGTAGGGGTTTAGATAGATTCTGAGAATATAATAAGACTTGAGTGTTTTAGATATAGCAAGGAAATATATAAGGAATGAGGATTTTTGAAAATGGCCTTGTCTTTCTCCTCAACACCATGAAAGGACAATAGCTTTCTTGTCTTTTTCCTGCTCAATATGGTTCAAGTGAAATGTCGGAAGAAAGAGTATAATGCTCACCTAACCAGCTCACATGGATCTTTATAACTAAGGGTGCATTATGGGTTTATTTCTATGTTGACAGGACTACATTCTTAACATTACATTAAACAAATAAAAAATGACATTTTTGAAAGAATTTAAGTTAATTTGTGTTATCTTGTCAGGTTAGAAGTGATTGAAAGTGAAGTATGCACTTAAATTAAATGTGGGATGCAGTTATATACATTTTCATGTAGGTACTCTAACCTTTATCAAAGATTTGTATAACTAAATAAGAAGTTTTATTGTCACACACTGGATAGGTACAGTGAAATGTGTTGCTTTATAGGGTCTGCCATAGCAGTACAGTACCCCTGGAGCAAATTAGGGTTAAGTGCCTTGCTCAAGGGCACGTCAACACATCAACCTTGTTGGCTCGGTTAATAGCCCAACGCTCTAACAGCTAGGCTACCATCTTCCACCCATTCACAATGGAAGCGAATTAATCATAGTCGGCAGGACAAGCATGAGATAGTGAGATCCTATTGGCGCGTTCTAGCATATATTTGCGTTTTTCCGTTATGGAACGCCTACTTTGTGAAATGCGCTTCTAAACAACGCACTTTTTTTTTTTAGAAACTTTGGTAAAGGGTAAAGTCTACAAAACGTAATCTACTCTGTTCGTAACAGATTCTAGTTTTGGGAACAGAAAACTATTGAGATCAAAAGTTTAATCGATGAGAAATGAGTGTCGGCCAAAATCCATCTCGCTCCATCTTCTCCCACTGTCGGCCCCTGAGCTTCCTCTCATCACCGTATGTGGTGAGTGGAAATGGCAACCGGTTGCTTCAGATCTAAACATTCGGTGAAACATCTGGCTCATTATTCTATCTGTGCTAATTTCTCTGGTTGTAGTTTGTCTGCACTACAAATCCCAGAATTCAGTGTTAGCAGTCGGCGGTAACTAGTGACAACCCTGAAGGCTTACTAGTCAAGCATCTGTAGTGTTGCAAAATTGATATAAAAAAGTTGCAAATGTTTAGCTAGTTGACTGAAACTGAACATAAATTACAGTAGCAACAACATTGCAAAATTTCTAGCTCTGTGCGGCGGCAAACTATGGAGCTTCATCGAATTTCAATCAAGGTAAATATCGTGCTAGCTAAGTAGCGGTTTGATTTAGGTTAGTTTAGTTTGGGACACAACATCGCGAGTCTGTGTAGCAGGGTTTCTGTTAGGAAAATGTGGCGCAGGACATTTGAACGGCAACATTTTAATTTACCAGACATTTGAGAAATGTACCTGACCCATATGCATTGGGTGCATAACCTGATTAGGACGTCCAGATCGCCGGCCCACAGTGATCAGAATGACAGAAATCACATTTGGAATATCATGGTAATTCATTAACAGGACATCCAGTGCGGTCTTTCATACCAAATTCTCATGTGCACTTTGAACATGTTAGAATAACTGTCGACATTTACTTTTCCTCAGCTCAAGATGAGTAACAAACAGCAAAATCACTATCCTATGTGAATCTACTATAGTAGAAAAGTTTAGGCTACCTATTCTATTGGTCAGCTTGTCGAGAAAGAAATAGCCTATTCCAAACAGTCTCAGACATTTGGGGGAAGATGGATCCCAAATTCATACAACCAGTAGGGCTAGCTCTAGGCTACATAAAAAAACGTTAAAAGCAATGAGTCTGATGCAATAGATCAAAACATTTAGCTGATAAGTTGCGTCAATTCAAATCTGGTATTGGAACAAAAAGAGGTCAATACACGTCTTCTAAAATAGATTAGTATTTTAATTAATGCAAAACACTTCAATGGTAAATATGATGTTCGTATATACGGGTCCACTGAAAAACCATGCAAGGCAGACAGAGAACTGGTCCATTGTTATAAGTTCTTCTTTAAATACTCTGACAGAGATAGTTCCCGCTCCCTGCTGGCCTACCAGAGTAGAGACTGAGCGTGGTTTAGACTTACTCAGCCTATCGTTGGCGCACAGGCTTGTCCCAGACCCTTGGCGCTTCACTGTTGCCAGGCATAAGTTGTTATCTGCAGCTTGTCCAGAGAGTCAGCAGTCTCAGACATCTTTGTAGCAGAACACATGTCCTTGAGCGTTCTAACAAAGAGGCAGTGTTTGTGTCTGTGTGAGACACAAGCCTTATCTCCCCCTACTCCCTAACAGCTCCTCACATTAATCACAGCTTGTTAGGTTAAACAATTTATATCAGTACAGTACAAACCTTTTATGTTCAATCATTAATGCTTTCTTATTAAGCTAACAGCACATCTAAAATATAAGAGAATCATTTCCCACATAGCTTAAAGTTGATAAACTATTATTTCTTAACATTATAAGTGCAGCAATGCACACAAGGCAGTAGGCTACGCGCAAATGTTTGTTCCATAATGCAATTGGCGGGAGAACACTGTTGTCGAAAGGGCACTGCACATGCAAGCGGTTGATGTGACAGAGATGAAAATATCAGTTTGAAATTTAGAAAGAGGAGATCTAACTTAATAGGCTAATTTGAAGCAAGGTAAGACATGCCTCATATCTATTAAAACCTTCAGGTTTCAAACAGTTAAGTATGTTTTTTAAATACATGATACATGTACAAAATTCATGTTTTCAAAAAATGAGCCTCCAGCACATTGCAAAATGATGTGTGATGCGCTGATGAAGCCTGCCTTCCGTTGCCGTTTGATGCAGCGTTAAAAAAAACTGGAAAATTGGATATCTCCGACTTCAGTACGTTCAAGACAACTGGGAACTGGGGTGAAAAACAAGCCCCGTTTGGGAAAAATCGTTTTGAACGGTCGTCCAACTCAGGAACTCGGGCCTCTCTCTAGAGTTGACTTTCGGACCTGAAGATCACTGACATCATGAGTTGATCTCATATTTTTCAGAGTTCCCAGTTGTCTTGAAAGCACCACAAGATGCTGCAGCAAGGTCTGACAGATTTTCCACTCAATGGCTCTGTATGCTGTATGTGTGTGATAAATAAGATACAATGGGGAAAAAAAGTATTTAGTCAGCCACCAATTGTGCAAGTTCTCCCACTTAAAAAGATGAGAGAGGCCTGTAATTTTCATCATAGGTACACGTCAACTATGACAGACAAATTGAGAAAAAAATTCCTAAAAATCACATTGTAGGATTTTTTATGAATTTATTTGCAAATTATGGTGGAAAATAAGTATTTGGTCACCTACAAACAAGCAAGATTTTTGGCTCTCACAGACCTGTAACTTCTTCTTTAAGAGGCTCCTCTGTCCTCCACTCGTTACCTGTATTAATGGCACCTGTTTGAACTTGTTATCAGTATAAAAGACACCTGTCCACAACCTCAAACAGTCACACTCCAAACTCCACTATGGCCAAGACCAAAGAGCTGTCAAAGGACACCAGAAACAAAATTGTAGACCTGCACCAGGCTGGGAAGACTGAATCTGCAATAGGTAAGCAGCTTGGTTTGAAGAAATCAACTGTGGGAGCAATTATTAGGAAATGGAAGACATACAAGACCACTGATAATCTCCCTCGATCTGGGGCTCCACGCAAGATCTCACCCCATGGGGTCAAAATGATCACAAGAACGGTGAGCAAAAATCACAGAACCACACAGGGGGACCTAGTGAATGACCTGCAGAGAGCTGGGACCAAAGTAACAAAGCCTACCATCAGTAACACACTACGCCGCCAGGGACTCAAATCTGCATCGCAGTGCTAACTGTGCCACTAGAGATCCTGGTTCGAATCCAGGCTCTGTCGCAGCCGGCCGCGACCAGGAGACTCATGGGCGGCGCACAATTGGCCCAGCGTCGGGGAGGGGAGGGAATGGCCGGCAGGGATGTAGCTCAGTTGATAGAGCATGGCGTTTGCAACGCCAGGGTTGTGGGTTCGATTCCCACGGGGGGCCAGTATAAAAAAATAAAAATATTCACTAACTGTAAGTCGCTCTGGATAAGAGCGTCTGCTAAATGACTAAAATGTAAATGTAAAAATTTTAAGCCAGTACATGTCCAGGCCCGTCTGAAGTTTGTTAGAGTGCATTTGGATGATCCAGAAGAGGGTTGGGAGAATGTCATATGGTCAGATGAAACCAAAATAGAACTTTTTGGTAAAAACTCAACTCGTCGTGTTTGGAGGACAAAGAATGCTGAGTTGCATCCAAAGAACACCATACCTACTGTGAAGCATGGGGGTGGAAACATCATGCTTTGGGGCTGTTTTTCTGCAAAGGGACCAGGACGACTGATCCGTGTAAAGGAAAGAATGAATGGGGCCATGTATCGTGAGATTTTGAGTGAAAACCTCCTTCCATCAGCAAGGGCATTGAAGATGAAACGTGGCTGGGTCTTTCAGCATGACAATGATCCCAAACACACCGCCCGGCAACGAAGGAGTGGCTTCGTAAGAAGCATTTCAAGGTCCTGGAGTGGCCTAGCCAGTCTCCAGATCTCAACCCCCATAGAAAATCTTTGGAGGGAGTTGAAAGTCTGTGTTGCCCAGCGACAGCCCCAAAACATCACTGCTCTAGAGGAGATCTGCATGGAGGAATGGGCCAAAATACCAGCAACAGTGTGTTAAAACCTTGTGAAGACTTACAGAAAACGTTTGACCTGTGTCATTGCCAACAAAGGGTATATAACAAAGTATTGAGAAACTTTTGTTATTGACCAAATACTTATTTTCCACCATAATTTGCAAATAAATTCATAAAAAAATCCTACAATGTGATTTCCTGGAATTTTTTTTCTCATTTTGTCTGTCATAGTTGACGTGTACCTATGATGAAAATTACAGGCCTCTCTCTTCTTTTTAAGTGGGAGAACTTGCACAATTGGTGGCTGACTAAATACTTTTTTCCCCCACTGTACATAAGGAATATACTGTACACATGCGCCAATTTAATTCCACTAAATTATGCAAATTAACTTATAGAATGATACGCATGACCAGTCAAATGTATTTACATAGACTGGTATTTCCATCAATGAATAGGCTAAAAAGCTAATAGGCTAATTTTGCAATGGGATTTTTTCCTCTTCTCCTAGACAATTGGCCTGCTACAATTTTATTTATAGGCTTTTCAATTTTTTTATCGGACAAAAACATGCTATTACTGGCTAAAGGAAACCCTGCTGTGTAGCTACAGACTCCCAATGTGTCCCAAACCTAGATTTTGGCATGTGAAAACACATTTAGTTCTGTAACTAACTAATAATGAATGACACAAATAATGTCCTAATCTTTTGTGTAGGTGACCCAGATTGTATTCATCATAAGCATTTTGTTAGTCAGGGTGCAGTTTGGAACCACCATATCAGGTAAGCTGATCAAATTGCGTCAAAGAAAGTAGCTAGCTTAGGTTTAAAGGGACATTCTACTCCAAAATAAAAGTTTGTCAGATATCCTCAGCCCTCAAAATAAGTATAATGAGGGGATAAGTCCATGTCTTACCATCATGCTGTGTGCTAAGTATTTATTTGGACAGTGAAGCAAACATTTTTAATTTTGCTCTATATTATACTCCAGCATTTTGGATTCAAGATCAAATGTTTCATATGAGGAGACAGTACATAATGTCACCTTTGGATTTCACCCCCATCTCAAAATTGGTTTTGATCAATTGTAGGTTTTTACGGAGTAATCTTCTCTTCTCCTCTTGCTTCGGCCATGCAGTGCACATCACAATATTGATTGCTGTCCTCGTTATTATATATTTTTTTACCCTGTATATCTAAAAATGACTAAATACACTCAGTGGCCAGTTTATTAGGTCTACCACCCCAGACAGGTATCGAGGCATTCAGGTACTGTTCGATTGAAAATTAGAATGGGCAAAACAAGTGACCTACGTGACTTTGAGCGTGGATGATCGACGGTTCCAGGCGCACCAGTTCCAGTGGGCTTTTCACGCACGACAGTGTCTAGGGTATAGCGAGAATAGTGCAACAAACCAAAAACATCCAGTCAGCGGTAGTCCGATCCTGCAGGTTCATGCTCTACAACATTCGGAGAGTACGACCCTGCCTTACACAGGAAGCGGCACAGGTCCTAATCCAGGCACTTGTCATCTCCCGTCTGGATTACTGCAACTCGCTGTTGGCTGGGCTCCCTGCCTGTGCCATTAAACCCCTACAACTCATCCAGAATGCCGCAGCCCGTCTGGTGTTCAACCTTCCCAAGTTCTCTCACGTCACCCCGCTCCTCCGCACACTCCACTGGCTTCCAGTTGAAGCTCGCATCTGTTACAAGATCATGGTGCTTGCCTATGGAGCTGTGAGGGGAACGGCACCTCCGTACCTTCAGGCTCTGATCAGTCCCTACACCCAAACGAGGGCATTGTGTTCATCCACCTCTGGCCTGCTGGCTCCCCTTCCTCTGCGGAAGCATAGTTCCCGCTCAGCCCAGTCAAAACTGTTCGCTGCTCTGGCACCCCAATGGTGGAACAAGCTCCCTCACGACGCCAGGACAGCGGAGTCACTCACCACCTTCCGGAGACATTTGAAACCCCACCTCTTTAAGGAATACCTGGGATAGGATAAAGTAATCCTTCTACCCCCCCAAAAAAAAAACAAAAAAAACAATTGTGAAGTGGTTATCCCACTGGCTATAGGGTGAATGCACCAATTTGTAAGTCGCTCTGGATAAGAGCGTCTGCTAAATGACGTAAATGTAAAATGTAAATGTAGTCCTGTGGGCGTAAACAGCTCATTGAAGAGAGGTCAAAGGAAAATGGCAAGAATCGTGCAAGCGGCCTCTTACACTTCAGTGTTGTGATGCAAAAATTCTAGCAAAATGTATAGCGCATAGAATTAAAAAGGTATTGTCGGACATTATTCATTCTAATCAGACAGATTGTTTTACATTGGAGATAATATAAGGCAAGTACTGGAAACAATAATCTGGGAAGCCAGGCCTACTATTCATAGCAGACTTCGAAAAGGCATTTGATAAAGTACGACTGGGGTTTATATATAAATGCCTGGAGCATTTCAATTTTGGACAATCTCTTATAAATTGGGTTAAAATCATGTATAGTAACCCTACAGTGAGGGAAAAAAGTATTTGATCCCCTGCTGATTTTGTACGTTTGCCCACTGACAAAGAAATGATCAGTCTATAATTTTAATGGTAGGTTTATTTGAACAGTGAGAGACAGAATAAAAAAATCCAGAAAAACTCATGTCAAAAATGTTATAAATTGATTTGCATTTTAATGTGGGAAATAAGTATTTGACCCCCTCTCAATCAGAAAGATTTCTGGCTCCCAGGTGTCTTTTATACAGGTAACGAGCTGAGATTAGGAGCACACTCTTAAAGGGAGTGCTCCTAATCTCAACTTGTTACCTGTATAAAAGACACCTGTCCACAGAAGCAATCAATCAATCAGATTCCAAACTCTCCACCATGGCCAAGACCAAAGAGCTCTCCAAGGATGTCAGGGACAAGATTGTAGACCTACACAAGGCTGGAATGGGCTACAAGACCATCGCCAAGCAGCTTGGTGAGAAGGTGACAACAGTTGGTGCGATTATTCGCAAATGGAAGAAACACAAAATAACTGTCAATCTCCCTCGGCCTGGGGCTCCATGCAAGATCTCACCTCGTGGAGTTGCAATGATCATGAGAACGGTGAGGAATCAGCCCAGAACTACACGGGAGGATCTTGTCAATGATCTCAAGGCAGCTAGGACCATGGTCACCAAGAAAACAATTGGTAACACACTACGCCGTGAAGGACTGAAATCCTGCAGCGCCCGCAAGGTCCCCCTGCTCAAGAAAGCACATATACAGGCCCTTCTGAAGTTTGCCGATGAACATCTGAATGATTCAGAGGAGAACTGGGTGAAAGTGTTGTGGTCAGATGAGACCAAAATCGAGCTCTTTGGCATCAACTCAACTCGCCGTGTTTAGAGGAGGAGGAATGCTGCCTATGACCCCAAGAACACCATCCCCACCGTCAAACATGGAGGTGGAAACATTATGCTTTGGGGGTGTTTTTCTGCTAAGGGAACAGGACAACTTCACCGCATCAAAGGGACGTTGGATGGGGCCATGTACCGTCAAATCTTGGATGAGAACCTCCTTCCCTCAGCCAGGGCATTGAAAATGGGTCGTGGATGGGTATTCCAGCATGACAATGACCCAAAACACACGGCCAAGGCAACAAAGGAGTGGCTCAATTAGAAGCACATTAAGGTCCTGGAGTGGCCTAGCCAGTCTCCAGACCTTAATCCCATAGAAAATCGGTGGAGGGAGCTGAAGGTTCAAGTTGCCAAATGTCAGGCTCGAAACCTTAATGACTTGGAGAAGATCTGCAAAGAGGAGTGGGACAAAATCCCTCCTGAGATGTGTGCAAACCTGGTGGCCAACTACAAGAAAGATCTGACCTCTGATTTCCAACAAGGGTTTTGCCACCAAGTACTAAGTCATGTTTTGCAGAGGGGTCAAATACTTTTTTCCCTCATTAAAATGCAAATCAATTTATAACATTTTTGACATGCGTTTTTCTGGATTGTTTTGTTGTTATTCTGTCTCTCACTGTTCAAATAAACCTACCATTAAAATTATAGACTGATCATGTCTTTGTCAGTGGGCAAACGTACAAAATCAGCAGGGGATCAAATACTTTTTTCCCTCACTGTATGTGTAAAATAGTAAATAATGGCTATTTCTCAGAAAGTTTTAAACTGTCAAGAGGAGTGAAACAAGGTTGTCCACTATCGGCATATCTATTTATTATTGCCATCGAGATGTTAGCTATTAAAATCAGATCCAACAATAATATCAAGGGATTAGAAATCCAGGGCTTAAAAACAAAGGTGTCATTGTACGCTGATGATTCATGTTTTCTTTTAAATCCACAACTTGAATCCCTCCACAGCCTCATAGAGGATCTAGATACATTTTCTAACCTCTCTGGATTACAACCAAATTATGATAAATGTACTATAGTACGTATTGGATCACTAAAAAATCAAAATAAATTCCAATAAAATGGTCTGATGGTGATGTGGATATACTCGGAATACATATCCCAAATGAAATAAATGATCACACTCCAAAAAAATGTAATAGAATGTTAGCAAAAATAGATAAGATCTTGCTACCATGGAAAGGTAAATACCTGTCAATTTGTGGAAAAATCACACTGATTAACTCTTTATTATTATCCCAGTTTACCTATTTGCTTATGGTGTTGCCTACGCCTAGCGAACAGTTTTTTAAATTATATGAGAAAAAAATATTCAATTTTATTTGGAACGGCAAGCCAGACAAAATTAAACGGGCCTATTTATATAATGAATATGAATTAGGAGGACAGAAATTATTAAATATTAAAGTATTAGACCTATCACTAAAAGCTTCAGTCATACAAAAATTATACTTAAATCCGAACTGGTTCTCTAGCAAACTAGTAAGATTGTCTCACCCAATGTTCAAGAAGGGACTTTTTCCTTTTATTCAGATTACAACCCCTCACTTTCAGGTATTTGAAAAGGAAATCTCCCAAATATCACTATTTCTAAAACAAGCCATAGAAAGTTGGTTGCAATTTCAATTTAATCCTCCAGAAATTACAGATCAAATATTGCAACAAATATTGTGGTTAAACTCAAATATACTAATTGATAAAAAAAACGTTATTTTTTAAGAAAATGTTTAAAAAAGGTATAATCTTCGTAAATGATATTATCGGTAGGAATGGTGGAGTTATGTCGTACATGCAGCTAACAAAAACATATAGAAATGTCTGCTCTACCCAAAATTACAACCAAATAATTGCAGCATTACCGCAAAAATGGAAGAGGAAAGTGGAAGGAGGAAAAAGTAAGGAACTTGTCTGTCAGAATCATTAGATCGTTTGCTTTGGTACTGTCCATTTGTAGCTTGTTTTTGGACACAGGTCCAGGAATTGCTGAAGGATTGCAATATTTGCATGGAGCTGACCCTGCAGATAGCACTACTGGGTGATCTGAAAAGTCATAGTCAATCGATCAATAATATAATAATACTTTTAGCAAAAATGTTTATTTTCAATTCACAAACTGTAGGAACAATAGAATAGAAAGGTTCAGAACTTTTGTAAAACATCACAGTACAGTTGAAAAATATATGGCAAATAGAAATCCAATATGGATGGTGTATGTATGCACTCACTAACTGTAAGTCGCTCTGGATAAGAGCGTCTGCTAAATGACTAAAATGTAAATGTAAATGTTAAGAGATAGATGGGAGGTGTTGTATGGAGCTGAAGGATGGGACTAATAACAACAACTAATAACAACAAGATAACTAGTGTAAGACATGCTGTGTCCATAATAAGTATATAGGTTATATATTGTGAGCGTTTGTGAAAGAGCACAGTTAGAAATATATGGCATATAGAAGCATACCAGATGGACATCATGAAAATTATCGGAGGAAGTTCAGGAGTAAAAACAAACAAAATATAATTCATGACTGTGTCCATAAAATGTATATACTATGTATAAGCATGAAGTAGAGACCTAAGCATTGTTGTTCACTAGTTTACTCCAATTAGGGAGGGGATGGTGGGGTTGGAAAGTAATAAAGGGAAATATATATATTTTTAAAGGATATGTATGTATGTATACAGTGGGGAGAACAAGTATTTGATACACTGCCAATTTTGCAGGTTTTCCTACTTACAAAGCATGTAGAGGTCTGTAATTTTTATCATAGGTACACTTAAACTGTGAGAGACGGAATCTAAAAATCTAAAATCCAGAAAATTACATTGTATGATTTTTAAGTAATTAATTTGCATTTTTATTGCATGACATAAGTATTTGATACATCAGAAAAGCAGAACTTAATATATTTGGTACAGAAACCTTTGTTTGCAATTACAGAGATCATACGTTTCCTGTAGGTCTTGACCAGGTTTGCACACACTGCAGCAGGGATTTTGGCCCACTCCTCCATACAGACCTTCTCCAGATCCTTCAGGTTTCGGGGCTGTCGCTGGGCAATACGGACTTTCAGCTCCCTCCAAAGATTTTCTATTGGGTTCAGGTCTGGAGACTGGCTAGGCCACTCCAGGACCTTGAGAGATGCTTCTTACGGAGCCACTCCTTAGTTGCCCTGGCTGTGTGTTTCGGTCGTTGTCATGCTGGAAGACCCAGCCACGACCCATCTTCAATGCTCTTACTGAGGGAAGGAGGTTGTTGGCCAAGATCTCGCGATACATGGCCCCATCCATCCTCCCCTCAATACCGTGCAGTTGTCCTGTCCCCTTTGCAGAAAAGCATCCCCAAAGAATGATGTTTCCACCTCCATGCTTCACGGTTGGGATGGTGTTCTTGGGGTTGTACTCATCCTTCTTCTTCCTCCAAACACGGCGAGTGGAGTTTAGACCAAAAAGCTCTCTTTTTGTCTCATCAGACCACATGACCTTCTCCCATTCATCCTCTGGATCATCCAGATGGTCATTGGCAAACTTCAGACGGGCCTGGACATGCGCTGGCTTGAGCAGGTGGACCTTGCGTGCGCTGCAGGATTTTAATCCATGACAGCGTAGTGTGTTACTAAGGGTTTTCTTTGAGACTGTGGTCCCAGCTTTCTTCAGGTCATTGATCAGGTCCTGCCGTGTAGTTCTGGGCTGATCCCTCACCTTCCTCATGATCATTGATGCCCCACAAGGTGAGATCTTGCATGGAGCCCCAGACCAAGGGTGATTGACCGTCATCTTGAACTTCTTCCATTTTCTAATAATTGCGCCAACAGTTGTTGCCTTCTCACCAAGCTGCTTGCCTATTGTCCTTTAGCCCATCCCAGCCTTGTGCAGGTCTACAATTGTATCCCTGATGTCCTTACACAGCTCTCTGGTCTTGGCCATTGTGGAGAGGTTGGAGTTGGTTGTTTGATTGAGTGTGTGGACAGGTGTCTTTTATACAGGTAACAAGTTCAAACAGGTGCAGTTAATACAGGTAATGAGTGGAGAACAGGAGGGCTTCTTAAAGAAAAACTAACAGGTCTGTGAGAGCTGGAATTCTTACTGGTTGGTAGGTGATCAAATACTTATGTCATGCAATAAAATGCAAATTAATTACTTAAAAATCATACAATGTGATTTTCTGGAGTTGAAGTGTACCTATGATAAAAATTACAGACCTCTACATGCTTTGTAAGTAGGAAAACCTGCAAAATCGGCAGTGTATCAAATACTTAGGATTTGGCGTAAGCAGCATGAGTCCCTGGCCCCATCCTGCCTGGTGTCAACGATACAGGCTAGTGGCGGTGGTGAAATGGTGTGGGGAATGTTTTCCTGGCCCACGTTAGGTCCCTTGATACCAATTGAGCAACATTTCCATGTCATGGTGGGCCTGGAAAGGTATAGGCCCACACACTTGGGAGCCAGGCCCAGCCAATCAGAATGAGTTTTTCCCCACAAAAGAGCATTATTACAGACATAAATACTCCTCAGTGTCATCGGCTGTCCGGGTGGCTGGTCTCAGACGATCCCGCAGGTGAAGAAGCCGGATGTGGAGGTCCTGGACTGGCGTGGTTACACGTGGTCTGCGGTTGTGAGGCCGGTTGGATGTACTGCCAAATTTTGTAAAACGACGGCCTATGGTAGAGAAATGAACATTAAATTGTCTGGCAATAGCTCTGGTGGACTTTCCTGCAGTCAGCCTGCCGACTGCACACCCCCTCAAAACTTTAGACATCTGAGGGATTGTGTTGTGTGACAAAACTGCACATTTTAGAGTAGCCTTTTATTGTCCCCAGCACAGGGTGCACCTGTCTAATGATCATGCTGTTTAATCAGCTTATTGGTTTACCACACCTGTTAGGTTGATGGATTATCTTGTCAAATGAGAAATGCTCACTAACAGGGATGTAAACAAATTTGTGCACAGAATTTGAGAGAAATAAGCTTTTTGTGCATATGAAACATTTCTCTGATATTTTATTTCAGCTCATGAAACATGGGACAAACACTTTACATGTTGCATTTATATTTTTGTTCAGTATACATAGACTGTCACTCAACTAATAAAGCCTAATATCACGCAAGCCATTTTAGCATTTGAATGCTGAAGGTGCCTCGCAGATGTGCAAGATCATGAACATGCCACCTATCTTGCGTTGGTCAGCGTGCAAAGCTGGGCACGTTGTGCAGTTTGACTAGGCTACTGATATTGCCTGGGGTTGTTCGTCATGCAAAATGACTTGTAGATCAATGACTGTCAACACAGTTACATGCAGTTCACCACGGAAGGAGAGGATGCATCAGTTCTCATAAAAAATGAGAGGTATGTTCAGAATGTAGAAAGAATGTAATATGAGGAAATAATAATATATATATTTTTTTTTTTCTCGGCGATAGATCAGCTTTAATATTGCAGATAGATTGTAACTTCTGTCATTGTAATTGTCTGCATCACTTCCAATCCCCCATGTTTTTTTTCTCGCAAATATACACTACCGTTCAAAAGTTTGGGGTCACTTAGAAATGTCCTTGTTTTCGAAAGAAAAGCAATTTTTCTGTCCATTAAGATAACATCAAATTGATCTGAAATACAGTGTAGACATTGTAATGTTGTAAATGGCTATTGTAGCTGGAAACGGCTGATTTTTAATGGAATATCTACATAGGCGTACAGAGGCCAATTATCAGCAACCATCAGTCCTGTGTTCCAATGGCACGTTGTGTTTGCTAATCCAGGTTTATCATTTTAAAAGGCTAATTGATCATTAGAAAACCCTTTTGCATTTATGTTAGCACAGCTGAAAACTGTTGTGTAGCTCAGTTGGTAGAGCATGGCGCTTGCAATGCCAGGGTTGTGGGTTCGATTCCCACGGGGGGCCAGTATGAAAAAATATATATATATATGCACTCACTAACTGTAAGTCGCTCTGGATAAGAGCGTTTGCTAAATGACTAAAATGTAAATGTAGTTGAATATCTGGAGCATCAGCAATTGTGGGTTCGATTACAGGATCAAAATGGCCAGAAACAAAGAACTTTCTTCTGAAACTCGTCAGTCTATTCTTGTTCTGAGAAATGAAGGCTATTCCATGTGAGAAATTGCCAAGAAACTGAAGATCTCATACAACGCTGTGTACTACTCCCTTCACAGAAGTGGGAGTGGGAGGCCCCGGTGCACAACTGAGCAAGAGGACAAATACATTAGAGTGTCTAGTTTGAGAAACAGGCGCCTCACAGGTCCTCAACTGGCAGCTTCATTAAATAGTACTCGCAAAACACCAGTCTCAACGTCAACAGTGAAGCGGCAACTCCGGGATGCTGACCTTATAGAAAGAGTTGCAAAGAAAAAGCCATATCTCAGACTCCCCATCTTAATCTTTTATTTTTATTGGCCAGTCTGAGATATGGCTTTTTCTTTGCAACTCTGCCAAGAAGGTCAGCATCCCGGAGTCGCCTCTTAACTGTTGACGTTGAGACTGTTGTTTGTCGGGTACTATTTAATGAAGCTGCCAGTTGAGGACCTGTGAGGCGTCTGTTTCTCAAACTAGACTGACGAGTTTCAGAAGAAAGTTATTTGTTTCTGGCCATTTTGAGCCTGTAATCGAACCCTCAATTGCTGATGCTCCAGATACTCAACTAGTCTCAATAAGGCCAGTTTTATTGCTTCTTTAATCAGCACAACAGTTTTCAGCTGTGCTAACATAAATGCAGAAGGGTTTTCTAATTATCAATTAGCCTTTTAAAATGATAAACTTGGATTAGCAAACACAACGTGCCATTGGAACACAGGACTGATGGTTGCTGATAATGGACCTCTGTACGCCTATGTAGATATTCCATTAAAAATCAGCAATTTCCAGCTACAATAGCCATTTACAACATTAACAATGTCTACACTGTATTTCTGATCAATTTGATGTTATTTTAATGGAACAAAAAAATGCTTTTCTTTCGAAAACAAGGACATTTC
The DNA here is from genome assembly GCF_020615455.1 of Coregonus clupeaformis. Classification (NCBI taxonomy): domain Eukaryota; kingdom Metazoa; phylum Chordata; class Actinopteri; order Salmoniformes; family Salmonidae; genus Coregonus; species Coregonus clupeaformis. The sequence continues at coordinate 59,733,288 of NC_059211.1, read as the reverse complement.
TAAGTGACCCCAAACTTTTGAACGGTAGTGTATATATATATACATACATAGACATACATATACATTATTATATATACAGTGGGGGAAAAAAGTATTTAGTCAGCCACCAATTGTGCAAGTTCTCCCACTTAAAAAGATGAGAGAGGCCTGTAATTTTCATCATAGGTACACATCTACTATGACAGACATAATTAGAAAAGAAAATCCAGAAAATCACATTGTAGGATTTTTTATGAATTCATGAATCCTCTTCTGGATCATCCAAATGCACTCTAGCAAACATCAGACGGGCCTGGACATGTACTGGCTTAAGCAGGGGGACACGTCTGGCACTGCAGGATTTGAGTCCCTGGCGGCGTAGTGTGTTACTGATGTTAGGCTTTGTTACTTTGGTCCCAGCTCTCTGCAGGTCATTCACTAGGTCCCCCCGTGTGGTTCTGGGATTTTTGCTCACCGTTCTTGTGATCATTTTGACCCCACGGGTTGAGATCTTGCGTGGAGCCCCAGATCGAGGGAGATTATCAGTGGTCTTGTATGTCTTCCATTTCTTAATAATTGCTCCCACAGTTGATTTCTTCAAACCAAGCTGCTTACCTATTGCAGATGCAGTCTTCCCAGCCTGGTGCAGGTCTACAATTTTGTTTCTGGTGTCCTTTGACAGCTCTTTGGTCTTGGCCATAGTGGAGTTTGGAGTGTGACTGTTTGAGGTTGTGGACAGGTGTCTTTTATACTGATAACAAGTTCAAACAGGTGCCATTAATACAGGTAATGAGTGGATGACAGAGGAGCCTCTTAAAGAAGAAGTTACAGGTCTGTGAGAGCCAGAAATCTTGCTTGTTTGTAGGTGACCAAATACTTATTTTCCACCATAATTTGCAAATAAATTCATTAAAAATCCTACAATGTGATTTTCTGGATTTTTTTTCTAATTTTGTCTGTCATAGTTGACGTGTACCTATGATGAAAATTACAGGCCTCTCTCATCTTTTTAAGTGGGAGAACTTGCACAATTGGTGGCTGACTAAATACTTTTTTCCCCACTGTACATAAAGTGCTTTCATTTGTAAACGGTAAAACATATGTATGAAAATAACCTAAAATAAAAGGTGATATTCTGTACTGTACTGCCTCATATGATAAAGCAATTATATACAACACCAGTCAAAAGTTTGGGCACCTACTCATTCAAGGGTTTTTCTTTCTTTTTAAAAACTATTTTCTACATTGTAGAATAATAGTGAAGACATCAAAACTATGAAATAACACATATGGCACCATGTAGTAACCTAAAAAGTGTTAAACAAATCTAAATATATTTTATATTTGAGATTCTTCAAAGTAGCCACCCTTTGCCTTGATGACAGCTTTGCACACTCTTGGCATTCTCTCAACCAGCTTCATGAATGCGTTTCAATCAACAGGTGTGCCTTGTTAAAAGTTAATTTGTGGAATTTATTTCCTTCTTAATGCGTTTGAGCCAATCAGTTGTGTTGTGACAAGGTAGGGGTGGTATACAGAAGATAGCCCTATTTGGTAAAAGACCAAGTCCATATTATGGCAAGAACAGCTCAAATAAGCAAAGATACATTACAGTCCATCATTACTTTAAGACATGACGGTCAGTCATTCTGGAAAATGTCAAGAACTTTGAAAGTTTCTTCAAGTGTAGTCGCAAAAACCATCAAGCGCTATGATGAAACTGGCTCTCATGAGGACCACCACAGGAAAGGAAGACCCAGAGTTACCTCTGCTGCAGAGGATAAGTTCATTAGAGTTTCCAGCCTCAGAAATTGCAGCCCAAATAAATGCTTCACAGAGTTCAAGTAACAGACACATCTCAACATCAACCGTTCAGAGGAGACTGCGTGAATCAGGCCTTCATGGTCAAATTGCTGCAAAGAAACCACTACTAAAGGACACCATTAAGAAGAAGAGACTTGCTTGGGCCAAGAAACACGAGCAATGGACATTAGACCGGTGGAAATGTGTCCTTTGGTCTGGAGTCCAAATTTCTGGTTCCAACCGCTGTGTCTTTGTGAGACGCAGAGTAGGTGAACAGATGATCTCTGCATGTGTGGTTCCCACCGTGAAGCATGGAGGAGGAGGTGTGATGGTGTGGGGGTGCTTTGCTGGTGACACTGTCTGTGATTTATTTAGAATTCAATGGGCACTTAATTAACCAGCATGGCTACCACAGCATTCTGCAGCGACATGCCATCCCATCTGGTTTGGGCTTAGTGGGACTATCATTTGTTTTTCAACAGGACAATGACCCAACACACCTCCAGGCTGTGTAAGGGCTATTTGACCAAAAAGGAGAGTGATGGAGTGCTGCATCAGATGACCTGGCCTCCACAATCACCCGACCTCAACCCAATTGAGATGGTTTGGGATGAGTTGGACCGCAGAGTGAAAGAAAAGCAGCCAACAAGTGCTCAGCATATGTGGGAACTCCTTCAAGACTGCTGGAAAAGCATTCCAGGTGAAGCTGGTTGAGAGAATGCCAAGAGTATGCAAAGCTGTCATCAAGGCAAAGGGTGGCTACTTTGAAGAATCTCAAATATATTTGGATTTGTTTAACACTTCTTTGGTTACTTCATGATTCCATATGTGTTATTTCATAATGTTGATGTCTTCACTATTATTCTACAATGTAGAAAATAGTAAAAAAAAATTAAAGAAAAACCCTTGAATGAGTGTCCAACATTTTGACTGATACTCCAAAATGCTGTAGTATAGAGCCAAATTAAGAGTTTTAGCTTCACTGGCCAAATAAATATGTAGTGGAGTGTACATATGCATCAATCCCAAATTAATGGAACAGATGACTGTTTTACTGGCTGGCAGACTTCTTTTGATTTATTCTTTACATGACTTTGATGCACTTAGACCCAGATGAACCAGGTGACCGAGATGAACCAGGTGACCGAGATGAACCAGGTGACCCAGATGACCGATATGAACCAGATGACCCAGATGAACCAGATGACCCAGAGCAACAGAAATTATTTCAGTGTGTGTCAGGAACTATGGATAGCAAAAGGGTTCGACTGTACCTTGGCCTGGACAATCTGGTATGTTGCTCCAGCAGCTCTCATCAAACATATGGCGCCCCCCTGTATTGCCTGGAACAAATGCTGGGTCCCAGAATTAGGATGAAACATTTTAGGGCCCTGACCTAGATAAAGCCTCATCCTAGATTAAAAACATGTTCAATGGAAAACGTATGTTTAATCCCTTTGGTTTGTTGTTTACCTTTACCATATCAACAGAGCAACTTTTCAGGGGAAAAAAATTAACTAAGATCATGGATTCCCATTGTAATGTGTCCGTCCTTGTGATTGCCATTCTATCTAATTTATTCCAGGTGGTGGATTGCATGCTACGGAAAACACCAGGCGGCTCAGCTAAACAGTACCAGAACCAACTAAAGCTCTACACATCATCTGGCCTCCTGCCCACCATGGCCATCTATAACAGCACTAACTCAGCCACCTTCCCCTTTAAGTTAATTATGGTGAGATGGGCTAAGATCAGGATTTAAAGATACCTACAACAAAATCAATGGCCTCAGTAATTACTTGAATTCAATGAAAACTCATGGTTCCCAAGAATAAGTTCGTGACATTCTACTTCTATCTGTTTCTTTTATGTGTTATGTGTGCTTTCCCTCTACTTGTTAGAATGCATCCACCTGGAGAGTGAACGTCCCCAGATACAACATTACTATCAACACAGGTGTAATTATTTCTCATTAATGAGCCAATCTATTAGTCAGGGTACCAGTATTTTAAGCTAACATTCCACTCCTTGCCACTCCTGTCATTTGCCTAAGAGACTGGCCTTTCGGCAATCTCAACGTTCAATATGCAGCTGGATTTCCGGAGAAGTTGCTCATTGGTTGTTGGAAATAACATATTATTATATATATCAGATTTTCTATGACAACGTGGAGCCTTGAAAATAGAATTACAATTACAACAAAGTAAAACAAATTATATTTAGCTGTTCGCTAGGCGAGTTGTATTTTGAGTTTTGTTTTTTGTTGTAGTTGTATTTTGAGGCTTAAAACAAAAACTTAGACGTTTTGTGGTTGTAATTGCAGTATTTAGTTTGAGAATTTAGAAGTGAGCTAGCAACCTTTGACAGACTGGTTTTCACCTTTGATTGGAGGATAGCTATGAGGGTTATCAAATCAGGATCAAATCCTCTGATCTCAAGCTCATTGATGATATAATGTTCATATTTGAAGATTGAAGAAAGGCCAGTCTCTTTGGCAAATGACAGGAGTGGAATGGTAGCTAAAAAAGACTGGTACCCAGGCTACCGATCTACTACTTGAAGACCAAGGCTACTTGAAATATTGAAGCACTACTACAATATCAACTTGCATCAGCCCTTCACAGGCTTGATCGGCCTGTTTAAACCTCTGCTCTCTTTCTTTCTCTGCCCTCTTTCTCTCTCTGTTCCCCCCCCCCCCATTCCCCATTCCCCTAGTGGCAGCCCCTGTGGATGAGTGGTTTGTGGAGTTCAGTATGTTCTATGGATTCTCTATGTTCAGCAGCAAGGGATCCATCCTGGACACACTGAAGGGAACACTACTGGACGTGGCCAGAGGTTAGACTAGGGGACGGAAGGGCATATTGTGATTTTGTGACAAGCACTGGGTGTTTTGAATTTGGATATTTTTGCCAATGACTAAAGATAATAGTGCCACTTAGAGGGTAATGTACTCTGAGTAATTGAGGTGCAGGTTTACCTCTAGGTGGCAATCTTTTCTTTATGGTCCATAAAGCCTGATATGATCAGGCAAGATCTAGCTGAGAGGAGATGGAAGTTTTCCACAATGATCATATGGTTAAAGGCATTGATAGTACAGTCGTGGTCAAAAGTTTTGAGAATGACACAAGTATTGGTCTTCACAAAGTTCGCTGCTTCAGTGGTATGAGATATTTTTGTCAGATGTTACTATGGTATACTGAAGTATAATTACAAGCATTCCATAAGTGTCAAAGGCTTTTATTGACAATTACATTAAGTTTATGCAAAGAGTCAATATTTGCAGTGTTGACCCTTCTTTTTCAAGACCTCTGCAATCCGCCCTGGCATACTGTCAATTAACTTCTGGGCCACATACTGACTGATGGCAGCCCATTCTTGCATAATCAATGCTTGGAGTTTGTCCGAATTTGTGGGTTTTTGTTTGTCCACCCGCCTCTTGAGGATCGACCACAAGTTCTCAATGGGATTAAGGTCTGGGGAGTTTCCTGGCCATGGACCCAACATTTCGATGTTTTGTTCCCCGAGCCACTTAGTTATCACTTTTGCCTTATGACAAGGTGCTCCATCATGCTGGAAAAGGCATTGGTCGTCACCAAACTGTTCTTGGATGGTTGGGAGAAGTTGCTCTCGGAGGATGTGTTGGTACCATTCTTTATTCATGGCTGTGTTCTTAGGCAAAATTGTGAGTGAGCCCACTCCCTTGGCTGAGAAGCAACCCCACACATGAATGGTCTCAGGATGCTTTACTGTTGGCATGACACAGGACTGATGGTAGCGCTCACCTTGTCTTCTCCGGACAAGGTGTTTTCCAGATGCCCCAAACAATCGGAAAGGGGATTCATCAGAGAAAATGACTTTACCCCAGTCTTCAGCAGGCCAATCCCTGTACCTTTTGCATAATATCAGTCTGTCCCTGATGTTTTTCCTGGAGAGAAGTGGCTTCTTTGCTGCCCTTCTTGACACCAGGCCATCCTCCAAAAGTATTCGCCTCACTGTGCGTGCAGATGCACTCACACCTGCCTGCTGCCATTCCTGAGCAAGCTCTGCACTGGTGGTGCCCCGATCCCGCAGCTGAATCAACTTTAGGAGACGGTCCTGGCGCTTGCTGGACTTTCTTGGGCGCCCTGACGCCTTCTTCACAACAATTGAACCTCTCTCCTTGAAGTTCTTGATGATCTGACATTTTTTTGATTTAGGTGCAATCTTACTAGCAGCAATATCCTTGCCTGTGAAGCCCTTTTTGTGCAAAGCAATGATGACGGCACGTGTTTCCTTACAGGTAACCATGGTTAACAGAGGAAGAACAATGATTTCAAGCACCACCCTCCTTTTACAGCTTCCAGTCTGTTATTCTAACTCAATCAGAATGACAGAGTGATCTCCAGCCTTGTCCTCGTCAACACTCTCACCTGTGTTAACGAGAGAATCACTGACATGATGGCAGCTGGTCCTTTTGTGGCAGGGCTGAAATGCAGTGGAAATGTTTTTTTGAGATTAAGTTCATTTTCATGGCAAAGAGGGACTTTGCAATTAATTGCAATTCATCTGATCACTCTTCATGACATTCTGGAGTATATGCAAATTGCCATCATCAAAACTGAGGAAGCAGACTTCGTGAAAATTAGTATTTGTGTCATTCTCAGAACTTTTGACCACGACTGTATTTCCTATATTATCTATCTATCCCATATTAACATTTTACATTACAATTTAGCAGATGCTTTTATCCAGAGTGACTTATTATTAGTAAGTCAGTTAGACTTACATTAAAGGGGCAATCTGCAGTTGCTACATCCATTTTTGGACTTACAAATTAATGATCTATACCCCATTGATTCTTGAAGAATATAACTTTAAAATACCTAATGTGCTTAGTTCAACTGTCAAACCCCATCAGAACCCAAAATATAGGCTTGTTTTACTCCAATATTTGTAAACATTGTAAATGTAAAACAAATATGCTTAAAACTATAATATATTTGATGGGCAGTCCTTGCATCCATAGCTTTGTCTATGAATTTGAGAGTGGTTACATTTCTCCAAGCCCATCCCTCAGCTTTTTAACAACACAGAGGCGGGGTGTCACTTTGTTATTGTTTCAATTAATGATTGCCCTGTTAAGGTTGCATCTTAGCAGTATGAGTGTGAATTTCAATACGTTTATCGGAATTGCAGTGGCTATGGCATCATCTCTCTCTTAGAGCCCATCCTGCAGTGGACGATAGGGGAGGAGTTGTCGTCTCGTATCATTGAACCACATCTCCCCCGGGTCCTGAAACTACAGGTCAGCCAGAGTCCATGTGCCGGTGATGTGGCTGTGCTGGCACCTGTCTTCGCTCCAGGGGGACACACAGGTGAGGAAGACCTACTGTTGTGGAGGAAAAATGTATAGCCTGGAGGGACAGCCTTGAATTGTACAGTGCCTTGCAAAAGTATTCATCCCCCTTGCTGTTTTTCCAATTTTTTTGCATTACAACCTGTAATTTAAATTGATTTTTATTTGGATTTCATGTAATGGACATACACAAAATAGTCAAAATTGTGAAGGGGGTGAAGTGAAATAAAAAAAATTGCTTCTTTCAAAAAACTCAAAAAAATAAATAACGCAAAAGTGGTGCGTGCATATGTATTCACCCCCTTTGCTATGAAGCACCTAAATAAGATCTGGTGCAACCAATTACCTTCAGAAGTCACATAATTAGTTAAATAAAGTCCACCTGTGTGTAATCTAAGTGTCACATGATATGTCACATGATCTCAGTATATATACACCTGTTCTGAAAGGCCCCAGAGTCTGCAATACCACTAAGCAAGGGGCACCACCAAGCAAGCATCTCCATGAAGACCAAGGAGCTCTCCAAACAGGTCAGGGACAAAGTTGTGGAGAAGTACAGATCAGGGTTGGGTTATAAAATAAAATCTGAAACTTTGAACATCCCACGGAGCACTATTAAATCCATTATTAAAAAATGGAAAGAATATGGCACCACAACAAACCTGCCAAGAGAGGGCCGCCCACCTAAATGGACAGACCAAGCAAGGAGGGCATTAATCAGAGAGACCAAAGATAACCCTGAAGGAGCTGCAAAGCTCCACAGCGAAGATTGGAGTATCTGTTCATAGGACCACTTTAAGCAGTACACGCCACAGAGCTGGTCTTTAAGGAAGAGTGGCCAGAAAAAAAGCCATTGCTTAAAGAAAGAAATAAGCAAACACATTTGGTGTTTTCCAAAAGCCATGTGGGAGACTCCCCAAACATATGGAAGAAGGTACTCTGGTCAGATGAGACAAAAATTGAGCTTTTTGGCCATCAAGGAAAATGCTATGTCTGGCGCAAACCCAACACCTCTCATCACCCGGAGAACACCATCCCCACAGTGAAGCATGGTGGTGGCAGCATCATGCTGTGGGGATGTTTTTCATCGGCAGGGACTGGGAAACTGGTCAGAATTGAAGGAATGATGGATGGCACTAAATACAGGGAAATTCTTGAGGGAAACCTGTTCCAGTCTTCCAGATATTTGAGACTGGGACGGAGGTTCACCTTCCAGCAGGACAATGACCCTAAGCATACTGCTAAAGCAACACTCGAGTGGTTTAAGGGGAAACATTTAAATGTCTTGGAATGGCCTAGTCAAAGCCCAGACCTCAATCCAATTGAGAATCTGTGGTATGACTTAAAGATTGCTGTACACCAGTGGAACCCATCCAACTTGAAGGAGCTGGAGCAGTTCTGCCTTGAAGAATGGGCAAAAATCTCAGTGGCTAGATGTGCCAAGCTTATAGAGACATACCCCAAGAGACTTGCAGCTGTAATTTCTGCAAAAGGTGGCTCTACAAAGTATTGACTTTGGGGGGGTGAATAGTTATGCACGCTCAAGTTTTCTGTTTTTTTGTGTTATTTCTTTTTTGTTTCACAAGCAAAAATATTTTGCATCTTCAAAGTGGTAGGCATGTTGTGTAAATCAAATGATACAAACCAAATCCATTTTAATTCCAGGTTGTAAGGCAACAAAATAGGGAAAATGCCAAGGGGGGTGAATACTTACGCAAGCCACTGTACATCTTGTCTCATACAATCATTGGTTCCTGTAGGTGCTGGGTAGAGATATGAGGGGGAGACGGTTATGACCCCCTCCTCAGACCTTTTGGCAGAACGCCCAGGATATGTTCTATAAGTTAAGATAGGAGACGGTGCCAGGAACCAACCCTATGAACCATTCCTATGTAGCTTTTCTGTGTAAGCAGTATATAAGAGAACTAACGGGACTGCCCCGGCAGAGCTAACTTCAGACCAGTATATTACAGTGAGGGGAAAAAAGTATTTGATCCCCTGCTGATTTTGTACGTTTGCCCACTGACAAAGACATGATCAGTCTAATGGTAGGTTTATTTGAACAGTGAGAGACAGAATAACAACAAAGAAATCCAGAAAAACGCTGCCAAAAATGTTATAAATTTATTTGCATTTTAATGAGTGAAATAAGTATTTGACCCCTCTGCAAAACATGACTTTGTACTTGGTGGCAAAACCCTTGTTGGCAATCACAGAGGTCAGACGTTTCTTGTAGTTGGCCATCAGGTTTGCACACATCTCAGGAGGGATTTTGTCCCACTCCTCTTTGCAGATCTTCTCCAAGTCATTAAGGTTTCGAGGCTGACGTTTGGCAACTCGAACCTTCAGCTCCCTCCACACATTTTTTATGGGATTAAGGTCTGGAGACTGGCTAGGCCACCCCAGGACCTTAATATGCTTCTTCTTGAGCCACTCCTTTGTTGCCTTGGCCGTGTGTTTTGGGTCATTGTCATGCTGGAATACCCATCCACGACCCATTTTCAATGCCCTGGCTGAGGGAAGGAGGTTCTCACCCAAGATTTGACGGTACATGGCCCCGTCTATCATCCCTTTGATGCGGTGAAGTTGTCCTGTCCCCTTAGCATAAAAACACCCCCAAAGCATAATGTTTCCACCTCCATGTTTGACGGTGGGGAGGGTGTTCTTGGGGTCATAGGCAGCATTCCTCCTCCTCCAAACACGGCGAGTTGAGTTGATGCCAAAGAGCTCGATTTTGGTCTCATCTGACCACAACACTTTCACCCAGTTCTCTTCTGAATCATTCAGATGTTCATTGGCAAACTTCAGACGGGCCTGTATATGTGCTTTCTTGAGCAGGGGGACCTTGCGGGCGTGCAGGATTTCAGTCCTTCACGGCGTAGTGTGTTACCAATTGTTTTCTTGGTGACTATGGTCCCAGCTTCCTTGAGATCATTGACAAGATCATCCCGTGTAGTTCTGGGCTGATTCCTCACCGTTCTCATGATCATTGCAACTCCACGAGGTGAGATCTTGCATGGAGCCCCAGGCCGAGGGAGATTGACAGTTATTTTGTGTTTCTTCCATTTGCGAATAATCGCACCAACTGTTGTCACCTTCTCACCAAGCTGCTTGGCGATGGTCTTGTAGCCCATTCCAGCCTTGTGTAGGTCTACAATCTTGTCCCTGACATCCTTGGAGAGCTCTTTGGTCTTGGCCATGGTGGAGAGTTTGGAATCTGATAGATTGATTGCTCCCTTTAAGAGTGTGCTCCTAATCTCAGCTCGTTACCTGGATAAAAGACACCTGGGAGCCAGAAATCTTTCTGATTGAGAGGGGGTCAAATACTTATTTCCCTCATTAAAATGCAAATCAATTTATAACATTTTTGACATGCGTTTTTCTGGATTTTTTTGTTGTTATTCTGTCTCTCACTGTTCAAATAAACCTACCATTAAAATTATAGACTGATCATTTCTTTGTCAGTGGGCAAACGTACAAAATCAGCAGGGGATCAAATACTTTTTTCCCTCACTGTATGCATCTAAGTTTGACTGTGACCTCTCCAGCTTGCTGACAATAAAGAATGATTCATTTAAGCTCTATAGTCTTTCCGCATACATATAGAATAACACCTCGTGCTATTACTTGACTTAAGACAAGTGGTACCTTTTTATGTTTATTTTTATTGTTTATTTGTATACAAATTCATTTAAATTGACTTACTGAAATTCAGTCGCCATGTCCCTCAATTGTTCCCGGATGATGTGTCCTCCTGGGCAGCTCACAGTAAGGGTCTGGGCGGGTCCTCTTCATCTTTTGGTCAGACGGGAATTTCCCTCACGCTTCATAAAATGCGTCACCGGTTTACCTCGCAGACCCTCACTGGAAAGCTCCGCAGGCAGAATCAACCATCAAGTTCGTGACGCCAGATTGTCGTGGAAATAACCACCAGGGACACTTAAAGTCAATCTTAAATCTTTTGTTGAACTCAGTTTACCACTTATTATCCAAATTTCAATCTCTTATGGTATTTAAGATTGACTTCAGGTGTCCCTGGTGGTAATTTCCACGACACTGTAGACACACACACAAACATGTTATGACAAACAGAACATACTGTAACATATTGTAACTATAGGTAACTGTAACTGCAGACAAACAGGCCATTGATGTCCCCTGTGTATACACTCACCGGCCAGTTTATTAGGTACACCCATCTAGTACCGGGTCAGACACCCCTTTGCCTTCAGAACAGCCTGAATTCTTCGGGGCATTCTACATGGCGTCGGAAACGTTCCACAGGGATGTTGGTCCATGCTGACGCGATGGCATCACATAGTTGCTGCAGATTGGACGGCGGTACCTTCATGCTGCTAGCAGCCCATTTCATCTCATCCCAAAGATGCTCTATTCAGTTGAGGTCTGGGGACTGCGCAGGCCAGTCAAGTAAACTGAACTCACTTTCATGTTCCAGGCAATATTTTTCCACTCGTCATTTGTCCAGTGTTGGTGATCGCGTGCCCACTGGAGCCGCTTCATTCTACACACCATTGTTGTACTGCGCCGTTATTTGTCTGCTTGTGGCCCGCCTGTTAGCTTGAACGATTCTTGCCATTCTCCTTCGACCTCTCTCATCAACAAGCTGTTTTCGCCCACAGTACTGCCGCTGACTTCATGTTTTTTGTTTGTCGCACAATTCTTGGTAAAACCTAGACACTGTCGTACGTGAAAAATCCAGGAGGGCGGCCGTTTCTGAGATACTGGATCCTGCTCGCCTGGCACCGACTATCATACCACGCTCAAAGTCACTTAGGTCACTCGTTTTGCCCATTCTAAGGTTCAATTGAACAGTAACTGATTGCCTCAATGCCTGTCTGCCTGCCTGCTTTATATAGCAAGTCACGGCCACTGTCTGTAGGAGCGATCCATTTTTGTGAACGGGGTCGTGAAACTAATAAATTGTCCGGTAAGTGTATGTCTGCATGCTTGTACGCAGGGGTGGAATTAGAAGAAAAATCACTGTAACATCACAGGGAATTAATTTTAAAAGCTTAAATGTTAAAATTAGTTTCACTTTGGGAACTCAGTTCTCAAGCATTCCAATTCAATTCTACCCCTGCTTGTACTCATTCATAGGACTTGGTCAGTGATCATTACTGAGGCCTTCTGTCCCCTCCCATTGTAACTGTAGGGGTGATTCTCAGTGTCACCAGATCTGCCTTCACCACTCAGGCACGATGGTTCAACGCCACCAGATCATTATGCAGCTTGATCAATGAAGGTAGAGCATCATCATCTATCACGTTGCAGCTTTGATATATACAGTGCCCTCCACTATTATTGGCACCCCTGTTTAAGATGTGGTCGAGGACTTCCAAAAATTCTCCTTTTTTTTTAAACAACATAGAACCCAAATGCAAAAAAAGAGAAAAATCCAACCTTTTATTTAAGTACATTACTTTGGTGGTAAAGAAAAAAATCACACATTTAGAAAAAAAACAACTTGAAATCATGTGTCCCACAATTATTGGCACCCCTAACAATTCCGCTGAAAATTTTAATTGATTTTTAAAAAAATATATTTTTCTGTAGTTGCTAAAGTTGGTCAGGGTATCTAGGAACTTTTAATTAGTAATTCATGACTTCCTGTTTCCCTGGGGTATAAATATGACGTGACACAGAGGCCTAATTCTCTTACCCATTTGTCAACATGGCAAAGACAAGAGAACACACCATTCAAGTAAGGCAGATTTGTGTCGACCTTCATAAGTCAGGCAATGGCTACAAGAAAATAGCCACTCGCCTTAACTTGCCCGTATCTACAGTCAGAGGAATCATTAAGAAGTTTAAAACAACTGGAACAGTGACAAACAAGGCTGGAAGAGGTCCCAAGTTTATCTTGCCACAACGCACAGTGAAAAGGATGGTAAGAGAAGTAAAAAAAAGTCCTAAGCTCACTGTCACAGAATTGCATCAAAGAGTGGCATCTTGGGGTCACAAAGTCTCCAAAACAACCATCAGACGCTCTCTACATGCCAACAAGCTGTTTGGGAGGCATGCAAGGAAAAAGCCTTTTCTACACACTCACAAACGTAAACGTCTGGAGTTTGCTAAGCGGCACTGGGACTTCAACTGGGATCGTGTGCTTTGGTCAGATGAGACTAAGATTGAGCTTTTTGGCAACAAACACTATAAGTGGGTCTGGCGTAAAACAAAAGATGAGTATGCCGAAAAGCACCTCATGCCCACCGTGAAGTATGGTGGAGGATCTGTGTTGCTGTGGGCCTGTTTCTCTTCCAAAGGCCCTGGGAACCTTGTTAGGGTGCATGGCATTATGAACGCTTTGAACTACCAGGACATTTTAAATAAAAACCTGATGGCCTCTGCCAGAAAGCTGAAGATGGGTCGTCATTGGGTCTTTCAGCAGGATAATGATCCAAAACATGTGGCAAAATCTACACAAAAATGGTTCAGCAGTCACAAACTCAAGGTCCTCCCATGGCCATCTCAGTCCCCAGACCTCAACCCAATCGAAAATCTGTGGGGCGAGCTAAAGAGGAGAGTGCATAAGAGAGGACCCAGGACACTGGATGATCTAGAAAGATTGTGCAAAGAAGAATGGTCAAAGATCCCTCTCTCTGTGTTCTCCAATCTTGTGAAATGTTATAGGAGGAGATTAAGTGCTGTCTTGTTGGCAAAAGGGGGTTGTACAAAGTATTAACATCAGGGGTGCCAATAATTGTGGGACACATGATTTCAAGTTTATTTTTTTCTAAATGTGTGATTTTTTTTTTTTTACACCAAAGTAATGTACTTAAATAAAAGGTTGGATTTTTCTCTTTTTTTGCATTTGGGTTCTATGTTGTTAAAAAAAAAAAGGAGAATTTTTGGAAGTCCTCGTCCACATCTTAAACAGGGGTGCCAATAATTGTGGAGGGCACTGTATACTCTATTACTTAGAGTTCTATTTCAACATCCCTTATTCTGCTGTTTGATACACAACGATACAGTGAATTGTGTGTTGTGCAGTAGTTTTCAGTGCATTGTCTTCAGCCGGTCCTGTATTATTTGGTCATTAACGACTCTAATACCATTTTCACACTACCGAGGTGAGCCGAGCTGAGAGATCGTGTGAAAAGGGCCTTACTGACTGTGCTCATTGTCCTCTAAAGTGTGTGTGTCTGGCTGCTGACCAGTCTTTTGATGTTCCACATTGTGTGTGTCTGGCTGTGCAGGGATCTAACTCTTACTGACTTACTGATCCTCCACAGTGTGTGTGTTTGTGTTGTTGTTGTTGTTGTTGTTGTTGTTGTTGTTGTCGTTGGTGGTGGTGTGTGTGTGTGTGTGTGTGTAACTGACCTGCTTTTTCCACAGTGTGTGTGTCTGGCTGTGCGGGGATCTCCATCGTGGACCTGAAGCTGACCAACTGTCACCTGTTCCTGCTGACCAACCGGGGGCTCTTCATCAGTCAGGATCTCCTTTCCCCTGTCACAGGCACTCTCAATGTACTACACACACACACACGCTCAATTACACCATTACTTTGTGCACAGAGCCATTTGATTGGCATAAACATTCTTTATGGTCCTTACTCGTCAATAAATAGTTTATCTGAACAGTTTGTGTTGTGGTACTGACCTTTGTCTCTGAATATTACAGTTCACCTTGCTGTTCCTCCCTGCACTGGCTCAGGTCTGTAAACATGTCAGTTTTTCAAGCTGTTCTCAGATATCATAGGAGCAGAGTGCCTCCCAAGAAAACAGTTAACTAATCATAGTGTTTCTCCTTCATAGATGGACTACTCTGCCACCACCTTGTGGTTTTCCTCTCAATGTGTTACAGATCGCATCTATTTCAGTGGTATGGCTTTATCATGACCTCAAATAAATGAACCATACGGATTCATAACATGTTTTTTTTGTTGAAGACAGTTTCAAACTGTGTTCTTTCTTGTTTAGATGACATGCTCAGTTTGATTTCCAATGAAGGAGAAGGTGAAAATCTGGTAGGTGTGATTGAGGTGGTTGGTTTATAATTGATATTATACAAATGTTTATCCTTGTGTTTCAACCTGAGCTTCTCTGTGGCAGCATTCTAGGTGTGTGTACAGTAAGTACCCCTTCACAAGGTGGTTCCTGTGCCAGGCCTCCGCTGCTGACATCGCAAAGATCCCCAAACACCGTTACCTGTCCTTCCTCCATGACCGCCACCAACACACTGGCCTACTGCTATCACACACTGAGGTACCTTTTCTATATTGTTTTTATGTATCTAAATACATCCCTACGTATTTATTTGGACAGTTAAGCGAAATCGTTTAATTTGGCTCTATATTCCAGCATTTTGGATTTGAGATCAAATGTTTCATATGAGGCGACAGTACATACAGTGGGGAAAAAAAGTATTTAGTCAGCCACCAATTGTGCAAGTTCTCCCACTTAAAAAGATGAGAGGCCTGTAATTTTCATCATAGGTACACGTCAACTATGACAGACAAAATTAGATTTTTTTTCTCCAGAAAATCACATTGTAGGATTTGTAATGAATTTATTTGCAAATTATGGTGGAAAATAAGTATTTGGTCAATAACAAAAGTTTCTCAATACTTTGTTATATACCCTTTGTTGGCAATGACACAGGTCAAACGTTTTCTGTAAGTCTTCACAAGGTTTTCACACACTGTTGCTGGTATTTTGGCCCATTCCTCCATGCAGATCTCCTCTAGAGCAGTGATGTTTTGGGGCTGTCGCTGGGCAACACGGACTTTCAACTCCCTCGAAAGATTTTCTATGGGGTTGAGATCTGGAGACTGGCTAGGCCACTCCAGGACCTTGAAATGCTTCTTACGAAGCCACTCCTTCGTTGCCCGGGCGGTGTGTTTGGGATCATTGTCATGCTGAAAGACCCAGCCACGTTTCATCTTCAATGCCCTTGCTGATGGAAGGAGGTTTTCACTCAAAATCTCACGATACATGGCCCCATTCATTCTTTCCTTTACACGGATCAGTTGTCCTGGTCCCTTTGCAGAAAAACAGCCCCAAAGCATGATGTTTCCACCCCCATGCTTCACAGTAGGTATGGTGTTCTTTGGATGCAACTCAGCATTCTTTGTCCTCCAAACACGACGAGTTGAGTTTTTACCAAAAAAGTTCTATTTTGGTTTCATCTGACCATATGACATTCTCCCAATTCTCCCAATCCTCTTCTGGATCATCCAAATGCACTCTAGCAAACTTCAGACGGGCCTGGACATGTACTGGCTTAAGCAGGGGGACACGTCTGCACTGCAGGATTTGAGTCCCTGATTGTTACTTTGGTCCCAGCTCTCTGCAGGTCATTCACTAGGTCCCCCCGTGTGGTTCTGGGATTTTTGCTCACCATTCTTGTGATCATTTTGACCCCACGGGGTGAGATCTTGCGTGGAGCCCCAGATCGAGGGAGATTATCAGTGGTCTTGTATGTCTTCCATTTCCTAATAATTGCTCCCACAGTTGATTTCTTCAAACCAAGCTGCTTACCTATTGCAGATTCAGTCTTCCCCAGCCTGGTGCAGGTCTACAATTTGGTTTCTGGTGTCCTTTGACAGCTCTTTGGTCTTGGCCATAGTGGAGTTTGGAGTGTGACTGTTTGAGGTTGTGGACAGGTGTCTTTTATACTGATAACAAGTTCAAACAGGTGCCATTAATACAGGTAACGAGTGGAGGACAGAGGAGCCTCTTAAAGAAGAAGTTACAGGTCTGTGAGAGCCAGAAATCTTGCTTGTTTGTAGGTGACCAAATACTTATTTTCCACCATAATTTGCAAATAAATTCATAAAAAATCCTACAATGTGATTTTCTGGAGAAAAAAATGCTCAATTTGTCTGTCATAGTTGACGTGTACCTATGATGAAAATTACAGGCCTCTCTCATCTTTTTAAGTGGGAGAACTTGCACTATTGGTGGCTGACTAAATACTTTTTTTCCCCACTGTAATGTCACCTTTTGTTTGAGGGTATTTTCATACATATCGGTTATACCATTTAGAAGTTAGAGCCCTTTATGTATCTAGTCCCCCCATTTGAAGGTATTTGGATAAATTCACATATAGGGCTCTATTTTAATAAACCTTACACAATGGTAAATCTTAGTTGACGGTAGCGCTATAGGTCCGGGAGTGTGTCAAAAATATTTTTGCTATTTTCACTGTGGGAAGTATGAGCGCAATAGCTGGCTTTTGCACGACAGTGCTGGGTTTTGAAGAATAAATAAATTATAGGCGTTTCATGGCTTAATCCTGCATGCTGTTGTCACAAGTTCTGTAGGTTATTGATGGTCTTTGCGTTGTCATCAACTCCAATTCGGCTGGGGACACGGAATATTCTCTTCCTAGTCCATTTTTTTATTTTTATTAAAACATCAACAATACAAAACAAAACAAACTGCTGTTTAATACATTTACATAAGTATTCAGACCCTTTGCTATGAGACTCAAAATTGAGCTCAGGTGCCAAGCGTCACGTCTGGAGGAAACCAGGCACCATCCCTACGGTGAAGCATGGTGGTGGCAGCATCATGCTGTGGGGATATTTTTCAGCGGCAGGGACTGTGAGACTAGTCAGAATCAAGGGAAAGATGAATGGAGCAAAGTACAGAGAGATCCTTGATGAAAACCTGCTCCAGAGCACTCAGGACCTCAGACTGGGGTGAAGGTTCACCTTCCAACAGGACAACGACCCTAAGCACACAGCCAAGACAAAGCAGGAGTGGCTTCGGGACAAGTCTCTGAATGTCCTTGAGTGGCCCAGCCAGAGCCCGGACTTGAACCCGATCTAACATCTCTGGAGAGACCTGAAAATAGCTGTGCAGCGATGCTCCCCATCCAACCTGACAGAGCTTGAGAGGATCTGCAGAGAAGATTGGGAGAAACTCCCCAAATACAGGGTGCCAAGCTTGTAGCTTCATACACAAGAAGACTCGATGCTGTAATCGCTGCCAAAGGTGCTTCAACAAAGTACTGAGTAAAGGGTCTGAATACTTATGTAAATGTGATACTTTGCGGAAATTACTACAAACCTGTTTTTGCTTTGTCATTATGGGGTATTGTGTGTAGATTGATGAGGGGAAAAAACGATTTAATCAATTTTAGAATAAGGCTGTAACGTAACAAAATGTGGAAAAAGTCAAGGGGTCTGAATACTTTCCGAATGCACTGTGTATTTATTCCAAAACTCATTAATTCCAACCTTCAGACAGCCACAGTTTCACCCAGCTTTCCCAGTAAATCATCATTCTACCATTTCCTCTTGCAATACATACAGTTGAAGTCGGAAGTTTACATACACCTTAGCCAAATACATTTAAACTCAGTTTTTCACAATTCCTGACATTTAATCCTTGTAAAAATGCCCCGTCTTAGGTCAGTTAGTATCACCACTTTATTTTAAGGATGTGAATCAGAATTATAGTAGATTGGATTGAGGTCAGGGCTTTGTGATGGCCACTGAAATACCTTGACTTTGTTGTCCTTAAGCCATTTTGCCACAACTTTGGAAGTATGCTTGGGGTCATTGTCCATTTGGAAGACCCATTTGCGACCAAACTTTAACTTCCTGACTGATGTCTTGAGATGTTGCTTCAATATATCCACATAATTTTCCTTCCTCATGACCCCATCTATTTTGTGAAGTGCACCAGTTCCTCCTGCAGCAAAGCACCCCCACAGCATGATGCTGCCACCCCCGTGCTTCACGGTTGGGATGGTGTTCTTCGGCTTGCAAGTGCCCCGCTTTTTCCTCCAAACATAACGATGGTCATTATGGCCAAACAGTTCTATTTTTGTTTAATCAGACCAGAGGACATTTCTCCAAAAAGTACGATCTTTGTGCCCATGTGCAGTTGCAAACCGTAGTCTGGCTATTTTATGGCGGTTTTGGAGCAGTGGCTACTTCCTTGCTGAGCTGCCTTTCAGGTTATGTCGATAAGGGACTCGTTTTACTGTGGATATAGATACATTTGTACCTGTTTCCCCCAGCATCTTCACAAGGTCCTTTGCTGTTGTTCTGGCATTGATTTGCACTTTTCGCACCAAAGTACGTTCATTTCTAGGAGACAGAACGCGTCTCCTTCCTGAGCGGTATGACGGCTGTGTGGTCCCATGGTGTTTATACTTGTGTACTATTGTTTGTACAGATGAACGTGGTACCTTCAGGCGTTTGGAAATTGCTCCCAAGGATGAACCAGACTTGTGGAGGTCTACAATTTTTTTTCTGAGGTCTTGGCTGATTTCTTTTGATTCTCCCATGATGTCAAGCAAAGAGGCACTGAGTTTGAAGGTAGGCCTTGAAATACATCCACAGGTACACCTACAATTGACTCAAATGATGTCAATTAGCCTATCAGAAGCTTCTAAAGCCATGACATCGTTTTCTGGAATTTTCCAAGCTGTTTAAAGGCACAGTCAACTTAGTGTATGTAAACGTCTGACCCACTGGAATTGTGATACAGTGAATTATAAGTGAAATAATCTGTCTGTAAACAACAAACCAACCGACTTGCCAAAACTATAGTTTGTTAACAAGAAATTTGTGGAGTGGTTGAAAAACGAGTTTTAATGAATCCAACCTAAGTGTATGTAAACTTCCGACTTCAACTGTACCTCCATTCTACCATAGTGTCTCATTAGGGACTTGAACCTCCCCATCTGCAACATTTCTGCCGAAATTGCCCAAAAATATAAAAAAATCACAATGATATTTCCTATTGACTGACTGGTCCTTCAAATCGCCCTTCACATAATTAGTTAAATAAAGTCCCCCTGTGTGCAATCTAAGTGTCACATGATCTGTCACATGATCTCAGTATATATACACCTGTTCTGAAAGCCCCAGAGTCTGCAAAACCACTAAACAAGCGGCACCACCATGTGGCTGTGCTGGCACCTGTCTTTGCGCCAGGGGGACACACAGGTGAGGAAGACCTACTGTTGTGGAGGAAAAATGTATAGCCTGGAGGGACAGCCTTGAATTGTACAGTGCCTTGCAAAAGTATTCATCCCCCTTGGTGTTTTTCCAATTTTTTTGCATTACAACCTGTAATTTAAATTGATTTTTATTTGGATTTCATGTAATGGACATACACAAAATAGTCAAAATTGGTGAAGTGAAATAAAAAAAATTACTTCTTTCAAAAAACTCTAAAAAATATATAACGCAAAAGTGGTGCGTGCATATGTATTCACCCCCTTTGCTATGAAGCACCTAAATAAGATCTGGTGCAACCAATTACCTTCAGAAGTCACATAATTAGTTAAATAAAGTCCACCTGTGTGTAATCTAAGGGTCACATGATCTGTCACATGATCTCAGTATATATACACCTGTTCTGAAAGCCCCAGAGTCTGCAAAACCACTAAACAAGCGGCACCATGAAGACCAAGGAGCTCTCCAAACAGGTCAGGGACAAAGTTATAATATATATAATATAATATGCCATTTAGCAGACGCTTTTATCCAAAGCGACTTACAGTCATGCGTGCATACATTTTTGTGTATGGGTGGTCCCGGGGATCGAACCCACTACCTTGGCGTTACAAGTGCCGTGCTCTACCAGCTGAGCTACAGAGGACCACAAAGTTGTGGAGAAGTACAGATCAGGGTTGGGTTATAAAACAAAAAAAATCTAACTTTGAACATCCCACTGTTAAATTCATTATAAAAAAATGGAAAGAATATGGCACCACAACAAACCAGCCAAGAGAGGGCCGCCCACCAAAACTCAAGGACCAGGCAAGGAGGGAATTAATCAGAGAGGCAACAAAGAGACCAAAGATAACCCTGAAGGAGCTGCAAAGCTCCACAGCGGAGATTGGAGTATCTGTCCATAGGACCACTTTAAGAGCTGGGAGCCCACAGAGCTGGGCTTTACGGAAGAGTGGCCAGAAAAAAGGCATGTGGGAGACTCCCCAAACATATGGAAGAAGGTACTCTGGTCAGATGAGACTAAAATTGAACTTTTGAGCCATCAAGGAAAACGCTATGTCTGGCACAAACTCCCCGAGAACACCATCCCCACAGTGAAGCATGGTGGTGGCAGCATCATGCTGTGAGGATGTTTTTAATTGGCAGGGACTGGGAAACTGGTCAGAATTGAAGGAATGATGGATGGCGCTAAATACAGGGAAATTCTTGAGGGAAACCTGTTTCAGCCTTCCAGAGATTTGAGACTGGGACGAAGGTTCACCTTCCAGCAGGACAATGACCCTAAGCATACTGCTAAAGCAGCACTTGAGTGGCTTAAGGGGAAATATTTAAATGTCTTGGAATGGCCTAGTCAAAGCCTTTCTGTGGTATGACTTAAAGATTGCTGTACACCAGCGGAACCCATCCAACTTGAAGGAGCTGGAGCAGTTTTGCCTTGAAGAATGGGCAAAAATCCCATTGGCTAGATGTGCCAAGCTTATAGAGACATACCCTAAGAGACTTGCAGCTGTAATTGCTGCAAATGGTGGCTCTATGAAGTATTGACTTTGGGGGGTGAATAGTTATGCACGCTCAAGTTTTCATTTTTTTGGTCTAATTCTCTGTTTTGTTTCACAAAAATATTTTGCATCTTCAAAGTGGTAGGCATGTTGTGTAAATCAAATGATACAAACCCCCCAAAAATCAATTTTCATTCCAGGTTGTAAGGCAACAAAATAGGGAAAATGCCAAGGGGGGTGAATAACAAGATAAATATTAATGTAAGCATACTGTGTCCATAATAAGTATATAGGTTGTAGGTTGGGAGCTTTTGTGAAAGAGCACAGTTAGAAAGATATGTCATATAGAAGCAAACCGGATGGACATCATGAAAATGATCGGAGAGGTTGAGAGTAGAAGAAGTTCAGGAAAAAAAATAATATATATATATATAATTATTGTAAAATTGACTGTGTCCATAAAATGTAGATAGTAAGTATAAGCTGGAAGTAGAGGCCTAAGCATTGTTGTTCACTAGTTTACTCCAAGTGAGGGTGGCGGGGTTGGAAAGTAATAAAGGGGAATATATATATCTTTTTTAAAGGATATGTATGTGTATGTATGTGTGTATGTATGTGTGTATATGTGTATGTATGTGTGTATATATATATATATATATATATATATATATATATGTATATGTATGTGTATTGATGTATGTATGTATGTATATGTGTGTGTGTGTGTGTGTGTGTGTGTATATATATATATATACATTTTTATTTTTTTACATTTTAGTCATTTAGCAGACGCTCTTAACCAGAGCGACTTACAGGAGCAATTAGGGTTAAGTGCCTTGCTCAAGGGCACATTTACGTCATTTAGCAGACGCTCTTATCCAGAGCGACTCACAAATTGGTGCATTTACCCTATAGCCAGTGGGATAACCACTTTACAATTTTTTTTTGGGGGGGTAGAAGGATTACTTTATCCTATCCCAGGTATTCCTTAAAGAGGTGGGGTTTCAAATGTCTCCGGAAGGTGGTGAGTGACTCCGCTGTCCTGGCGTCGTGAGGGAGCTTGTTCCACCATTGGGGTGCCAGAGCAGCGAACAGTTTTGACTGGGCTGAGCGGGAACTATGCTTCCGCAGAGGAAGGGGAGCCAGCAGGCCAGAGGTAGATGAACGCAATGCCCTCGTTTGGGTGTAGGGACTGATCAGAGCCTGAAGGTACAGAGGTGCCGTTCCCCTCGCTGCTCCATAGGCAAGCACCATGGTCTTGTAACGGATGCGAGCTTCAACTGGAAGCCAGTGGAGTGTGCGGAGGAGGGGGTGACGTGAGAGAACTTGGGAAGGTTGAACACCAGACGGGCTGCGGCATTCTGGATGAGTTGTAGGGGTTTAATGGCACAGGCAGGGAGGCCAGCCAACAGCGAGTTGCAGTAATCCAGACGGGGAGATGACAAGTGCCTGGATTAGGACCTGTGCCGCTTCCTGTGTAAGGCAGGGTCGTACTCTCCGAATGTTGTAGAGCATGAACCTGCAGGAGCGGGTCACCGCCTTGATGTTAGCGGAGAACGACAGGGTGTTGTCCAGGGTCACGCCAAGGCTCTTCGCACTCTGGGAGGAGGACACAACGGAGTTGTCAACCGTGATGGCGAGATCATGGAACGGGCAGTCCTTCCCCGGGAGGAAGAGCAGCTCCGTCTTGCCAGGGTTCAGCTTGAGGTGGTGATCCGTCATCCATACTGATATGTCTGCCAGACATGCAGAGATGCGATTCGCCACCTGGTTATCAGAAGGGGGAAAGGAGAAGATTAGTTGTGTATCGTCAGCGTAGCAATGATAGGAGAGGCCATGTGAGGATATGACAGAGCCAAGTGACTTGGTGTATAGGGAGAAAAGGAGAGGGCCTAGAACTGAGCCCTGGGGGACACCAGTGGTGAGAGCACGTGGTGCGGAGACAGCTTCTCGCCACGCCACTTGGTAGGAGCCCAGCTCGGAGAGGGTGGAGAGGAGGATCTGATGGTTCACAGTATCAAAGGCAGCAGACAGGTCTAGAAGGACAAGAGCAGAGGAGAGAGAGTTAGCTTTAGCAGTGCGGAGAGCCTCCGTGACACAGAGAAGAGCAGTCTCAGTTGAATGACCAGTCCTGAAACCTGACTGGTTTGGATCAAGAAGGTCATTCTGAGAGAGATAGCAAGAGAGTTGGCTAAAGACGGCACGCTCAATAGTTTTGGAAAGAAAAGAAAGAAGGGATACTGGTCTGTAGTTGTTGACATCAGTGGGATCGAGTGTTGGTTTTTTTGAGAAGGGGAGCAACTCTCGCTCTCTTGAAGACGGAAGGGACATGGCCAGCGGTCAAGGATGAGTTGATCAGCGAGGTGAGGTAGGGGAGAAGGTCACCGGAGATGGTCTGGAGAAGAGAGGAGGGGATGGGGTCAAGCGGGCAGGTTGTTGGGCGGCCTGCAGTCACAAGTCGCAGGATTTTATCTGGAGAGAGAGGGGAGAAAGAAGTCAAAGCATAGGGTAGGGCAGTGTGAGTAGGACCAGCAGTGTCATTA
Organism: Coregonus clupeaformis; assembly: GCF_020615455.1. Classification (NCBI taxonomy): domain Eukaryota; kingdom Metazoa; phylum Chordata; class Actinopteri; order Salmoniformes; family Salmonidae; genus Coregonus; species Coregonus clupeaformis. The sequence goes on along the minus strand of NC_059211.1, from coordinate 59,709,189 downwards.
GACTTAACAAACGAGGATCGGATGTCGTCAACCTTCTTTTCAATATATATATATATATATATATATATATATATATATATATATAAACATGGGGGATTGGAAGTGATGCAGACAATTACATTGATGGAAGTTACAATCTATCTGCAATATTAAGCTGATCTATCCCCCAAATAAAAAAATTTAAAAAAGTGAATACTTTCGCAAGCCACTGTAGATCTCCAGGAAGAGGGTTTGTCATTTTAGGTGAAAATTGGGGGGGGAAATGGTCAGAAGAAGTCAAAAGAGTTAGTGCAAAAAGGGTCAATGCAGATAATCCGGGTAGCTATTTGGTTAACTATTTAACAAACTATTTAGCAGTCGTAAGGCTTTTGGGTAGAAGCTGTTCAGGGTCCTGTTGGTTCTAGACTTGGTGTATCGGTACCGCTTGCCGTGCAGTCTATGACTTGGGTGACTGGAGTCTTTGACAATTTAGGGCCTTCCTCTGACACTGCCTGGTTTAGAGGTCCTGGATGGCAGGGAGCTCGGCCCCAGTGATGTACTGGGCCGTACACACTACCCTCTGTAGCGCCTTGCAATTGGATGCCAAACAGTTGCCATACCAAGCGGTGTTGCAGAAAGTCAGGATGCTCTGAATGGTGCAGCTGTAGAAGTTTTTGAGGACCTGAGGGCCCAATGCCAAATATTTTCAGCCTCCTGAGTGGGGAAGAAGTGTTGTCGTGCCCTCTTCACTACAAGCATAAACAAGCGATAGCCGATACCCGCATAGCTGTGGTTTTGACGGTGTCGGCGATGTTACTGCGTTAGAACTGTCAAATTAGTGAGCGGCTGCTCGTGTGGTCATTTCCACGAAGCCACACCTGTCCTACTCGCGTTAGAAGTTCAGAACGAGAAAGTGTAGGCTATATAGAAACAACGACACTCAAATTGAAAACCATTAAAGAAAATACAGTTGAAGTCGGAAGTTTACATACATACACTTAGGCTGGAGTCATTAAAACTATTTTTTCAACCACTCCACAAATGTCTTGTTAACAAACTATAGTTTTGGCAAGTCGGTTAGGACATCTACTTTGTGCATGACACAACTAATTTTTCCAACAATTGTTTACAGACAGATTATTTCACTTATAATTCACAATTCCAATGGGTCAGAAGTTTACATACACAAAGTTGACTGTGCCTTTAAACAGCTTGGAAAATTCCAGAAAATTATGTAATGGCTTTAGAAGCTTCTGATAGGCTAATTGACATCATTTTAGTCAATTGGAGATGTACCTGTGGCTGTATTTCAAGGCCTACCTTCAACCTCAGTGCCTCTTTGCTTGACATCATGGGAAAATCAAAATAAATCAGCCAAGACCTCAGAAAAACAATTGTAGACCTCCACAAGTCTGGTTCATCCTTGGGAGCAATTTCCAAACGCCTGAAGGTACCATGTTCATCTGTACAAACAATAGTATGCTAGTATAAACACCATGGGACCACGCAGCCGTCATACAGCTCAGGAAGGAGATGCGTTCTGTCTCCTAGAGATGAACGTACTTTGGTGCGAAAAGTGCAAATCAATCCCAGAACAACAGCAAAGGACCTTGTGAAGATGCTGGAGGAAACAGGTACAAAAGTATCTAAATCCACAGTAAAACTAGTCCTATATCGACATAACCCGAAAGGCCGCTCAGCAAGGAAGAAGCCACTGCTACAAAACCGCCATTAAAAACCCAGACTCCGGTTTGCAACTGCACATGGGGACAAAGATCGTACTTTTTGGAGAAATGTCCTCTGGTCTGATGAAACAAAATAAGAACTGTTTGGCCATAATGACCATCGTTATGTTTGGAGGAAAAGGGGGGATGCTTGCAAGCCGAAGAACACCATCCCAACCGTGAAGCACGGGGGTGGCAGCATCATGCTGTGGGGGTGCTTTGCTGCAGGAGGGACTGGTGCACTTCACAAAATAGATGGCATCATGAGGAAGGAAAATTATTTGGATATATTGAAGCAACATCTCAAGACATCAGTCAGGAAGTTAAAGCTTGGTCACAAATGGGTCTTCCAAATGGACAATGACCCCAAGCATACTTCCAAAGTTGTGGCAAAATGGCTTAAGGACAACAAAGTCAAGGTATTTCAGTGGCCATCACAAAGCCCTGACCTCAATCCTATAGAAAATGTGCGAGCAAGGAGGCCTACAAACCTGACTCAGTTACACCAGCTCTGTCAGGAGGAATGGGCCAAAATTCACCCAACTTATTGTGGGAATCTTGTGGAAGGCTACCCGAAACGTTTGACCCAAGTTAAACAATTTAAAGGCAATGCTACCAAAAACTAATTGAGTGTATGTAAACTTCTGACCCACTGGGAATGTGATGAAATAAATAAAAGCTGAAATAAATCATTCTCTCTACTATTATTCTTACATTTCACATTCATAAAATAAAGTGATGATCCTAACTGACCTAAGACAGGGAATTTTTACTAATATTACTAAAATTAAATGTATTTGGCTAAACTTCCGACTTCAACTGTATACTACCGTTCAAAAGTTTGGGGTCACATAGAAATGTCCTTGTTTTCGAAAGAAAAGCAATTTTTTTGTCCATTAAAATAACATCAAATTGATCAGAAATACAGTGTAGACATTGTTAATGTTGTAAATGGCTATTGTAGCTGGAAACAGCTGATTTTTTATGGAATATCTACATAGGCGTACAGAGGCCCATTATCAGCAACCATTCCAATGGCACGTTGTGTTTGCTAATCCATGTTTATAATTTTAAAAGGCTAATTTATTATTAGAAAACCCTTTTGCAATTATGATAGCACAGCTGAAAACGGTTGTGCTGATTAAAGAAGCAATAACACTGGCCTTCTTGAGACTAGTTGAGTATCTGGAGCATCAGCAATTGTGGGTTCGATTACAGGATCAAAATTGCCAGAAACAAAGAACTCTTCTGAAACTCGTCAGTCTGTTCTTGTTCTGAAAAATGAAGGCTATTCCATGCGAGAATTGCCAGGAAACTGAAGATCTCGTACAACGCTGTGTACTACTCCCTTCACGGAACAGCGCAAACTGGCTCTAACCAGAAAGAAAGAGGAGTGGGAGGCCCCGGTGCACAACTGAGCAAGAGGACAAATACATTACAGTGTCTAGTTTGAGAAACAGACGCCTCACGGATCCTTAACTGGCAGCTTCATTAAATAGTACCCGCAAAACACCAGTCTCAACGTCAACAGTGAAGAGGCGACTCCGGGATGCTGACCTTCTAGGCAGAGTTCCAAAGAAAAAGACTAGCCAATAAAAAGAAAAGATTAAGATGAGCAAAAGAACAGACACTGGACAGAGGAAGATTAGAAAAAAAGTGTTATGGACAGACGAATCGAAGTTTGAGGTGTTCGGATCACAAAGAAGAACATTTGTGAGACGCAGACCAAATGAGAAGATGCTGGAGGAGTTCTTGATGCCATCTTTTTAGCATGGTGGAGGTAATGTGATGGTCTGGGGGTGCTTTGGTGGTGGTAAAGTGGGAGATTTGTACAGGGTAAAAGGGATTTTGAAAAAGGAAGGCTATCACTCCATTGTGCAACGCCAAGCCATACCCTGTGGACGGCGCTTGATTGGAGCCAAATTCCTCCTACAACAGGACAATGACCCAAATCACAACTCCAAACTATGCAAGAATTTGACCGTATGGTACGTAAGAAGTGCCCATCAAGCCAATCCAACTTGTGGGAGGTGCTTCAGGAAGCATGGGGTGAAATCTCTTCAGATTACCTCAACAAATTGACAACTAGAATGCCAAAGGTCTGCAAGGCTGTAATTGCTGCAAAAGCAAAGTTTGAAGGACACAATTATTATTTATATTAAAAATCATTATTTCTAACCTTGTCAATGACTACATTTCCTTTGCATTTTGCAATATTTCCTATTCAAACTCATTTATGTATGTTTTCATGGAAATCAAGGACATTTCTATGTGACCCCAAACTTTTGAAAGGTAGTGTGTATCTACATCTAGTGTACAAAACATTACGAACACCTTCCTAATATTGAGTTGCACCCCCGCCTTTCACCCTCAGAACAGCCTCAATTCGTCAGGGCATGAACTCGACAAGGTGTCAAAATCGTTCCACGGGGAAACTGGCCCATGTTGACTTAAATGCTTCCCACAGTTGTGCCAAGTTGGCTGGATGTCCTTTGGGTGATACACACGGGAAAATGTTGAGCTTGAAAAAACCCAGCTGCGTTACAGTTCTTGACACAAACCGGTGTACCTGGCACTTTCTACCATACCCCGTTCAAAGGCATTTAAATATTTTGTCTTGCCCATTGCCCTCAATTTACTCAAGGCTTAAAAATCATTCTTTAACCTGTCTCCTCCCCTTCATCTACACTGATTTGAAGTTGATTAAAACATTGACATCAATAAGGGATCATAGCTTTCACCTGGATTCACCTGGTCAGTCTATGTCATGGAAAGACCAGGTGTTCTTAATATTTCGTACACTCAGTGTATAGCACATTTCATACAAAGTGAGTGCAATCCATTAATTGTGGATTCCATTCTCTTTGTATGAGATTAATTTGATTTAATTTGAGTCAAGTAAAAACCCAGATGGTATGATCATGAAATTGTATTTTGTGTCTCTCTCTTTCAGCAGAAGGGTGCGATGGTGTCAGTGTTTGGTGTAAAGGCGGAGGAACTTTTTCAGCGTCACACCAAGTTCCCCCCGGTGCTTCTAAACTTCCAGCCCAGAGGGATCTTCCTGTTGGACAGCCATGTTATCCTGTACGGCTCAGAGGTGATGGCACACACACACATACATCGCACAGATGCACATGCACACACACACACACACACACAGAGTTCAAGTAACTTGACAAAATAAAAAATATAGGAGATAGGAAAACCTCAGGGTCCTAACTAAGTATGATGAATTTGATACCATATAATGTATTTCCCTTACACAACCTTTGTCTGTGTATTATGTTGTGTTTAGGTGTGGACATCGTCAGACAGAGGCTCTACCTTCACATTGGTGTTCTCTCTAGACAATCAGAACGTTATAGACGCTCTGAGCTGTACTGTCAGTGGAGTGGTAGTGTTCTCTACTGACCATGGAAACCTCTACATCATGAAGTCAGGTGGGGACAACAACAATGGTGACGTTCCAGGTTATCTTTTTTGCAGTCGTGCTTCTCAAATGATCCAATCTCACAACGCCTGGAGAAGTTTGTAACTACTCAGGAAGGAACCATGTTTGTATGTGAACCCTTCTGAGAACAGAGTGAATGCAAAACAGACAACCTGGAACATCACCATCCAACTCCTAAAGAATATGCTGGAGTAACTGCAGGAGTAGGCTTGAACCAAGGGTTGTTGTGGTGACCGTATTACCGCCACACCGGCAGTCATGAGTCATGACCACAGTAAAATTCCACGTGGCCGTTGAGTCATGGTAATCTCTTATGCACTCAGGACATGTATTGGTAGTACACAACTCGCTAACGACCATTAGGTCACTAATGGTCTGGTACTCAGGGCTCTATTGTCCCTCTAACCACTCTGATATCAATGCAAATGCAATCGAAAATCAAATCAAACATAATCATCAAAACAGTATGTGCTTTGAAAACTCACCTCACTGTGATTGATCAATTTGAAGAAAGAAGTTCAACAACAGGTTGAAACTGAGTGGAAAACATGTTCAATGTGGATGTTGTTTCATAGCCTAACACAACTAAATGGACAGCACTTTCTAAGGTGATGATTAATTCAAAACAGAGGTTATGAGTACGCGTAGGCCTATGAGCCCAAGCCCGGAAGAAACCCCTGAATTAAAATAATGATTGTGCCGTTATACAATACATAGCCTACCGCATATTATGCACGGCAGAAAAACATTTTTTTTTTAACTGTTGGTACATAATTGGTCTAGTTTATACTCCAAAATTTAACAAATTGTAGTAATCGCCTTTGAGTGTGGACTGTATTATTATGCATACTGGATGGACTGGTTACCTTATGCTATGCTCCAAACGTCTATTCATGAGTCTGGGAGAGAACGTATAGGCCTAGGCGATGCTGTTGGTTCATTGATTGTGCAGGGCGGCTAAGCCTACAGTTATATACTGAACAAAAATATTACAGTTCATATAAGGAAATCAGTCATTTGAAATAAATTCATTAGGCCCTAATCTATGGATTTCACATGACTGGGCAGGGGCGCAGCCATGGGTGGGCCTGGGAGGGCATAGGCCCACCCACTTGGGAGCCAGGCACACCCACTGGGGAATTTGTTTTTCCCCACAAAAGGGCTTTATTACAGACAGAAATACTCCTCAGATTCTTGAGTTGTCCGGGTGGCTGGTCTCAGACGATCCCGCATGTGAAGAAGCTGGATGTGGAGGTCCTGGCCTGGCGTGGTTTTTCAAATCAAATCAAATGTTTTGAGAAAAAAAGAGCAGAAGTAAAATAAAATAACAGTAGGGAGGCTATATATACAGGGGGGTACCGGTGCAGAGTGAATGTGCGGGGGCACCGGCTAGTTGAGATAGTTGAGGTAATATGTACATGTGGGTAGAGTTAAAGTGACTATGCATAAATAATTAACAGAATAGCAGCAGCGTAAAAATATGGGGTGGGGGTGGGGGGGGCAGTGCAAATAGTCCGGATAGCCATGATTAGCTGTTCAGGAGTCTTATAATAATAATATAATATGCCATTTAGCAGACGCTTTTATCCAAAGCGACTTACAGTCATGCGTGCATAAATTTTTTTTGTGTACGTGTGGTCCAGGGGATCGAACCGGCTTGGGGGTAGAAACTGTTAAGAAGCCTTTTGGATCAAGACTTGGCGCTCCGGTACCGCTTGCCGTGCGGTAGCAGAGCGAACAGTCTATGACTAGGGTGGCTGGAGTCTTTGACAATTTTGAGGGCCTTCCTCTGACACCGCCTGGTATAGAGGTCCTGGATGGCAGGAAGCTTGGCCCCAGTGATGTACTGGGCCGTACGCACTACCCTCTGTAGTGCCTTGCGGTTACATGTGGTCTGCGGTTGTGAGGCCGGTTGGACGTATGCCAAATTCTCTAAAATGACATTGGAGGTGGTTTATGGTAGAGAAATTAACATTAAATTCTCTGGCAACAGCTCTGGTGGACATTCCTACAGTCAGCAAGCCAATTGCACGCTCCCTCAAAACTTGAGACATCTGTGGCATTGTGTTGTGTGCACATTTTGGAGTGCACCTATCTAATGATCATGCTGTTTAATCGTGATATGCCACACCTGTCAGGTGGATGGATTATCTTGGAAAATGAGAAATGCTCACTAACAGGGATGTAAACAGATTTGTGCACAAAATTGGAGAGAAATAAGCTTTTTGTGCATATGAAACATTTCTGGGATCTTTTATTTTAGCTCATGAAACATGGGACCAACACTTACAGTGAGGGAAAAAAGTATTTGATCCCCTGCTGATTTTGTACGTTTGCCCACTGACAAAGACATGATCAGTCTATAATTTTAATGGTAGGTTTATTTGAACAGTGAGAGACAGAATAACAGCAAAGAAATCCAGAAAAACACATGTCAAAAATGTTATAAATTGATTTGCATTTTAATGAGGGAAATAAGTATTTGACCCCTCTGCAAAACATGACTTAGTACTTGGTGGCAAAACCCTTGTTGGCAATCAGAGAGGTCAGACGTTTCTTGTAGTTGGCCACCAGGTTTCCACACATCTCAGGAGGGATTTTGTTCCACTCCTCTTTGCAGATTTTCTCCAAGTCATTAAGGTTTCGAGTGTGATGTTTGGCAACTCAAACCTTCTGCTCCCTCCACTGATTTTCTATGGGATTAAGGTCTGGAGACTGGCTAGGCCACTCCAGGACCTTAATGTGCTTCTTCTTGAGCCACTCCTTTGTTGCCTTGGCCGTGTGTTTTGGGTCATTGTCATTCTGGAATATCCATCCACGACCCATTTTCAATGCCCTGGCTGAGGGAAGGAGGTTCTCACCCAAGATTTGACGGTACATGGCCCCATCCATCGTCCCTTTGATGCGGTGCAGTTGTCCTGTCCCCTTAGCAGAAAAACACCCCCAAAGCATAATGTTTCCACCTCCATGTTTGACGGTGGGGAGGGTGTTCTTGGGGTCATAGGCAGCATTCCTCCTCCTCCAAACACGGCAAGTTGAGTTGATGCCAAAAAGCTCGATTTTGGTCTCATCTGACCACAACACTTTCACCCAGTTCTCCTCTGAATCATTCAGATGTTCATTGGCAAACTTCAGATGGCCCTGTATATGTGCTTTCTTGAGCAGGGGGACCTTGCGGGCGCTGCAGGATTTCAGTCCTTCACGGCGTAGTGCGTTACCAATTGTTTTCTTGGTGACTATGGTCCAAGCTGCCTTGAGATCATTGATAAGATCCTCCCGTGTAGTTCTGGGCTGATTCCTCACTGTTCTCATGATCATTGCAACTCCACGAGGTGAGATCTTGCATGGAGCCCCAGGCCGAGGGAGATTGACAGTTATTTTGTGTTTCTCCCATTTGCGAATAATCACACCAACTGTTGTCACCTTCTCACCAAGCTGCTTGGCGATGGTCTTGTAGCCCATTCCAGCCTTGTGTAGGTCTACAATCTTGTCCCTGACATCCTTGGAGAGCTCTTTGGTCTTGGCCATGGTGGAGAGTTTGGAATCTGATTGATTGATTGCTTCTGTGGACAGGTGTCTTTTATACAGGTAACAAAATGAGATTAGGAGCACTCCCTTTAAGAGTGTGCTCCTAATCTCAGCTCGTTACCTGTATAAAAGACACCTGGGAGCCAGAAATCTTTCTGATTGAGAGGGGGTCAAATACTTATTTCCCTCATTAAAATGCAAATCAATTTATAACATTTTTGACATGCGTTTTTCTGGATTTTTTTGTTGTTATTCTGTCTCTCATTGTTCAAATAAACCTACCATTAAAATTATAGACTGTAACGATCCCGGCTGTCTGAGTCGGGTCCTGTCTGGTGACTAGTGTTCCTGTTCGTAATCTCCAGTTTCCCGAGGGTTCGGGAACGCTCCGGGGAGCGCTCTTGTTTTCCGCACCTGCATCCCATCAGCAATCTGCACACCTGGTCCTGATCATCACCCTTCTTAGGCTCTGGCCGAACATCCAGTTCCTGCCGGATCGTTAGCCATGAACAGTAGGTGTATCAGAGTATCAGTCCTAGAGCGTCTAGCGTTAGTTTTGTTGTTTGGTACCTTGTTGGTTTATTGTTACTTACCTCCGTGTTTGTTCCATCTGCAGTCACTCGTCCGGAACCTTCACCCCTACCTCTGCCTGATGGTCGGCGGCTGCCGAGCCATCACTGGACCAACAACTGCACCCTCAACAACTCATCCACGCCGCCGCTCTGTCCCTGGATTATTCTGCACCTTTTTGAATCTGTAATAAACCCTCACCTTCGTTCAACTCTCCTTGTCCTGGTCTGCTTCTGGGTTCTGTCTGAGGGAACCGTGACAGAACGATCCGGCCAGTAATGAACCCAGCGGACCTGGACTCTGTTCGCCATGCCATTACCCAGCAGGAGAAGATGTTGGGCCATCATAGCACGGTACTACAGGAGATCGCGTTGTCAGTTCGGAACCTTTCTACCGGTCTGACGGAGGTCCAGAACCAACGCCAGTGTCCGGTGGAGGACCCACTACCGGTTTCACCCATCTCGCCTGCCGCTTCTGAAGTTGTGTCCCTCCGTGAGCCCAAGGTTCCGACGCCGGATAAATATGAGGGGGAGCTGGGAAGATGCCGTCCTTCCTTATGCAGTGTGGATTAGTGTTCGATCTACAGCCCTACTCTTATGCCACAGACAAGGCTAGGATAGCCTTTGTGATTGAGTTGCTGCGTGGTCGAGCGCTGGAGTGGGCTTCAGCCGTTTGGGGGAACGACAGGATCCCTGCATGGCTTCATACCAGGGGTTCACGGCCGAGATGAGGAAGCTCTTCGACCATTCCGTCCGAGGGAGGGACGCAGCTAGGCGCCTGTTTTCTCTTCACCAAGGAACTCGCAGCGTGGCCGACTTCGTGATCGAGTTCAAGACGTTGGCTGTGGAGAGTGGGTGGAACGAGGAGTCTTTGCAAGCGGCCTTTTACCAGGGTCTGTCGGAGCAGCTCAAGGATGAGTTGATCTCCTATCCGGAGCCTAGTGACCTGGACAGCTTGGTAGCCTTGTCTATTCGGGTGGATAATCGAGTCCGAGAGCGAAGGAGGGAGAAGCAATGGGGTCCGTCCAATCGATCAGCTTCTCAGTTCCCAGTCGGGTCGGGTGGTGGACCAGAACACGCCGATCATTCTCCACCACAAAGGATTAGTGGAGAGGACCTCTCCCGATTCTGAACCCATGCAAGTGGGGCGGCACGGGTTAACCAAGGAGGAGCGTCAACATGACGTAAGACCAACTGCTGCCTCTACTGTGGTCGCTCGGGACATTACATCTCCACCTGTTCCCGGCGGTCGTCAAACTGCCCGGCTCGCTAAAGTTGGGAGGACTTTTAGCGAGCCAGTTTCAACCTCTCAGTACCTCTGTCAGACCCCGCTTCCCGGCTACCCTTGTGAACAGGAATCAGAGCTTAGCGCTTAACGCTTTTATCGATTCAGGTGCCGATGGAAGCTTTCTTCGATGCCGAGTTGGTGGAACAGCTGGGGCTTTCCAAGGAGCAATTGCGGGAAGCCATTGAAGCGACCACTCTGAACGGCAGTAGTCTGGCACGATATCACGATGAGGACTGAACCGGTTAAGATGCGGTTGTCGGGGAATCATTCTGAGATGATTTCATTTTTCATTCTGCCGTCTTCCCATGTTCCTCTGGTCCTTGGATACCCCTGGCTGAAGGAACACAATCCCACGTTCGGTTGGGTGACGGGCAAGGTAACGAGTTGGAGCCTTGATTGTCATGCTAACTGTCTCAAGACTGCCTGCCCCCATTCGGTTCCCAGTCAGGTGATTGAGGCTAAACCCCAGATTTGTCCCTGGTTCCCGAGACATATCACGATTTGGGGGAAGTTTTCAGTAAGCAGAAGGCTCTGTCACTCCTCCCCACCGACCATATGATTGTGCCATCAACCTGGTCCCTGGAGCTGTCTACCCCAAGGGAAGGTTATACAGTATCTCCCGACCTGAACGTGAGGCGTTGGAGACCTACATCAAGGAGTCCCTAGCTGCTGGTCTCGTTTCGTCCTCGTCATCACCCCCTGGGGGCAGGATTCTTCTTTGTGGGTAAGAAGGATGGCTCTCTTCGACCGTGTATTGATTATCGGGGGTTGAATGACTCACGGTCAAGAACAAGTATCCCCTGCCCTTGATGAGTTCTGCCTTCGACTCCTTACAGGGTGCTACGGTGTTCACCAAGCTAGACCTACGCAATGCGTATCACCTGGTCCGGATCAGAGAGGGGGACGAGTGGTTGACGGGTTTCAATACACCGATGGGTCACCGAGTATCAGGTGATGCCGTTTGGACTGACCAATGCTCCAGCGGTATTCCAGAGTATGGTGAACGACGTCCTGAGAGATATGGATTGGTCTCTTCGTGTTTGTTTACCTGGATGACATTCTGATCTTTCTCGAAGGAACCTTCCGACCACGTCCAGCATGTCCGGCAGGTTCTGCAGCGATTGTTGGAGAATCGCCTGTTCGTGAAGGCCGAGAAGTGCGAGTTTCACGCCCACACGACATCCTTTCTCGGGTACATCATCTCCAGGGGGAGAGATTAGGATGGACCAGGAGAAGGTTAGAGCGGTTCTGGAATGGGCCCAGCCCGGTACGAGATTGCAGCTCCAGAGATTTTTGGGGTTTGCGAATTTCTACCGCAGATTCATCCGGGATTACAGCCGTGTGGCCGCCTCCATTAACTGCCTTGACTTCCAGTATCAGGACCTTCAAGTGGAATCCGGAGGCGGATCGTATGCTTTCTGGATTTGAAGAGGCGATTCACCAACGCACCGATTCTCTCTCAACCGGACACGGGCCGTCAGTTGCCGTTGAAGTGGGCGGCGTCTGATGTGGGAGTTGGCGCCATCCTGTCGCAGCGATGCTCCACGGACAGTAAACTCCATCCCTGCGCCTACTACTCTCGCCGCCTTTCGCCTGCGGAGAGGAATTACGATGTGGGTAACCGGGAGCTTCGCGGTGAAACTTGCCTTGGAGGAGTGGCGCCACTGGTTGGAGGGGGCGGAGCAACCGCGTTATTGTCTGGACTGACCACAAGAATCTTGCTTACGTGCAATCGGCTAAACGTCTCAACTCCCGTCAGGCCAGGTGGGCGTTGTTTTTCGGACGATTCAAGTTTTTTCTGACGTTCCGACCTGGATCTAAGAACGGCAAGGCGGACGCCTTGTCCCGGATGTTCTCCAAGACGGAGGAGAGTGGGTCCAAGACCGAGACAATTCTCCCCCGGGAACTGCGTCGTGGGAGCAGTTATGTGGAAGATTGAGGAGGAGGGTGCTGGCGGCCCTTCGACTCAGCCCGGTCCCGGTAACGGTCCACCCGGGTCGGTTGTTTGTGCCTGAGTCGGTTCGTCCTGCTGTCTCAAATGGTCCCACGCCAGCAAGATGGCTTGTCACCCGGGCGTGGCTCGGACAATGGCGTTTCTTCGCAGACGTTTTGGTGGCCCGCCATGGCCGAGGATACTCGGGGTTTGTTGCTGCCTGTCCAGTGTGTGCGCAGAATAAGAGTACCAATCGGCCCAGCTCTGGACTACTTCACCCCCTTCCTATTCCCCGGCGACCATGGTCGCATCTGGCCCTGGACTTCGTCACTGGGTTGCCCGGCTTCTGAGGGGAACACGGGCGCTCTGACTATCGTGGACAGATTCAGCAAGTTCGCCCACTTTGTGCCAATTGCCAAGCTTCCCTCTGCCTCGGAGACGTCCGAGATCCTGGTTAGGGAGGTTTCCAGGGTCCACGGTTTGCCCAGTGATATCGCTTTCCGACCGTGGCCCTCAGTTTACCTCTGCTGTCTGGAAGTCCTTCTGTTTGGCCATTGGAGCTACAGTCAGTCTCACATCTGGTTTCACCCCCAATCCAATGGTCAGGCGGAGAGAGCCAACCAGAAGATGGAATCCACGCTACGCTGTCTGGTCTCTTCCAACCCCACCTCCTGGGTCTCTCAGTTGCCTTGGGTTGAGTATGCCCACAATACTCTTCCTACATCTGCCACTGGGATGTCTCCCTTCCAGTGCCTGTATGGCTACCAACCTCCCCTGTTTCCTTCTCAGGAGAAGGAGCTCTCAGTGCCTTCTGTTCAGGCCCATATTCGTGCCCCACGGACCTGGCATCGGGCCAGAAAGGCACTCCTTAGAGTTTCGGACCGGTATCAGCTCCAGGCGAATCGTCGCGGATCCCCGCTCCCACCTATACCATCGGAGATAGGGTTTGGTTGGCCACACGGGATCTTCCGTTACGGACTGAGTCTAGGAAGTTGTTACCGAAGTTCATTGGTCCGTTTGTGGTGGAGAAGGTGATCAATCCAGTGGCAGTTCGACTCAAACTACCGAGGACGCTCAGAGTCCATCCCACCTTTCATGTCTCCTGCCTCAAGCCTGTCTTCCTCAGTCCTCTGTTGCCTCCTCCGCCTCCTCCTCCTCCTCCTCGGATGATCGGAGGTGGTCCTGCCTACACGGTGCGGCGATCATGGATTCCAGACGGCGGGGCCGGGGTTTCCAGTATCTCGTGGACTGGGAGGTATGGCCCTGAGGAGAGGAGTTGGATTCCGCGGCGACAGGTCCTAGATGCGGACCTCATCAGTGACTTCTACCGCCTCCATCCTGGCGCTCCGGGAGTCCGCCCGGTGGCGTTCTCGCCGGAGGGGGGTACTGTAACGATCCCGGCTGTCTGAGTCGGGTCCTGTCTGGTGACTAGTGTTCCTGTTCGTAATCTCCAGTTTCCCGAGGGTCGGGAACGCCTCCGGGAGCGCTCTTGTTTTTCCGCCACCGCATCCCATCAGCAATCTGCACACCTGGTCCTGATCATCACCCTTCTTAGGCTCTGGCCGAACATCCAGTTCCTGCCGGATGGGTAGCCATGAACAGTAGGTGTATCAGAGTATCAGTCCTAGAGCGTCTAGCGTTAGTTTTGTTGTTTGGTACCTTGTTGGTTTATTGTTACTTACCTCCGTGTTTGTTCCATCTGCAGTCACTCGTCCGGAACCTTCACCCTACCTCTGCCTGATGGTCGGCGGCTGCCTGAGCCATCACTGGACCAACAACTGCACCCTCAACAACTCATCCACGCCGCCCGCTCTGTCCCTGGATTATTCTGCACCTTTTGAATCTGTAATAAACCCTCACCTTCGTTCAACTCTCCTTGTCCTGGTCTGCTTCTGGGTTCTGTCTGAGGGAACCGTGACATAGACTGATCATTTCTTTGTCAGTGGGCAAACGTACAAAATCAGCAGGGGATCAAATACTTTTTTCCCCTCACTGTACATGTTGCGATTATATTTTTGTTCAGTATATATTCATTTGTATTTGATTTTGAATAGCCTAGTAATAGGGCATTACCTTTAGCTACAGAATATCTCACCACTTTGCGTTTACATCTTCTCCTCTCTCCCCTTCATTCCTTTCTCCAGCGCGCAGAGAGAGAAATAACCAAACCAGCGGGAAAGCGGCCTCCATTCACTATTCAAGTGCATTTGGATGGCATGACTTTTTTCCCCTGCCCCTGTTCCTGTCCATTTGATAAAGTGTCATTCTAAATGGAAACTAATTTTACATAACAGTAAAGACAAGATTACATTTAGAATAGTGAAAATATGATCACTCGATGAGAGAACAGCGTGTGCAGCCTGAGGCAAGGAACAGAGCGCAAGCTTTTTTTGCTACTTTCTCAAATCATCAATACCCTATAGTCGCATCATGCATCCCATATATGTTTTGATTTCTAAGGTTTGTATCAACTAAAGTTGCCAAATAACTCTAAATCTAGTATATAGGACCTGTTTCAAATGAACACTTTTACGCTCAACATAGCCACTTCAAATGCGCACTCGCTCCGGAATGGGAAAAATATCCTTTCTATTTTATTCAGCTAAGTTCAATTATATTCTTCTTACTATAAAATAACATAATATAAAATAATGGCACGGGACTTATAAGCATATCTAGTCTGCTAAATGAACAAGCCTACAGCCTATGGCATGGTACATAGACAGATAACATACAGTAGACCAACTCATATTCTGTTCTTCTGAAATACATTTTCTTCATATCATAATTTTTCTTTAGACCTGCCTAAAATAAATAATGGATTTATTGTTATGGTGTATATTAAATTGATTTATTCAACTTTTTTTAAAATGTATATGTCCCATGAGCAGCTTGTATGCATGGTAGCCTGGAGATGTTAATTAACGGTCAATTACCATGAGACCGGCAGTCTTTTGCATGACAACGACCGGCTGACAAAATGTCATGACCGCCACAGCCCTACTTGAACCTGCCAGCATTCCCATCACATCTCCCCATCCCCACCCCTCTTTCTCCTTCTGAAGGTCTAGCCAGGTTTGCGTGGTTGAACGAGACCCTGGATGAAGCGAGTACTCTACTGTGTGGTCACATGGGCATCCTGATGGCTGTTCAGCTGGACAAAGACAAACCCAGTGGCTTTAGCTACAGGGTCATCGAGATAGACCACCTCATAACGGTACAGACCACCGGCCTGTTCAGTAGGGAGATTTTTCTTTGAAACACATAGGCACTATTCCACACTGAACAGGACCCAGTTAGGGTAGACACTGCCCTCAGACTAGTTAGTTAACCCAGAAGTAAAATCTTGCGTAATTTGGTCAGCTGCTTGATTCACTTCTGGTTCTGTATGTGTTTGAAATTGAGAGTTCCGGCGGTTTGCGAAGTCTCCACCCTCG
Organism: Coregonus clupeaformis; assembly: GCF_020615455.1. NCBI lineage: Eukaryota > Metazoa > Chordata > Actinopteri > Salmoniformes > Salmonidae > Coregonus > Coregonus clupeaformis. The sequence goes on along the minus strand of NC_059211.1, from coordinate 59,693,280 downwards.
CAAAAGGAAACACTCAGCCAAAGCCCCGCCCCTTCCGATCTGCATGGGCACACGCACAAAGTACTTGAAGCCAAGCAGTTTAAGCACCGCCTTCGCCCAATCCTGATAAGTCTGTATAACCAGTGACAAAACCCAAAGACCGGAACTACTGCAACTCGTTATCTCACGCATCCCATTCAGTCCCGGCAGATTCTTCGGTCTACCCGCAGAATCTGCCCACAGGAGATTATCCTCAGACAGACCACAGAAGGCATAAGAATCGGGTTACTGCAGTTTGTGACAACTGTTGATGTAAAAATGGCTTTCATAGCTCATCATCGATTGTCTATACTGGCCATTAAGATATTCTCCTGTCTGTCAGGCCCGTTGCAGACAGACAGTGATGACTTGGTTTTTAACCTACTGTGCGTTTGTGTCCCAATAGAAACATGAGATGGGTTTTGACAAACCCCTGGCCCTTCAGTACACCACAGACCACACAGTCCTGCTCCACGAGCACGCTGTCATCAATGACCATGCTAATGAAAACAACCGCCAGCGCAGGAACAACCCTCTCACCGTGGCACCCGCCAGCCTCTTCTCACCTGACCACGTGGGAAAGGTCATCTACTTCAGGTGGGTGGGGTACTCTATCCCTAGGCTCTCCCTACTCCCCATTTCCTTTTCACCTGTTCAATACTATCCTCAACCATACATTCACCTCTCACATGTTCCAAATCTCTTAAACCTGTCATCTTGTGGATATTTTGAACTGTTAGACACTTGTTTCTTATCTACATGTAATATTGACTTCCTTATCTACATTGACTTCCTTATCTAATATTGACTTTCTTATCTAATATTGACTTTCTTATCTAATATTGACTTTCTTATCTAATATTGAGTATCTTTATACAGTGGGGAAAAAAAGTATTTAGTCAGCCACCAATTGTGCAAGTTCTCCCACTTAAAAAGATGAGAGAGGCCTGTAATTTTCATCATAGGTACACGTCAACTATGACAGACAAATTGAGGAAAAAAAATCCAGAAAATCCCATTGTAGGATTTTTAATGAATTTATTTGCAAATTATGGTGGAAAATAAGTATTTGGTCACCTACAAACAAGCAAGATTTCCTCTGTCCTCCACTCGTTACCTGTATTAATGGCACCTGTTTTAACTTGTTATCAGTATAAAAGACACCTGTCCACAACGTCAAACAGTCACACTCCAAATTTCACAATGGCCAAGACCAAAGAGCTGTCAAAGGACACCAGAAACTAAATTGTAGACCTGCACCAGGCTGGGAAGACTGAATCTGCAATAGGTAAGCAGCTTGGTTTGAAGAAATCAACTGTGGGAGCAATTGTTAGGAAATGGAAGACATACAAGACCACTGATAATCTCCCTCGATCTGGGGCTCCACGCAAGATCTCACCCCGTGGGGTCAAAATGATCACAAGAACGGTGAGCAAAAATCCCAGAACCACACGGGGGGACCTAGTGAATGACCTGCAGAGAGCTGGGACCAAAGTAACAAAGCCAACCATCAGTAACACACTACGCCGCCAGGGACTCAAATCCTGCAATGCGAGACGTGTCCCCCTGCTTAAGCCAGTACATGTCCAGGCCCGTCTGAAGTGCATTTGGATGATCCAGAAGAGGATTGGGAGAATGTCATATGGTCAGATGAAACCAAAATATAACTTTTTGGTAAAAACTCAACTCGTCGTGTTTGGAGGACAAAGAATGCTGAGTTGCATCCAAAGAACACCATACCTACTGTGAAGCATGGGGTTGGAAACATCATGTTTTGGGGCTGTTTTTCTGCAAAGGGACCAGGACGACTGATCCGTGTAAAGGAAAGAATGAATGGGGCCAGTATCGTGAGATTTTGAGTGAAACCCTCCTTCCATCAGCAAGGGCATTGAAGATGAAACGTGGCTGGGTCTTTCAGCATGACAATGATCCCAAACACACCGCCCGGGCAACGAAGGAGTGGCTTCGTAAGAAGCATTTCAAGGTCCTGGAGTGGCCTAGCCAGTCTCCAGATCTCAACCCCATAGAAAATCTTTGGAGGGAGTTGAAAGTCTGTGTTGCCCAGCGACAGCCCCAAAACATCACTGCTCTAGAGGAGATCTGCATGGAGGAATGGGCCAAAATACCAGCAACGGTGTGTGAAAACCTTGTGAAGACTTACAGAAAACGTTTGACCTGTGTCATTGCCAACAAACGGTATATAACAAAGTATTGAGAAACTTTTGTTATTGACCAAATACTTATTTTCCACCATCATATGCCAATAAATTCATAAAAAATCCTACAATGTGATTTTCTGGAAAAAAAATGCTCATTTTGTCTGTCATAGTTGACGTGTACCTATGATGAAAATTACAGGCCTCTCTCATCTTTTTAAGTGGGAGAACTTGCACAATTGGTGGCTGACTAAATACTTTTTTTCCCCACTGTATCTTTGTATTGTCTTAGTAAATGCCATCAGTGTCCTCCAGATGTGTGTTTAATAAAATGAGGCTTTGTGCATATGTGTGGTGTGCGTGTGTGCATGTCCATACATGTCTGTGTGTGTGTTCTCCCTCAGTGACGGTGGGATGGTGGTGATCACAGAGGTGTTCCGGACTCACTATCGGAGGGGGTTCTCCGGGGTCGTCGTCGGGGAGATCCTGGAGCCAATCAAAGGAGCCAGCCTGAATGCGGAGCCTATGCAGTCATATGACCTGTTGGTGAAGAAGGAGGAGCCCGAGGGGCTCATTGTTACACTGCAGCTCAAAGACCTAGGTAACTGGAAAGAAAGATAGAATCAACTGACTTTTTAGTTAATTTACATTTAGTGATTCCCAAACTTATTTTGTGCTGCTTACTAGCCCCGAAATTCAAACAGAATCATGCTACGTTTCAGGTATTTTCCTATCTTTCCAAGTAAATTAATGTAATATTTCTAGCTATGATCTCAATCTCTCGTCATGAGTCTTAAGACACGATCCAAAATAAATCAGCCACTACTCACAACTCATAGCTTTTGTTTACCCGGCCCACTGCTGTTTCTCCTGAGGCAAACTATGAGCTGCCTGACTTGCCAGATCCATTTAAAGGAAGAATCAATTTAAGTGTGCACACTTGAAGTTAGGATTCCTTGGATGATAACGCTATCATTCTTCTGTGGTAAACAATGAGCTGCCTGCCTTAGTCAACCCTGCTGCTGTTTCTGCTGCGTAAACTCTGAGCTGTACTGTCCTGTCCTGTCCTGTCTTGTCCAGATCCGTCCCAGGGGTTTAATCTGTCCCACATGGGGAAGGCTGTGGTAGCGCCAGGCTTCAGCAGTTACCTCATCACAGGGCTGCTGCCCAGCGGCAGTGCCCTGGCCAAACCCACCATGCCAGCCCTAGTGCTCCCCCTGACCAGCCACCGGGCAGGAGAGTGGCTGCTCTTCCACTCTGCAGGTTGCTGTGTTTATTGTGTGTTATTAAATATGCAAGGATTTTTTATGTGTATTGTTGTTGTACTCACCTGAGGTAACTCTATGGGCTGGTTTCCCGTACACAGATTAAGCCTGGTCCTGGACTAAAAAGTATGCTTAATAGAGATTCTCCACTGAAAGTGCTTCTTAATCCAAGATCTGGGAAACCAACCCTATATGTATTTTAAATGTGTGAAATAAATCCATCCATCCATTTATTCATCTAGGCCTGGGGAGCTGGGGGATGAAGGAGGGGCCATGTCGTCACGCCCTGCAGTCATTGAACGGTGTGAGGAATAACGCTCTGGTGAGGATCAACGTCAGAGAAGCGCTCAACTTCACCTTCAAGGCCTTCATGTCCGACTACTGTGAGTAGTGGTGGTGTGGGGGTTGAAGTGTGTGGTGTCTGGGTTATTACTAATTACTATTGACTTTGTATCACTGTCTACATTCTTTTGAAAGGGTAATCTATAGTTAAAGATCGAAATCCGCATTAGGGGAACAGCGCCACTGTTCGCCTCCAGCACCTTTGTTATTGTTTTGTTGTTGAAACTGAGGAGAGGAGGCTTCGGCAGCATGGTCATTTTGTATTTAATTATTCTGCTGTTCTATCACTTGTGTGCAATGATGTCTGAGGGGAGAACAAACAGTTTGTTTTTGCAGTAACTTCTTTGTTGTTGTAATATCCCAAACAGTTTCACCACTTAAGGATTCCAGCTTTAATGCTCTCGTTCTCACAAAATCCCTGTGTGTGTGTGTGTGTGTGTGTGTGTGTGTGTGTGTGTGTGTGTGTGTGTGTGTGTGTGTGTGTGTGTGTGTGTGTGTGTGTGTGTGTGTGTGTGTGTGTGTGTGTGTGTGTGTGCGCAGCTCTGTCCATGGTGTACCATAAGAAGTTCATGCGTGTGGTTCTGACCAACCCTCTGGCCATCCGAGTCACAGCCAGACACTCCTGGGACGACACCAACAACCACATGCTCACCCTCACCGCCTTCAGTCACCTCTGCAAGAAGGTATACCTCCAATACTCCATATCACCCTCATATCATCCTTGAGTTTGTCTATATAGACTAATAATAACATGAAAGCATTTTGTAGTTACATACAGTATATCAGGGTATAGGTCAATTCCATTTCAATTCACTCATTTCTGGAAGTGGACTGAAATTCCATTAATTTTTTTATTGAAAGAATTGGAATTGGAATTCCATTTTACTTCCTGAATTGACTGAATTAAAATGGAACCCCAACCCGGCTGATTGCAGTTGTCTGAAGTGTGTTCCTCCATTGTGTTGTATTATCTTTGCCTCTGCCCCTAGGCAACCACCACAGTAATGGTATACATCCCAGAAGCCTCTCTGTTGTGTAGGTCCTCCTCCTTCACCTTCACGCTACAGAACTCCTGCCCTGAGGGACTCCAAATCATCTATGTCTCCCAACAGCCAATCAGTGATCACGAATGGATCTACACAGATCCAGTAGATCACATGGACAACAAGAGGCTTTTCAACCTGCCTGTGAGAGATAGAGATACACTGGGTTACAGGCATGCGATCGATGTTTGATTAGTTGACCTGTGTGCAGATAATGAGATGTGTGTGCGTGCTTCAGGTGAACTACCGGCCTCCCTCCCAGCTAGGTGTTTCAATCCCGACCACAGACAACATCTATAACGCTGACCCAAGTCAGCCCCGCCCCAGACAGCACTACCCCATCTCCAAGGTGAGCACAGGTCACAAGGTTCATACACGCCAGCACCACCTTGTCTCCAAGGTGAGCAAGTCTTTAATGTTTGTGCAGTGTAACTTAACTAAGTGTCTATATGTACTTCTGTGTTGTGTAAGCTGTGATACTTATTCAGAGTGTTTGGGGTAACAAATTGTGTGCCTTCCTCCAGGACTCTGGTCGGTATAAGCAGTGTGCAGGGAAAAGGTCAGCAGAGGAATGTGGCTGTACAGACGGACTGAAAGTCTCTCCTCTAGCCATCAACTCTGACTGCAGACAGAGGGTACACATCAGCATCAGTGTTATCAATCATCAATGTCTTCCAAAAACAAAAAATTGACATATACATAAAATATTGTAACATTTTATAGCACAAAACAATATTGAATATGCTATACACTCTGTGGAATATATTAAAGTATTGTCTTAATGAAATTGTGCATTCTGCATAATTCAGTCTTGTCGACTGCGAGAACGAATGAAATCAGATCAAAATCGTATATTGGTTTTAAAAAGCCCCTTTAGTCTCTCCCACGTCCTCTGTGTTGTACTGTACAGTCGTGGTCAAACGTTTTGAGAATGACACAAATACTCATTTTCACAAAGTCTGCTGCCTCAGTTTTGATGATGGCAATTTGCATATACTCCAGAATGTCATGAAGAGTGATCAGATGAATTGCAATTAATTGCAAAGTCCCTCTTTTCCATGAAAATGAACTTAATCCCAAAAAAAACATTTCCACTGCATTTCAGCCCTGCCACAAAAGGACCAGCTGCCATCATGTCAGTGATTCTCTCGTTAACACAGGTGAGAGTGTTGACGAGGACAAGGCTGGAGATCACTCTGTCATGCTGATTGAGTTAGAATAACAGACTGGAAGCTTTAAAAGGAGGGTGGTGCTTGAAATCATTGTTCTTCCTCTGTTAACCATGGTTACCTGCAAGGAAACACGTGCCGTCATCATTGCTTTGCACAAAAAGGCCTTCACAGTCAAGGATATTGCTGCTAGTAAGATTGCACCTAAATCAACCATTTTTCGGATCATCAAGAACTTCAAGGAGAGAGGTTCAATTGTTGTGAAGAAGGCATCAGGGCGCCCAAGAAAGTCCAGCAAGCGCCAGGACCGTTTCTTAAAGTTGATTCAGCTGCGGGATCGGGGCACCACCAGTGCAGAGCTTGCTCAGGAATGGCAGCAGGCAGGTGTGAGTGCATCTGCACGCACAGTGAGGCGAAGACTTTTGGAGGATGGCCTGGTGTCAAGAAGGGCAGCAAAGAAGCCACTTCTCTCCAGGAAAAACATCAGGGACAGACTGATATTCTGCAAAAGGTACAGGGATTGGACTGCTGAGGACTCGGGTAAAGTCATTCATGTGTGGGGTTTCTTCTCAGCCAAGGGAGTGGGCTCACTCACATTTTTTCCTAAGAACACAGCCATGAATAAAGAATGGTACCAACACATCCTCAGAGAGCAACTTCCCCCAACCATCCAAGAACAGTTTGGTGACGACCAATGCCTTTTCCAGCATGATGGAGCACCTTGTCATAAGGCAAAAGTGATAACTAAGTGGCTCGGGGAACAAAACATTGAAATGTTGGGTCCATGGCCAGGAAACTCCCCAGACCTTAATCCCATTGAGAACTTGTGGTCGATCCTCAAGAGGCGGGTGGACAAACAAAAACCCACAAATTCTGACAAACTCCAAGCATTGATTATGCAAGAATGGGCTGCCATCAGTCAGGATGTGACCCAGAAGTTAATTGACAGCATGCCAGGGCGGATTGCAGAGGTCTTGAAAAAGAAGGGTCAACACTGCAAATATTGACTCTTTGCATAAACTTAATGTAATTGTCAATAAAAGCTTTTGACACTTATGGAATGCTTGTAATTATACTTCATTATACCATAGTAACATCTGACAAAAATATCTCATAACACTGAAGCAGCGAACTTTGTGAAGACCAATACTTGTGTCATTCTCAAAACTTTTGACCACGACTGTAGGTGCTGAGGCTAACGTTTCCTGTGACTGACTTCAACATCACCCTGTTCCTGAGGAGAACCAATCATGCTGACCGCCCGCTCTGCTCTCCGTACTTTGTTACTGTCACAGAGGTCAACAACCGGACCAGCTGGAAGGTCACAGGTCAGTCTCATTCCAGAAGGCTTTGCAATGATATTCGTATACTGATGTTAGTATAGTGATCATATATGGATGTTTTTAAAGACGGAATCAGCATTAGGGGAAACAGCGCCACTGTTCGCCCCAGCACCTTTGTTATTGTTTTTGTTTTGTGGACGAAACGGAGGCGAGGTGCGTTGTGTAAAAACAATATGCTGTACATATTCTGCTGTTCTATCACGCGTGCAATGTGTCTGAGTGGAAAAATACAGTGTTCGTTGTTTGCAGTAACTTCTTTGTTGTTGTAATATCCCAAACGGATGTGGCGGTTTCACCATTAAGGATTCCAGCTTTAAAATGTGAAAAATACAGATTTTCTGTCATCTTTTCAACCAGAAAAACTGATTTCAACCAGAAAGGGGTGTGATTACGACTTCCAATGCAAAATGTTGCCTGGTGGGCAGGTCTCTAGTACACTATAGTGAAACACACATTCTCTGTTGTTAACCCGTCTTTTCCCATCCTTTGTGTTCGTAGGGACCCATGCAACCCCCACAATGGACAGGATGAGACAATATCTTAAAGACAGTCTAGAAAACAATCTCTACAACCCTGAGGGACTGCAGATCAGCCTTTATGTAAGTCATCTACAGTCTCCCTGACTATATGAAATGTTCATAAATTGTAAAACAGTTGAGTGTAATCTGTATACATCTGCATAGAAATACTGTCATTTCAGTCATGTGAATTGTGCTATGAAATAGCAGTTTCCATCTGAGTTTTCATTATGACAATGTTATAAATATAATATTTTCCCAACCCAACAACTACCACCATTATTCTCCACAGGGCTCTGAGCTTTTCCACTTCCGTATCTCTGTCATCCCTGGAGTTGTGTTGTGTGACCTGGTGGAGGAGGTACAGGTGAGGGATCCTATAGCTTTTACACTCAAGTCAGTAACTCATAAAAAAGAAGAACATGACAACCCCCGGCCCTCACCAATTTCTCTCCTTCCTTGCTCTCTCTCCCCCTTTCTCTCTCTCTTCCTATACGGGTAGATCTACGTAGATGAGCCTCCGTTGGCGTTCCCAACCCAACACCTCGTCAACAACATGGCAGCCATCATCCTGGGAGGCCTGCTGCTCTTCGGCTTCCTGCTCATATACAACGGCGTTGCCATGCCAACCAAGAGGAGCATCAAAACCCTCCTCAAGAAACGCAAGCCCACCATCTCGCCAACCAGAACCCCGACCTCTACCACGATACAGCAACACGAGTAGGACTTTACAGTTTGGCATCGTAAGAGTGTGTTCTACATTTGTACGTTCCATTTTTAACCTTTTAACCTAAGTATGAGATGTAAATGTTTTTATTGTTCAGATTGTTCCTTTTTTCAAATGTGTGTCCTATGAAATTTATATTTGGGAAAGATTGAAAGAAACTAGCAAAGATGAAAAGGTACAAATTAAAGGAAAAACACATGCTCAGAGTGAGTTTTATTGGTTGCTGCTGTGTTTTCAAAGAAAATACAAACTGTAAAAAAAAATTGGAGCAAAAAGTAGACCCGGATTTGTTGCCATTAGGAATTTGTCAGATACTACTACATTATATTCTGGTAGGTTGTACCACATAATATCTCTGGCCTGTAGGCGTAGTCAGGGAAGGATCCATAAAGAAAACACGTCACTCATAGATGTGACTAGGTAGTAACCCGTATTAAAGTGGAACGATGCATAGGAGCAGCTATCAGCAATAAACGGGAAAAACAAAGGGGACGTAGCAGACGTGATATTTAATTTTAAAATTGGTTACAATTAGGTTAAGGTATGGGTTAAGGTAAGGGTCAATTTTAGATTTTGGCTAGTCGGCCTCTCAAACCAATGATCTATTATATTGTCAAGATAGTCGAGTGACCACTCTAACATTGGAAATACATGTCCTTAAAGATGGAAGCACTGTACTGTCTTTGATGGAAGGTAGGCCAAAGGAGTCGAGATCAGGTGGGACTATTCTAGCCAATGAGAGGGCAGATATGCGTGTGAACAAAAGGCACAACTCTGATATAAAGTTGTTGTTTTTTCAAAGTTGGCGAAATGCCACATGCATTCACTTACAGTGGCTTGCGAAAGTATTCACCTCCCTTGGCATTTTTCCTATTTTGTTGCCTTACAACCTGGAATTAAAATTGATTTTAGGTGGTTTGTATCATTTGATTTACACAACATGCCTACCACTTTGAATATGCAAAATATTTTTTCTTGTGAAACAAACAACAAATAAGACAAAAAAAAAACAGAAAACTTGAGCGTGCATAACTATTCACCCCCCCAAAGTCAATACTTTGTAGAGCCACCTTTTGCAGCAATTACAGCTGCAAGTCTCTTGGGGTATGTCTATAAGCTTGGCACATCTAGCCACTGAGATTTTTGCCCATTCTTCAAGGCAAAACTGCTCCAGCTCCTTCAAGTTGGATGGGTTCCGCTGGTGTACAGCAATCTTTAAGTCATACCACAGATTCTCAATTGGAGTGAGGTCTGGGCTTTGACTAGGCCATTCCAAGATATTTAAATGTTTCCCCTTAAACCACTTGTTGCTTTAGCAGTATGCTTAGGGTCATTGTCCTGCTGGAAGGTGAACCTCCGTCCCAGTCTCAAATCTCTGGAAGACTGAAACAGGTTTCCCTCAATAATTTCCCTGTATTTAGCGCCATCCATCATTCCTTCAATTCTGACCAGTTTCCCATGTGCCGATGAAAAACATCCCCACAGCATGATGCTGCCACCACCATGCTTCACTGTGGGGATGGTGTTCTCGGGGTGATGGGAGGTGTTGGGTTTGCGCCAGACATAGCGTTTTCCTTGATGGCCAAAAAGCAAAATTTTAGTAATCTGACCAGAGTACCTTCTTCCGTATGTTTGGGGAGTTTCCCACATGCCTTTTGGCGAACACCAAACGTGTTTGCTTATTTTTGTTCTTTAAGCAATGGCTTTTTTCTGGCCACTCTTCCGTAAAGCCCAGCTCTGTGGAGTGTACGGCTTAAAGTGGTCCTATGGACAGATACTCCAATCTCCGCTGTGGAGCTTTGCAGCTCCTTCAGGGTTATCTTTGGTCTCTTTGTTGCCTCTCTGATTAGTGCCCTCCTTGCCTGGTCCGTGAGTTTTGGTGGGCGACCCTCTCTTGGCAGGTTTGTTGTGGTGCCATATTCTTTCAATTTTTTAATAATGGATTTAATGGTGCTCCGTGGGATGTTCAAAGTTTAGGATTTTTTTTATAACCCAACCCTGTACTGTACTTCTCCACAACGTTGTCCCTGACCTGTTTGGAGAGCTTCTTGGTCTTCATGGTGCTGCTTGCTTGGTGGTGCCCCTTGCTTAGTGGTGTTGCAGACTCTGGGGCCTTTCAGAACAGGTGTATATATACTGAGATCATGTGACAGATCATGTGACACTTAGATTGCACACAGGTGGACTTTATTTAACTAATTCTTTGACTTCTGAAGGTAATTGGTTGCACCAGATCTTATTTAGGGGCTTCATAGCAAAGGGGGTGAATACATATGCACGCACCACTTTTCCGTTATTTATTGTTTTGAATTTTTGAAACAAGTTATTTTTTTTATTTCACTTCACCAATTTTGACTATTTTGTGTATGTCCATTACATGAAATCCAAATAAAAATCCATTTAAATTATAGGTTGTAATGCAACAAAATAGGAAAAACGCAAAGGGGGATGAATACTTTTGCAAGGCACTGTGTATCAGTGCATTCGTAACAACCTAACCATTCCGAAACTTCTATTCGATCAAATAAGCCTCATGTAGCAAATTAGCAATTAAAGTTTTTGTTGACCAAATTCGACTCTCATTGTCCTCCATACAAAAATTCCTCACTTTGTGGTCTTACTTTTGTGGACAGATTTTGGGCAGAGTAAACCCTCTTGCTTCGTCTCTTCCTCTCTGCTCAAACTCATGATGTTAGCCCGGTTGGCATCAACTGTCTGTGCTCCCATTGGTCATCCTGAGTTGTTCCAGCTCCTCCTCCAGGCTTCTAATTCGCTGCAGGAGTTCGGCCCTGTCCTTCTGTGCCCTGAGCTCCGCCTGCCGCTTTGCATCCTGGATCTTCCTCTCATACCAGTACTCCAGCTGAGTGGACACTGTCTCAAAGAACCTTTGGGTCACCTGCAACAAAGATACATGAAGTTAGTGAAGAATAAGTTACCCCTTCCCCACACACAACCCCTTCCCAGAATCCCAGTGAAAAGGAATCATTGGTCCACATAGCCCAATGTGAAGCCATTGACATAGTATTCACCACAGCTATCTTGTCATCAGTTACCTCCATGGCGTGTAGGTTGTTTCTCTCCTGGCTGAATGTGGGCTCAGGGGGTCTGTCCACGAAGAACTCCAGGGTCCTGGTCCCGACGCTGGGTGGTCTTATCAGGCCGCGCGTCCTGATCCGGTCCCGGAGGTGCTTCCTGTGGTGCCAGCCATGGCTGTCCTGGCCCCGTTCCTGCTTCCAGTCGCTGGTGGGAGACTGGCTGCTGCTGACACTCCTGGAGCAGCCCTCCCAGATCAGCCCCGGAATGTGATTGTCGTGCAGTTCTGGATGCTGCCACCTGGTGGCGGTAGAGCTCAGGAGGATTCTTGGGTGATGGTGGTGAGCTGGCAGAGGGAGAAGAGTAGTGTTCTGGTAGTCATCTGAGAAGAGAAGAACGAGAAATGGAGAAGCTTGTTTTTCAAGCTTGTGCGTTTTCTAAATCAGAGGTGTAGGACCTAGACCTACTGTCAACCCCACAACTTCATCACCAAAAATTTGGGGATGAGGTTAAACAAATCCTTACTTTAGAAATCCGATGGGACTTTTTTTGGGAGATTTTGACTTTATTCCTGGAACCACCCTCCAATGTCTCATCATCATTATCATCATCATGCTCCTCCTAACACCCACCTGGCGATCTGTCCAGCTTCAGCTCAAAGTACTTCCTGGCCGACCCCTGACCCTGGCCCTGCTCCTGCTCCATCGCCAGGCTGGGTGGTGCATTGTGGGTGGTAGAGGGCGAGGGTGAGGGGCATGGCAGCAGGTTGACGTAGGTGGCCAGAGAGCTGCTGCTGTCCCCAGAGAAGACAGAGAGCAGGGGGAGGCACTCTGAGCCTCCATCGTCCCCCACAGACTGCTCCACAGATGGGGAGGGGAGCAGCTTGTAGTACTGGGGGTCGGCTGGGAGGTGGAGGTCCATATCCTGGATCTGAGTCATGCACCACCTCTTCAGCTCCTGGGTCGCTGCTGCCTGCTTGGGGTGTGAGCAACCAGAGAGACAAATTGGGTGCCTTCTGAGTAGTGTAACTTTTGATTTCACCTAATTTCATTCTGTCATAAAGAGCACATGTTCAACTTCATAAAAAAACGATTTTTCCCATCTCAAGGTTAAATAAGAAAATTACTATAGTAAGTGCCTATGGAGTGCCAAATAAAGTAACGGTTGACTGTAACATGGTTGACGATTTCATGTTGAAACTGCCATAAATCCCCTTGTGATGGGGAATGGAAGTTTGTTGTGTGCAACAGGGAGACAATTGAAAGTAAGCTTCACCCAAAATGTTTTACTGTTAAAACTATCTGGGTAACAGGGTTGTCATGTTATGTTCGACTCACTCACTTTTCCACCACAAAACACCAGAACATGTTCAAAAAGAGTACAACCAGCTCACCTGCTTTTACACTATGGTTTGACTATTAGATGTAAAATTTTTCTTTAGAAAAAAATATTTAAAAAAGGAATAGTTTCACCACATTAAAACGAGAATTCAGTTCACATAAAAGGGTTGACCTTAAAATTAGGGACAGACGTAAAGTGTTTTTTCATATTACAAATTTGATTTATTGAATTCTCCATGTGGTTTATATTAAAAGGCACATCAGTTAATATAACAGGCTTTTAAAATAAAAAAAATGGTGCACAATTTCTGCTTAAAATATCAAAGGGACGCAAAAGGCACTCATTTCGTGGAACAACCCAGGGGTTAGGGCTAGGATTAGGGTCACTGCTGCCTGTTTTGTTTGTGAACAACCAGAGAAAATAGGGGTTAGGGTCACTGCTGCCTGCTTGTTGTGTGAATGAACACCAGAAATACCTATTGTCATGTTTTGAGAGGATGTGGGTTAGTGAAGATGTTAGTGAGAGCTGTTGTGAATCAATTCCAGACTTTATTAAGAAGGGTGAATAAGGCCCTGGTTAAAAGTAGTACACTATATAGGGAATAGAGTGCCATGTGGGACGTAGACAGAAGGTATATAAGGGTGTGGTTGTGCCATGTAATACAATACCTGTCTCCTCTGTGCCTCCTCTCTGCCCTGCGCAGCTCTCTGGTTCATCCTGTAGAGACACTCCATCCTCTCTGCTGCCACCCTCTCCTGGGTCAGCATGTCCAGCACTTTGATCTGATCAACACAACGCCGAACAGCAGCTATCAGTCTAACAGAATTCATGGTTGCGTCTCAAATTGCGGCCTATACCCTATAGTGCACTACTTTTGACCAGGGCCCATAGGGCGCGTTCATAAGTATTGCACTATAGGGGGAATATGGTGATAAAAAAGGGGTTGCTAAAAAACTAAAGTCTGACATTTTAAAGTGGAAATTAGAAACTTTAGAAGCCTTTTAAACCTCAAATATAGACTATAAGGTTTACAGGCTGTATTTGTAGTTTTTCTTTCTAAATGAGACAGAAAATGCCATGTGTGCAACAAAGTTGAATTGAATTGACTGGTAGCAGACAGACCTGGTGTTTGCTCTTGCGGTCCATCCTCCCCAGCCTAGTATTGACTTGCTCCTGAACTGTCAGCATCTGTGTCCTCATCTCCTCTTTAGTGGCCTTCAGCTCTCCATGCAGCCTCTTGATCAGGGGCTTACAGTGGCAGCCATTGGCTGGGGCCTGACCAGGGGACACAGTCATGTATAATTGTGATATTTGTTTTACATCTTTTCTTTGGGTTTCTTTCATAGGTTTCTTTCTAGATCTATTATATTACCACTATCAACAGCAACAAAAACTATTATACTGTACTGTACCACTACTACCACTTCGGTTATGGACACCCCACCCCTAGGGTTGAAACATTTAGATAACTTCAAGAGGCAATAAAAAGGTGGCATGGGAATCCTCTAACTGGGGTTTCACGAAAACCTGAGGATTTTGGGAAATTACCAGAATTTTGCAGCGTAGTGACTGACCTGTTTGACATTGCCGTCCTTGTCGCGGTACAGGGTGTATAGCTGATAGATTTTGCCGTTGTGAGGAGGAGGGACTTCATCATCATGTGTACACAGTCTGCTCTTCCTGTGGAGGTCGGGATGACCGTTCATTCTTCTTCTAGGAGTATCCTCTGCCAAGGCCTAGAAGAAGAAGAATTTATTGTCCATTATCTTGCAAGGAACAGAAATGGTCTTTTTCCTCCCAATCCCCTGAGACACACCCCCAAGCACCTGTTCTTTGAAAAGCTTATTTCTTCTCCTTCTGTGGTAAGGGCTGGTTGGGGTGACTGATGTTTTACTGTAGTGAAGGCGGTGGTGATGATGGTGAGGCAGCCCTGCTCTGTTGAGGCCGGCCCTGCTGGCAATACGCTCACTACTGTGACATGCCTCAGCCATGTACCCACTGTCCTGATGAAGGAAATAGCCAGGAGGAAGAGGTGAAGAATAAGATAACTTTATTGTCCAATTGTACACCAAAGGTCCATGAAGGTTTGACTTCCGCTTTATCCCAACCCAATAACTCAAGAGGCACAAATAACGTGAACATCATATCTAACATTGGGTTAGCATACTGCCGTCTACTGTCATCCATTTTCTACTGGTCAATATACACTGTCTAATGTTACCCCCAGACAGCCTTTACCTTGTTGGGCAGCATTTCTTCCCTGGTGACAGACTGGGTTCTGCGTTCTGCCTTCAGCCGGTTCCTTTTCATCCTCACCGTCCTTCCTCTGGTGAAACAGTGGATCTGACCAAAACACAGGAGAGTAGATAACTAAAGACTAACTATACTGTCTGTTGCTACCTCACAGTCCAGCCAAGGTGCATTAAATGAAGAACAGACTGGATTACAGACTGGAAAAACAGACTACTTTTCGAGGCGATGGGTAATCATCTGCACTCTTTATACTCCTTAATAAACGGTGTCACTCTTGGAGGGAAATGTACGTTTTGATGCCCGAATCAGTTTATAATGTGGATCAGTGTATCATTGGTCTATGTCCAAAGAAACATCTCATGCTGACCTGAGGAGCTCTGGCCAGCAGGAGAGACACGTCTTTGTGGTTGTAGTCTCTGGCCTTGTCCAGGGCAGTCTTCCCTGCCTGGAACAGACAGGGATTCATTGAAAGGCGCATTGCTGACAAGGACCCTGCACTGTTGACACCTTTTAAACGCAATCCCCTGGTCAGAAGTACAGAACTTTATTGTAATAGAGTAGCATTTGAGATGCATCCACTTACGTTGTTTCGTGCGTTGCCGTCAGTCCCTGCCTCCAGGAGGAGCTGAACAGTTTTCTTGTGGTTTAGGGCAGCCGCCACATGGAGAGCAGTGTCCCCTAGCTGGGCACAGGAAACAGACAGGTGACTAAACCCTCCCCTAGCTGGGCACAGGGAAGAGGTGACTATACAGTGAGGGAAAAAAGTATTTGATCCCCTGCAGATTTTGTACGTTTGCCCACTGACAAAGAAATGATCAGTCTATAATTTTAATGGTAGGTTTATTTGAACAGTGAGAGACAGAATAACAACAACAAAATCCAGAAAAACGCATGTCAAAAATGTTATAAATTGATTTGCATTTTAATGAGGGAAATAAGTATTTGACCCCCTCTCAATCAGAAAGATTTCTGGCTCCCAGGTGTCTTTTCTACAGGTAACGAGCTGAGATTAGGAGCACACTCTTAAAGGGAGTGCTCCTAATCTCAGCTTGTTACCTGTATAAAAGACACCTGTTCACATAAGCAATCAATCAATCAGATTCCAAACTCTCCACCATGGCCAAGACCAAAGAGCTCTCCAAGGGACAAGATTGTAGACCTACACAAGGCTGGAATGGGCTACAAGACCATCGCCAAGCAGCTTGGTGAGAAGGTGACAACAGTTGGTGCGATTATTCGCAAATGGAAGAAACACAAAAGACTGTCAATCTCCCTCGGCCTGGGGCTCCATGCAAGATCTCACCTCGTGGAGTTGCAATGATCATGAGAATGGTGAGGAATCAGCCCAGAACTACACGGGAGGATCTTGTCAATGATCACAAGGCAGCTGGGACCATAGTCACCAAGAAAACAATTGGTAACACACTACGCCGTGAAGGACTGCAAGGTCCCCCTGCTCAAGAAAGCACATATACATACCTGTCTGAAGTTTGCCAATGAACATCTGAATGATTCAGAGGAGAACTGGGTGAATGTGTTGTGGTCAGATGAGACCAAAATGGAGCTCTTTGGCATCAACTCAACTCGCCGTGATTGGAGGAGGAGGAATGCTGCCTATGACCCCAAGAACACCATCCCCACCGTCAAACATGGAGGTGGAAACATTATGCTTTGGGGGTGTTTTTCTGCTAAGGGGACAGGACAACTTCACCGCACCAAAGGGACGATGGATGGGGCCATGTACCGTCAAATCTTGGGTGAGAACCTCCTTCCCTCAGCCAGGGCATTGAAAATGGGTCGTGGATGGATATTCCAGCATGACAATGACCCAAAACACACGGCCAAGGCAACAAAGGAGTGGCTCAAGAAGAAGCACATTAAGGTCCTGGAGTGGCCTAGCCAGTCTCCAGACCTTAATCCCATAGAAATTCTGTGGAGGGAGCTGAAGGTTTGAGTTGCCAAACGTCAGGCTCGAAACCTTAATGACTTGGAGAAGATCTGCAAAGAGGAGTGGGACAAAATCCCTCCTGAGATGTGTGCAAACCTGGTGGCCAACTACAAGAAACGTCTGACCTCTCTGATTGCCAACAAGGGTTTTGCCACCAAGTACTAAGTAATGTTTTGCAGAGGGGTCAAATACTTATTTCCCTCATTAAAATGCAAATCAATTTATTACATTTTTGACATGCGTTTTTCTGGATTTTTTTTGTTGTTATTCTGTCTCTCACTGTTGAAATATACCTACCATTAAAATTATAGACTGATCATTTCTTTGTCAGTGGGCAAACGTACAAAATCAGCAGGGGATCAAATACTTTTTTCACTCACTGTAGGTGTGAGAGCAGTCAAAGTAGAAGCTGGGACCTACCTGGTTTTTCTCCGTAACAGAGCATAAGGCGCCCACCAGAATCTTGATCATGGCCAGGTGATTGTAACGTGCTGCCACATGCAGACAGGTGTCCCCCACATTGTTCTTGATGTCGGGTCTGGAGCCTCCCAGCAGCAGCACACGGGCGCTCTTAGCGTTGGCATTCTGACAGGCCAGGTGGAGAGCTGTGTTTCCTGCCTAAGAACAAACACACGTCTTTGTCTCTAACCCCCAAAAGAGCAAGCCTAGTGTGCCAGAACCGAGCCGTCAATGTGAAATATCTGTCGATGTGCCCTTGAGCAAGGCACTTAACCCTAATTTGTTCAAGGGGAACCGTACTACTATGGCTGACCCTGTAAAACAACACTGCACCTATCCCAATTCCAAACGACACCCTATTCATTATAGTGTACTACTTCAAAAGGAGTGCACTACATAGGGAATAGTGTGCAATTTGGGACACACTCTGACAGTGGCATGAAAAACCTCTTAGGCACCAGACAGAATCACATTTCACTCCTAATGCTTTTTACCATAATTTGTCACAGATCTAGACCTACCATATTCAAACTTCGATTGCTATACCTTGTTCCTGGCGTGAACGTCAGCCCCGGCCTTGACCAACAGTTTGACCGACTGACAGAAGCCATGCCACGACACCTCATGGAGCGCTGTGTTGCCATCCTATTAGAAACAGCAAAACGTAAAGCACTGTCAAGCAGTGAAACGTTGATTGTTATTCTAATAATGTAATTTCATTCATATGCCCAGACCAGACCTCATCTAGATTGCTAATACTGTTCAGGTACATTACATTCCTCCCTGTGTTGTGAATGCTTGCATTTTTGGCCCTCTACATTAAATAAAGGAAATGTGACTTTGTCTTTAGACTTGAAGATTCTGTGACATTTCAGTAACGTTGCTTCAGATTCCACAACATTTCATGTGACATTCAGAGGGTGTGTCCCATATGGTAACCTATTCCCATTATAGTGCACTACTTTTGACCAGGGCCCATGGGGACCTATATAGGGAATAGGGTGCCATTCGGGACGGATCAAGTGACCTTCTCTCCCTCACCTTGTCCTGCAGGTCTAGAGCGCAGCCTCCCTTGATGAGCCCATCTATGATATCACTGTTCCCCACCATGGCTGCTCGGTGGAGGGCTGTCTGGTGGCCCCGTGATGACAGAAGGACATAGGCCTGAGCCGCCTCCCTGTCACTCATCACTGCTCACTACTGTCATCACAACACACAGGATACTAACGTTAAACACCCACGTGTACGCGTGGACGCACAAACACATGCATATACATACACACAAATGCATGCACGCACGAGTACACACATCACTACTGTGTAACACAACATACATTACACACTGAGGTTAAAATGATGTAAACTCTATCTCAATCACAAAAATCGTGCATCAACCTCCAACACACAATCTAAGATAAAAAGCCATTAATCTCTATATGCCAAATGAAGTCTGGTATGATCACGTAAAGTTAGTGTAATGGGATGAAAAACAAATCTGGATAACAAAAACATTATCTAATAGTGAATATTATCTGATGTATCAGATCATCAAGAATAATATAATACATAATAATATAATATGCCATTTAGCTTTTATCCAAAGCAACTTACTGTCATGCGTGCATACATTTTTGTGTATGGGTATGATTTCATTGCTGAAATAATAACATCAAGGACAATATCTAATGGTCGATATGATGATTTGATGAAAATATTTCAAATCTAATGGTCAATATTTTGATCTGATCTGTGATCTGAAAGCATTGTCTTACAACATCCAGGATATCCATGTTCCAGCAGGATGTGTCCCAATCCCAGACTGCCCCTTTAAAAAGGTCAGGGTGCAGCGGTCTGCCTGCGCACCTCCTGATGAGAAAAGCCAAGCAACAAACATATGATTGAAGTGGTCAATCCAAATACGTATTATAAAAAAATATATAATATGCCC
The DNA here is from genome assembly GCF_020615455.1 of Coregonus clupeaformis. Lineage (NCBI taxonomy): Eukaryota > Metazoa > Chordata > Actinopteri > Salmoniformes > Salmonidae > Coregonus > Coregonus clupeaformis. The sequence continues at coordinate 59,673,717 of NC_059211.1, read as the reverse complement.
TCCTTACAAAAGGCATTACAGAATTGTAGTAGGCAAATAAACATGGACTGAAATGAGCGCAGCTAGACTAAACTGCAAATAGTCACTCACTCCATTCAACTATAATCTGCTGCCCTCGGACAGAGTGCCGCTGTGTGTGCATGCATGTGCGAGCGTGTGCACATCCACGTGCATTAGTACGTGGTCAGCCAGTATGTGCATTGGTGAGTATGTATTTACATGGTGTGTGTGTATGTTGGTGAGTCTATGTGTGTGTGTCCACGTGTCTACGTACATGGCTATGTGTGTGCCAGCCGGCAGAATTAAAGGCAGTAAACCATCCACAGGGGGGAAGCGGAGGGGGTCCTGCTAGCTGGCTCTGCTATCTATCTGTTACAGTTAAAGGCTGAGAGTGGAGCACAGAGCAGGCAGGGAGCAGAGAAGGATAAACCCTGCCCTGATACTACCACACAACTGCTCTGCCTCCAGTCCACCCAGTCAGGAGAATAAGCTATAGGCACAGAAGTGAATTATATGATCGCTATGGTTATAAACCTGTCGTGATTATAAAATAGATATTACTATTATGCATAGTGTTACCTCATCGATCATTTGACTCGCCCCTGTCATTGTGACCTCATGGTACTCTCCAGTGTGTCCCAAATAGCACCCTATTCCCTTTACAGTGCATGGGGCCCTGGTAAAAATGAGTGCACTATAAAGGGAATATGGTGCCATTTGGAACGCACAACGCAAGGTTCCCCCCATGGCTCAAGCCCTAATTAAAATTATTCTCACATTCTGCATATGTCCTCCATCCGCCTTGGACTATTAGGAGACACCTCCTGGTTGATATTTTCTCCTCTCACTTTCTCTATCCCCCTCCCTACATCGCCTCTCTAACCATCACCCAGTCAGTCAGAGAGTGTGATCAATGTGTGCATCAGATCAGTGCATAAGTGAGATTTACACCACAGAGAGACAGAGCTGAGACAGCAACACATCCATCCATTAATCAAAGGCTTGAAGATAAAGCCTTCCAGTACAGATAGACAGCTAGTTAGAGAGGGAGGCAGAGGAGAGGAAAGGCAGTGACCCCGCTATGGGGCTTTAGCTGTCCTGTTCCAGATGTTGACTTCCTACCACTGCAGCTGTACACAGGGATAGACAGATGGAGGGATGTTGAACTGGTTTCTGCTTTGCTCTGCTGAATGCCTGGAGCTACAGTATGTTGTTCTAGTAATTTCATACAACAAACTGAGTGAAAAGTACATCATCAGCTCTGCTCAGCTGATGTGAGAAGTGTATTTCTTATATCCACAGTCATATTGTCTTTTGCCTTAAAATTAGTAGTTTTGGGTGCAGCGATATGGTATGAAAGTGATGCGTTGTTTTACAGGAAATACCCTTTTGTAGGCTTTTTGAATGGTCTTCAATGGGCAAAAATTTCATAAAAGGCATCTGGCAGAAGTAGATTCATCCACAAACATGAATTTGATGATATAATCGTCAAGCCATTCAAAAGATTAGGGGACAGGACCCGGAAGTATGACGTAGGACGACGTCACTTGCACATCGCAAACCTAAAATTATGCTACCTTGATGATGGCTACTTTGTCCCCCTGGGTGGTGATGTGTTGAGACACATGGTGGACTTGTTGGCCTTTCTAGGAGGCTACGAGGTGCACTTCAGACACTGCCAGGGCCGCAACATACTGATGGCTCATCAAAGACCAACCCTCTGAGCCGAGTTCCTCTCTAGGCTTCTTCCTTCTAGGGAGTTTTTCCTGGCCACTGTGCTTTCGATTCTGCTTTGCTTGCTCTTTGGGGTCTGGACCGGGTTACTGTAAAGCACTTTGTGACTGCTAATGTAAAAATGGCTTGACCTTCTGAGGGAAAGGAAACTCTAAGGAAAGGTTACTACTCCTGCAAGTAGGTTACTTTCTGGTTGACACAGCTACAGCATTTTCATTGGACAGAAGAAAGGTGTTCTGCATTTTCATTGGACAGAAGCAAGGTGTTTAGCGTTTTAATTAGAAAGAAGGAAGGTGGGCGAAGTGACGACAGGCAGTCAGGATTTTTCCTTAGGTCCTCTGTGGTCCCTATAGGAGAGAGAGTAGAAGACATAACCTATTGTGTTAATAGCAAGGTTTACGGTAAGTGGATTTACTGCAAACTTTTTTTTTTTTTTTTTTTTTTTTTTTACTTAGCCAGGATAGTTGCCACTGTTTTTTTTCCCGGGAGTCCTGGAAGAAGTTCACTGAACCACTCTAGGACCTGGCTCCTCTCGCTCTTTCTGTACGTGCCCTCAATAAGACTCCTCTTTAATGCATCCTGATCTCTTTCTGTACGTGGCCTGACTAAACCATAAAGGCTTCCGGCTGGCCGGGGGATATAATGGCCATACAATATAATCCCACCACAGTCAGTCAGATTAAAAATGGTTGCCAGGGAGCATCTGTAATCTGGGAATGTTTGTTAAGGTACCAGAATCAACCCTAGATGATCTGAGTGATAAGGAGATGGTTGTACATTCATCAACACCCCAAACTATCTCTGTCTTTAGTACCCAGTGTTCATAGTGGTGGTACAAATGTTTCTCAACCCAGTCCCTGGGACCACCAGTCATTTCACATCTAACCAAGAGGATCAAGGGTTGTGGTAGAGGACTGAGTTGATAATATAAACATGAATCATTCTTTCCTTCCAGGGAAATGAACAGAGTACATTCTACTGTGTGACTGTAACAAAGCTTGAAATGTCTCCTCCCAAGCCAAAGAATTGCTAGCTTTTCGATGGTGCAGCTGGCTAAGACATTGTCAAGAGGGTGGTCGAGTGTGTTTGTGAGACAGAGGATCTGAGAGCAAGTACCGGTAAGGACGCTATACAGTTAAGCAAGTAGCGTGACGCGTGTTACATGACTGCTAGTATTCCCTGTCTAGCTTTCTAGGTTAACTGTACATATATAATCATTTGGGGGGTGCTTAGATTTGTCCTGTTACACACAACTCCCCCTGAGACACCCGCGCCTGGAGCAATTAGGGTTAACCACCTTGCTCAAGGGCACAGCAACAGAGTTTAGTCAATTTTGGCTCCGGTATTCGAACCAGCAATCTTTTGGTTACTGGCCCAGCGCTCTAACCTCGAGGATACCTGCCGCCACTAATATACAGTGCATTCGGAAAGTATTCAGACCCCTTGACCTTTTCCACATTTTGTTACGTTACACCCTTATTCTAAAATGGATTAAATTGTTTTTTCCCCTCATCAATCTACACACAATACCCCATCATGAAAAAACTTGTTTTTAGAAATGTTTGCAAATGTATTAAAAATAAAACATTTACGTAAGTATTCAGGCCTTTTCCTCAGTACTTTGTTGAAGCACCTTTGGCAGCAATTACAGCCTCAATTCTTCTTGGGTATGACGCTACAAGCTTGGCACATCTGTATTTGGGGAGTTTCTCACATTCTTCTCTGCAGATCCTCTCAAGCTCTGTCAGGTTGGATGGGGAGCAGCACTGCACAGTTATTTTCAGGTCTCTCCAGAGATGTTAGATTGGGTTCAAGTCCGGGCTCTGGCTGGGCCACTCAAGGACATTCAGAGACTTGTCCCGAAGCCACTCCTGCGTCGTCTTGGCTGTGTGCTTAGCATCGTTGTCCTGTTGGAAGGTGAACCTTCACCCCAGTCTGAGGATCTCTCTGTACATTGCTCCATTCATCTTTCCCTCAAACCTGACTAGTCTCCCAGTCACTGCCGCTGAAAAACATCCCCACAGCATGATGCTGCCACCACCATGCTTCACCGTAGGGATGGTGCCAGGTTTCCTCCAGATGTGACACTTGGCATTCAGGCCAAAGGGTTCAATCTTGGTTTCATCAGACCAGAGGATCTTGTTTCTCATGGTCTGAGAGTCCTTTAGGTGCCTTTTGGCAAACTCCAAGCGGGCTGTCATGTGCCTTTTACTGAGGAGTGTCTTCCATCTGGCCACTTTACCATAAAGGCCAGATTGGTGGAGTGCTGCAGAGATGGTTGTCCTTCTGCAAGGTTCTCCCATCTCCACAGAGGAACTCTGGAGCTCTGTCAGAGTGACCATCAGTTTCTTGGTCACCTCCCTGACCAAGGCCCTTCTCCCCTGATTGCTCAGTTTGGTCCGGGCGGCCAGCTCTAGGAAGAGTCTTGGTGGTTCTAAACTTCTTCCATTTAAGAATGATGGAAGCCACTGTGTTCTTGGGGACCTTCAATGCTGCAGACATTTTTTGGTACCCTTCCCCAGATCTGTGCCTCGACACAATCCTGTCTCGGAGATCTAAGGACAATTCCTTCGACCGCATGGCTTGGTTTTTGCTCTGACATGCACTGTCAACTGTGTGGCAGGTGTGTGCCTTTCCAAATCATGTCCAATCAATTGAATTTACCACAGGTGGACTCCAATCAAGTTGTAGAAACATCTCAAGGATGATCAATGGAAACAGGATGCACCTGTCGCTTTGTCATTATGGGGTATTGTGTGTAGATTGATGAGGGAAAAAAATTATTTAGAATAAGGCTGTAACGTAACAAAATGTGGAAAAAGTGAAGGGATCTGAATACTTTCCGAATGCACTGTATAAAGCTTCCTCTCACAATGTAATCAACTCAGGAGTGATTGGTTATGATGGCAGATGAAATTAAATAGGTTTAAAGCAAAAGACTGGGAGAAAAGCTGCTTATATTGAATGGCATGAACTGCTATTAGCCCGAGTAAGCATTTGCTGTCACTGTCTCCACTAAGCAATTGAGAAGAGTCTTTCTCAAAAGATTAGTGAAGACTTCACTGAGCATTTGAAAATATGTTAATGCAGCATTAAGGTCATATAGAGAGAGATGACACAACCCGCCCCTGCCCCCTCCCACACACATACCCACACACACACACACACTGAGGTCATTCACTCTCCTAACACACACCTGATGTCTTACCACGCCAGCCCAGCAGTCCCAGGAGTAGAGGTTCTGGATGAGGAGGGGCAGACCTTTATACCCAGTTCAGTGAACACCATAGGCTAACACAGATTAGCCAAGGGATTGCTATCAGTATCTATACAAATGTGCCAAATTGCTGCTTTGGCAGTGGCAATGGCTCACTAAACATAGGTTACATCAGATAAATACATAAGAGTGTTCCATAATTAACAAAACCGTGACATTTTACATAAGATTTTGAAGTATGTTTGGGCTTAGTAATACCCTATTTTCTTTACAAGTGATTACAAATAGAGGTGGAGTAATGGTAAAGAAATACTACTTAAACCAAAATTAAATAGGTCAACTCGTCTTAATAGGTAAACTCAGTGCAGTGCAATCATCCTGTCCACTTTTCATCCAGCTAGGATCGCTCCACAAGTAAATATGTAATTTGAAAATACTCCTAAATGAGACAGCCTCTATAAATAAAGGATAAATAAATACAAAGACTGAACAAACATATCCAACATGATTTGTGAGAAGAAAAGCAGTTTACTCACTGTGTCCCTGGACCCCTCGGCGTCAGTGTGTCCTAGAGTTTAACCCAGCTGCTCTGGAGTAGAGCATCAGCTGCATGCTTCCTGAGTGAGAGAGAGAGAGAGAGAGAGATAATGGGAGAAAGAAAGAAGAGAGAGAGAGGGGAGAGAGAGAGAAAGAGAGAGAGATAGAGAGGGTTATCACACTGTCAAGGCAGTATAGTTCTCACTCTCTCAGCTGTAACTCTACTATACCCCTTATTACACCCCATCTCATACCATATCACAATGGATTTAGTTTAATCACACGCTTGTATATGTGGAGTGCCATGACAGATTAACACAGATATACCGGGCGGTACGCTCGCCTGTCAACATTATTGTCTGAGACATCACATTCTCTGCAGCTATCTGGGCAGGGAGTGATGTATCATCGCTCTCAGGGGCGGACTGGGACACATTCAGCCCTGGCATTTTACGCACACCAGCCACATCACCGCGCGCAATCTCCTCTCTTGTCACTCGGTCTGTCTTTGCTTTTCCTTGTGCTCCTCTGTTGTCGCTGTCTGTCTGTCAAGCTGTCTGTCACTCCTAAGTGTTAATTTCTATTATATATCGAGCCATTTTAAGGAACTTGCAGTACATCTGTGTCTCTCTGTTTTTTCTTCCTACCTCCACTGCACTCACCTGTGAGCTGTCTCTGCTAAGCATCCTTTCCCACAGCACTGTTACCAGAAGACCAGGGGACCACACTTCCTGAATGAAAAAACATTTATAAGATCAAGAAGAAAATTACTGAATAAATGCCTAATAGATGACCATTGGCTCATAATACCTTATAAAAGCCTAACTATTTATATTGCATATTATTGCCTGGCTTTCATAAATGTACCCCCCTATCCAAAAGGGTTAATTACTATTACATACATAATATAGAACCAAAATATTAAGACCAACTGGCAGTACATGTGTGTCAGTGTGTGTCTCTCTCTCGCTCTGTTTTCTTCCTACCTCCACTGCACTTGATTGCTGCAGCAGCAGCTGAGCTGTCTTTGCTGCTAAGCCTAGCATCACTGGGACAAGAAGACCAGGGGACCACACTGAACATATTGGGCCTAGCAACCTCCTTGAGTAACACTTTACTTTAAGGGTCCATAATAAACCATTTATAAGGCATTTATAAGGCATTTACAAACCGTTTGTTCACCATTTATTAATCATTACTCCCACATTTGTAAATGTTAGTAAACTAGTTATTCACACAGGTATGTACAGTGCCCTCCATAATTATTGGGACAGTGACACATTTGTTTTGGCTCTGTACTACAGCACTTTGGATTTGAAATGATACAATGACTATGAGGTTAAAGCACAGACTGTCATCTTTAATTTGAGAGTATTCTCATCCATATCAGGTGAATCGTTTAGAAATTACAGGGCCTATTGTACATAGTCCCTTCATTTTAGGGGACCAAAAGTATTGGGACAAATGAACTTATACAGTGTACTAAAGTAGTCAAACTGCACTGTCTTCTGCAGCAGAAGCTGATCTGTCAATGCGCCTAGCATAATTTCTCAGACCAGAACTTTTAGAAAATACATTTGTTAATTTCACATATTTAGCAGCGTCGGCGTCGAGAGCAGTTTGTCGTCTCTTTTCAGCACCACCTTTCCGTTTTTTATTATCTATGATCTGGACCGACTTGTGAGAGTCTCACCAGGTCTCTTTGCTGTTGTGTGTTTGACTTTGAATGTGACTTTTTGCCTGACCTCAGCTCAGCCAATCAGAAAACCGGGCCGGCCCATCTTGGTAGGAGATGGACTGTCATTTCTCTTTGCTTATTTGAGCTGTTCTTGCCATAATATGGACTTGGCCTTTTACCAAATAGGGCTTTCTTCTGTATACCTTGTCACAACACAACTGATTGGCTCAAACAAATTAAAAAGGAAAGAAATTCCACAAATTAACTTTAAAGAAGGCACACCTGTTAATTGAAATGCATTCCAGGTGACTACCTCATGAAGCTGGTTGAGAGAATGCCAAGAGTGTGCAAAGCTGTCATCAAGGCAAAGGGTGGCTATTTGAAGAATCTCAAATATAAAATGGCCATGGGGTAAGTTAAGCCAATGGCCATGGGGTAAGTTAAGCCAATGGCTGTCAAACCCCATACAAATGATGATGACATTTTGTCAGCTTTATGCATAATATGCGTAGTCCGTTGCCCACTGATCAGGCAAATGCTTAAATAAATTATTAAGACAGAGAAATTTCACAAAAATCCTTAACAAAAATCTTAACAGGCCTATGGGCCGCTGACCATGTTCCTTTTGGCCATGTCCCTTTTTTTTGTAATTTCAATAAAATAAAACAATTGTCAATTTCGAACAGCCCACCCAACAAAAAGATGTTCCGTCTGCCAGATGGCCAATCCGCCCATGATCGCTTTGCGTGTCTTTAGAGATTCTTTTTTAAATGTATTATTTGAGGATTAGAGAGGAAAGCCTCCTCTCTCAGGACACCCTACTGTGGCCTCAGTCAAATCAGAGATTTGCTGCATGCTATACAGTGGGTATCAAAAGTATTCACCCCCCTTGAATCTTTTCACATTTTTACAAATGAATAAAAATGTAGTAACTACAATATAGTGGTTGCATAGGGGAGAGTGGGGTATGTTGAGCCATTTTTTACTTTCAGAATCACTATGTCAAGGAAATATAGTATTCCTTCTAACAAAGGAATACTATATATTTCACGGTGTTGTGTATCCCTGGAAATAATCAGAATTCATGTAAAAATAACAGTTTCGAAAACATAGCTTGTCCCCCAAAATAGTGGTCTCTTGGCACAACCTACCCCGGGTATGGGATAAGTTGAGCATAGGGACAGGGTAAGTTGAGCCGCCTTGGGGTAAGTGGGTGATGGTGTCCTGTGACAGTGGGTGATGGTGCTGGTAGGTCAACGTTTAATTCATGGAATGGGGTTGTGGTATCTTGTATATCTTAAATGTATGCCTGCTTTCAATATAACTTACCCTACCATTTCTTGACCAGTTGTCTGGGACAGGGATGTTGTTTAAATGTGCCAATTCGTAGGCAAGTTCTCTGCATTTGAGGCTACTAAGTCCATTAAACTGGTCCACGAGATTCTTGATATTTCTAGCATGCTCAGACTCCATGTCATCAGGTAAGACCTTATGTGTCTCTGCTACTCTATCATAGCCTCTCTTTTGCACAGGTTTTCTTTTTTGTCAGTGTCTTCAGTGTCATTCAGTCTATTTTTTCATCCCTTCCTGCTGCTCTCAAGAACCTCAAGGGGGCTAGACCCCTGCTTGTTTTATGTTTATATACACAGGGCATGATGATGTCTAATCTGTAACAATACAAATCTTGAGTTCATATGCAAGACACATTGCAAAAATACTACGCATAAGGCTGACAAAATGTCATCATCATTTGTATGGGGTTTGACAGCCATTGGCTTAACTTACCCCATGGCCATTGGCTTAACTTACCCCATGGCCATTGGCTTAACTTACCCCAAGGTAAACACTTTGACTATATTAGCCCACACAGCTATAAGGATGCACTTACACTACTGGTCAAAAGTTTTAGAACACCTACTCATTCAAGGGTTTTTCTTTATTTTTTACTATTTTCTACACTGTAGAATAATAGTGAAGACATCAAAACTATGCAATAACCCATAGTAGTAACCAAAAAAGTATTAAACAAATCAAAATATATTTTTTTGGGGGGACAAGCTATGTTTTCGAAACTGTTATGTTTACATGAATTCTGATTAATTCCTCTGCAGCAGAGGTAACTCTGGGTCTTCCATTCCTGTGGTGGTCCTCATGAGAGCCAGTTTCATCATAGCGCTTGATGGTTTTTGCGACTGCACTTGAAGAAACGTTCAAAGTTCTTGAAATGTTCCGTATTGACTGACCTTCATGTCTTAAAGTAATGATGGACTGTTGTTTCTCTTTGCTTATTTGAGCTGTTCTTGCCATAATATGGACTTGGCCTTTTACCAAATAGGGCTATCTTCTGTATACCCCCCCTACCTTGTCACAACACAACTGATATGCTCAAACGAATTAAGAAGGAAAGAAATTCCACAAATTAACTTTTAAGAAGGCACACCTGTTAATTGAAATTCATTCCAGGTGACTACCTCATGAAGCTGGTTGAGAGAATGCCAAGAGTGTGCAAAGCTGTCATCAAGGCAAAGGGTGGCTACTTTGAAGAATCTCAAATATAAAATATATTTTAATTTGTTTAACACTTTTTTGGTTACTTCATGATTCCATATGTGTTATTCTGGTCCTCTGTATTCGTGGTCCTCTGTAGCTCAGCTGGTAGAGCACGGCGCTTGTAACGCCAAGGTAGTGGGTTCGATCCCCGGACCACCCAAACACAAAAATGTATGCACGCATGACTGTAAGTCGCTTTGGATAAAAGCGTCTGCTAAATGGCATATTTTTATTTTTATTTTTTATTTTTTTATTTCATAGTTGATGTCTTCACTATTATTCTACAATGCAGAAAATAGTCAAAATAAAGAAAAACCCTTGAATGAGTAGGTGTTCTAAAACTTTTGACCGGTAGTGTACATGCTAGGATTAAGACCTCATATTGTAGCTTATAGAGACCCCAACTGACGTATAAAACAATCTTAAAGCGATCTACTTTGGTTTAGACACAAGCGTCATGAAACCTATAACACAATACATTCATTTGACTTTGTGAACCAAAGTTTTTCCATGTGGTTTCTTCCTTCACAGACTCCAAGAAATGATGACCTCTTCCTAAATATTTGGTCAAATGATTAATTTTGTGTATGGTTTCCCAGAAAGAAGGGGTGGCCCAACTAACCCTTTGTCTCAACTTACCCCACTCTCCCCTAAGTATTTGCTCCCTTTGTTATGGCAAAACCTAAATTAGTTCAGGATTAAAATATGGCTTAACAAATCACATAACAAGTTACATGGACTAATAGGAGTTGACATGATTTTTGAATGACTACCCCTTCCTCTGTCCCCCATACATACAGCATCTGTAAGGTCCCTCAGTCAAGTATTGAATTTCAAGCACAGATTCAACTACAAAGACCACAGAGCTTTTCAAAAGCCTCATAAAGAAGGGCAGTGATTGGTAGATTTTGTATTTGTATTTATTATGGATCCCCATTAGCTGCTGCCAAGGCAGCTGCTACTCTTCCTGGGGTCCAGCACAATTAAGGCAGTTATACAATTTTTAAAACATTACAACACATTCACAACAGATTTCACAACACACCAAGTGTGTGCCCTCAGGCCCCTACTCCACTACAACATATCTACAACACAAAATCTATGTGTATGTGTGTGTATAGTGCTTCACAGTCCCCGCTGTACCATAAGGTGTATTTCATGCATGAGTTACTTGATGTGGAATAGAGTTCCATGTAGTCATGGCTCTATATAGTACTGTGCATCTCCCATAGTCTGTTCTGGACTTGGGGACTGTGAAGAGACCTCTGGTGGCATGTCTTGTGGGGTATGCATTGGTGTCCGAGCTGTGTGCCAGTAGTTCAAACAGACAGCTCGATGCATTCAACATGTCAATACCTCTCACAAATAAAAGTAGTGAGGAAGTCAATCTCTCCTCCACTTTGAGCCAGGAGAGATTGACATGCATATTATTAATGTTAGCTCTCTGTGTACATCCAAGTGCCAGCCGTGCTGCCCTGTTCTGAGCCAATTGCAATTTTCCCAAGTCCCTTTTTGTGGCACCTGACCACACGACTGAACAGTAGTCCAGGTGCGACAAAACTAGGGCCTGTAGGACCTGCCTTGTTGATAGTGCTGTTAAAAAGGCAGAGCAAAGCTTTATTATGGACAGATTTCTCCTCATCCTAGCTACTGTTGTATCAATATGTTTTGACCATGACAGTTTACAATCCAGGGTTACCACAAGCAGTTTAGTCACCTCAACATGCTCAATTTCCACATTATTCATTACAATATTTAGTTGAGGTTTAGGGTTTAGTGAATGATTTGTCCCAAATACAATGCTTTTAGTTGTTGAAATATTTAGGACTAACTTATTCCTTGCCACCAATTCTGAAACTAACTGCAGCTCTTTTTAAATTGTTGCAGTCATTTCAGTCGCTGTAGTAGCTGACGTGTATAGTGGTCATTCGCATACATAGACACACTGGCTTTACTCAAAGGGCCCTGGGGAATTCTTGATTCTACAGGGATTATGTTGGAGACGCTTCCATTAAAGAACACCCTCTGTGTTCTGTTAGACAGGTAACTCTTTATCCACAGTATAGCAGGGGGTGTAAAGCCATTACACATACGTTTTTCCAGCAGCAGACTATGATCGATAATGTCAAAAGCTGCACTGAAGTCTAACAAAACAGCCCCCACAATCTTTGTATCATCAATTTCTCTCAGCCAATCATCAGTCATTTGTTTAAGTGCTGTGCTTGTTGAATGTCCTTCCCTATAAGCGTGCTGAAAGTCTGTTGTCAATTTGTTTACTGTAAAATAGCATTGTATCTGGTCAAACACAATTGTTTCCAAAAGTTTACTAAGGGTTTGTAACAGGTTGATTGGTTGGTTATTTGAGCCAGTAAAGGGGGCTTTACTATTCTTAGGTAGCGGAATGACTTTTGCTTCCCTCCAGGCCTGACGGCACACACTTTCTAGTAGGCTTAAATTGAAGATATAGCAAATAAATCGGTAACAATAACAAATCAATAACAAATCAGACATTGAATATCTCTTTAAGCATGGTCAGGTTAATAATTATGCTGTGGATGATGTACTAAACCACCCAGACACATCAAATATACAGTCGTCCTTCTGAACAGAGCTGCAAGACAGGAAGGAAGGAAACTGCTCAGGGATGTCACCATGAGTCCATTGGTGACTTTAAAACAGCTACAGAGTTCAATGGCTGTAGTACAACAACATTGTACTGACTCCACAATAATTACCTAAATGACAGACTGAAAAGAAGAATATAAATATACAGAATAAAAATATTCCAAAACATGCTTCCTGTATGCAACAAATGCACTAAAGTAATACTGCAACAAAACAGGGCAAAGGAATACACTTTTTTGGCCTAAATGCAAAGCCTTGTGTTTGGGGCAAATCCAACACAACACATCACTGCATATAACTGCCTCCTTTTTTTCAAGCATGGTGGTGACTGCATCATGGTATGGGTATGCTTAACATTGGCAAAGACTGGTGAGTGTTTCAGGATAAAAAGAAACGGGATGGAGCTAACTAAGCACAGGCATAATCCTAGATGAAAACCTGCTTCAGTCTGCTTTACACCAGACACTGGGAGAGGAATTTACCTTTCAGTGGTGGTGGAAAAAGTACATATTGTCATACTTGAGTAAAAGTAAAGATACTGTACCTTAATATTAAATGAAAGTCACCCGGTAAAAGTCTAAAAGTATTTTGTTTTAAATATACTTAAGTATCAAAACTGGAAGTATAAATAATTTCAAATTCCTTATATTAAGCAAACCAGACGGCACAATTGTTTAATTTAATTGTGTATTTATTTAAGGATAGCCAGGGGCACACTCCAATACTCAGACACAATTTACAAACAAGCATTTGTGTTTAGTGAATCCGCCAGATCAGAGGCAGTAGAGATGACCAGGGATGTTCTCTTGATAAGTATGTAAATTTGACCATTTTCCTGTCCTGCTAAGCATTCAAAATGTAACGAGTACTTTTGGGTGTCAGGGAAAATGTATATTATTTAAGTAAAGTACAGAGACCCCCAAAAACGACTTAAGTAGTACTTCAAAGTATTTTTATTTAAGTACTTTACACCACTGCCTTTCAGCAGGACAATAACCTACAACACAAAACCAAATATACACTGGAGTTGCTTACCAAGAAGACAATGAATGTTCCTGAGTGGTCAAGTTATAGATTTGACCTAAATCTACTTGAAAATCTATGGCAAAACTTGACAAAACTTGAATTTTGAAAAGAATAATGGGCAAATATTGCACAATTAGTTGTGCAAAGCTCTTAGAGACTTACCCAAGAAGACTCACAGCTGTAATCGCTGCCAAAGGTGTTTCTAACATGTATTGACTCAGGGGGGTGAATACTTATGATAGGCAGTTGTAATTTTAATCCAGATGCACACTGCATAGAAATAACTCTCTGTTGCACACAAGCAGAGTAAGCCTACTGCCCACTCTGAAGTAGCTCAGAAAGTGTTTAGAAAATATTCTTGCAGACTTCACAAATAATAAATAGTAGCCTAAATAATAAGTACAACAATGGAAACGAGAGACACACAGCCAGTGTCGAAATATTCCCATTGGATGTAATTTATTAAATCACAAAATAACATTGCTAAAACGGACAGAAACCGTTAGACCATATTCCTACAGCTCTAGTTGTTTTAAACGTCTAGTTTTTTTAAATCTGTACCTACAGCGCCATCATATGGTCAATATGTGATAGTGCCATATCAAAAGCTTAATCTGTAAATTTTGGAATCAGTGCTGAAGCGCAGGTGACAGGCGCGCCCTGAACTGTCCATGGTCCTGAAATCGTTTCATGTCCAAATACCCTATAGTTGGACTGGGAAAATGCAGACGGTTGGAGTGAATTGCAAATGGAACAATTTATGACAACTAGTCTCAATTTATGCTTGATAAATTGTTGATATGTTTCATATTTATATTCTCCCAAATTAAGCACTGCGATTTAGCTTTACTTTGGAGGCTTGGTTGGTTGGTTATGACGTGTCTTGTTGGGGTAGGGGGGGCTACAGGCACAATACACAAATTCATATAATTCAATAGTTAGCTTGCATCACAGAACCAAAAATTAACAATACATTGAGTATGTAAAGAGAGAAAAAATAATAAATAAGTGTGCCTCCACCCCCAATCTCCCAAGCAATTCCCGGATTACGGGATGCCAAGGTCATATTTTTCCATATTCTGATCCAGATATATTTGGTTCATATTCACTTAGATCTGTGGACCATACTTTTTCAATGGTTAGCTCAGAATATGAGCTTTCCAAAAGTTGTTTATCTAGACGGGTTGGTTGTTTAGCAACAAAACCGACACGTGCGCAACTATGGGCCAAAACAGATGGGGTTGGCTTAGATTTTTGACAACATGTCAACTATATTTAGTCTCCAATGTTTATTGAAAACATAAATACATTTGCACAATGAGCACTTGTTGTCTCTCAAATACATCATTACAGTTGTTGGTTAGCTTGCAAATTTTAGCCATATTAGCATTGATTGAAATCAGTCAAAACACCTCAAAACAAGACTAGTATTAAGAAGAAGATGGAACTAGCTGGAACAAGTCACTTACAATTCCCCACATGGCAGTTTCTTGTCATTGTTGGTAGCCATTTGGCTATCCAGAATCACAACAACTCACAGACTTCTGACCCATTGACGTGTTGTTAGCTAACCCATGTAAAGTGTTGGTCCCATGTTTTATGAGCAGAAATAAAAGATCCCAGAAATGTCCCATATGCATAAAAAGTTTATTTCTCTCAAATGTTGTGCACATATTTGTTTACATCCCTGTTAGTGAGCATTTCTCCTTTGCCAAGAAAATCCATCCACCTGACAGGTGTGGCATATCAAGAAGCTGATTAAACAGCATGATCATTAGACAGGTGCACCTTGTGTTGGGGACAATAAAAGGCTACTCTAAAAGGCTACAACACATTGCCACAGATGTCTCAAGTTTTGAAGGAGCGTGCAATCGACATTCTAACTGCAGGAATGTCCACCAGAGCTGTTGACAGAGAATTGTATGTTAATTTCTCTACCATAAACTGCCTCCAACGTCGTTGTAAAGAATTTGGCAGTACATCCAACCAGCCTCACAATGTATGGCAGAACCAGAGAGCTGCAACGTTTAAGCGACACACGTTGGTCATGCCGATTTCTAGCCCTACGTAATATGCGGCAGCGTGATATACGTACATGTTTATTTACTGATAAACACCACGACAAAACAACAAACGAAACGTGAAGTCCAAGGTAGCACACACAACATACCTTACACGGAACAAGATCCCACAACTCAATAGTGCCCATAAGCTGCCTAAGTATGATCCCCAATCAGAGACAACGAGTGACAGCTGCCTCTGATTGGGAACCACACCGGCCAACATAGAAATAAACATACTAGATAATAAACATAGAAAACGCACAACAAAGAATATACACACCCTGACTCAACATATAAGCGTCCCCTGAGTCAGGGCGTGACAGTACCCCCCAAAGGTGCGGACTCCGACCGCACAACATAAACATCACAGGGTAGGGGCCGGGTGGGCATTCCACCTCGGAGGCGGATCCGGCTCGGGGCGTGACAACCTCTCACTCTCCGCCTCCCTGTTGCGCCCCTGGTCTGGTCTGGACCTCGGCGCGATACTTCCCCTCTCCTTCCTCCCACGATACGCCAGGCCCTGTCTGGACCCTGGTGTGGGAGACCCCGAACCTGGAGAGGGGCTGACGTCATGGTCTGGACTGGAGCCGCTGACCGGAGCTGGACTGGGAACCGGTGGAGCGGACTGCTCTGGCTCCGAAGTGGAGCCGCTGACCGGACCTGGAATGGACCCCGGTGGAGCGGACTGCTCTGGCTCCGGAGTGGCGCAGCTGACCGGAGCTGGATCAGGCACCGGTGGAGCGGACTACTCTGGCTCCGGAGTGGAGCAGCTGACCGGAGCTGGATCAGGCAACGGTGGAGCGGACTACTCTGGCTCCGGAGTGGCGCAGCTGACCGGCACTGGATCAGGCACCGGTGGAGCGGACTGCTCTGGCTCCGGAGTGGAGTGGAACGGGCACGGGCCGTGCCGGACTGGACAAACGCACCACTGGTCTTGTGCGAGGAGCAGGCACGGGCCGGACCGGACTAGGAACACGCACCACTGGCTTGGTGCGAGGGACAGGAACGGGCCGGGCCGGGCTGGCGACGCGCACCACTGGCTTGGTGCGAGGAGCAGGAACAGGCCGAGCCGGACCAAGGCGCAGCGTGATATACGTACATGTTTATTTACTGATAAACACCACGACAAAACAACAAATGAAACGAAACGTGAAGTCCAAGTTAGCACACACAACATACCTTACACGGAACAAGATCCCACAACTCAATAGTGCCCATAGGCTGCCTCAGTATGGTCCCCAATCAGAGACAACGAGTGACAGCTGCCTCTGATTGGGAACCACACCGGCCAACATAGAAATACACATACTAGATAATAAACATAGAAAACGCACAACAAAGAATATACACACCCTGACTCAACATTTAAGCGTCCCCTGAGTCAGGGCGTGACAAGTTCAGGCTGTAGCACAACAAAATGTGGAATAAGTCAAGGGGTATGAATACTTTTTGAAGGCACTGTATGAGCACATTCTAAGAAAAATATAGTGTACACATCTGTCAAAGTTGCGTCAATTCAAATCTGGTATTAGGAACAAAAGAGGTCAACACGACTTCTAAGATATACTAGTATTTTAATTAATACAAAACCTTCAATGGTAAATATGACGTTCATATATACGGGCTCCTTGAAATACCTCGCAGGGCACTCAGAGAACTAATCCATTGTTACAGATTCTTCCTCAAATACTCTGACAGTTCTCAGTTCCCGCTCTCTGCTGGGCCTATCAGAGTAGAGACTGAGCGTGGTTTAGACTTACTCAGCCAATCCGTTGGCGCACCCCTGTTGCCAGGCATAAGTTCTTATCATAACAACCTGTCATGGTGAGAAGAGCCAGCTCCCCTAGACACCATTCCTACGTCCAAGGATGGTTCACAGATCACAAAGGACCAGTATAGTCTAGTATTTGGAGACACAAATTCTTATCTCATTTTACCCCCTAAAACAGCTCTTCACATCAATCACAGCTTGCCAGGTGACACAACCCACATCAGCACAGTCCAGAATGCATTCTTTCTAAGTTAGTCATCCCATCAATTATGAGAATAATAAATCCCCCACACATCCGAAGATCTGCACGAGAGAAAAGCAATCAAATCCTGGTAGTTGATGGGACGAAACTTGGAGGTGCATGCTCCTCCAATATATTTTTGTGCATGCAAGTTTTGCCCCTGATCTAACCCGGCCCTGGCGTCTTTCCAACATGTCTGAATGCGGTGAATTGTTGCAGTGTTCTGCAATTTCTCTCGCGGGCGGACTGGTATGCTGGCCAGTGAGCCTGCTTCTTTCAGATGGAGGAAGAGGGGGGTGAAAGTTCATAATGGTTTGCACATATCAGGTGACAATGCTGTGGAAAAGTTGGTCAGCGTCTGTGGCTTAGCCTAGCCTAATCAACAGAAACGTTTAAGAAAATGACCAGCAGTAGCGAGGGGGTTTCGAAGTACATCGAGGTCCAAGACGATGGGGAAGACGATGATACATTGGCGATTGGTTATTACGATGACGACGATGACTTGGATACATTCACAGACGGGAATCTGGACTGTAGCTGCGAAGACGGAGGTAGTGGCTAAACTTTTCTCCCTCCGCGTCAGGAAGGTCATGAATATATTGACACAATGTTTTATTTTACTGTAGCCCAGCTATGTAGGCTACGGGGTGAATTGTGTCTAAACCCTTTGAAGTTCACTATTTGTGTAAAAATGTTTATGCATAGCGCTGCGTAAAATAATCTCTAAATGCTTTCATACTGAAAGCGTGGTCGTTTGGCAGCTACATTTAAATTATCTGCTACTTTAACCTACTGCGTCAACTAGGCTAGCGAGGCGAGAGCTGTGTTCACAAGACCGTTAGCCTATGCGAAACATGGTGTTTGTTTGCATGCTGGTGTGGGCGTCATGTTACCTAAAAAGGAATCATTGGTCAGTTTTGACTAGAAAAAGTGAAGCCTATGTCCTGTTGCGCCTCTCACTACAACACTGTTTGTTGCAAGCTGCATATTCACCGATTTACTGCATGACATATTCAGTGCATCTGGCTCTGCTTTACATAGTGTTATTACATTTTTGGCATTAAGCATTGTTTTTTAAAACTATTTGATAATACCTTTTATTAACGTTTAATAACCTATTACAATGTATTACCATTAAACATCTGCCAAAATATGTGCATGTATTGGAATAGGTATCTCAAACATTCTCACAAATCTACACAGACATCATGTTTGATCTTCTAAGACTTATATCCAGATTATTCTCGAATCTTTCATTTGATGCAAACAGATTATGACTATCCCTGTTTGAGGACTAAGACTGTGTAACCTGCAGATAGTGAAATTATGCATTGAGGAGTCAATCCAAATTATACTAGCTGATCAAATAAGCCACAGGAGGGTGGAATGTTTGCGCCTCAAATAGTACCCTTTCCCTATAAAACACACTACGTAGGGCCCCTGGTCAAAAGTAGTGCACTATATAGAGCATAGGGTGCCATTTGGGATGTAGCTTATGTCTGTATAATTCTACTGATTACTCAACTGTCACATGGTAGTCAGCGCCTCTCTAGATTCTCTCTCTCTAGTCTCAGAGATAGTGTTGAGAAATTCCACTGGGGATTTCATCATTCTCCCAGACAGTGTGTGTTCTGGAGTCTTATTCTGTTAAATGACCAGTCGCCACTGTCTCTTACATTACAATGATCTTCCAATAATTCTGCATGAACACATTTTCAAAAGCTCAGAGGTCCTTCTTAATTTTTTGTGAAAGACTATATCCAATAGATTGTTCGGTAACAGTGACCTCAATGCATACGCATTGGGGACGTTCACGTCATACCAGCCAGCCATTTGTCATGAATCAGTCCAGTCAGTGAAAGAATAACCAATAGAAAAGTTCATTTTCCCGAAGCTATAAACTCCTGAATGCCCCTCAGAATCCATAATATATTACCACTGAGGTGCTACCCCATCTCAACCACATTACATTACAGGAGTGCCAAGTCTCAGTATTGGTTTATGTCCCAAATGGCCGCGGTGACATAGAATGCAGACCACATTCTTCCCTCAGTAGAGAGCTATCAAGGTCAGAGGAAGCATGTGATTGGGCCAGCTCAGTGCCAGAGAAGGCACTGTCTGCATTACAAATGGCACCTTATTCTCTATGTAGAGGACTACTTTTGACCAGGGGCCCATAGGGCTTTGGTGAAAAGTAGTGCTCTAGAAAGACAATAGTGTGCCATTTGGGTCACAGCCACTGTGGCTCTATGGGCTGAGGAGATGATCTATGCCATGTGCCACACATCATACCAACTGTGCTGTGGGTCGGTGTTTGTCATCGGTGTAGGTGGAGCATATGTTCCCTGAGTATGTGTTGCTCTCCTATGTATTTCATTGGCTTGCATCTACACAAAATACTGGTATGTCAGTAACCAGGAAGTCACCATTGAGGTCAGAAGGCCTCTTTCACAAGGGAGTCCTGGCCAAGAAGGGCAGCTCAATAAAAAACAAAAATCATTCATCAGTACGGTGCATACACAGAAAAGACATAAATATCAATATTAATAAATACACACATTTGTCATGAAAAACATCCCTTCATCTCTCTCTCCCTCCCTCCCCCAGGTGGTTTCAGTGACCCCCTCAGTGGGGAGGTGAAGCCCAGGATCCTCCTGATGGGTCTAAGGCGCAGCGGCAAGTCCTCCATCCAAAAAGTGGTGTTCCACAAGATGTCCCCCAACGAGACCCTGTTCCTGGAGAGCACCAATAAGGTAAGATGTAACAGAGTTAGATCACACCGTAACCTCACTCCCCAGGTTGGAATGTCTCCACTCGTACTATCGAATTGACCCAACTGGCTGAGATGTTGTCAAGCGGGCGGTCACGAGACCGAGAATCCCTGGCACGGTAAAGGACAGTGTTCCGTCCCAGATAGACTATGGAAGCGATTCAGTTAAGCATGCACAGTGACTTTCATCACACAGACACTGTTGAGGCTTTTAAATCACGTTTGAAAACCCACCTTTTTAGCCTGGCCTTTTATTGATGATTTTACTGTTTTTTTACACTTCCTTTTTTATGTTATTTTATTCATCTCTTTTTATTGCCTTCTGTTTGTTTTTTGTCTCCGTCATTGTATTGTTTTACTGAAAAAAGTGTGTTGTGATTTTAAAGCCACTTCAACCAAAGTTTAATTTGATTTGAATAAGATCTGCAGAGAGGACGTGTCCAACAGTTCCTTCGTCAGCTTCCAGATCTGGGACTTCCCTGGACAGATCGACTTCTTCGACCCCACCTTTGACTATGAGATGATCTTCAGAGGAACAGGGGCCCTCATCTTCGTCATCGACTCACAGGTGACTACATGGAGACTGTGGTGTCCATGCTAGGGTTTCAAAGTTCCCAAAACATCCTGAAAATTCTCTGGTTTTCCATAAATCCTTGTTGAAGAATTCCAGGTTGGAGGATTCCCTCTGGGATCAATAAAGTTTGGTTCAGTTCAGTTAAATGTAATAAAGTTATCAGAACTTTCGAGCGTACAGTGAAAGTAGAAAAGCAACGTCTCCTAGGTCTCTAATGGATACTAGAGGTTGTTAGATGTGTTCCACACCTCTTTGATAAGGAGTCATGCTGTGAGAGCTTCAATCAGCAATCGGGAATCCTTTTGGTGACTTGGCTGTCTTTGAACCATCTATGTGTTATTGAAGTGCTAGGGCCAGATCTCATCTAAGTCCTTGGTGTTATGTATTGTGAATGCATCAAAAGGCATTTATGCATTTGTATACAACAATTCTATTAATGTTTAAAGCATGCCTAGGGTGTAGCCTCGGATGCCCAGACATCGCTCACGTTGACAACGAGACGAGATTTGGAAGGATGGACTCTAGCGACTACTATGAGTGTAATACTAACCATATAAGGCACTATAAATGCATTATTTACACACAGGCTGTTCATAGAAAGCGTTACCTTCCCTCTGTTATAACCGTAACTGTCCATCCTGTCCCCCTGTCTGTCTCTAGGATGACTATGTGGAGGCACTGAGTCGGCTCCACCTCACAGTAACCAGGGCCTACAAGGTCAACCCAGAAATCAACTTTGAGGTGTTTATCCATAAGGTGGATGGGCTGTCGGACGACGCTAAGATCGAGAAGCAGAGGGACATACAGAAACGGGCCAATGACGACCTGGCTGACGCTGGCTTGGAGAAGATACATCTAAGGTAATTCCACAGATAGAACAATGAGCCAGATATTTCACCAGATGTATAAATATGAAGCATCCGGTTGGCATTTCCACTAACTACCAAATATGGTGATGAGAGGAAGCCAAGTGGCCTGGCAGTGGGAGAAGATGGAGCAAGATGGATTTTGGCCGACATTCTTAAATTTTTCTCATCAATTAAATATTTGAACTCCATAGAGTTTTCTGTTTCCAAAACTAAAATCTGTAACAAATAGAGTGAACAGTTTTTTTTTTTTTACTTTACCTTATACCCTTTGCCAAAGTTTCAAAAAATAGCATTGTTTAGAAGGAGTACAAGGGCGAATTGAGTTGTTGGACACGCAAACTTCACAGAGTAGGCGTTCCCTAACGGAAATATACAAATAAATGCTAGAACTCGACAATAGGATCTTACTAGCTCGTGCTTGGCTCTGCCCGCCTCCTTGCTTGTTCTGCCCACTATGATTAATTTGCTCCCATTGGAAATGACAGGCTCTGGTCTATCTTGGGTTAGTTATAAAAAATCTTTGGTAATACCGTCAGCTGCAATTTTGTAAGATGGCTATCACGTCCCCCAAGGGCCAAATCTGTGGTGGTTCCATATTGAAATATTTCAGGGTAAATAAATCTACCTCTGTAAAAAATTTGGCGCTTTTATCACAAAATGCACAATCAATTTGCTTATCCGCCCGACTATAAGGAGGTGTTTTCAAATGAAGCTACCATAGCATGGATTACTAGTGTGTGGCCAGAGTGTTCTTTCCAAGCTACATTACCTCAATTTTGTTCATATTCATTATTGCTATGCACTGGTGAGTAGATCCAGTGTAACTGCTGCTGTAGGTGGTTACAGTTATACCCAATTGAAAGTAATTGACTGCTTTCCCCTTTGACCCTTCAGTCTTTACCTGACCAGCATCTATGACCACTCCATATTTGAGGCCTTCAGCAAAGTGGTTCAGAAACTCATCCCTCAGCTGCCCACTCTAGAGAACCTGCTCAATATCTTCATATCTGTGAGTACACTCAACTGTCCTCAATTAGCTTGATATCTGTGAGTATACAACTGTGTGCTGTTTAAAGTCGCAGTTTAAAGGAAACCGAACCATGGATCAAAGTTTCTCCTGGCCGATAGACTACTTTCAGGGTGAGAACCATCCAACATTAAGTTGTCAAAATACTGAACCTACCCTTTAATATCTTTCTATGTGTGAATACACAGAACTGTCCTCATGACACAACCTCTAGAGTGATTGCGTGAGTGAGTAATAGGGTATAATTCAGGCAAATGGCACCCTATTCCTAGTGCACTTTGAACAGGGCCCATAGAGACCAACCAGGCTGGTTATTTGGGCAGAATTGCTTTGACAGAAGGCCTGAGAAAATAAAGCAGAAGCCCATCTGTATTGTAATCTGGTTAATTTTGTTCTCAGCTGAATGTGAATGACAGCATGGCACTTACAAAGCCAAGGGTCGTGGGTTCGATTCCCGCTGGGGCCACCAATACAAAACATTTATGCACGCATGACTGTAAGTTGCTTTGGATAAAAGCATCTGCTAAATGGCATTTATTGTTATTATTATTATTATTATTATATTATTATTGCTGAATCATGGTTTATTATGAACACTTTGAATTTCATCCAGAAGGTGGCAGTAATAGGTAAGAATGGCAGGGTTTTGTAGAAAGAGGGTATTATGCCATTGTACAGTGTAGAGAGAAGATTGAAAATAGAATACATAATTCAATTAATTTATTGTATACACATTTTTTTTCATTGATGTTCATTTATAAACAAGCTGCACAGAAAATAAACAACATGAGAGATATTGGTAACTGACATCTTACAGTAGGTGAAGCCAAAGTCATACCCTTACCTTCAGTTTATAACTACAGACATATGAGAAAACATCTTCCTATGAATTAAATGATTATTCATATCACAGGTAGAAACCTTTCTTAGAAAAATATATTTCAAAGTGATTTTATGCTTATATTCATAGACATAGTTTAGAATATTGAGGCAGCAACTGCCTCTCTCTGCGTTTGTGCCTTCTTCAGTGTAATCAGCAAAGCGTTTGTAGTATCTTGTTAGTCTGTGTATGTTAATAAATAAGTACAGTACATGAGAAACCATTAATCTTTTAATGGACATTACATTAGCAATGTGCATGCCCCGCCCACCTGAGGATCTGTCTTTTTCAGCCATCTATTTCCTGTGTTTGAGGGGTTCAAATGCACTTGCCACTTAAATCTCGCTGGATTGATTGCTTTCATTTTACTCCTGTGACTCTTTCATACTCTTGCTGGTGCCTGTCGCTTTTTCCTGTTAACGTTACAATGTTTGTAATGACCTGTCAACACACCCTGGTAATGGCTGAAATGGGCTCAATGGAATACATTGTCTTACTGTTGAATCTATAAGAGTGCTAAAGTTTCTTTGGGGATATAACACACTGTCTCGACACTTACATCACAAGAATGAGAAGAAAGATAACTTTATTTTGATGGGTGTAAATTTTTTGTAGAATTGAAAAAAGTAATAATTGAATACAGTTGAAATGATTACAAATTAGATGCGCTGAAATGAGCACTCAGATTATAGTGATATTATCTCTGATCTCGCAAACAATGTAAAGCTGGGGTTCCCAAACTTTGATATTACATTTTTTCTCGAGCCCACCATGTATTTTGTATTATTTTTTTTATCAACAGCCAATGTTTATTTAATTTTTTGGGCTATGACAGTCAGTCGGACAGTATTTTTGACAGTATTTCAATCTGAAGACAGTATGGTTTGAAGTGACTGAAATGCATCAGAAAGGTATTGGGAAGTTCAGAAGATCATCAGGCAATAATGTTGTATGATCTTCTGTGTAGAAAAGAAAATCATCATTGATTATGTTATTTCCCCCCGTCTGATTTAGTGCCTGGTCTTGTCCACTCGGTTCTAATGGCTTGTGGGCATATTAGAGGGAAACAGTACGTACATACATACATACATGTTCTTATCTTTCAGTGATGGGGTCATAATATTTTGTAGCGTTAAACCATTCAAAAGATAGAGCCACATTCGTAGGAAGAAAACAGAAATCACTCTATTTATTACATCCGCATCTAGTGGCTACCGGAGGTTACGGATGTAACCCCGGTTCTAATAACCAAACACACATTTTTGGGGCCGCGACAGCAAGTTGGGGAAACCATGACGTAAAGTATGTTTAGATAGGTGTAATCTACAGCCAAGCGTGTTGATTTTTAATCTGAGGGTATCCTGCTACTGACACACTTGTTGAATTACACACTTGGTGAACGTGACAACAACATTAATTAATGAGTCTAGACAGCGCAGGTGAGTGCAGGTAGGGTAGACAGAGCAAGTGTTTGGTGGTTGCAGCCCTCTTCCACCAATTTATGTTAATGTGTTCATATATGCAAATAGAGCTGGTGTATTTATACAATTTAGGTACATATAATATTCTTTATTTTAACACCAAATATTTTTTTTAATACCTGATGCAATAAGAAAATTTATATGTGCCTTCAGAAAGTATTCACACCCCTTGACTTTTTCCACATTTTGTTGTATTATAAAATAGGATTAACATTGATTTAATTGTCATTTTTGGTCAACGATCTGCACAAAATACTCTGTCAAAGTGGAAGAAAAATTCTAACATTTATGAAAACAATTTGAAAAATAAAACAGTAATATATCTTGAATAGATAGGTATTAGGGCTGTCTCCGACTAAAAAATCTTGGTTGACCGAGAGTCGTCCTGTTCTTTCGACCTATCGATTGGTCGACATGTTTAAACTTATTTTTCCATATACAGTGGCTTGCGAATGTATTCACCCCCTTTGAAGATGCAAAATATTTTTTCTTGTGAAACAAACAAGAAATAAGATAAAAAAAACAGAAAACTTGAGCGTGCATAGCTATTCATCCCCCCAAAGTCAATACTTTGTAGAGCCACCTTTTGCAGCAATTACAGCTGCAAGTCTCTTGGGGTATGTCTCTATAATCTTGGCACATCTAGCCACTGGGATTGTTTCCCATTCTTCAAGGCAAAACTGCTCCAGCTCCTTCAAGTTGGATGGGTTCCGCTGGTGTACAGCAATCTTTAAGTCATACCACAGATTCTCAATTGGGTTGAGGTCTGGGCTTTGACTAGGCCATTCCAAGACATTTAAATGTTTCCCCTTAAACCACTCGAGTGTTGCTTTAGCAGTATGCTTAGGGTCATTGTCCTGCTGGAAGGTGAACCTCCGTCCCAGTCTCAAATCTCTGGAAGACTGAAACAGGTATCCCTCAAGAATTTCCCTGTATTTAGCACCATCCATCATTCCTTCAATTCGGACCAGTTTCCCAGTCCCTGCCGATGAAAAACATCCCCACAGCATGAAGCTGCCACCACCATGCTTCACTGTGGGGATGGTGTTCTCAGGGTGATGAGAGGTGTTGGGTTTGCACCAGACATAGCGTTTTCCTTGATGGCCAAAAAGCTCAATTTTAGTCTCATCTGACCAGAGTACCTTATGCCATATGTTTGGGGAGTCTCCCACATGCCTTTTGGCGAACAACAAACGTGTTTGCTTATTTTTGTCTTTAAGCAATGGCTTTTTTCTGGCCACTCTTCCGTAAAGCCCATTTCTGTGGAGTGTACGGCTTAAAGTGGTCCTATGGACAGATACTCCCAATCTCCGCTGTGGAGCTTTGCAGCTCCTTCAGGGTTATCTTTGGTCTCTTTGTTGCCTCTCTGATTAATGCCCTCCTTGCCTGGTCTGTGAGTTTTGGTGGGCGGCCCTCTCTTGGCAGGTTTGTTCTGGTGCCATATTCTTACAATTTTTTAAATAATGGATTTAATGGTGCTCCATGGGATATTCAAAGTTTCAGATATTTTTTTATAACCCAACCCTGATCTGTACTTCTCCACAACTTTGTCCATGACCTGTTTGGAGAGCTCCTTGGTCTTCATGGTGCTGCTTGTTTGGTGGTGCCCCTTGCTTAGTGGTGTTGCAGACTCTGGGGCCTTTCAGAACAGGTGTATATATACTGAGATCGTGTGACAGATCATGTGACACTTAGATTGCACATATGTGGACTTTATTTAGTTAATGATGTGACTTCTGAAGGTAATTGGTAGCACCAGATCTTATTTAGGGGCTTCATATCAAAGGGGGTGAATACATATGCACGCAATACTTTTCTGTTTTTTATCATTTATAATTTTAAATAATAATTTTGACTATTTTGTGTATGTCCATTACATGAAATCCAAATAAAATCCATTTAAATTACAGGTTGTAATGCAACAAAATAGGAAAAACGCCAAGGGGGATGAATACTTTTGCAAGGCACTGTATAGACAGACACACACTATGTGTTTGAATGAAATCAACTACATATGCACTGAGCTTGTCTGATGCTTTAAGCAAACTATTTGATTAAATAATTAAGACACACAAATGACACAAGAAAGAGCCCGATGGTCACACTGTGTTAAAAAAATGACAGCGAATGCCTTTGTGACTGGCGTACGTTGTCTCGCTCTCCTCCCTACTGCAGTGAAAAGGCACCACAGCACAGTAAGTGTTTATTGCACTGTCTGTGCTGAAGCTGCAACATCTTTTCAGCCATTTAGTTTCTTACTTGCACCTGTACACAGCTCATCTGTAATTAGCCCACCCAGCTACCTCATCCCCATATTGTTATTTACATTGTTATTTATTTTGCTCATTTGCACCCCAGTATCATCTTCTGCACATCTATCACTCCAGTGTTAACACTAAATTGTAATTATTTTGCACTATGGGCTATTTATTGCCTTACCTCCATAACTTACTACATTTGCACACACTGTATATAGATGTTCTATTGTGTTATTGACTGTACGTTTTGTTTTTTCCATATTTAACTCAGTGTTTGTTGTTTTTATCGCACTGCTTTGCTTTATCTTGGCCAGGTCGCAGTTGTAAATGAGAACTTGTTCTCAACTGGCTTACCTGGTTAAATAAAGGTGAAATAAAAAATAAATAAAAAAATAAACACAGTAACTCATGACAGGAAAATGGATGCGGAGGACTTGAAAAATAAACTCGAAATGGGTGAATGTTTACTGGTTGCTCAGGAGGGAAAGGGGAAGTCAGATCTTGCGGGTACTATTTAATGAAGCTGCCAGTTGAGGACCTGTGAGGTGTCTGTTTCTCAAACTAAACACTCTAATGTATTTGTCCTCTTGCTCAGTTGTGCACCGGGGCCTCCCACTCCTCTTTCTATTCTGGTTAGAGCCAGTTTAAACTGTTCTGTGAAGGGAGTAGTACACAGTGTTGTACGAGATCTTCAGTTTCTTGGCAATTTCTCGCATGGAATAGCCTTCATTTCTCAGAACAAGAATAGACCGACGAGTTTCAGAAAAAAGTTATTTGTTTCTGGCCATTTTGATCCTGTAATCGAACCCACAATTGCTGATGCTCCAGATACTCAACTAGTCTCAAGAAGGTCAGTTTTATTGCTTCTTTAATCAGCACAACCGTTTTCAGCTGTGCTAACATAATTGCAAAAGGGTTTTCTAGTGATCAATTAGCCTTTTAAAATGATAAATTTGGATTAGCAAACACAACGTTCGATTGGAACACAGGTCTGATGGTTGCTGATAATGGGTCTCTGTACACCTATGTAGATATTCCATAAAAAATCTGCCGTTTCCACCTACAATAGCCATTTACAACATTAACAATGTCTACACTGTATTTCTGATCAATTTGATGTTATTTTAATGGACAAATTTTTTTATTTTCTTTCGAAAACAAGGACATTTCTAAGAGACCCCAAACTTTTGAACGGTAGTGTATATACACTACCAGTCAAAAGTTTGGACACACCTACTCATTCAAGGGTTTTTCTTAATTTTTACTATTTCTTACATTGTAGAATAATAGTGAAGACATCAAAACTATGAAATAACACATATGGAATCATGTAGTAACCAAAAAAGTGTTAAACAAATCTAAATATATTTTATATTTGAGATTCTTCAAATAGCCACCCTTTGCCTTGATGACAGCTTTGTACACTCTTGCATTCTCTCAACCAGCTTCACATGGAATGCTTTTCCAACAGTATTGAAGTGAAGGAGTTCCCACATATGCTGAGCACTTGTTGGCTGCTTATCATGGGAAAATCAAAAGAAATCAGCCAAGACCTCCAAAAACAAATTGTGGACCTCCACAAGTCTGGTTCATCCTTGGGAGCAATTTCCAAACGCCTGAAGGTACCACGTTCATCTGTACAAACAATAGTATGCAAGTATAAACACCACCACGCAGCCGTCATGCCGCTCAGGAAGGAGACACGTTCTGTCTCCTAGAGATGAACGTACTTTAGTGCGAAAAGTGCAAATCAATCCCAGAACAACAGCAATGGACCTTGTGAAGATGCTGGAGGAAACAGGTACAAAACTATCTATATCCACAGTAAAACGAGTCCTATATCGACATAACCTGAAAGGCCGCTCAGCAAGGAAGAAGCCACTGCTCCAAAACCGCCATAAAAAAGCCAGACAACGGTTTGCAACTGCACATGGGGACAAAGATTGTACTTTTTGGAGAAATGTCATCTGGTCTGATGAAACAAAAATAGAACTGTTCGGCCATAATGACGATCATTATGTTTGGAGGAAAAAGGGGGGACTCTTGCAAGCCGAAGAACACCATCCCAACCATGAGGCACGGGGGTTGGTGGCAGCATCATGCTGTGGGGGTGCTTTGCTGCAGGAGGGACTGGTGCACTTCACAAAATAGATGGTATCATGAGGAAGGAAAATTATGTGGATATATTGAAGCAACATCTCAAGACATCAGTCAGGAAGTTAAAGCTTGGTCACAAATGGGTCTTCCAAATGGACAATGACCCCAAGCACATTTCCAAAGTTGTGGCAAAATGGCTTAAGGACAACAAAGTCAAGGTATTGGAGTGGCCATCACAAAGCCCTGACCTCAATCCTATAGAAAATGTGTGGGCAGAACTGAAAAAGCGTGTGCGAGCAAGGAGGTGCTCTGTCAGGAGGAATGGGCCAAAATTCACCCAAATTATTGTTGGAAGCTTGTGGAAGGCTACCCGAAACGTTTGACCCAAGTTAATCAATTTAAAGGCAATGCTACCAAATACTAGTTGAGTGTATGTAAACTTCTGACCCACTGGGAATGTGATGAAAGAAATAAAAGCAGAAATAAATCATTCTCTCTACTATTATTCTGACATTTCACATTCGTAAAATAAAGTGGTGATCCTAACTGACCTAAGACAGGGAATTTTTACTAGGATTAAATGTCAGGAATTGTGAAAAACTGAGTTTAAATGTACAGTGAGGGGAAAAAAGTATTTAATCCCCTGCTGATTTTGTATGTTTGCCCACTGACAAAGAAATGATCAGTCTATAATTTTAATGGTAGGTTTACTTGAACAGTGAGAGACAGAATAACAACAAAAAAATCCAGAAAAATGCATGTCAAAAATGTTATAAATTCATTTGCATTTTAATGAGGGAAATAAGTATTTGACCCCCTCTCAATCAGAACGTTTTCTGGCTCCCCGGTGTCTTTTATACAAGTAACGAGCTGAGATTAGGAGCACACTCTTAAAGGGAGTGCTCCTAATCTCAGTTTGTTACCTGTATAAAATACACCTGTCCACAGAGGCAATCAATCAATCAGATTCCAAGGCTGGAATGGGCTACAAGACCATCGCCAAGGAGCTTGGTGAGAAGGTGACAACAGTTGGTGCGATTATTCGCAAATGGAAGAAACACAAAATAACTGTCAATCTCCCTCGGCCTGGGGCTCCATGCAAGATCTCAACTCGTGGAGTTGCAATGATCATGAGAATGGTGAGGAATCAGCCCAGAACTACACGGGAGGATCTTGTCAATGATCTCAAGGCAGCTGGGACCATAGTCGCCAAGAAAACAATTGGTAACACACTACGCCGTGAAGGACTGAAATCCTGCAGCGCCCGCAAGGTCCCCCTGCTCAAGAAAGCACATATACAGAACATCTGAATGATTCAGAGGAGAACTGGGTGAAAGTGTTGTGGTCAAATGAGACCAAAATTGAGCTCTTTGGCATCAACTCAACTCGCCCTGTTTAGAGGAGGAGGAATGCTGCCTATGACCCCAAGAATACAATCCCCACCGTCAAACATGGAGGTGGAAACATTATGCTTTGGGGGTGTTTTTCTGCTAAGGGGACAGGACAACTTCACTGCATCAAAGGGACGATGGACGGGGCCATGTACCGTCAAATCTTGGGTGAGAACCTCCTTCCCTCAGCCAGGGCATTGAAAATGGGTCGTGGATGGGTATTCCAGCATGACAATGACCCAAAACACACGGCCAAGGCAACAAAGGATTGGCTCAAGAAGAAGCACATTAAGGTCCTGGAGTGGCCTAGCCAGTCTCCAGACCTTAATCCCATAGAAAATCTGTGGAGGGAGCTGAAGGTTCGAGTTGCCAAACGTCAGCCTCGAAACCTTAATGACTTGGAGAAGATCTGCAAAGAGGAGTGGGACAAAATCCCTCCTGAGATGTGTGCAAACCTGGTGGCCAACTACAAGAAACGTCTGACCTCTGTGATTGCCAACAAGGGTTTTGCCACCAAATACTAAGTCATATTTTGCAGAGGGGTCAAATACTTATTTCCCTCATTAAAATGCAAATCAATTTATAACATTTTTGACATGCGTTTTTCTGGATTTTTTTGTTGTTATTCTGTCTCTCACTGTTCAAATAAACCTACCATTAAAATTATAGACTGATCATGTCTTTGTCAGTGGGCAAATGTACAAAATCAGCAGGGGATCAAATACTTTTTTCCCTCACTGTATTTGGCTAAGTTGTATGTAAACTTCCGACTTCAACTGTATATATATACAGTGGGGAAAAAAAGTATTTAGTCAGCCACCAATTATGCAAGTTCTCCCACTTAAAAAGATGAGAGAGGCCTGTAATTTTAATCATAGGTACACGTCAACTATGACAGACAAAATGAGAAAAAAAATTCCAGAAAATCAAATTGTAGGATTTTTTATGAATTTATTTGCAAATGATGGTGGAAAATAAGTATTTGGTCAATAACAAAAGTTTCTCAATACTTTGTTATATACCCTTTGTTGGCAATGACACAGGTCAAACGTTTTCTGTAAGTCTTCACAAGGTTTTCACACACTGTTGCTGGTATTTTGGCCCATTCCTCCATGCAGATCTCCTCTAGAGCAGTGATGTTTTGGGGCTGTCGCTGGGCAACACAGACTTTAAACTCCCTCCAAAGATTTTCTATGGGATTGAGATCTGGAGACTGGCTAGGCCACTCCAGGACCTTGAAATGCTTCTTACGAAGCCACTCCTTCGTTGCCCGGGCGGTGTGTTTGGGATCATTGTCATGCTGAAAGACCCAGCCACGTGTCATCTTCAATGCCCTTGCTGATGGAAGGAGGTTTTCACTCAAAATCTCACGATACATGGCCCCATTCATTCTTTCCTTTACACGGATCAGTCGTCCTGGTCCCTTTGCAGAAAAACAGCCCCAAAGCATGATGTTTCCACCCCCATGCTTCACAGTAGGTATGGTGTTCTTTGGATGCAACTCAGCATTCTTTGTCCTCCAAACACAACGAGTTGAGTTTTTACCAAAAAGTTATATTTTGGTTTCATCTGACCATATGACATTCTCCCAATCCTCTTCTTAATCATCCAAATGCACTCTAGCAAACTTCAGACGGGCCTGGACATGTACTGGCTTAAGCAGGGGGACACGTCTGACACTGCAGGATTTGAGTCACTGGCGGCGTAGTGTGTTACTGATGGTAGGCTTTGTTACTTTGGTCCCAGCTCTCTGCAGGTCATTCACTAGGTCCCCCCGTGTGGTTCTGGGATTTTTGCTCACCGTTCTTGTGATCATTTTGACCCCACGGGGTGAGATCTTGCGTGGAGCCCCAGATCGAGGGAGATTATCAGTGGTCTTGTATGTCTTCCATTTCTTAATAATTGCTCCCACAGTAGATTTTTCAAACCAAGCTGCTTACCTATTGCAGATTCAGTCTTCCCAGCCTGGTGCAGGTCTACAATTTTGTTTCTGGTGTCCTTTGACAGCTCTTTGGTCTTGGCCATAGTGGAGTTTGGAGTGTGACTGTTTGAGGTTGTGTACAGGTGTCTTTTATACTGATAACAAGTTCAAACAGGTGCCATTAATACAGGTAACGAGTGGAGGACAGAGGAGCCTCTTAAAGAAGAAGTTACAGGTCTGTGAGAGCCAGAAATCTTGCTTGTTTGAAGTTGACCAAATACTTATTTTCCACCATAATTTGCAAATAAATTCATAAAAAATCCTACAATGTGATTTTCTGGATTATTTTTTCTCATTTTGTCTGTCATAGTTGACGTGTACATATGATGAAAATTACAGGCCTCTCTTATCTTTTTAAGTGGGAGAACTTGCACAATTGGTGGCTGACTAAATACTTTTTTTCCCCACTGTATATATATATATATATATATATATATATATATATACAGACACACAGTGTGCATTCAGAAAGTATTCAGACCCCTTCACCTTTTCCACATTTTGTTACGTTACAGCCTTATTCTAAAATGGATTCAATAGTTTTCCCCCCCATCAATCTACACGCAACACCCCATAATGACAAAGCAAAAACAGGTTTGTAGAATTTTTTTCAAATGTAAAATAATACAAAATAATAATAAGATATCACATTAACATAAGTATTCAGACCCTTTACTCAGTACTTTGTTGAAGCACCTTTGGCAGCAATTACAGCCTTGAGTCATTTACATTACATTTAGGTAATTTAGCAGACGCTCTTATCCAGAGCGACTTACAGTTAGTGAATGCATACATGTTTTATTTTTTTCATACTGGCCCCCGTGGGAAACGAACCCACATCCCTGCCGGCCAAACCCTCCCCTACCTTGGACGACGCTGGACCAATTGCGCACCGCCCATGGGTCTCCCGGTCGCGGTCGGCTGCGACAGAGCCTGGACTCGAACAAGGTCTCTAGTGGCACCGCTGAAAACACCCCCACAGCATGATGCTGCCGCCACGATGCTTCACCGTAGGGATGGTGCCAGGTTTCCTCCAGACGTGACGTTTGGCATTCAGGCCAAAGAGTTGGTTTCATAAGACCAGAGAATCTTGTTTCTCATGGTCTGAGAGTCCTTTAGGTGCCTTTTGGCAAACTCCAAGCGGGCTGTCATGTGCCTTTTACTGAGGATCTGCGTGCCAGTTATAATTTTTATATGCACATTTTCGTGGAACAGTTTCATTTAATTTATATCTCAAAATCGTATCATATGGTTAATAAAAATTCTCAAAGTAACTTCTATTTGCCAACTATGTAAAAATAGCCTACATAAAGCCAACAAATAAAAACATTGCAACCTGCAGGTAGAAAATATCCTGATTAAAATAAATATCCTATAAATCACATTGGCTACGCATGGCCTGTCTGCGAGGAACTTGAAACATTATATCAACTATTACCTTGGGTACAGCCTGAAGCTTGTTCTAGAAAACTTGCAACATTGTATAACATATTCTGGGCTCCAGACAGACATAGCTGTAGGCTATTTGCGCAAGGGATAAGAAATAATCCGGTAGGCCTATTTTGACGTTTCCACCGGATCAGAGCATGACATTTGTTTCCCCTTTCATGTTGAGCGGTTATCGAAAGAGAGATGGAAAGATTTTTGAAATAGTCTACGTTGAGGAATTATTGTCATTCTCAATGGATATAAAACATACTTCGTTTACTTGCTGTTTGAGAAAAGAAAAATTCACTTTGAGAATTTCCACACTGGTGGTGAGTAAAGGCAATCAGAAATACTATCGGATCTTCAAATGTGCACATTTATATATATATATACAGTGAGGGAAAAAAGTATTTGATCCCCTGCTGATTTTGTACGTTTGCCCACTGACAAAGAAATGATCAGTCTATAATTTTAATGGTACGTTTATTTGAACAGTGAGAGACAGAATAACAACAAAAAAATCCAGAAAAACGCATGTCAAAAATGTTATAAATTGATTTGCATTTTAATGAGGGAAATAAGTATTTGACACCTCTGCAAAACATGACTTAGTACTTGGTGGCAAAACCCTTGTTGGCAATCACAGAGGTCAGACGTTTCTTGTTGTTGGTCACCAGGTTTGCACACATCCCAGGAGGGATTTTGTCCCACTCCTCTTTGCAGATCTTCTACAAGTCATTAAGGTTTCGAGCCTGACGTTTGGCAACTCGAACCTTCAGCTCCCTCCAAAGATTTTCTATGGGATTAAGGTCTGGAGACTAGCTAGGCCACTCCAGGACCTTAATGTGCTTCTTCTTGAGCCATTCCTTTGTTGCCTTGGCCATGTGTTTTGGGTCATTGTCATGCTGGAATACCCATCCACGACCCATTTTCAATGCCCTGGCTGAGGGAAGGAGGTTCTCACCCAAGATTTGACGGTACATGGCCCCGTCCATCGTCCCTTTGATGCAGTGAAGTTGTCCTGTCCCCTTAGCAGAAAAACACCCCCAAAGCATAATGTTTCCACCTCCATGTTTGACGGTGGGGATGGTGTTCTTGGGGTCATAGGCACATTCCTCCTCCTCCAAACACGGTGAGTTGAGTTGATGCCAAAGAGCTCAATTTTGGTCTCATCTGACCACAACACTTTCACCCAGTTCTCCTCTGAATCATTCAGATGTTCATTGGCAAACTTCAGATGGGCCTGTATATGTGCTTTCTTGAGCAGGGGGACGTTGCGGGTGCTGCAGGATTTCAGTCCTTCACGGCGTAGTGTGTTACCAATTGTTTTCTTGGTGACTATGGTCCCAGTTGCCTTGAGATCATTGACAAGATCCTCCCGCGTAGTTCTGGGCTGATTCCTCACCGTTCTCATGATCATTGCAACTCCACGAGGTGAGATCTTGCATGGAGCCCCAGGCCGAGGGACATTGACAATTATTTTGTGTTTCTTCCATTTGCAAATAATCGCACTAACTGTTGTCACCTTCTCACCAAGCTGCTTGGCGATGGTCTTGTAGCCCATTCCAGCCTTGTGTAGGTCTACAATCTTGTCCCTGACATCCTTGGAGAGCTCTTTGGTCTTGGCCATGGTGGAGAGTTTGGAATCTGATTGATTGATTGCTTCTGTGGACAGGTATCTTTTATACAGGTAACAAACTGAGATTAGGAGTACTCCCTTTAAGAGTGTGCTCCTAATCTCAGCTCGTTACCTGTATAAAAGACACCTGGGAGCCAGAAAACTTTCTGATTGAGAGGGGGTCAAATACTTATTTCCCTCATTAAAATGCAAATCAATTTATAACATTTTTGACATGCGTATTTCTGGATTTTTTTGTTTTTATTCTGTCTCTCACTGTTCAAATAAACCTACCATTAAAATTATAGACTGATCATTTATTTGTCAGTGGGCAAACGTACAAAATCAGCAGGGGATCAAATACTTTTTTCCCTCACTGTATATATACAGTGGGGAGAACAAGTATTTGATACACTGCCGATTTTGCAGGTTTTCCTACTTGCAAAGCATGTAGAGGTCTGTAATTTTTATCATAGGTACACTTCAACTGTGAGAGACGGAATCTAAAACAAAAATTCAGAAAATCACTTTGTATGATTTTTAAGTAATTAATTTGCATTTTATTGCATGACATAAGTATTTGATACATCAGAAAAGCAGAACTTAATATTTGGTATAGAAACCTTTGTTTGCAATTACAGAGATCATACGTTTCCTGTAGGTCTTGACCAGGTTTGCACACACTGCAGCAGGGATTTTGGCCCACTCCTCCATACAGACCTTCTCCAGATCCTTCAGGTTTCGGGGCTGTCGCTGGGCAATACGGACTTTCAGCTCCCTCCAAAGATTTTCTATTGGGTTCAGGTCTGGAGACTGGCTTCGCCACTCCAGGACCTTGAGATGCTTCTTACGGAGCCACTCCTTAGTTGCCTTGGCCATGTGTTTTGGGTCATTGTCATGCTGGAATACCCATCCACGACCCATTTTCAATGCCCTGGCTGAGGGAAGGAGGTTCTCACCCAAGATTTGACGGTACATGGCCTCGTCCATATAAGAAAGCTTAGGAAATATTTTTGTTATTTTGGACACATTTAACCCCTTATTTTTGTTGACACAAAACTACCTCCACCTTCAGAGGAGTCCTGTGACACTTGTGGGTCGTCTTTTAATCTTTCCATAGAGTGGTCCTATTAGTTTTGTAGGCCAAACCGTTCGGACGCTACAGATTTTTTCGTGAGTAGACCGATTTTCGGGATGTCTCATGGTCTGACAAACACCACTGTAGCTCGGCCACCTTCCACCGTAGATGCTGAAGGCCGACATAGGCGGATGCGGCAGATTGAGACGGACATCTCTAGCTTAAACTGACAGATTTTAATGGGGATTTTTAAATTATGTTACTTAGATTGATGCACGGGTTTACTTGTAGTATGATGTGGGGTTATGGGTAAAGATGGCGTTCTAGTTAATTGGACCAGGTGATAGGAGCCTGTATGTAAGACGCCTTTAGACCAACCATTTTCTGATCGTATATTTGTTCTATAATATAAAATGGCAAGGCCACAAACAAAGCAATGCATATAAAATTACAAAACAGGTGCCAATTAACTAAGGATAAAATATTTAATTTATTATAATAATTAGCAAAAACATTTACTCTCTTGCTTCTGAGGCTTTGGTTATTCTCGCCCCTGTGTGCTTTTTGTGTGACATTCTATTTTGAATATTCACAAAAACAATTTTCGGTAATCTACTGTATTCAGTTTATACAGCATGTTACTGTTGATCATACAGTAATTTACTGTGACAAGTACATTATATGTTTTTTTTACAGTAGCTGGCTATTAACACATCGTTTTTAACATTTAAAAAATGTATTTACTTACTTGTATAGGTTCTCCAACTGCCTCCGTTTTTTGGGTCGTTACAAAAACAAACTAATGGCAATCTTCAAGATATTTTCAGTGGTAGTTGATCGCAGCCATGTGGACATGATGAATGGAGACAAGGAAAAAAGTGTTTGAGTGAGCGGTTTAGAACATGTTGTGCTGTTTGACTTTATCAGAGTAATCCACTTTCAATTTTAGTAAATATACATCACAGTCTGTCGGCCACACTTGATAACTTTAAAAACTAGCACTTGAAACTAACATAGGCAACAGCTACCCGGTAACGCACATAACACACAGCACCCCTTCTACGGGTGTGTGGGGGGAGAGTTCTTGAAATGTAACATCCAATCAAAATCTTGCGGACCATTCAAACCGTTTTTGCAATACAAAATTCTCCAGACCTCCCATGGAGGTGTGACAACGACGTGATTTTGGAGGTATGGCAACGCGAGACTAGGGTATGCTTGACATCAGCAAAGACTGGGTTGTTTTTCAGGATAAATACACTGCTCAAAAGAATAAAGGGAACACTAAAATAACACATCCTAGATCTGAATGAATGAAATAATCTTATTAAATACTTTTTTCTTTACATAGTTGAATGTGCTGACAACAAAATCACACAAAAATTATCAATGGAAATCAAATTTATCAACCCATGGAGGTCTGGATTTGGAGTCACCCTCAAAATTAAAGTGGAAAACCACACTACAGGCTGATCCAACTTTGATGTAATGTCCTTAAAACAAGTCAAAATGAGGCTCAGTAGTGTGTGTGGCCTCCACGTGCCTGTATGATCTCCCTACAATGCCTGGGCATGCTCCTGATGAGGTGGCGGATGGTCTCCTGAGGGATCTCCTCCCAGACCTGGACTAAAGCATCCGCCAACTCCTGGACAGTCTGTGGTGCAATGTGGCGTTGGTGGATGGAGCGAGACATGATGTCCCAGATGTGCTCAATTGGATTCAGGTCTGGGGAACGGGCGGGCCAGTCCATAGCATCAATGCCTTCCTCTTGCAGGAACTGCTGACACACTCCAGCCACATGAGGTCTAGCATTGTCTTGCATTAGGAGGAACCCAGGGCCAACCGCACCAGCATATGGTCTCACAAGGGGTCTGAGGATCTCATCTCGGTACCTAATGGCAGTCAGGCTACCTCTGGCGAGCACGCTGTGTGGCCCCCCAAAGAAATGCCACCCCACACCATGACTGACCCACCGCCAAACCGGTCATGCTGGAGGATGTTGCAGGCAGCAGAACGTTCTCCACGGCGTCTCCAGACTCTGTCACGTCTGTCACATGTGCTCAGTGTGAACCTGCTTTCATCTGTGAAGAGCACAGGGCGCCAGTGGCGAATTTGCCAATCTTGGTGTTCTCTGGCAAATGCCAAACGTCCTGCACGGTGTTGGGCTGTAAGCACAACCCCCACCTGTGGACGTCGGGCCCTCATACCACCCTCATGGAGTCTGTTTCTGACCGTTTGAGCAGACACATGCACATTTGTGACCTGCTGGAGGTCATTTTGCAGGGCTCTGGCAGTGCTCCTCCTGCTCCTCCTTGCACAAAGGCGGAGGTAGCGG
This sequence comes from Coregonus clupeaformis, assembly GCF_020615455.1. Lineage (NCBI taxonomy): Eukaryota > Metazoa > Chordata > Actinopteri > Salmoniformes > Salmonidae > Coregonus > Coregonus clupeaformis. Next base: position 59,634,488 of record NC_059211.1, on the reverse strand, counting down.
TCCTGCTGCTGGGTTGTTGCCCTCCTACGGCGTCCTCCACGTCTCCTGATGTACTGGCCTGTCTCCTGGTAGCGCCTCCATGTTCTGGACACTACGCTGACAGACACAGCAAACCTTCTTGCCACAGCTCGCATTGATGTGCCATCCTGGATGAGCTGCACTACCTGAGCCACTTGTGTGGGTTGTAGACTCCGTGTCATGCTACCACTAGAGTGAAAGCACCGCCAGCATTCAAAAGTGACCAAAACATCAGCCAGGAAGCATAGAAACTGAGAAGTGGTCTGTGGTCACCACCTGCAGAACCATTTCTTTATTGGGGGTGTCTTGCTAATTGCCTATAATTTTCACCTGTTGTCTATTCCATTTGCACAACAGCATGTGAAATGTATTGTCAATCAGTGTTGCTTCCTAAGTGGACAGTTTGATTTCACAGAAGTGTGATTGACTTGGAGTTACATTGTGTTGTTTAAGTGTTCCCTTTATTTTTTTGAGCAGTGTATAAATGGGATGGAGCTAAGCACAGGCAAAATCCTAGAGAAAAACCTGCTTCAGTCTGCTTTACACCAGACACAGGGAGTGGAATTCACCTTTCAACAGGACAATAACCTACAACACAAGGCCAAATCTACACTGGAGTTGCTTACCAAGAAGACTGTGAATGTTCCTGAGTGACCAAGTTACAGTTTTGACTTACAGTAAATCTGCTTGAAAATCTATGGCAAGACTTGAACATTTCTGTCTAGCCATGATACCCAACACCTTGACAGAGCTTGAAGAATTTTGAAAAGAATAATCGGCAAATATTGCACAGTCCAGGTGTACAAAGCTCTTAGAGACTTACCGAAGGAGACTTACAGCTGTAATCGCTGCCAAAGGTGTTTCTAACATGTATTGACTCAGGGGGGTGAATACTTATCTAATCAAGGTATATTTGTGTTTTACTTTTCATAAATGTTAGAATTTTTCTTCCACTTTGACATTACAGAGTATTTTGTGTAGGTCGTTGACAAAAAATGACAATTTACTCAATTTTAATCCCGCTTTGTAAGACAGTTAAAAGTGAAGAAATCCAAGGAGGATAAATAATTATGATAGGCACTGTATGCCTGAAGATTGAAGTTACTCTATGTGCGCGAATCTACATTTACATTGAACATTTTATTCATTTAGCAGACACTATTATCCAGAGAGAAGTTAGTAAAAAACAACCACATATCAGCGTCAGTGCAAGTAGACTCTTCTTCGAAATAGCAGAATCAGTGCCAGGAAGAAAAATAAGTGAGTGCAAGAAAGACAAGTACAGTGGGGGGAAAAAAGTATTTAGTCAGCCACCAATTGTGCAAGTTCTCCCATTTAAAAAGATGAGAGAGGCCTGTAATTTTCATCATAGGTACACGTCAACTATGACAGACAAATTGAGGAAAGAAAATCCAGAAAATCACATTGTAGGATTTTTTTATGAATTTATTTGCAAATTATGGTGGAAAATAAGTATTTGGTCACCTACAAACAAACAAGATTTCTGGCTCTCACAGACCTGTAACTTCTTCTTTAAGAGGCTCCTCTGTCCTCCACTCGTTACCTGTATTAATGGCACCTGTTTGAACTTGTTATCAGTATAAAATACACCTGTCCACAACCCTAAACAGTCACACTCCAAACTCCACTATGGCCAAGACCAAAGAGCTGTCAAAGGACACCAGAAACAAAATTGTAGACCTGCACCAGGCTGGGAAGACTGAATCTGCAATAGGTAAGCAGCTTGGTTTGAAGAAATCAACAGTGGGAGCAATTATTAGGAAATGGAAGACATACAAGACCACTGATAATCTCCCTCGATCTGGGGCTCCACGCAAGATCTCACCCCGTGGGGTCAAAATGATCACAAGAACGGTGAACAAAAATCCCAGAACCACACGGGGGGACCTAGTGAATGACCTGCAGAGAGCTGGGACCAAAGTAACAAAGCCTACCATCAGTAACACACTACGCCGCCAGGGACTCAAATCCTGCAGTGCCAGACGTGTCCCCCTGCTTAAGCCAGTACATGTCCAGGCCCGTCTGAAGTTTGCTAGAGTGCATTTGGATGATCCAGAAGAGGATCGGGAGAATGTCATATGGTCAGATGAAACCAAAATAGAACTTTTTGGTAAAAACTCAACTCGTCGTGTTTGGAGGACAAAGAATGCTGAGTTGCATCCAAAGAACACCATACCTACTGTGAAGCATGGGGGTGGAAACATCATGCTTTGGGGCTGTTTTTCTGCAAAGGGACCAGGACGACTGATCCGTGTAAAGGAAAGAATGAATGGGGCCATGTATCGTGAGATTTTGAGTGAAAACCTTCCATCAGCGAGGGCATTGAAGATGAAACGTGGCTGGGTCTTTCAGCATGACAATGATCCCAAACACACCGCCTGGGCAACGAAGGAGTGGCTTCGTAAGAAGCATTTCAAGGTCCTGGAGTGGCCTAGCCAGTCTCCAGATCTCAACCCCATAGAAAATATTTGGAGGGAGTTGAAAGTCCGTGTTGCCCAGCGACAGCCCCAAAACATCACTGCTCTAGAGGAGATCTGCATGGAGGAATGGGCCAAAATACCAGCAACAGTGTGTGAAAACCTTGTGAAGACTTACAGAAAACGTTTGACCTGTGTCATTGCCAACAAAGGGTATATAACAAAGTATTGAGAAACTTTTGTTATTGACCAAATACTTATTTTCCACCATAATTTGCAAATAAATTCATTAAAAATCCTACAATGTGATTTTCTGGATTTTAGTTCCTCATTTTGTCTGTCATAGTTGACGTGTACCTATGATGAAAATTACAGGCCTCTCTCATCTTTTTAAGTGGGAGAACTTGCACAATTGGTGGCTGACTAAATACTTTTTTCCCCCACTGTATGTTAGGATTCATCCCAGAGTGATGTAGACCTGTAAAACCAGATGAGTAGACTAGCCAATCAATTGCATCAACATGATGGAGAACACCTGTCATTCAGTGTCAACACAGATCATACAGAAGATACTTTACTGACCATAGATTAGTATTGTATCTAAGATATATTATCGGCATATGGAAAGAAGGTTCAAAAGCCATATGGACATATATATTTTTTAGGAGATTTTATGAAATGTATGAAAACCTTGGCTTTGGGGCTTTATTTCCAAGCTTTCAAGTGAGTGTTCTCTCATTCTCTCGCTCTCTCAATTCAATTCAAAGGGCTTTATTGGCATGGGAAACATATGTTTACATTGCCAAAACACGTGAAATAGATAATAAATAAAAGGGAAGTAAACAAGCCTCTCTCTCTCTCTTTCTCTCTCCCTCTCTCCCTCTGCGTATGTAAATTGTTTCCAGTGATCTAATATTCACAGAGGAGAGGGAGACCCAGATGACTTTGTTAGTGCAATAGCTTCAAAGTGTAGACTCTGTTGGAGTCCTTTTCACACCACCGACCCCTGGTACTCTGGAGTTCTTGGATCCGTCCCAAATGGCACCCTATTCTTTAGATAGTGCACTACTTTTGAATAGATCCCTATAGGGCCTTGTCAAAAGGAGTGCACTATATAGAGAATAGTATGCTATTTAGGACGCAATCCTTTTCATACCCCTGGTTGGTGCTCGGCGCTCTCTACTTTCTCTGCTCTGATTTACTTAACTTTGGTCCTCCCTGCCCCCCTTGGCCCCCCTGGAGAGCATACACCATGGCTCTCCACCTCGCTCGTTAGTTCCTCTACAGGGCTTTTTGGTCTTGCCAAAATACATCCCTCCCTGCTGTTTTGAGTTCTTAGAAAGTAGAGCATCTCCAGTTGTGTTTTTGCCCTGTCCTTGCTTTCTTTCCCCCCTGTGTGTAGTAGTCGAATGTCGAATGTCGGAGAGAACACACACCAGAATGACGAACTATTAAAAAGTAGCGGGTGGCTGCATTGTTTTAGGGATCACCTGCTGGGTGGCGACGAACTGTGGCAGTTCAACATGTAGAATCGTCAGGAAATTCATGGCTGATATTCTGGTCGGAGACGATAGCGTGCCCACCTGCTGCTTCTAAACGTTCTGGTGTGTTTGCTCTATTATGTGTTTTCTAAGTGTAGTGTCCCATCTCTCTCTGTGTACTTTCAGAACTCGGGCATAGAGAAGGCCTTTCTGTTTGACGTGGTCAGTAAGATCTACATTGCTACAGACAGCAGTCCTGTGGACATGCAGACCTACGAGCTGTGCTGCGACATGATCGATGTGGTCATAGACATCTCCTGCATCTATGGGTGAGTTGAAAGTTGTGTGGTGGGACTGGGTACTGTGACGGCAAAAACCTTTCTGTTGTATCTTGAGTATAATGGACCAACAAAGATGGTGGAGTCTCACAGTCACAATCAGACCTTCTGTGAAGAGTGTGATGGAAGGAGTCAGGCGCAGGAGGGTAATCACCGAATACAGAGTTTATTCCTTCGTTACACAAAATACGCTGGAATAGCGACAAACGAAACAGGCACAGGGGAAACGATCTACCCTGGCAATACACTGTAACGGTATCTCCATACAATACATAGGCACAGGGGAAATATCTACCCTTTCAACAAAATGGTACGAGCTACACTACTCTCACATTCAAACAATCACCCACAAGGACAAGGGGGCAGAGGGAACACTTATACACGGACTAATGAGGGGATTAGAACCAGGTGTGTATGATTGACAAGACAAGACAAATGTGATGATGATAATTGGGGCGGCAGTGGTTAGTAAACTGGTGATGACGAACAAGGAGGGGAGGCAGCCTCGGCGGAAGTCGTGACACCTTCACACCAGGCAGGGCCCTTCAGTTCTGGTCCTGGGGACCCACAGGCTATGCAGGGTTTTGTTCCACCCAGTTCTGATAATAAAATTGTCATTTAGCAAATGCTTTGCCCTCAGAACAGAGTCTGTGTGAATCCTATTCTTCATACTCACTGTGTGTCTCTGTTCAATTTCACTCCAGCTGAGACACTAATTAGAGCCTAATCTGAGTTCCCAGTCTGTTTTAGTAGAGATTTATTCTCTATCTCTCTTTCACACACAAACACGCATGCACACACACACACACACACACACACACACACACACACACACACACACACACACACACACACACAGAAATTAAGAAATCATGAGTACAGTACAAGCCCATCTCCATCAACGTTATTCCTCTCACGAATAACTGCAATCGCAGTTGAAATTTCTATTCTCTAAATCTAGCCTTTATTGATATTGGGGGACAGAAAAAACATTTACATTCGCTTTAAAGTAATTTAGCAGACGTTCTCATCCAGAATGACTTACAGTTAGTGCATTCAATTAAGGCAGTTAAGACAACCACAGATCACAGTCATTACAAGTAAAAAAACAAACACATATTTGCACTCTGAGTTTATTTACAGTGCATTCGGAAAGTATTCAGACCCCTTGACTAAAATTGATTAAATTGTTTTTTTCGTCATCAATCTACAAAACAATAGCCCATAATGAGAAGGCAAAAACAGGTTTTTAGAAGTTTTTGCAAATGTATAAAAAAACAACAACTGAAATATCACATTTACATAAGTATTCAAACCCTTTACTCAGTACTTTGTTGAAGCACCTTTGGCAGCGATTACAGCCTCAAGTCCTCTTGGGTATGACGCTACAAGCTTGGAACACCTGTATTTGGGGAGTTTCTCCTATTCTTCTCTGCAGATCCTCTCAAGCTTTGTCAGGTTGGATGGGGAGCGTCGCTGCACAGCTATTTTCAGGTCTCTCCAGAGATGTTCAATCGGGTTCAAGTCCGGGCTCTGGCTGGGCCACTCAAGGACATTCAGAGACTTGTCCCGAAGCCACTACTACGTTGTCCTGGCTTTGTGCTTAGGGTTGTGTCCTGTTGGAAGGTGAACCTTCACCCCAGTCTGAGGATCTCTCTGTACTTTGCTCCGTTCATCTTTCCCTCGATCCTGACTAGTCTCCCAGTCCCTGCCACTGAAAAACATCCCCACAGCATGATGCTGCCACCACCATGCTTCACCGTAGGGATGGTGCCAGGTTTCCTCCAGATGTGACACTTGACATTCAGGCCAAAGAGTTCAATCTTGGTTTCATCAGACCAGAGAATCCTGTTTCTCATGGTCTGAGAGTCCTTTAGGTGCCTTTTGGCAAACTCCAAGCGGCTGTCATGTGTCTTTTACTGAGGAGTGGCTTCCGTCTGGCCACTATCATAAAGGCCTGATTAGTGGAGTGCTGCAGAGATGGTTGTCCTTCTGGAAGGTTCTCCCATCTCCACAGAGGAACTCTGGAGCTCTGTTAGAGTGACCATCGGGTTCTTGATCACCTTCCTGACCAAGGCCCTTCTTCCCCGATTGCTCAGTTTGACTGGGCGGCCAGCTCTAGGAAGAGTCTTGGTGGTTCCAAACTTCTTCCATTTAAGATTGATGGAGGCCACTGTGTTATTGGGGACCTTCAATGCTGCAGAAATGTTTTGGTACCCTTCCCCAGATATGTGGCTCGACACAATCCTGTCTCTGAGATCTACGGACAATTCCTTCGACTTCATGGCTTGGTTTTTGCTCTGACATGCACTGTCAACTGTGGGACCTTATATTGACAGATGTGTGCCTTTCCAAATCATATCCAATCAATTGAATTGACCACAGGTGGACTCCAATCAAGTTGTAGAAACATTTCAAGAATGATCAATGGAAACAGGATGCACCTGAGCTCAATTTCGAGTCTCATAGCAAAGGGTCTGAATACTTATGTACATAAGGTATTTCTGTTTTTTAATTTTACTAAATGTGCAACAATTTATAAAAACCTGTTTTCGCTTCATCATTATAGGGTATTGTGTCTAGATTGAGGATTTTTATTTATTTAATCCATTTTAGAATAAGGCTGTAACATAACAAAATGTGGAAAAAGTTAAGGGGTCTGAATACTTTCAGAATGCAGTGTACATAGAGAGTTCAAATGGTAATGTAGGTGATGCTAAACAGGGAAGGCACACAACTGTATCCTTTTAAGTTAAGCTTAAAAGCACAGTGTGGTGTACTGCAAGAGCTCTCTTCTCTTCTCCTTCCACCTGGCTGCCTGTCAGGTAGCTCTATTGCATCAACACCTGACAAACACAGCAGGTGATCATCCGTTTTATTTCTCCTCAGTCTTCACCCTAGCCCCGAACACACCCACACACACACGCACACACACCTCTCCTGCCCTGCCATGTCCTGTCCTCCTGTACTGGCCATCAGGCTGACTGTAGCAGAACCTTCCTCGTAGCCATGAGAGGACGGTAGTAAACAAGCCAGCCGAGGTAAGCCATGTGGTAACGTTAGCCCCCTCTGGGTCCGTTGACCCAATATGAACCAGGTCTGATGTGCCTTCGTTGGGCTGCTGTGCCCTGGCAGGGAGGCTGCTGCTGGGGCTGGGGATATAGGCCTAGGCCTCACCCTGGGCACCGCAGCTGTGGGTTGGGATGGAATGGAGATATGCCACGCTGGGGTTTAGGAGGGCTGAGCTGAGGAAGGCTGTTGACTGTGTTTACGCCTCAGGGCACAACACTCTAGATGAGATGAGCTCACACCGTATATGAGTCTGGGAGACTGCACAGACTTTGAGATATTTTCCAATGTCTGTGTGGGGGGAAGGGGGGGGGGGGACGTGTGTGCCTTCAGAAAGTATTCACACCCCTTGACTTTTTCCACATTTTGTTGTGTTACAGCCTGAGTTTTAAATTGTGTCACTGGTTTACACACAATACCCCATAATGTCAAAGTGGAATTGTTTAAAAAAATAATATTAAAATAATTTAAAATGAAAAGCTGAAATGTCTTGAGTCAATAAGTATTCAACCCCTTTGTTACGGCAAGCCTAAATAAGTTCAGGAGTAAACATTTGCTTAACAACTCACAGAATAAGTTGCATGGACTCACTCTGTGTGCAATAATAGTGTTTAACATGATTTTTGAATGACTACCTCATATCTGGACCCCATACATCCAATTGTCTGTAAGGTCCCTTAGTCGAGCAGTGAATTTCAAACACAGATTCAACCACAAAGACCAGGGAGGTTTTCCAATGCCTTGCAAAGAAGGGCATCTATTGGTAGATAAAAAAAAAAAAATGCAAACATTGAATATCCCTTTCTGCATGGGGAAGTTATTATTACACTGTGGATGGTGTATCAATACATCCAGTCACTACAAAGATACAGGCGTCCTTCCTAACTCAGTTGCCGGAGAGGAAGGAAACTGATCAGGGATTTCACCATGAGGCCAATGGTGACTTTAAAACAGTTACAGAGTTTAATGGCTGTGATAAGAGAAAACTGAGGATGGATCAATATTGTATACTGAACAAAAATATAAACGCAACATACAACAATTTAATTGATTTTACTGAGTTACAGTTCATATGTGGAAATCAGTCAATTGAAATAAGTTAATTTGGCTATGAATTTCACATGACTGGGAATACAGATATGCATCTGTTGGTCATAGATACCTTTTTAAAAAAAGGCCTCACAATGGGCCTCAGGATCACGTCACGGTATTTTTCTGCATTCAAATTGCCATCGATAAAATGCAATTTTGTTCGTTGTCCGTAGCTTATGCCTGCCCATACCATAACCCCATTGCCACCATAACCCCACTGTTCACAACGTTGACATCAGCAAACTGCTCGCCCACGCAACGCCATAAACGTGGTCTGCTTTCCAACATACACTGGGAGACAAATTCACCTTTCAGCAGGAAAATAACCTAAAACACAAGGCCAAATATACACAGGAGTTACTTACCAAGACAACATTGAATGTTCCTGAGTGGCCTAGTTAAAGTTTTGACTTAAATTGGCTTGAAAATCTATGGCAAGTCTTGAAAATGGCTGTCTAGCAATGATTAATAACCAACTTGACAGAACTTGAAGAATTAAAAAAACAATAATGTGCAAATATTGTAAAATACAGGTATGAAAAGCTCTTAGAGACTTACCCAGAAAGACTCACAGCTGTAACATGTATTGACTCAGGGGTGTGAAAACTTACACTACCGGTCAAAAGTTTTAGAACACCTACTGTGGTCCTCTGTAGCTCAGCTGGTAGAGCACGGCGCTTGTAACGCCAAGGTAGTGGGTTCGATCCCCGGGACCACCCATACACAAAAAATGTATGTATGCACGCATGACTGTAAGTCGCTTTGGATAAAAGCGTCTGCTAAATGGCATATTATTATTATATTTACTCGTTCAAGGGTTTTTCTTTATTTGTATTATTTTCTACATTGTAGAATTATAGTGAAGACATCAAAACTATGAAATAACACATATGGAATCATGTTGTAACCAAAAAGGTGTTACTCTGCGGACCGACTCATCCCAAACCATCTCAATTTGGTTGAGGTCGGGGGATGGTGGAGGCCAGGTCATCTGATGCAGCACTCCATCACTCTCCTTCTTGGTCAAATAGCCCTTACACAGCCTGGAGGTGTGTTGGGTTATTGTCCTGTTGAAAAACAAATGATAGTCCCACTAAGCCCAAACCAGATGGGATGGCGTATTGCTGCAGAATGCTGTGGTAGCCATGCTGGTTACGTGTGCCTTGAATTATAAATAAATCACAGACAGTGTCACCAGCAAAGCACCCCCAAACCATAACACCTCTTCCTCCATGCTTTACGGTGGAAAATACACATGCAGAGATCATCCGTTTACCCACACCGCATCTCACAAAGACACGGCGGTTGGAACCAAAAATCTCAAATTTGGACTCCAGACCAAAGGACAAATTTCCACCGGTCTAATGTCCATTGCTTGTGTTTCTTGGCCCAAGCAAGTCTCTTCTTATTATTTGTGTCCTTTAGTAGTGGTTTCTTTACAGCAATTCGACAATGAAGGCCTGATTCACACAGTCTCCTCTGAACAGTTGATGTTGAGATGTGTCTGTTACTTGAACTCTGTGAAGCATTTATTTGGGCTGCAATTTCTGAGGCTGGTAACTCTAATGAACTTATCCTCTGCAGCAGAGGTAACTCTGGGTCTTCCATTCCTGTGGCGGTCCTCATGAGAGCCAGTTTCATCATAGTGCTTGATGGTTTTTGCGACTGCACTTGAAGAAACTTTCAAAGTTCTTGAAATGTTCTGTATTGACTGACCTTCATGTCTTAAAGTAATGATGGACTGCCGTTTCTTTTTGCTTATTTGAGTTGTTCTTGCCATAATATAGACTTGGTCTTTTACCAAATAGGGCTATCTTCTGCATACTCCCCCTACCTTGTCACAACACAACTGATTGGCTCAAACGCATTAAGAAGGAAAGAAATTCCACAAATTAACTTTTAAGAAGACACACCTGTTAATTGAAATGCATTCGAGGTGACTACCTCATGAAGCTGGTTGAGAGAATGCGAAGAGGGTGCAAAGCTGTCATCAAGGCAAAGGGTGGCTATTTGAAGAATCTCAAATATAAAATACATTTTGATTTGTTTAACACTTTTTTGGTTACTACATGATTCCATATGTGTTATTTCATAGCTTTGATGTATTCACTATTATTCTACAATGTAGAAAATAGTAAAAATAAAGAAAAACCCTTGAATGAGTAGGTGTTCTAAAACTTTTGACCGGTAGTGTATGTAAATTAGATATTTCAGTATTTCATTTTCAATACATTTGGAAACATTTCTAAAAACAGTTTGTCCTTATGGGGTATTGTGTGTAGATGGGTGTGAAAAAAAATAATTGTATCCTTTTTCAGGCTACAACCCAACAAAATGTGGAATAAGTTAAGGGGTATGAATTTTTTCTGAAGGCACTTTACATGTTCTTGTATGTAGGTAATTGTGTGTGAGTGATCATGGCATGCAAATTGAGCTCCAATCATAGCTCTCGCGGTTTCATTGGACCAGTTGATTTAACTCTCCTCCAAATACTGGGATTACTCACATGAAGTTTGAACATCATTATCATGGACTGCTTACCAAATGGCACCCTATTCCCTATATAGCAATTTGGGATGCATCCCTTGACAAAACAGCTGGGCTATTAACATTATTTAGAGGTTTTAGCAAGGTTTTTTCACCTCATTTAGTTAATGAAGCATTCTATTTGCTGCTCAGATGGCACTGAAATGTCCCCTGGCCACCATATTGAATGTCTGCTTCTTTTCCTAGTAATCACATTTTACATTTTAGTCATTTAACAGACGCTCTTATCCAGAGAGACTTACAGTCAGTGCATTCAACTATTAAGGGAAAAAAAAACACATATCACAGTTATTGCAAGTAGACCCTTCTTTGAATTTATGACTACATGTAATACTGTACATGTTTTTTGTGTTGTTTTCCTCCCCAGTGACATGCAGTGAGAAACTATTCTTAGCTTGCAGACCTTATGTCAATCCACCCCCCCCAAAGCTCCTGAAAGCATGGGATTAAGGTTCAAGCTTTTATTCGATTTGATAATTACCATTTGATCCGGCGTCTGTTACATAGCAATGCTTTTTATCTTATGTAGTAGATGGTGTTGGCAGATAGGACACAGGTACTTTCTCATTTTAATGCATGTAGGAATATACAGTAAATTATTTGTGTCCCTATATCAACTCAGGGAAAGCCAGTATGAGGGTTTGCGCTCAGTCTAATATGTGTGTGGGGAAACACATATCTGTAGAATTACGTAAGTACTTGCACTCAAACCATATAAAAGGAAAAACCAAGGAGGCAATATTCAAAAATATACTTAATTTAACGCATGCTCGAAATGATAACAAAAGGTGCTAATGCAAAGTGCTAAAAATTCATTTTTTGTTGTTTAGTACTTTGCACTAGTACCTTTTGTTATAAAATTTTTTGCAACTGGCTTCGAGGTCCAGAGTTGAATATGAGGGGTCTATTGAATATTCATTGAATTGAAATATTCCTTCAGTTCCTTGGCCGACAATGTAAAAGCACAAACAAAATACATTATTAAAACCAACAACAACAAAAATTTTAAGCCCAGCACTGTTATTCTCAAGTTTAGGATGTGCATATCACCCTCTTTTTCTTCTTTGAATTAATTCTAGGCTAAATCTCGCTATCTCATCCTTCGTCTCTTCTCCTCGTTCTCATCCCTATCTCTGATGTGGTACTGGGCAGGCAGACCCTATATCACTCACTCATCCCTGGTTCTCTTCCCTCTCTCATCCCTCGCTCTCTTCCCTCTCTCATCCCTTTGTTCTCAACCCTCTCTCCCAGGCTGACGGAGGAAGAGGCAGGTCAGCCCTATGATAAGGAGTCCATGGCCATCATCCACCTGAACAACACCACCGTCATGTACCTGAAGGAGGTCACCAAGTTCCTGGCTCTGGTCTGCTTCCTCCGAGAGGAGAGCTTTGAGAGGAAAGGTAACAGAGAGTTAGGGAGGAACACTTCAAGAGGAAAAGTGAGAGAGAGAGTTAGGGAGGAAAGGTAAGCGAGAGTTAGGGAGGAGAGCTTAGAGAGAAAAGGTGAGAGAGAGTTAGGGAGGAGAGCTTCGAGGAGGAAGGTGAGAGAGTTAGGGAGGAAAGGTAAGAGAGAGTTAGGGAGGAGAGGTGAGCGAGAGTCTGTCTCGGTCCCAAATGGAACCCTATTCCCTTTAAAGTGCACTAGTTTTGACCAGGGCCCAACCTGGCCCAAGAATAACCCCTAGCCTTATAGGGGAATGTGCTGTGACTTTATAGGAATGAATCCTAACTTTGGATATTATGCGCTTGTTCTAACGCAAAGTTTAATGTTACATACCCAGTTTTTAGATGTGTCGTCGGCACTACAAAATATTTTCCAGGAAATGTCACACATATCTCCTGTTGACACCAATGTATGATTTATGCCAAGGTCCAAGTTAGCAAAGCTACATGCGCATATTTCAAATTCAGATATCACAACGACCAGACATGACATGAATCCACAAGTGCAGTACTGAATGCCTGCTGATACTGGAACACCTGCTACTCTAGATAACATGGTTCCAAAGGCTAACCACTAACCAGGATTGAAATATTTATAATCCAACCACCTCTAGTGTGTTGTGTGATCTGTGATGAGCACAGTAATATGGGTTAATTGACAGATGGCAGAACATAATTAATATGATGACGAGATTAATGCAAAAAGCTGCATTGTCCAGAGACTACATACACTATCACTACTTACACTCAATTAACAGATGAACACATAATAAGTCATTTAAATCAATTGCAATGGAAAGCCTATTATTCCATGGACAGTTTTCTCTCTCCTCGCTCTCTCGCTTCCTCTCCTCTCTCTTAAAGAGAAGAGTGTGGTTACCTTGGCAACCGTGATCAAAGGCTCTCATCTTCCTTTTAACTTGTGAACTTGTCAATTCCTCCCGGCTGGTTAGATTGAGCCTTGGCTGTCTGCGGCAGCTAGGAGATTGGACGACAGATGACACACCACATGTGATAATAGGCATTCATAAGAGTGTTCTCTTGGTACAGTACATGTGAAGGCATGGCACCCAAACTATAGGAACAAAGTCGTTTTCAAGTTGTATTTATTAGACTCATATAGCAGTCAATACACATTTCGGTCAGGGGGGTAGCCAGTCTCGGAATAGAGATTTTAGGAGGCTGACAGCGAAGTCGGTGCAGGGTTGTGTATTTTTTGTTTTTTATTGTGTGTATTATTATTCAACAGTATAGTCTTTGACTTTTTTATGTGTCACATTTTAACATTTCAATTGGCATTGACAAGCCTTTTCCCCCCATCATATTTGTCAGCAGAACAAAAGCATGGAAGCTTCTTACATCTGGCAAACAGTTTGTCAACAAGTCACAAAATATCCTCTTTTCCCCAAAATAACAATAGGCCAACAATGAAAAGGTTACACTAATTACCATATTATTATGTAGAATGTATTCATTAACGTCAGTGGTTATTACAACAGGTCAAATCATACAGGTGATATTATTCAAGGTCGCATCATGCATTGTTTTCACCTGATTATCTGATTGACAATGTAGGTTATTTTCGCTCATAATTGAGATTGTGAGAGCGAGATGAATTTGTAATTTTAACATTCCAATAGCTATGGTATGGTAACTCTGCTCGTCATGTCTGAATACTGATCTCATCCTATCTTGTCTTTATCCCACAGGACTAATTGACTACAACTTTCACTGTTTTAAGAATGCTATTCAGGAGGTGTTTGATGTACGAGTGAAGGTGCAGAAAAACAGAAAGCTCCTCAGCCAGAGGAGGTGGAGCAAACAGGCCTCAACACCCAATGGAGTCCTCAGCAGCCAACACTGAACACCACCCATTGGTGGCATCACATGTCAATCAACCATCTTTAAATCAACATAAAATAAAGTGGAGGTGGTATGTGAAGAGCTGTGTGCTGTATGGCCCCAAACACACTCAGGTTGTACAACTGCTGTACAACACATTTGGCACAACGGTTGTGATACAACAGAGAGTTTTTCTGCTAAAAAATAACAACATAAGTTGTGGAGACACCAATCTTTAATAGTAAACATTTTTGTGCAGACAAACTCTGAGTGTTTACGGGGCCTACTCTCAGAACTGTTCAACAATCACTTGTGGTTGCATTTCAACCGTTACAAACCAACAGATATAGGATCTTAATTTGATCACTCTTTTGTTGCTGAGAACATAATAATTCACATTTCCTGTTACTGAAGGATTATTTTCCTGCTGTAGCAAACTGGCTCAAATTAAGATCCTACATCTGTATAACTAGGGCCAGAAGGTTTTGTCTAATCATACAAGACCTGACCCGGAACCGGAAGTATTCAGACCCCTTGACTTTTTCCACATTCTGTTACGTTACAGCCTTATTCTAAAATTGATTTAAAAATCCTCATCAATCTACACACAATACTCCATAATGACAAAGCAAAAACAGGTTTTTAGAAATGTATAATAAATATAAAAATGAAATATCACATTTACATAAGTATTCAGACCCTTTACTCAGTACTTTGTACTTTGGCAGCAGTTACAGCCTCGAGTCTTCTTGGGTATGACGCTACAAGCTTGGCACACCTGTGTTTGGGGAGTTTCTCCCATTCTTCTCTGCAGATCCTCTCAAGCTCTGTCAGGTTGGATGGGGAGCATTCCTGCACAGCTATTTTCAGGTTTCCAAAGATATTTGATCGGGTTCAAGTCCAGTCTCTGGCTGGGCCACTCAAGGACATTCAGAGACTTGTCCCGAAGCCACTCATGCGTTGTCCTGGCTTTGTGCTTAGGGTTGTGTCCTGTTGGAAGGTGAACCTTCACCCCAGTCTGAGGATCTCTCTGTACTTTGCTCCGTTCATCTTTCCCTCGATCCTGACTAGTCTCCCAGTCCCTGCCACTGAAAAACATCCCCACAGCATGATGCTGCCACCACCATGCTTCACCGTAGGGATGGTGCCATGCTTTGGCTAGTTCAGCCACACCCGTTGCTGACAGGTGTATAAAATCGAGCACACATCCATGCAATCTCTATAGACAAACATTGGCAGTAGATTGGCCTTACTGAAGAGCTCATTGACTTCCAACGTGGCACCGTCATAGGATGCCACCTTTCCAACAAGTCAGTTCATCAAATTTCTGCCCTGCTAGAGTCTGCCCCGGTCAACTGTAAGTGCTGTTATTGTGAAGTGGAAACGTCTAGGAGCAACAACGGCTCAGCTGCGAAGTGGTAGGCCACACAAGTTCACAGAACGGGACCACCGAGTGCTGAAGCGCGTACCGTGTTAAAATCATCTGTCCTCGGTTGCAACACTCACTACCGAGTTCTGAACTGCCTCTGGAAGCAACGTCAGCACAAGAACTGTTCGTCGGGAGCTTCATGAAATAGGTTTCCTTGGCCGAGCAGCTGCACACAAGCCTAAGATCACCATGCGCAATTCCAAGCGTCGGCTGGAGTGGTGTAAAGCTCGCCGCCATTGGACGCAGTAGAAACGCGTTGTCTGGAGTGATGAATCACGCTTCACCATCTGGCAGTCTGATGGATGAATCTGGGTTTGGCGGATGCCAGGAGAACGCTACCTACCCGAATGCATAGTGCCAACTGTAAAGTTTGGTGGAGGAGGAATAATGGTCTGGGGCTGTTTTTCATGGTTCTGGCTAGGCCCCTTAGTTCCAGTGAAGGGAAATCTTACCGCTACAGCATACAATGACATTCTAGACGATTCTGTGCTTCCAACTTGGTGGCAACAGTTTGGGGAAGGCCCTTTCCTGTTTCAGTTTGACAATACCCACGTTCACAAAGCGAGGTCCATACAGAAATGGTTTGTCGAGATCAGTGTGGAAGAACTTGACTGACCTGCACAGAGCCCTGACCTCAACCCTATCGAACACCTTTGGGATGAATTTGAATGCCGACTGCGAGCCAGGCCTAATCGCTCAACATCAGTGCCCAAGCTCAGTAATGCTCTTGTGGCTGAATGGAAGCCCCCGCAGCAATGTTCCAACATCTAGTGGAAAGCCTTACCAGAAGAGTGGAGGCTGTTATAGCAGCAAAGAGGGGACTAACTCCATATTAATGCCCATAATTTTGGAATGAGATGTTCGACGAGCAGGTGTCCACATACCATGTAGTGTAGCTTGCCTGTTGCAATGGAACCAATAGAAAAGTTCAATTGTGCAAGCCCTGCCCACCTGGCCCCAGGCAGACTAAAGCAAACTCTCAAAGTATTTGAAAGATGTCAAATAGTATTTGAACTCAGGTCTGAAAGATAGAGAAGAGAAAGAAGAGTTTCAGAATGTCAGCTCTCTGAATGTCAATAACTTTATGTTTTTAACAGGTGCTTTATTACGTTTTTCAGGCAAAATGCTAAGGCAAGATCGAAGAGAGCAATAAGGGTTGTTCAATATAACTATGTACCCGTCCTTATAGCTATGTTTATCATCTGTAATGTTAACTGTACATCACTTTTAACTGTAACACTCCCATTCAAACAGTATGATACGATAACTTTATTGTCCATTTATATGGAAGTTCATTTTGTCAGGTCAGCATACAAAATACACAAATCAATACTCTATAAAACAACATAATGCAATACAAAAATGCTGTATTGTATTATTATAGTGTATTGATTTTGTGCATGCCAACCTCAGAAAATGAGATACCTTCTGTAATGTTTTACAAGCACTGTGTAGCCAATGCAACCTTATCTCTTTCCATGCTTTATACAAGATAACATATGTATATTCTCATTATTAAAAAAATTATAGGAACACCAAATCTAAATGACTAGCAATTACAATCAACAGTTTAAATCACAATTGTGGTGTCTCAAAGTTGTTCAATCACAGCATCAATACTATTGTTTTAGCAATGCTTTGTTGAATTTGACAAGTAATTTGCTCTTGAAGCCTGTCTGCTTTTTAAAAAAAATATTTTGACCCATACTTTTATTACTTTACTAATTTACTGAACCATTTAATTTATTTTAAAGTTGTATTTATTTATTTTATTAATCAATAAAATAACATTTGTTTACGTTGATGTATCTCATTGTTCACAACCCATTAGAAAAATTGGATGCAGGCACAACATGTGTGAGTGTGTGAGAGAGTGTTTTCTGCCTGTCTTCATCTGCTAGAACAAGCATTCTGTCATCATTATGACCACACCATTGGGTCACTAAGAAGGGCTGCAATTTCAAGGTTGCATAGATCACACACATACTGTAACTCCACCCACTTGGAGCCCTATGGGAACACACACCACGCTAACCCCACAGGAGATACAGTGAGGGAAAAAAGTATTTGATCCCCTGCTGATTTTGTACGTTTGCCCACTGACAAAGACATGATCAGTCTATAATTTTAATGGTAGGTTTATTTGAACAGTGAGAGACAGAATAACAACAAAAAAATCCAGAAAAACGCATGTCAAAAATGTTATAAATTGATTTGCATTTTAATGAGGGAAATAAGTATTTGACCCCTCTGCAAAACATGACTTAGTACTTGGTGGCAAAACCCATGTTGGCAATCAGAGAGGTCAGACGTTTCTTTTCTTTGCACACATCTCAGGAGGGATTTTGTCCCACTCCTCTTTGCAGATCTTCTCCAAGTCATTAAGGTTTCGAGCCTGACGTTTGGCAACTCGAACCTTCAGCTCCCTCCACAGATTTGCTATGGGATTAAGGTCTGGAGACTGGCTAGGCCACTTCAGGACCTTAATGTGCTTCTTCTTGAGCCACTCCTTTGTTGCCTTGGCTGTGTGTTTTGGGTCATTGTAATGCTGGAATACCCATCCACGACCCATTTTCAATGCCCTGGCTGAGGGAAGATTTGACGGTACATGGCCCCGTCCATCGTCCCTTTGATGCGGTGAAGTTGTCCTGTCCCCTTAGCAGAAAAACACCCCCAAAGCATAATGTTTCCACCTCCATGTTTGACGGTGGGGATGGTGTTCTTGGGGTCATAGGCAGCATTCCTCCTCCTCCAAACACGGCGAGTTGAGTTGATGCCAAAGAGCTCCATTTTGGTCTCATCTGACACAACACTTTCACCCAGTTCTCCTCTGAATCATTCAGATGTTCATTGGCTAACTTCAGACGGGCCTGTATATGTGCTTTCTTGAGCAGGGGGACCTTGCGGGCGCTGCAGGATTTCAGTCCTTCACGGCGTAGTGTGTTACCAATTGTTTTCTTGGTGACTATGGTCCCAACTGCCTTGAGATCATTGACAAGATCCTCCCGTGTAGTTCTGGGCTGATTCCTCACCGTTCTCATGATCATTGCAACTCCACGAGGTGAGATCTTGCATGGAGCCCCAGGCCGAGGGAGATTGACAGGTCTTTTGTGTTTCTTCCATTTGCGAATAATCGCACCAACTGTTGTCACCTTCTCACCAAGCTGCTTGGCGATGGTCTTGTAGCCCATTCCAGCCTTGTGTAGTTCTACAATCTTGTCCCTGACATCCTTGGAGAGCTCTTTGGTCTTCGCCATGGTGGAGAGTTTGGAATCTGATTGATTGATTGCTTCTGTGGACAGGTGTCTTTTATACAGGTAACAAACTGAGATTAGGAGCACTCCCTTTAAGAGACACCTGGGAGCCAGAAATCTTTCTGATTGAGAGGGGGTCAAATACTTATTTCCTTCATTAAAATGCAAATAAATTTATAACATTTTTGACATGCGTTTTTCTGGATTTTTTTGTTGTTATTCTGTCTCTCACTGTTCAAATAAACCTACCATTAAAATTATAGACTGATCATTTCTTTGTCAGTGGGCAAACGAACAAAATCAGCAGGGGATCAAATACTTTTTTCCCTCACTGTGTCACGGTTTACTAAGCCAGAACCCAGAAGCAGACCAGGACAAGGTAAATTGAAACAAAGGTGAGTGTTTATTTAATAGATCCACGAGTGAGGCTGAATAATCCAGGGAACAGAGCGGGTGGCGTGGATGGGTTGTTGAGGGTGCAGTGGTAGGTCCAGTAATGGCTCGGCAGCCGCCGACCATCAGGCAGAGGTTGGGTGAAGGTTCCGGGTGAGTGACTGCAGATAGAACAAAACGGAGGTAAGTATACAGCAAGTCAAAAAGGTGCAAAACAACAAAACTAACGCTAGAAGTTCCGAGGCTGATACACGGACAAACATACTGTTCATGGCTAACGATCCGGCAGGGAATGGATGTTAGGACAGAGCCTAAGAAGGGTGATGATCAGGACCAGGTGTGCAGATTGCTGATGGGATGCAGGTGCGGAAATCAAGAGAGCTCCCGCCTAGCAACGTTGCCCGGCAACCAGGCAGGGAGCGTTCCAGAACCCTCGGGAAACTGGAGATCCCGAGCAGAAAAACTAATACCCAGACAGAAACCGACTCAGACTGCAGGGATCGTTACAGTACCCCCTCCGACGAACGCCACCGGGCGGACTCCCGGAGCGCCAGGATGGAGGCGGTAGAAGTCACGAATGAGGTCAGCATCTAGGATCTGTCGCCGCGGAATCCAACTCCTCTCTTCAGGACCATACCCCTCCCAGTCCACGAGATACTGGAAACCCCGGCCCCGCCGTCTGGAATCCATGATGCGTCGCACCGTGTAGGCAGGACCACCTCCGATCATCCGAGGAGGAGGAGGAGGAGGCGGAGGAGGCAACAGAGGACTGAGGAGAACAGGCTTGAGGCAGGAGACATGAAAGGTGGGATGGACTCTGAGCGTCCTCGGTAGTTTGAGTCGAAACTGCCACCGGATTGATCACCTTCTCCACCACAAACGGACCAATGAACTTCGGTAACAACTTCCTAGACTCAGTCCGTAAAGGAAGATCCCGTGTGGCCAACCAGACCCTATCTCCGATGGTATAGGTGGGAGCGGGGATCCGGCGACGATTCGCCTGGAGCTGATACCGGTCCGAAACTCTAAGGAGTGCCTTTCTGGCCCGATGCCAGGTCCGGTGGCAACGACGAATATGGGCCTGAACAGAGGGCACTGAGAGCTCCTTCTCCTGAGAAGGGAACAAGGGAGGTTGGTAGCCATACAGGCACTGGAAGGGAGACATCCCAGTGGCAGATGTAGGGAGAGTATTGTGGGCATACTCAACCCAAGGCAACTGAGAGACCCAGGAGGTGGGGTTGGAGGAGACAAGGCAGCGTAGCGTGGATTCCATCTTCTGGTTGGCTCTCTCCGCCTGACCATTAGATTGGGGGTGAAAACCAGATGTGAGGCTGACTGTAGCTCCAATGGCCAAACAGAAGGACTTCCAGACAGCAGAGGTAAACTGAGGACCACGGTCGGAAACGATATCACTGGGCAAACCGTGGACCCTGAAAACCTCCCCTAACCAGGATCTCGGACGTCTCCGAGGCAGAGGGAAGCTTGGCAATAGGCACAAAGTGGGCGAACTTGCTGAATCTGTCCACGATAGTCAGAACGACCGTGTTTCCCTCAGAAGCGGGCAACCCAGTGACAAAGTCCAGGGCCAGATGCGACCATGGTCGCCGGGGAATAGGAAGGGGGTGAAGTAGTCCAGAGCTGGGCCGATTGGTACTCTTATTCTGCGCACACACTGGACAGGCAGCAACATAACCCCGAGTATCCTCGGCCATGGCAGGCCACCAAAAACATCTGCGAAGAAACGCCATCGTCCGAGCCACGCCAGGGTGACAAGCCATCTTGCTGGCGTGGGACCATTTGAGGACAGCAGGACGAACCGACTCAGGCACAAACAACCGACCGGGTGGACCGTTACGGGACCGGGCTGCGTCCGAAGGGCCGCCATCACCTCCTCCTCAATCTTCCACCTAACTGCTCCCACGACGCAGTTCCGGGGGAGAATTGTCTCGGTCTTGGACCCACTCTCCTCCGTCTTGGAGAACATCCGAGACAAGGCGTCCGCCTTGCCGTTCTTAGATCCAGGTCGGAACGTCAGGGAAAAAATTGAATCGTCCGAAAAACAACGCCCACCTGGCCTGGACGGGGAGTTGAGACGTCTAGCCGATTGCACGTAAGCAAGATTCTTGTGGTCAGTCCAGACAATAAACGGTTGCTCCGCCCCTCCAACCAGTGGCGCCACTCCTCCAAGGCAAGTTTCACCGCGAGAAGCTCCCGGTTACCCACATCGTAATTCCTCTCCGCAGGCGAAAGGCGACGAGAGTAGTAGGCGCAGGGATGGAGTTTACTGTCCGTGGAGCATCGCTGCGACAGGATGGCGCCAACTCCCACATCAGACGCGTCCACTTCAACGAGCCGAACTGACGGGCCGTGTCCGGTTGAGAGAGAATCGGTGCGTTGGTGAATCGCCTCTTCAAATCCAGAAACGCTCGATCCGCCTCCGGATTCCACTTGAAGATCCTGATACTGGAAGTCAAGGCAGTTAACGGAGCGGCCACACGGCTGTAATCCCGGATGAATCTGCGGTAGAAATTCGCAAACCCCAAAAAATCTCTGGAGCTGCAATCTCGTACCGGGCTGGGCCCATTCCAGAACCGCTCTAACCTTCTCCTGGTCCATCCTAATCTCTCCCCTGGAGATGATGTACCCGAGAAAGGATGTCGTGTGGGCGTGAAACTCGCACTTCTCGGCCTTCACGAACAGGCGATTCTCCAACAATCGCTGCAGAACCTGCCGGACATGCTGGACGTGGTCGGAAGGTTCCTTCGAGAAGATCAGAATGTCATCCAGGTAAACAAACACAAAGAGACCGATCATATCTCTCAGGGACGTCGTTCACCATACTCTGGAATACCGCTGGAGCATTGGTCAGTCCAAACGGCATCACCTGATACTCGAAGTGACCCATCGGTGTATTGAAACCCGTCAACCACTCGTCCCCCTCTCTGATCCGGACCATGTGATACGCATTGCGTAGGTCTAGCTTGGTGAACACCGTAGCACCCTGTAAGGAGTCGAAGGCAGAACTCATCAAGGGCAGGGGATACTTGTTCTTGACCGTGATGTCATTCAACCCCCGATAATCAATACACGGTCGAAGAGAGCCATCCTTCTTACCCACAAAGAAGAATCCTGCCCCCAGGGGTGATGACGAGGGACGAACGAGACCAGCAGCTAGGGACTCCTTGATGTAGGTCTCCAAAGCCTCACGTTCAGGTCGGGAGATACTGTATAACCTTCCCTTGGGGTAGACAGCTCCAGGGAACAGGTTGATGGCACAATCATATGGTCGGTGGGGGAGGGAGTGACAGAGCCTTCTGCTTACTGAACACTTCCCCCAAATCGTGATATGTCTCGGGAACCAGGGACAAATCTGGGGGTTTAGCCTCAATCACCTGACTGGGAACCGAATGGGGACAGGCAGTCTTGAGACAGTTAGCATGACAATCAAGGCTCCAACTCGTTACCTTGCCCGTCACCCAATCGAACGTGGGATTGTGTTCCTTCAGCCAGGGGTATCCAAGGACCAGAGGAACATGGGAAGACGGCAGAATGAAGAATGAAATCATCTCCGAATGATTCCCCGACAACAGCATCTTAACCGGTTCAGTCCTCATCGTGATACGTGCCAGACTACTGCCGTTCAGAGTGGTCGCTTCAATGGCTTCCGGCAATTGCTCCTTGGAAAGCCCCAGCTGTTCCACCAACTTCGGCATCAAGAAAGCTTCCATCGGCACCTGAATCGATAAAAGCGTTAATCGCTAAGCTCTGATTCCTGTTCATAAGGGTAGCCGGGAAACGGGGTCTGACAGAGGTATTGAGAGGTCGAAACTGGCTCGCTAAAAGTCCTCCCAACTTTAGCGAGCCGCGCAGTTTGACGACCGCCGGGAACAGGTGGCGAGGTAATGTCCCGAACCACCACAGTAGAGGCAACAGTTAGTCCTACGTCTGAGTTGGCGTTCCTCCTTGGTTAACCCGTGCCGCCCCTACTTGCATTGGTTCAGAATCGGGAGACAGGACCTCTCCACTAATCCTGTGTGGTGGACGATGATCGACGTATTCTGGTCCAACCCCCGACCCGACTGGAACCTGAGAAGCTGATCGATTGGACGGAACCCATTGCTTCTCCCTCCTTCGCTCTCGGACTCGATTATCCACCCGAATAGACAAGGCTACCAAGCTGTCCAGGTCACTAGGCTCCGGATAGGAGATCAACTCATCCTTGAGCTGCTCCGACAGACCCTGGTAAAAGGCCGCTTGCAGAGACTCCTCATTCCACCCACTCTCCACAGCCAATGTCTTGAACTCGATCACGAAGTCGGCCACGCTACGAGTTCCTTGGTGAAGCGAAAACAGGCGCCTAGCTGCGTCCCTCCCTCGGACGGAATGGTCGAAGAGCTTCCTCATCTCGGCCGTGAACCCCTGGTATGAAGCCATGCAGGGGTCTTGTCGTTCCCAAACGGCTGAAGCCCACTCCAGCGCTCGACCACGCAGCAACTCAATCACAAAGGCTATCCTAGCCTTGTCTGTGGCATAAGAGTAGGGCTGTAGATCGAACACTAACCCACACTGCATAAGGAAAGAACGGCATCTTCCCAGCTCCCCCTCATATTTATCCGGCGTCGGAACCTTGGGCTCACGGAAGGACACAGCTCCAGAAGCGGCAGGCGAGATGGGTGAAACCGGTAGTGGATCCTCCACTGGAAACTTGCGCTGGTTCTGGACCTCCGTCAGACCGGTAGAAAGGTTCCGAACTGCCAACGCGATCTCCTGTAGCTCCGTGCTATGATGGCCCAACATCTTCTCCTGATGGGTAATGGCATGGCGAACAGTGTCCAGGTCCGCTGGGTTCATTACTGGCCGGATCGTTCTGTCACGGTTTACTAAGCCAGAACCCAGAAGCAGACCAGGACAAGGTAAATTGAAACAAAGGTGAGTGTTTATTTAATAGATCCACGAGTGAGGCTGAATAATCCAGGGAACAGAGCGGGTGGCGTGGATGGGTTGTTGAGGGTGCAGTGGTAGGTCCAGTAATGGCTCGGCAGCCGCCGACCATCAGGCAGAGGTTGGGTGAAGGTTCCGGGTGAGTGACTGCAGATAGAACAAAACGGAGGTAAGTATACAGCAAGTCAAAAAGGTGCAAAACAACAAAACTAACGCTAGAAGTTCCGAGGCTGATACACGGACAAACATACTGTTCATGGCTAACGATCCGGCAGGGAATGGATGTTAGGACAGAGCCTAAGAAGGGTGATGATCAGGACCAGGTGTGCAGATTGCTGATGGGATGCAGGTGCGGAAATCAAGAGAGCTCCCGCCTAGCAACGTTGCCCGGCAACCAGGCAGGGAGCGTTCCAGAACCCTCGGGAAACTGGAGATCCCGAGCAGAAAAACTAATACCCAGACAGAAACCGACTCAGACTGCAGGGATCGTTACACACTGTACCTATACATTGTATGAGGAGGCTGTGTGTGTGTTTGTGTTTCTGTCTGTGTGTGTGTCGCGAGGTCAAACATGGATTGCGTAACAGCTGCTCCTTGCTGGACAGCCGCAGTGTGTTATCGTCTGCACTACATTGTATTACGCAAGACAATTTGATGTTTCAAATTATAATCGCAGCACAGGGCCAAAAGCCTCCATTCGGCTAGAGCACAACCCAGCTGTGACCTCCGGATTTCCCCTGTTACTCACTCACTCACGCCCCACTCATTGTTACAGCATAGGAGATGAGAGAGACACACACAAACACAGCCACCAGATAGAGCCTAAATAAATTTAACAAAATTAACAAGCAAATGTGAATTATCTCGGGGATGCGTCCCAAATGGAACCCAATTCTCTAGGCCCTGGTCAAAAGTAGTGCACTATAAAGGGAATAGGGTGCCATTTGGGACGCATCACCTGTAAGGTGCCTCAGACGTGTTCGATGATGTGGTTGGGCTGACTGGCCTCATGCCTGTCATTCAATAGAGGACTGTTTGAAGAGTGGCCATGAAGTCTCTTATATAGTTGGAGAGAGATTGCCAGTGGTTCATAGAAAGGGGGATACCCAGACACTGCCAGACAATCAGAGGTGGAAGGGTGGACTGTGTAAATAAAATCAAATCCATTTTTATTGGATTCGCCACATGCGCCGAATACAACAGGTGTAGACATTACAGTGAAACGCTTACTTACAAGCCCTTAACCAACAATGCAAAGTAAAAAAATAAAGTGTTAAGCAAAAAACATTTAAGCAAATAACTCAAGAGCAGCAGTAAAATAAAATAACAGTAGGGAGGCTATATTTATTTTATTTTATTTCACCTTTATTTAACCAGGTAAGCCAGTTGAGAACAAGTTCTCATTTACAACTGCGACCTGGCCAAGATAAAGCAAAGCAGTGCGATAAAAACAACACAGAGTTACATTTGGGGTAAAAAAACATAAAGTCAAAAAATACAACAGAAAATATATATACAGTGTGTGCAAATGTAGCAAATTATGGAGGTAAGGCAATAAATAGGCTATAGTGCAAAATAATTACAATAGTATTAACACTGGAATGCTAGATGTGCAAGAGATTATGTGCAAATAGAGATACTGGGGTGCAAAAGAGCAAAATAAATAACAATATAGGGATGAGGTAGTTGGGTGGGCTAATTTCAGATGGGCTGTGTACAGGTGCAGTGATCGGTAAGGTGCTCTGACAACTGATGCTTAAAGTTAGTGAGGGAGATAAGAGTCTCCAGCTTCAGAGATTTTTGCAATTCGTTCCAGTCATTGGCAGCAGAGAACTGGAAGGAATGGCGTTGGCTTTGGGTGTTGGCTTTGGGAATGACCAGTGAGATATACCTGCTGGAGCGCAGACTACGGGTGGGTGCTGCTATGGTGACCAATGAGCTAAGATAAGGCGGGGATTTGCCTAGCAGTGATTTATAGAAGGCCTGGAGCCAGTGGGTTTGACGACGAACATGTAGTGAGGACCAGCCAACAAGAGCGTACAGGTCACAGTGGTGGGTAGTGTATGGGGCTTTGGAGACAAAACGGATGGCACTGTGATAGACTACATCCAATTTGCTGAGTAGAGTGTTGGAGGCTATTTTGTAAATGACATATATATAGGGGGGTACCGGTGCAGAGTCAATGTGCGGGGCCACCGGCTAGTCGAGGTAATTGAGGTAATATGTACATGTGTGTAGAGTTTAAGTGACTATGCATAAATAATAAACAGAGCAGCAGCAGAGTAAAAAAGGGGGACAGGGTGGGGGTGTTGGGGGCAGAGTAAATTGTCCGGGTAGCCATGATTAGCTGTTCAGGCGTCTTATGGCTTTGGGGTAGAAGCTGTTGAGAAGCCTTTTGGACCTAGACTTGGCGCTCCGGTACCGCTTGCCGTGCGGTAGCAGAGAGAACAGTCTATGACTAGGGTGGCTGGAGTCTTTGACAATTTTGAGGGCCTTCCTCTGACACCGCCTGGTATAGAGGTCCTGGATGGCAGGAAGCTTGGCCCCAGTGATGTACTGAGCCGTACGCACTACCCTCTGTAGTGCCTTGCGGTCGGAGGCCGAGCAGTTGCCATACCAGGCGGTGATGCAACCAGTCAGGATGCTCTCGATGGTGCAGCTGTAGAACTTTTTGAGGATCTGAGGACCCATGCCAAATGTTTTCAGTCTCCTGAGGGGGAATAGTTTTTGTCCTGCCCTCTTCACGACTGTCTTGGTGTGTTTGGACCATGATAGTTTGTTGGTGATGTGGACTCCAAGGAACTTGAAGCTCTCAACCTGTTCCACTACAGCCCCGTCGATGAGAATGGGGGCGTGCTCAGTCCTCATTTTTTTCCTGTAGTCCACAATCATCTCCTTTGTGTTGATCACGGTGAGGGAGAGGTTGTTATGCTGGCACCACACGGCCAGGTCTCTGACCTCCTCCCTATAGGCTGTCTCATCGTTGTCGGTGATCAGGCCTACCACTGTTGTGTCATCGGCAAACTTAATGAAGGTGTTGGAGTCGTGCCTGGCCATGCAGTCATGGGTGAACAGGGAGTACAGCAGGGGACTGAGCACGCACCCCTGAGGGGCCCCCGTGTTGAGGATCAGCGTGGCAGATGTGTTGTTACCTACCCTTACCACCTGGGGGCGGCCCGTCAGGAAATCCAGGATCCAGTTGCAGAGGGAGGTGTTTAGTCCCAGGATCCTTAGCTTAGTGATGAGCTTTGAGGGCACTATGGTGTCTCCCGAGTGGCGCAGTGGTCTAAGGCACTGCATCGCTGTGTTAGCTGTGCCACTAGAGATCCTGGTTCAAATCCAGGCTCTGTCGTAGCCGGCCGTGACCGGGAGACCCATGGGGCGGTGCACAATTGGCCCAGCGTCGTCCAGGGTAGGGGAGGGAACGGCCGGCAGGGATGTAGCTCAGTTGGTAGAGCATGGTGTTTGCAACGCCAGGGTTGTGGGATCGATTCACACGGGGGGCCAGTATGAAAAAGTAAAAAAATTATGTATGCACTCACTAACTGTAAGTCGCTCTGGATAAGAGTGTCTGCTAAATGACTAAAAGTGTAAAAAAAAATGTTGAACGCTGAGCTGTAGTCAATGAATAGCTTTCTCACGTAGGTGTTCCTCTTGTCCAGGTGTTTGCTTGTAGAGATGTTTGCTTTGTATGCTGCTGCTGGTTGGAAGGTGTGTGTGTGTGTGTGTGTGTGTGTGTATATTCCCTATGTTCTGTGTCAGAGACTGTCAGTGTAGATCAGGCTGTTTCTAAGGCCTAGCTAGCTGTCACAGTCAAACAGTGGGGAGTTCTGTCAGTGTTCTAACTCTGTATCGACCGTGCGAGAGGGAAAGAGTAAACTGTTTACAGCAGGGCTCTCCAACTCTGTTCATGGAGCGCTACCCTCCTATAGGTTTTCGCTCCAACCCCAGTTGTAACTAACTTGATTCAGCTTATCAACAAGGTCATTATTAGCATCAGGTGTGCTAGATTAGGGTTGGGGCAAAAACCTACAGGATGGTAGCTCTCCAGGAACAGGGTTGGAGAGTCCTGGTTTACAGTATATTCATAGCATGTTTGCCTCCTATTATTCATAATGGGAAGGAAATGGTGCATTGGTGCGAACAGATGCATTATGCTGTGCACATCTGATTTATTGTATCTATACAGGGGTTAAAGTGTAAAAAAAAATGTTGAACGCTGAGCTGTAGTCAATGAATAGCATTCTCACGTAGGTGTTCCTCTTGTCCAGGTGTTTGCTTGTAGAGATGTTTGCTTTGTATGCTGCTGCTGGTTGGGAGGTGTGTGTGTGTGTGTATTCCCTATGTTCTGTGTCAGAGACTGTCAGTGTAGATCAGGCTGTTTCTAAGGCCTAGCTAGCTGTCACAGTCAAACAGTGGGGAGTTCTGTCAGTGTTCTAACTCTGTATCGACCGTGGGAGAGAGAGCGAGAGGGAACGAGTAAACTGTTTACAGCAGGGCTCTCCAACTCTGTTCATGGAGCGCTACCCTCCTATAGGTTTTCGCTCCAACCCCAGTTGGAACTAACTTGATTCAGCTTATCAACAAGGTCATTATTAGCATCAGGTGTGCTAGATTAGGGTTGGGGCAAAAACCTACAGGATGGTAGCTCTCCAGGAACAGGGTTGGAGAGTCCTGGTTTACAGTATATTCATAGCATGTTTGCCTCCTATTATTCATAATGGGAAGGAAATGGTGCATTGGTGCGAACAGATGCATTATGCTGTGCACATCTGATTTATTGTATCTATACAGGGGTTAAAATGTGCATAAGAAAACAGAGGCATGCATGTACAGTATACTTTGCATATGTGGCTTATTGATATACGGAAATATAATTGTGCAATATCAAACATATGCATTCTTCTTGTAAATAGGATTTGCATGGAGATGCCAACAATGTATGTGTCACAAATAGCACCTTATCCACTATATAGTGCTACAGTATGCAACATTTGTTAAATTTAACCTTTATTTAGTTTAGTATTGTGTAGTGATATACGTATCAACAGCTTGATGATGATTTCACTAGAAAGCTCTATTCTGATCACACATGATGATGTTTTCACCCCATTTATCCCTTGGCCTGGCACACATACAGCAAGGGAACACACCATCTTAACATGAATTAAACAACCACGTCGCTGTGCCAAATGGCACCCTATTCCCTCTATAGTGCACTATTTTTGACCAGAGCCTTATGCCATTCGGGACGCACTACACACCAGTTCATGTGATGAAGTCATTGATAGTTAAAATAGATCAACAGCTGTTTCCAGTGCTAGAAAACATGCTACATGTGCCAAAGTTTAGGATTAACACACGTTCTATGTGTTCTCAAACGTGTGACTATAAACATGCGTCAACTGAATGGGTTAATGGGTTTTTTCCTTTGGCAGAGAGAGAGAACATGGAAAGTAATCACACTGACTAACACTATCATCAGATCGTGAAAATGTACTTTTGGACACCAAGTAACAATAAAGTTAACTTAAAGTAAACTATAAGAGCAGGTCATCATAAGAGACGTATTTACATTTCATATTCTGGTCAGATTGAGAAGCCTTTGTAGTTCCTTTGTTTGCACGAAGAGGAGATATTGATAGTCGACAGCTGATAAAGGGCTCTGGTAAACAGTGTTTTTGGGCATTCAGCCAACAAGCTGTCCCTGAATAGAGTTGGCTTAGGTGAAATAGTATCCTCTGTCTTGAACAAATCTTCAGCAAGGTGCCAAAGCGAAAAACCTTTACTTCATACACCCACTCTTTCTGTCAGTCAACAGGAAGAGAAAGCTTCATGGACTATGCATGAGTATAGTCTCCAGATAGCCTATTAGATGCACATGTCTTATAGCCTCAAGGCCTTCACCTCTACAGACCAGGGTGCGGTAGGTTAATTTCTAAATGTAATCTGTTACAGTTAATAGTTACCTGTCCAAAATTGTAATCCGTAACAACTTTTGGATTACCCAAACTCAGTAACGCAATCTGATTACTTTCAGTTACTTTTGTAATGTGACGCTCCAGAACTTTTGTATAATTTCAGCAAGTAGTTTTGTAAGTGGTGCTCAGATCTGTTTCTGTTATCTTGCCAACCATCATATCAAAGTAAACTTGGAGTCACGCAATGATATTAAGTGTGGTCCTCCCACTAAGACTAGGGAAAGCATGCAGTTTATTATATTGCGTTCACGTGCTATCGGAGTTATTGGAAGTTCTGACTGGGAAGTTTCACTTGAACAACCCTCCAAGTTGGAATTATAAGTGGGAAACTCTGAGAAAATGTTGTTCCCCTTGTTGCCTAGTTGTGACGTTTCACCACTGACCTTGTACCTTTTCAACCAAAAGATGATAACAAATCAGTTTTTGACAACTACAATATTGTCAATGTTAAGCAAGCTAGCTAACTTTATTATAAACAACGTTAGCTAGCTTATCAAGCTAGCTAATATCTTATTGGTTGAAGAATTGTTCCGACCAAAAAGCACATGAATGAAACAAAGTTGTATTTTCGACATCACAACAAGGAAATAAGAAGCTCCGATGAGCATGTGAACGCAGCATTCGGCTACAGATTAATTAAGTTATGATGAACTTCACAGGGTGGTGAAAGTGCACAGTAATGAGCTTGATAACCTATTCCAATAAATATCAAGGGTCTTATTCTGGTGACATGATGATCGATGCTTGGCTGCCGTTTGACAAATAAAAATACTATTTTGTCCATAATAATTTCATCATGTAGGTATGCTATACACGCACTGTATCTGCGAGCTGTTGGCTAGAGCGCACGTGCCAATACATTGTGGGCACTTTCGATATAACGCAACATTTTTGGTGACAAAACCATCAGTACAGTTGAAAATGCGATGGAAACCCATTTAACTTTGATTTTTTATTCAGTACATGGACATTTTACAGCAAAAGTTATTTTTATGTGCACTACGTCATCACGTACAGCCTTTTATCTGCAACAAGTCAATTTGATGGAAACACATCTCTTGTTGGAAAATTGTTTTATGCAGATTTTAGAATATTCACATGGAAATTTGTCGCCAATTGGATAGAAACCTAGCTAGTGAGAAATGTCTTTTTTTTTCTTCTTCTTCAGAATTTAAAAGTAATCCAATAAGTAATCATCTAGTTTTTCAAAAGTATATGTAATCTGATTACAATATTTTTGTTGGTAAGGTAACTGTTTTGTTATAATCAGATTACATGTAACTGATTTCATGTGCTTTTTCATTCATGTAATCAGTTACTCCCCAACCCTGCTTCTGAAAGACAAATACTACACACACGCAGACACACACACATGCACACACACGCAGACACACACACACAATACAAATCCACTATAACCCAGTGAGTGTGTTGACTGTGGAATGATTGTGACAGAACATTGAGTGTTTGTGAAGAAATATGTCTTGGGGGTCTGAGTATACAGGAATGAAAATGGATCCTATTATAATCATAATTTCTTCACAGCAGCAGATATTGAATTTCACACATCTCTCTTAAAGCTGAATATAAATGCAGATTTCCTGGAATTGCAAGGGGC
This sequence comes from Coregonus clupeaformis, assembly GCF_020615455.1. Taxonomy (NCBI): domain Eukaryota; kingdom Metazoa; phylum Chordata; class Actinopteri; order Salmoniformes; family Salmonidae; genus Coregonus; species Coregonus clupeaformis. The sequence continues at coordinate 59,602,605 of NC_059211.1, read as the reverse complement.
AATTCAAACCAAACAGGCTACAATTAAATATTATTTTGTCATGAGGACCCTTTAAAATACTCTTAAAGAAGCCCCCATTGCAGATACATTGAGTTCTTCAGGGAAAATAACACCGTAGTACAAAAAATAATTATTAGTTGTCAAGGACACACTTGAAAATACTTTGAAAAGTCCCAGTTGCAGAAAGATAGAGAACTGCAGGGAGAATTTGATATGCATCGAAATCTTCGTTCGTAGGCATCAAATTGAGCGAATGCTACGCAGGTTCACTGAGTTGCAAACCAAATGGGTATAATGGGGTGATTGTTGTCTAATCGGGTAGTCTAGCTAATGGATTTGTAGATCTGACGCAGTTGCTACCTCAGATTATGAGCCTAGCAAGTGTCATGAAGTGTCAGGTCTCCCGAGTGGCGCAGTGGTCTAAGGCACTGCATCGCAGTGCTAGCTGGTTCGAATCCAGGCTCTGTCGTAGCCGGCTGTGACCGGGAGACCCATGGGGCGGCACACAATTGGCCCAGGGTAGGGGAGGGAATGGCCGGCAGGGATGTAGCTCAGTTGGTAGAGCATGGCGTTTGCAATGCCAGGGTTGTGGGTTCGCTTGCCACGGGGGGCCAGTATGAAAAAATAAATAATGTACGCACTCACTAACTGTAAGTCGCTCTCGATAAGAGCGTCTGCTAAATGACTAAAATGTAAATGTAGTATAACTGTACATGGATAGATTTAGGACACAATGTTCAGAATGTTTCAGGTAGATATAGAAATGCATTAAACATTCAGAAGTTCTCTAGTGAGAATTCCACCTGCTAGTGTTCTATGACTAGCCTGGATGCTGGTCTGTTTCTGCTCTCTATACTCCTCATGGAATTGTAATGTTTGGTGTGACAAGGAGATAGCAGAAACAGATCTGTGACCAGGCTATTCTGACTATGACTCCATTCCATTTTCTCTGCAACATGGTGAATGCTAAGCCCTTGTGAGTATGGCCCAGGTTTACTGTGCCCTGTGCCAAAGAGCTGCTCCAGCTGTAGTGTCTGTTGAAGCAACAGTAATAGCAGTTTACCTTCAAATCACAGCCAGTAGCAAGCCAGTAGCTCTGTAAAACTGTGTCAATGACCAATGTTTGACTACTGCCAACACTTTCATGGAAATAATGGCAGCACTTTAGGGGGAATCCCTAGTTAGTGGCTGGCATGTCCCATTATGTCATTGTTTACTCACAGTCATTGTTAGGACCAGGAGTCCTGGAGCTCTATGGTCTAATTATATGTGTCATGACAGTGTTATGACCATATTATAACAGGTTATGACAAGTTATGTCAGCTGTAATGACATATTGTGACATGGTTATGACCGTGTCATAACGTGTTATGATGCTGAGTGTCAAGTAAAGTGTTGGCCTTACTGCTATTAACCCATAGAAACGCATTGAATAACAGATTCATACATGGAAAAACATAGTAAAAAATGTAATCAAAAGGAAGTTTTGAGGTGTCTGTCCTATATCTGAGAGATGTAAGAAAGCTCTGGATTTTTTTTTACCGAGAAATTACCTGTATAACTTTGACGTGGAAATGCCCTATTCACTTCCATTCATTTTTGGGCCCGCTACCGGGTTACCTTCAGACAAGTCCTGTGACACTTGTGACACACCGTTTGGACGCCGCAGACATTTTAGTGAGAAGACTAAGATTTTCAAGATGTCTCCTGGTCTGACAAACACCGCTGTAGCTCTGTCACCTTCCACCGCAGATGCGGAAGGCCGAAATCGGTGGATACAGTGGATTGCGATGCAGCCCATGCAAAAAAACATATCTCTAGCTTAAACAGACAGATTTTGGTGGGTTTTCTTTTCATTTTTTTTTATGTATTATGCCTCGAGCGGAGCATGGGGTGGCTGAAGCAGATAAAATATTTTTTATGCCCAGCTCACGAGGCCCCTTGATGATGTGAGGCCTGAGGCAATTGCCTCTTCTGCCTAATGGTAAGTTCGCCAGTGAGCACAGCAACGCGGTCATTTGAAATCTGTTATTCGATTGAACCTTCGCCTTCATATTTATAAAAGCACTGTAGCTGTACTGTTATGCTGCACTGATTCCAATACAGACAAGCTGGCATCACAGCTTAATCACACAACAAATATAAATCTGTTGTGTAAGGAGTTTATTTCCACAATGGGAGTGGATCCATGTAAGGAGAGGAAAAATGAACTGAGCCATATGGAACTGATGCTCATATTCCCGGTGTTATCCCTTGTTTTGTGGTATTTCATTATTATGTCATGTACAATACAGCTGTGGCTGTTGTATATCCTATTCCCTGCTGTGTAGAGTGTGGGTTAACCCTGAGGAGGATCTGAGGGCCTCTGCAGCCAGAGTGTGCCTACTGGGCACAGACATCAGTTCAACATCTAGTTTTGATTTACATTTGGTTCAGGTGTCAACTAACGTGAACTCAATGTGAAATCAAGAAAAATGTAGGTTCAAATGTGGGTGAAAAAAAGACTAAATGCCTTGATGACTTTTTGCAAATACAATCAGTTTTCCACATTGATACAACATCATCACATACCAGTTTTTGCCCCGGTGGGTGAGGTCCTGCCATGCATCTCTAATGGTCTATATAGCTTTTGTCAAGCCCTGACTCAGGGGACGTTTATTTGTTGGGTCAGGGTGTGTATATTCCGTGTTGTGTTGTTTCTATGGTGTAGTATCTGGTATGTCTATTTCTATGTTGGCCGGGGTGGTTCCCAATCAGAGGCAGCTGACGCTCGTTGTCTCTGATTGGGGACCATACTTAGGCAGCCTTTTGGCACCTGTTAGTTGTGGGATCTTGTTCCGTATAGGTTTGTTGTGTGTACCTTAAGACTTCACGTATCGTTTGTTTGTTGTTTTGTCGTGTGTTTATTCGTTTTATAAACATGTATGCTTATCACGCTGCGCCTTGGTTCGACCAGTCTTTAAACGATCGTGACAGAAGATCCCACCAAATGAGGACCAATCAGCGTGTCCAGGAGCAGACAGCCTGGACCTGGGAGGAGATTCTGGACGGGAAGGGATCCTGGACTTGGGAGGAGATTAAGGCCGGAATGGATCGCCCTCCTTGGGAGGAGACAGTGGAGGCGCGCTATAGAGAGGAGCAGCGGCAACGCAGAAGGTGCCGGCCGAGGAGGAAGCCCGAGAGACAGCCCCAAGAAAATGTTGGGGGGGCTAAAGGGTGGTTGGCGGAGCCTAGTGTTAGAGCAGAGCCAACTCCCCGTACTCATGCAAGGAAGCGTGTGACTGGGCAGGCTCCGTGTTATGCGGAGCTACGTACTGTGCCGTGAGTGTTCCGGCACAGTCCTGTACGTCCTGTGCTGGCACCACGCACGTGTCGTGCGAAGATGGGCATTCAGCCAGGACGGGGTGTGCCGGCTCAACGTTCGTGGTCTCCAGTACGCCTCCTCGGTCCCGTATATTCTGCGCCGGTGCTACGTACTGTATCGCCAGTACGCGTGCACAGCCCCGTACGTCCTGTGCTAATGCCTCACACATATTGTGTGGAAGTAGGCATCCAGCCAGGACGGGTTGTGTCAGCTCTCCGCTCCAGACCTCCAGTCCGCCTCCACAGTCCGGTACGGCCCGTTCCTGCTCCCTGCACCAAGCCAGTGGTGCGTGTTCTCAGTCCGGCCCGGCCCATTCCTGCTCCCCGCACCAAGCCAGTGGTGCGTGTTCCCAGTCCGGCCCGGCCCGTTCCTGCTCCCCGCACCAAGCCAGTGGTGCGCGTCTCCAGCCCGGTCCGGCCTGTTCCTGTCCCTCGCACCAAGCCAGTGGTGCGCGTCGCCAGCCCGGTCCGGCCTGTTCCTGCCCCTCGCACCAAGCCAGTGGTGCGCGTCGCCAGCCCGGCCCGGCCTGTTCCTGCCCCTCGCACCAAGCCAGTGGTGCGTGTCGCCAGCCCGGTCCGGCCTGTTCCTGCCCCTCGCACCAAGCCAGTGGTGCGCGTCGCCAGCCCGGCCCGGCCTGTTCCTGCCCCTCGCACCAAGCCAGTGGTGCGTGTCGCCAGCCCGGTCCGGCCTGTTCCTGTCCCTCGCACCAAGCCAGTGGTGCGCGTCGCCAGCCCGGTCCGGCCTGTTCCTGTCCCTCGCACCAAGCCAGTGGTGCGCGTCGCCAGCCCGGCCCGGCCTGTTCCTGTCCCTCGCACCAAGCCAGTGGTGCGTGTGTCCAGTCCGGCACGGCCCGTGCCTGTCCCACCGGTGCCTGGTCCGGCACCGGTCAGCTGCTCCACTCCGGAGCCAGAGCAGTCCGCTCCACCGGTGCCTGATCCAGCTCCGGTTAGCTGCTCCACTCCGGAGCCAGAGTAATCCACTCCACCGGTGCCCAGTCCAGCTCCGGTCAGCGGCTCCAGTCCGGAGCCTGTGCAGTTCGATCCACCGTCGTCGGGTCCAGCTCCAGTCAGCGGTTCCAGTCCAGACCCAGACGTCAGCCCCTCTCCAGGTTCGGGGTCTCCCACACCAGGGTCCAGACAGGGCTTGGTACTTCGTGGGAGGAAGGAGAGGGGAAGCAGCGCGCTGAGGTCCAGACCAAACCAGGGGCGCAACAGGGAGGTGGAGAGAAAGTGGTGGTCACGCCCGGAGCCGGATCCGCCTCCGAGGCGGAATGCCCACCCGGCCCCTACCCTGTTATGTTTATGTGGCGCGGTCGGAGTCCACACCTTTGGGGGGGGGGTACTGTCACGCCCTGACTCAGGGGACGTTTATTTGTTGAGTCAGGGTGTGTATATTCCGTGTTGTGTTGTTTCTATGGTGTAGTATCTGGTATGTCTATTTCTATGTTGGCCGGGGTGGTTCCCAATCAGAGGCAGCTGTCGCTCGTTGTCTCTGATTGGGGACCATACTTAGGCAGCCGTTTGGCACCTGTTAGTTGTGGGATCTTGTTCCATATAGGTTTGTTGTGTGTACCTTAAGACTTCACGTATCGTTTGTTTGTTGTTTTGTCGTGTGTTTATTTGTTTTATAAACATGTACGCTTATCACGCTGCGCCTTGGTTCGACCAGTCTTTAAACGATCGTGACAGCTTTAGTATCCTCAGGTTGTCGAGGGGCCATGTAGATGTGTCTGGGGCTGACATGGGATTGGGCTTGAGTCTCAAAAGCCCCCCCTAACTTCCTTGACCTTCCCACATCACCTTTTTGACATGTGAGCAATGTGGTGAAGAACTAAATGTCTCCATTTGCTTTGGAGGTTGCATTATATTCTATCCTTTCACCTTTTAATTGCGCTAAAGGTCAAGCCTAGAGTGTATTTCCTGTTAAAACTCACACAGAGAGGGAGTGGTGTCACCTGTAAGAGCATGAACAACAGTAGAATTGTGTCCCAAATGACACCCTATTCCCTATGTAGTGCACTACTTTTGACCAGGCCTCATAGGGCTCTGGTCAAAAGTAGTGCACTATATAGGGAATAGGGTGCCATTTGGAATATGATGCCATTTGGGAGGCCCCTTATGGAATAACCACGTAAATTTCACGTGTGATCTCATGTGATCAAGTGATTTAATGTGAAGTTAATGTGATAACGTAACAACATGTGAAGCAACGTGACAACATGTAGAGCAACATGTGATAACATAAAACTACATGTGACAACATGTGAGCACGTGAGAACATGATCTCATGTGAAATCATTGTGAAATAAATGTGACAACATGGGGATGCAAAATTTCAACATGTGATACCATGACACTACATGTGCCAAGATCTGAACACGTGAAAACCCAGGTGTCAAATGTCTTTTAGAATATTTTACTTTGAAAGGCATAATTTTCATTAATTCAATTTAAACAGTCATGGTCCCCTGCAGGTTTTGTCTAGTTCCCAGTTTGTTCCAGGGATGTCCCCAAGGACGTTGTGTCATGATCCCCTGGAGGTTATTGTCTAGTTGCTGTTAAAATACGGTAACTCTACAACTAGTTACAGTTAAATTCAGGCGTTAATATTAAGACAGTATGCTGCTGTATGCTGATTACTTGGGACTTGAACTCACAACCTCCTGGTTGCTAGTTACCTGAAGTGCCTACTGCGCCACCAGGTCTGTGGACATAATAGGGATTGGCAAGAATACATTTGTATAACCTCTTGGTCGCTAGAAACCAGAGACATCCTGCAACAGTGCAGCTACACCACCAGATCTGTGAGCACGAAGGGGATATGGCCACAGACTTATTGGCAAGAATGCATTTTTGCTAAACATTGCCCAGAATCAGGTAAATTACTGTTCAATTATCACAACCAATGTAAATCTAGCAGTGCTCAAGGACACAGAGTAATCATACATTCTTTGGGGATTTGAACTTTCAACCTCTTGGTTGGGAGTGCATCAATGTTTCTGCAGTGCCAACAGGTTCATACTAATTGCATGGAACATACATAAGGGATAATCAATGAGGGGCTATGCGTTCTATGGAAAATAATGAACGACGTGGAATGTGTGTTCCACAACACGCTAGCGGAGTGGAACTAACCTTCCACAGAGTTGCATTACTTTCCAGAGAATGTATAGAGCCCCGAGTTAGTTATCCCTTTTATTCAATGGCTATAATTTAACACATTTGCCACAAAAATTGTTCTTTGCAGGTAGAATAGTGTTCAACATCCACTGAAGTAGGTAGCAAGTTCACTAGATAGCTACAGTAGTTGCCTTGGTAACCAAACAAACAGACTTGCTAGTTTAGCTAACCAAACCATCAGTCCTAGCTTGCTATTATGAAAATCTAATTCAACAATGCTAATAATGTTTTCAATTCAACTTTTGCTTTCAAAAGCAGCTCAAACATAGTACATGTAAGAATGAACTACAGCCATTGCATTTTACCGTGCTGATATACTGCGCGTTATAGGGAAATAATGCATGCTCTAAAATGCCCTTCAAGCCAATCAGAAACGAATATTCAACAATGCCACGGTATAAAGTATATTATAAAATGGGTGGTTCGAGCCCTGAATGCTGATTGGCTGACAGCCGTGGTATATCAGACAGTATACCACAGGTATGACAAAACATGTATTTTTACTGCTCTAATTACGTTGGTAACCAGTTCCTTATAGCAATAAGGCACCTCAGGGGTTTGTGGTATATGGCCAATATACCACACCCCCTCGTGCCTTATTGCTTAACTACCACACTCTCAAAATATAAGGGTATGGTTAGGGCACACTACAGTGTTGTTCCCTAGGGTACAAAAAGGTAAAAGGTACACTTCACAGGTACACATATGAGTCCACATGGTACAGTTTGCCTCAATTAATTACCTCAATTACCTCGACTAACCGGTGCCCCCGCACACTGACTCTGTACCGGTACCCCCTGTATATAACCACCCTACTGTTATTTTATTTTACTGCTGCTCTTTAATTATTTGCTGTTTTAATTTTTTTCTTAAACTGTATTGTTGGTTAAGGGCTTGTAAGTAAACATTTCACTGTAATGTCTACACCTGTTGTATTCGGCACATGTGGCAAATACAATTTGATTTTAAGTGTTGCAGCAGTTTAAGTGTTTGATGGTTATTCCAATGCAAGTAGAGGACCTCCTTTGACACTGTCTGTTCTGCAAACTTTGTAAGAGAATCTGTCAGTAATGAACTGCACTCGGAAGAGGTTATTGTGCATTTTCCAGTAACTTAATGGCAACTTGTTGCCAGAAATTGCTGGGAATTTGTCATTTCTTAACTGGAAACTACTTGTCAGTAAGTTATTGTAAAATCCATCAATTTTATTTTTGTACACCAGGGAACAACACTGTACCGTAACCTTACTCTTATTTTTGAGTGTGTGGCTATATGTTCTTGGTAACAAATAACCATCTGGTGGCACTGCTGAGACATTAATGTACTCCAGACCAAAAGGTTGCTAGTTCAAATCCCAAGAGTGTTTATGCACACTTAGGGCTAGATTCTAGCAGACACCTGCATAGTGGTTGTTTCGGAGGTGGAACTGCATTAGAGCTGTCAAATCCACAAGCGTCTCCCGGCATTATACCTAAAGTGGACATTGCAATTGGCTACATTGAGAAATACCATGCAGCCTTGTTTACAAGTTGGAATGTGTTATGTAATCTACACCTTGATAAAACAGACAGAAATCCTCATGATTTTCAATTTATGTCATTATTTCTATATAGCCTACACTTTCTCGTTCTGAACTTCTAATGCGAGTAGAACGGGTGTGGCCTAGTGGCAATGACTACCCGAGCAGCTACTCACCGATTTGACAGCTCTACCGCAGTTACACCTCTGACAGAAGCCAAAACACCAGCTATGCAGGTGTCGACTATTGCGTGTTTATGTGTCACATCCACTCCTGCTCCCCTTCTCCAACGTTCATGGCTCTGTTCCGAGTAGTCTTCGATCATCCACCGGAGGGCAGAGAGGGGGTGAGTGCCTACTCCAACTATGGCAGGAGGACCAGACCGCTGCAGAGTATGCCTTCACCTTTTGTACAATGGCAGCATCCAGCGGATGGAATGAGGTTATTCAGAAGAGGATTGCGTGAGGAGGTCCAGATGGAGCTGGCACGCCGAGACGTCACCCTCTCATTGGACGCACTCATTGCGATGGCCATCCGTCTAGATAACCTCCTTCGGGAGCGTCAGCACTCCCATCGCCTCTCTCCCTCCTTCGTTGACCGATCTGAATCAGAACCTGAACCCATGGAGGTAGGGGCCACACGCCTCCCTGCGGCTGAGCGACACCATCGGAGACAACTGGGGCTCTGTCCCTATTGTGGCCAGGAGGGACACCAGCTTCAACGGTGTCCGCTACGTTCTAACCCGAGAGTCACTAGAGCAGAGGGACGGTCCAGTGATCATCCATCTCCTGGGGGAGATGTGAGTATTCCATCACCTTCACTCTCCACCAAACCTTTCTTAGTACCGATTTCACTAGCTGATTTCACCTCGTGTTGTTTCCACAGCTCTAGTGGACTCCAGAGCCGCAGGGAATTTTATTGACCAGGCCCTTGCCTCCTCCCTGAACATAACATCATACCCGCTCTCCTCTCCGTTTCCGGTTCAAGCACTGGATAACCGACCACTGTGATCTGGCACAGTCACACAGATCACAGCACTACTCACCATCACCATGGGACCCCTGCACCAAGAAAGCCTGCCCTTCCTCATCATCCAGGCACCCTTACACAAAGTCGTCCTCTGCCTCCTGTGGCTCCAACGCCATGAACCCACCATCTCCTGGCCGAGGATGGAGATTACGGCCTGGACACCTGGATGCCGGAAGACCTGCTTTCCCTTACCTTGTCGTTCCACGTCGGTTGAGAGTCCTGTGGTTGCCCTCCAGGCCGACATCACGGAGGGTTACCAGGATCTGGGACTGTGCCACTGACCTGATAACCGACTCTGCGCCTCCGCGCAGTTGCATCTACCCCCTGTTGGTGGCTAAAACCAAGGCTATGGAGGAGTACATCCAGGAGGCTCTTCAACAGGGTTTCATCCGCCCATCCACCTCCCCTGCTTCGGCTGGTTTCTTCTTCATGGCCAAGAAGGACGGGGGGTCTTCGTCCGTGTATGGACTACAGAGGCTCAATGCCATCACCACCAAGTACCGTTACCCCATCCCGTTGGTGCCGGCCGCCATTGAACAGCTCCGCGGGGACCAGTTTTTTACCAAGCTGACCTGCGGAGTGCCTACCATTTGATCCGCATCCGGGAGGGAGATGAATGGAAGACGGCCTTCAGCATGGTGTCTGGGCACTACGAGTACTTGGTGATGCCTTATGGTTTAGCCAATGCTCCGTCGGTGTTCCAGGCATTCGTGAACAAGTTGTTTCGGGACATGTTTGGGCGCAAGGTGGTCGTGTATATCGACGATATCCTGATCTACTCAGCCACCTTGGAGGAACATATCGCCCACGTCCGGGTAGTCCTGGGATGCCTCCTGGAGAACCATCTGTACGTGAAAGCGGAGGAGTGCCAGTTCCATCAGGTCGCCGTCTCCTTCTTGGGATATCGGATCAGACCGCAGGGAGTGGTTATGGAGGAAAGGAAGGTAGATGCGGTCAGGTCATGGCCAGTCCCAACCACCATAAAGGGACTACAACGGTTTTTGGGGTTTGCCAACTTTTACCGCTGCTTCATTAGGGACTTCAGCTCCATCGCCTCTCCTCTCTCCTCAAAGGTGGACCCGTAAATTGTTGTGGAATCCTACAGCTGATGAGGCCTTCCGCCTGCTGAAGGGGCGTTTCATCTTTGCCCCATTGCTGAAACACCCAGACCCTACCGGCCTCAATCCAACAGGCAGGTATAGAGGACCAACCAGGAGCTGGGGGAGGTTCCTGAGGAGTCACTGTCAGGACCGGAAGAGGGAGTGGGCCCGGTTTCTTCCCTGGGCGGAGTACGCCCAGAACTCACTTCGTCACTCCTCCACCAGTTTGTCTGTCACGTCCAGTCCCGCTCCACCTCTCCGGCTCTCGACGTCGCCGGTCTACTAACCACCGGTCCTGGCAACCCACCCTTACGCACACCTGGCAACCTTCATTACGCACATCTGGACTTCATCACCTCCCTGATTACTTACCCTTTACATAGCACTCCGTTGTTATCACCCACCAGCCAATATTTACACGCTTTTGTCTTGTTTTGTATTGTTCAATGTTCTTTCCTAATTAAACTCACTAATTGCACTTGCTTCCTGACTCCCTGCATCTGCATTACATTATGCTTGATCTGATTGAATCTGGGCCTTAATGTCAAGTGTCCCTGAGCACTGCTCTTTTTGGTTGGTGTTGTCAAATAATCACACAATTATTGACTTGATTCCAGGCAACTTTTTGCAGAGATGTATTCTTGGCAATAATTCTGTGGCCGATCTGTCACAGCCACAGACCTGGTGGCGAAGCAGGAAATTCAGGTTGTAAGAGGTTGTAAGTTCAAATTCCAGGTGTGGTTACATCACAAGTGTGCTAACAACTGAGGTCAATTCTATTTAAGTTCCAGTCAATTCAGAAAGTAAACCTAATTTATTCTACCAGTATTGAAAATAATTGAATTAGAATTGTAATTGCGGAATACAGTTTGCTGTTGTATATTTACAGACACAATACAGTTCAGCTGTAGAAATACATTAAAAGTTGCTTCCACTATTTTCACAGCAAATCAGTACCCTGTAACTTATTTTAACATTACAATAAATGTTTTTAACACTTTGGGCCATAAGCACATCTAAATTATCCTATAGGTTTAAATGCAATTGCAAGTGAGGCATGCCAAGTTAATTTGCAGGATGGGCCTAAAATAACCCAAGTTCATTGCGATTGACAGTAAATACATAGCAAAACACCAGTACAGTATCTTCTTATTAATGTAGAAATGTACTGTACAATGACTGTAAAATCTACCACAAAATTAACAGCAATGGCTAACAGTGTAGTTTCATGTTATTGTCACGACTTCCTCCGAAGCTGCCTCCTCTCCTTGTATGGGCAGGCTTCGGCGTTCGTCATCACCGGCCTTCTAGCCACTTTTGTATTGCCGGGATATTTCCCTGTATGCCTTATTTCCAGTGCGCCTGTTTTGCGCACTGGAGTGTTTTGACGCTTTACTGCGTAACTTTGTGTTTTCGGAATAAGTCCTGTTATTCTGTGATTTACCCTCCTGCGCCTGACTCCTTGGAAATCACTCATCACAGAATCACACACCAACACATGGAGTCAGCAGGAGAGGAGCACATGCCTGGAGTCGTGGCGCGGGTCCGGGAGCATTTGATGATGCTAGCCAGCTTGGGAGAAGCGATGGATCGGGTTCTCCAGGTCTTCCAATGCCTGGAGAGGAGAGGACCCAATCTTTCGGGACCAGCTGAGCGACCGGATCCAGCCCCCCACACCCCAGCACTCAGGGGGATTAATATATCCCGACCAAGGGATTTTGACAGGACAGCTGCCCTCTATCAGGGATTCCTCCTGCAACTAGATCTATACTTCTCGACCATCAGCCCGGTTCCATCGGAGCGGGAGAAGGTGTCCGCCCTCGTCTCCTGCCTCTCGTGGGAAGCCCTGGAGTTGGCCAACGTGGTCCGGAGTGAAGGAGGAGCCGCGTTGGACAACTACGGGGAGTTTGTTCGCCTCTTTCGGGCCGTCTTCGATCACCCGCCCGAAGGTAGAGAGGCGGGCGAGCGGCTGGTCCACCTGAGGCAGGGGACGAGGACCGCACAGGACTTTGCCCTGGAGTTTCGTACTGTAGCGGCTGGGTCCGGGTGGAACGAGTGGGCCCTTATTGACCACTTCTGGTGCCACCTGCGAGAGGACGTACGAAGTGAGCATGCCTGCCGGGACACCACGTTATCATTCAATCAACTGGTGGACATGGCTATCCGGTTGGACAACCTGCTGGCTTCTAGAGGACGTCCTGGAAGGGGCCTTCCCGTTTCACCCCCTCCCCAAACCTGGATCACGAGATGATGGAGCTGGGTGGTGCGGCGATCCGGGAGAGCAGATGACGACAGCGCCACTGTCACTCTTGTGGCACGAGAGAACATTCGACTGCACACTGTCGTCAGCGTTCTTTTGGGTCTAGAGGCGGCAGGCAGGACACTCTCGCGTCACCCCAGGTATCAAACACCCACACTCGTTCAGAGCCCTCTGCTGCGCACTGTACCCTACACATCCGCTTTCCTGATTACCCGGTAGTTCCCCAGTGTAAGGCGCTGGTCGATTCAGGTGCAGCTGGGAACTTTATGGACAGGTCGTCAGCACATAGTCTAGGTATTACATTGGTTCCCCTATCCATTCCACTCCCCATCAGAGCACTTGACAGTCGACCATTAGGGTCCAGGTTCGTAAGGGAAGTTACAGCACCAGTCACTATGGTTACGCACGAGTCCCATAGAGAGCAAGTCCCTTTTTTTTAAATTATTGAGTCTCTTGATTTCCCTGTTGTGTTAGGTCTTCCCTGGTTAGCACTCCACAATCACACCTTTTCATGGACCCAGAGGGTTCTCACGGGGTGGTCACGAGAGTGTCAGGGTAGGTGTCTGGATGTTTCCGTTGGTGCAACCACGGTGGAAAGTCCAGACACTACCTCTACCGTGCACATTTCCTCCGAATACCTTGATTTGGCGCACGCGTTTTCCAAAACGCAGGCGACCAAATTACCACCTCATCGGGCGGGGGATTGCGCGATAAACCTCCGGGTAGACACTGTGCCTCCCAGGAGTCATGTGTATCCCCTGTCGCAGGCTGAAACGGAGGTGATGGAGACATACATCTCTAAGTCCCTGCGCCAGGGGTTCATACGTCCCTCCACTTCGCCTGCCTCCTCGAGTTTCTTTTTTGTGAAGAAGAAAGACGGAGGTCTGCGCCCTTGCATTGATTACCGAGCATTGAACAAGGGGACAATACGTTATAGTTATCCTCTACCCCTCATTCCATCTGTGATCGAGTCAATGCATTGGGCGCGCTTCACAAAATTAGAATTCCAGAGTGCAACCTGGTGCGTGTCCGAGAGGAAGACAGCATTCAGCACAACCACAGGGCATTACGAATACATTTAGCAGACGCTCTTATCCAGAGCGACTTACAGTTAGCACATACATTATTTTATCGAACCCACAACCCTGGCGTTGCAAACGCCATGCTCTACCAACTAAGCTACATCCCCTGCCAGCCATTCCCTCCCCTACCCTGGACGACGCTGGGCCAATTGTGCGCCACCCCATGGGTCTCCCGGTCGCGGCCGGCTACGACAGAGCCTGGATTCGAACCAGGATCTCTAGTGGCACAGCTAGCACTGCGATGCAGTGCCTTAGACCACTGAGCCACTCGGGAGAATACCTGGTTATGCCGTACGGTTTGATGAATACTCCATCCGACAGTCAGTCTCCTTCCTCGGATACCGCATTACCACCTCAGGTGTTGGAGATGGAGGGAGATCGCATTTCAGCCGTGCGTAATTGGCCGACTCTAACCATGGTCAAGGAGGTGCAGCGCTTTATTGGCTTTGCCAACTACTATCGGACGTTTATCCGGGGCTTTGGCAAGGTCGCAGCTCCCATCACATCTCTGGGTAGGCCTTCCCGGCTCCGCTGGTCTGGAGAGGCTGACAGGGCCTTCAGTAACCTGAGGGTTCTGTTCACCTCAGCCCCGGTACTGGCCCATCCCAATCCATCACTACCGTTCGTAGTGGAGGTGGATGTGTCCGAGATAGGCGCTGTCCCATCTCAACGCTCGGGCACGCCACCCAAGCTCCGTCCCTGTGCCTTCTTCTCCAAGAAGCTCAGCCTGGCGGAGCAGAACTACGACGTTGGTGATCGGGAGCTGTTGGCTGTTGTCTGAGCCTTGACTGTGTGGAGGCACTGGCTCGAGGGGGCGAAACACCCTTTCCTCGTCTGGACGGACCACCGTAACCTGGAGTACATCTGGGCAGCGAGGAGGCTGAACCCTCACCAGGCCAGGTGGACCCTATTTTTGACCCGGTTTGATTTTACACTATCTTACATCCCAAGTACGAAGAACGTGAAGGCAGACGCACTGTCACGGCTGTACGACACAGAGGAGCGGCCCATAGATAACACCCCCATACTCCCGGCCTGCTGCATTGTGGCGCTGGTAGTGTGGGCGATGGTCGTGGACGTAGAGCAGGCGTTATGCACAGAGCAATCTCCACCTCAGTGTCCAGCTGGGCTGCAGTATGTGCCATCTCTTGTCCGTGACCATCTGATCTATTAGGCACACGCGTCCCCCTCCTCTGGTCACCCAGGTATCGGTCGCACAGTGCGCTGCCTGACCGGAAAGAACTGGTGGCCTACCTAGGCTAAGGACGTGAAGGTGTATGTCTCCTCCTACTCGGTGTGTGCCCAGAGTAAGGCACCTAGGCACCTCCCAGCGGGTAAGTTACAGCCCTTATCAGTTCCACAACGGCCATGGTCCCACCTGTGTATTGACTTCCCCTCTCTCAGGGTAACACCACCATCCTGGTTGTTGTGGACTGCTTTTCTAAAGCCTGCCGTCTCCCCACGGCCCTGCAGACTGCGGGGGCCCTGTTTACTCACGTCTTCCGGCACTACGGGGTGCCAGAGGACATAGTGTCTGACCGGGGTCCCCAGTTTACATCCAGGGTCTGGAAGGCGTTCATGGAACGTCTGGGGGTCTCGGTCAGCCTGACCTCTGGGTTTCATCCCAAGAGTAATGGGCAGGTGGAACGGGTGAATCAGGATGTGGGTAGGTTCCTGCGGTCCTACTGCAAGGTCCGACCGGGGGAGTGGTTGGTGTTCTTGCCATGGGCAGAATATGCCCAGAACTCTCTCTGCCACTCCTCCACTAACCTATCGCCCTTTCAATGTGTTTTAGGTGATCAGCCGGTTCAGGCACCATGGCATCCATGCCAGACTGAAGCTCCTGCGGTGGATGACTGGTTTCGGCCCGCGGAGGAGACGTGGAACGCTGCTCACGTCCACCTCCAGCGCCCGTGCGTCGCCAGAAGGCCAACGCTGACCGCCACCGTATTGAGGCCCCGGTCTTGGTACCGGGTGATCGGGTCTGGCTCTCGACCCAGAATCTGCCCCTCCGCCTGCCCTGCCGGAAGCTGAGCCCGCGGTTTTGTTTGGCTGTTCAAAGTCCTGAGGAGGATAAACAAGGTTACCTATAGGTTATTACTCCCTCCAGATTACCGTATTAACCCCTCGTTCCATGTGTCTCTCCTTAGGCCGGTAGTGGCTGGTCCGCTCCAGGAGTCTGAGGTGTGGGAGGTTCCTCCGGCCCCTCTGGACATCGAGGGGGCCCCGGCGTACTCCGTTCGTTCCATCCCGGATTCGAGGCGTTGGGTGGGGGGCCTTCAGTACCTCGTGGAGTGGGAGGGCTCCGGTCCGGAGGAGCGGTACTGGGTTCCGGTGAGGGATATCCGTCGCCATCCGGCTCGCCCTGCTCCGCGTCCTACTGGCCATCCCCGAGGCCGGTGTCGGCGAGCTGCTGGAGCTCGCATCTAGGGGGGGTACTGTCACGACTTCTTCCGAAGCTGCTTCCTCTCCTTGTTTGGGCAGGCTTCGGCGTTCGTCGTCACCGGCCTTCTAGCCACTGCCGCTCCTCATCTCATCATTCCATTTGTTTTGTCTTGTTTATAACACACACCTGGTTCATATCCCCTCATCAGTACCTGTATAAGTGTTCCCTCTGCCCCCTTGTCTTTGTGTGTGATTGTTTATTGTGAGGTTAGTGAAGCTCGCTGGAGCTCCTAGTATTTTGTATCGGCGGGATATTTCCCCTTGTGCCTTTCCTGTTTTGCGCACTGGAGTGTTTTGACGCTCTACTTCATAACTTAAGTCCTGTTATTCTGTGATTTACCCTCCTGCCCCTGACTCCTTCGAAATCACTCATCATAGTTATCACATGTTGAACCACATGATTTCACATTTGGACAATCACATGAATTCACATGTGAAATTTCAAATTTCTAACTTCATGTGAAATATCATCACATGAATTGTTCCAAAACACATGGTTTTACATGATTTTACATGTGAAAATCCACATTATCACATGTGAAGTGTTCCAAAAACACATGGTTTCACATGATTTCACATGTGCAAAATAAGAGGAAATGTTACATGTGAAATCATCTGGAAATGTCACATTTGACTTTCCTCATGTAAAATCATGTCGTTTTTTCATAAGGGGCACACTGGACTATAACATGCAAAGCTCCTATATGTACACACTGATGTTTTCAATTAAATTAAACATCAAATTAATGACTGCATGTTTATCAGTTTGTTTTGACCAATTCAATTTGTCATATATTATTTCTATAAATATTGATAGTGGATTAAGTGTGCGTGGGGAATAGAGACACATTTACAGAATGGATGTATCCCTTTTTAATATGGAAAGGCCATGCAGACTAATGTTTCATTAGCCTACATAATAACTGGGAACCGGCAGTACAGCTCCGTTAGCGTGAGTCCGTTTCAGCGGCTTGCTTCAGGTGACAGTGGGAGATCTCCGGGCATACTGTTTGTGGAAAGGGAGAATTGGTCATAACCATAACCCATACCTAACCCTAACCCTTTTAAATGACAACGTCAATGGTGTAGGGACGTCCCAAGGATCCCGGATAACACGGACCGGGAAGAATTGCACTGAAATCCCACATAATATGCGTTTCAGGGGCTTGAGCAGAGTGAGAGCTGCGTGGGCGACGACAAAACACATTTTAAAAATGCTTCTCAGCGCCACGGCCGGGACTGGAGGTGCCCCAGGGACCCTGGTGCCTCTTACCCCCCTGCGGATCTGAAAGCCAGGTCCCAGCGTGGAGCCCAGGACCCCCTGAGAATGGCCCTTATCATCTCAACTTGAAAGAAAGGAGGAATCACAGAGAGAATACTAATGGGCCAGCCGTCGTAAAGCACAGCACAACTTTGAACTGTGTACATTTGGAAACAAGTGATGCATAATTTTTTCTTCTTCTACACATACACTACCGGTCAAAAGTTTTAGAACACCTACTCATTCAAGGGTTTTTCTTTAATTTTACTATTTTCTACATTGTAGAATAATAGTGAAGACATCAAAACTATGAAATAACACATATGGAATCATGTAGTAACCAAAAATGTTAAACAAACCAAAATATATTTTATATTTGAGATTCTTCAAATAGCCACCCTTTTCCTTGATGATAGCTTGGCATTCTCTCAACCAGCTTCACCTGGAATGCTTTTCCAACAGTCTTGAAGGAGTTCCCACATATGCTGAGCACTTGTTGGCTGCTTTTCCTTCACTCTGCCGTCCGACTCATCCCAAACCATCTCAATTTGGTTGAGGTCAGGTGATTATGGAGGCCAGGTCATTTGATGCAGCACTCTATCACTCTGCTTCTTGGTAAAATAGCCCTTACACAGCCTGGAGGTGTGTTGGGTTATTGTCCTGTTGAAAAACAAATGATAGTCCCACTAAGCCCAAACCAGATGGGATGGCGTATCGCTGCAGAATGCTGTGGTAGCCATGCCTTGAATTCTAAATCAATCACAGACAGTGTCACCAGCAAAGCACCCCCACACCATAACACCTCCTCCTCCATGCTTTACAGTGGGAAATACACATGCGGATATAATCCATTCACCCACACCGCGTCTCACAAAGACACAGCGGTTGGAACCAATAATGTCAAATTTGGACTCCAGACCAAAGGACACATTTCCACCGGTCTAATGTCCATTGCTCGTGTTTCTTGGCCCAAGCAAGTCTCTTCTTCTTAATGGTGTCCTTTAGTAGTGGTTTCTTTGCAGCAATTCGACAATGAAGGCCTGATTCACACAGTCTCCTGAACAGTCGATGTTGAGATGTGTCTGTTACGAGAACTCTGTGAAGCATTTATTTGGGCTGCAATTTCTGAGGCTGGTAACTCTAATGAACTTATCCTCTGCAGCAGAGGTAACTCTGGGTCTTCTATTCCTGTGGTGGTCCTCATGAGAGCCAGTTTCATCATAGCGCTTGATGGTTTTTGCGACTGCACTTGAAGAAACTTTAAAAGTTCTTGAAATGTTCCGTATTGACTGACCTTCATGTTTCAAAGTAATGATGGACTGTCATTTCTCTTTGCTTATTTGAGCTGTTCTTGCCATAATATGGACTTGTTTTTTTACCAAATAGGGCTATCTTCTGTATACCCCCCTACCTTGTCACAACACAACTGATTGGCTCAAACGCATTAAGGAAAGAAATTCCACAAATTAACTTTTAAGAAGGCACACCTGTTAATTGAAATGCATTCCAGGTGACTACCTCATGAAGCTGGTTGAGAGACTGCCAAGAGTGTGCAAAGCTGTCATCAAGGCAAAGGGTGGCTATTTGAAAAATCTCAAATCTCAAATATATTTGGACTTGTTTAACACTTTTTTGGTTACTACATGATTCCATATGTGTTATTTCATAGTTGTGATGTGTTCACTATCATTCTACAATGTAGAAAATAGTAAAAAAAATAAAGGAAAACCCTTGAATGACTAGCTGTTCTAAAACTTTTGACCGGTAGTGTAGGCCTACACTTTTCACTTAACTTTACTGCACAATGAGTATCTCAAAGTTGGCTAGGTTACATACTTATCCCCGGGTTTTATAATTCATGTTAAAAATGACAGCTTTGTGTTTGCTGCGAGGATGACCAACCATGACTGGGGGCACTGGGCGCATCAAAACAGCTGTGCAGTTGCTAACCAATGACAATCGGAAGAAACCTCTCGAAGTATAGATTCCCAAGCGTCCGTTTTCAAACACAACCTACACATTATCAAACCATCGCAATTGCAATGCAATTCCTGTCAGAGCGCTTGGTTTCCCGTGAGCAAGGAGATGCGTACAAAGCTGTGTACCTGTAGGATAACTGAACGAGGCTTTTGGAGTCACTTGTGGAATTTTAGACTTGCACGCATGACGATGCCTTATCTGGCTAAACCGCTGTTTTTACTCTTCTGTCTGGTCGTTACCGGGGAATGCCGTAAGCACGGACACCGAGTACGGAGATGGACGGGAACCGTGGAGACGGCAAAGCATGGCACAGAGACAGCAAAGCATGGCACGTAAGTGGTACCCGATACTGTTCACCCAGGAGTGGTTCTTTGGTGTGCAATGGTTCAATATCCGTTTAGTGTCTTCTGTCTGTCTGCTTGGGTCTTCGCTTTGATGCGGATTTCATCATTGAAATACACAAAACTTGATAGTCTGAATTGGACATGGAAAAACTATCCAATAACTACAGTCATTGTAATGGACAGAGAGGGGCGGTGAAAATCTAACAAAACCCAGACAGACAGTGGTAGAAGACACGCAACCTGGTCTCAGAGCATTTCGTATTATTCTGCACATAAATCGGACCATGTAGCTCAGTTGGTAGAGCATGGCACTTGCAACGCCAGGGTTGTGGGTTCGTTTCCCACGGGGGACCAGTATGAAAATGTAGGCACTCACTAACTGTAAGTCGCTCTGGATAAGAGCGTCTGCTAAATGACTAAAATGTAAAATCGGAGACACTCCATTTAGTTGATATGTTAGGTTTGGTATGGTTACATAAGACAGATTGTCACTTGGGGCAAAAACTATAACGGGAATGTCTAGCTACACAAAGGTTGTGAGTTCGAATCTCATTACGGACAATTTTAGCATTTTAGCTAATTAGCACCTTTTCAACTACTTACTACTTTTAGCTACTTTGCATCTACTTAAGATGTTAGATAACCTTTCCCCTAACCTTAACCCTTTTAGCTAACCCTTTACCTAACCTTAACACTTTTAGCTAACCCTTCCCCTAACCTTAACCCTTTAACCCAACTCCTAAACTTAACCTTAACCATATCCCCTAGTCTAGCTAACGTTAGCCACCTAGCTGAATTCGTAACATATCATAAGTTTAGCAAATTAGTAACATAATATACTTTTGTAAATTCGTTACATATTGTATGTTTTGTAATTTCGTAACATATAACACATTTAGCAAATTAGTAACATATTGTATGTTTAGCAAATTCGTAACATATCATACAAAATGGGTAATGTACATCCACAAATTATTACATTTGATACGAAACGTAACATATCATACTAAATAGAGTGTCTTGGCTTTACATACAGAATAATGTGAAATGCTCTGAGACCAGGTTGCAACACTAGACAGCCAGGGAAGACCCTAGGTATAGCCTACTTGTTGTGCCTACTCATCAATTACAGTTTAGCGGTTGGCTGCCAGTGCCTCAAGTACGATAAGCACGACCACTTGTCTCAAAGCCATCTGTCAAAGCCATCAGGGAGGGAAGCACAGTTATCTGGATGTCACCCAATAGGGGCTGAGAACTGCAGTTACTGTTTTCATTTAATAAAGCAAAGCAACATGAATTTCCATTCCGCTTTGATTGTGCTTTATGTTATAGCGAACGGCAGGGCAGGAAAGCGAACACGGGTCGCTGGTGTGAAAGGCAAACACCTTACGCATTGCGCAAATAGGGTTAGCCCACGTGGGAATTGTAAAATGGCTCATATAGCGAGGATTGCTACACTGTCCCTTTGAAGGGGAAGGCATGTCCCCGTAATTCGACTACTCAGATGATGGCCTCACGGTCCGCCATCCCACTTCTGACACCAATGTAGCGAACAGTGCGGTAACTGGCTTGAAAGGCAAGCACCCTACACATCGCGCCATTAGGGTTAACCCACTCGCTACAATATTAATACGCTCAGAGAGACCAAAGTGAGATATTCTCCACTCATTTAGAATTGTGTTTGTTCTCATTCCAGATGGGCTTGTGCCAAGTAAGACATTAATTATTACGCCAGACAGTCGTCATTACTTATTATGGTGTTGTCTTGTGTTGTCTTATACCAGTTCCCTGACAAAGAAGCCTCCAGATGTGACCAAAAACCGCAAGCTGAAGACAGAGCAGCTTCTGAAAGTAGATGATCATGATTTCACCATGAGGCCGGCATTCGGAGGTAGGGGGGATCACACACACACACAAACACACACACACACTGGCTGAAGAATCCAGATATGCTCCTAATGGATGCTTTTCAGGGGACCCCATTTGTCTGTAAGATATCATGTGAAACACACCTTAAACATCATGCACGAACAGCATGCATTTCCCATTCATGGTATTTACCTACCGTAGTTGAATGCATGAACTGTAAGTCGCTCTGGATAAGAGTGTCTGCTAAATGTAAAATGGTAACTCTTTAGTGCTAGTTGACTTCACTCAGTTACTGAGTTCAATAGTTTAGCTGTAAGCGCATTCACAGTACTGTAACAACTGCTGTCCAACATGACAGTTCAATTACACACATTAGGTAAAGGGAGAGAACATGACCTCCAATTACACACCTTCTCCTGCTTGTTAGAAAAGCAGAGCTTCTTACTGTCTGTAAACTATAAATACTTTGGGATTAATATAAGTATACAGTACCTGTGTATTGTTTAAACAATTAGATTTGCAGTCTTGGACCTGAGTTTTAAGCATATCATATATTTAGAATGAGTAGAACGGTCAATGATGCCATAATGGATAGACTGATTCTATGCCCATTCTACTCTATTCTAATTCTATGGTTTTAAGCCTCTGTTTCAGTACCTCCAAATAATCAAATTTCTGACATCCAGCTACCCCGCTCTAAAGCATCTAAAGCTGTCTACTTAGTTTTCAGTTACATACTGTACTCTAGCTTGTTATAGCCTACAAACTTGACTCAATATGTTCTTTGTGCAGCAGCACGATGAGAACAATTCATGAGCTGTTTCATGGATTTACTGTGAGTGAACCCAGAGTATTTCTTAGTGCTTTGAGTAGCAACATGCATGCCCCGCCCACTTGAGTATCTGTCTTTTTCAGCCATCTATTTCCTGTATTTGAGAGTTGCAAAATCCACTTGTCACTTAAATCTCGCTGCATTGATTGCTTTCATTTTACGCCAGTGACTCTTTCATTCTCTTGCTTGTGCCTGTCATTTTTTCATTTTTGTAATGACTTGTCAAACACACTAAAACATTGCTGAAATGGCCTGAATGGAATACATTGTCTTTGTGTGTGATTTTACGCACAGTCTCGACACTTACATCACAAGAAAAATAAGAAAGATAACTTTAATTTGATGGGTGTACATTTTTTGTGGAATTGAAAAAAGTAATCATTTAATACAGTTGCAATGTTTACAAATTAGATGCGCTGAAATGAAAGCAACTTCTGAAAATGAACATTCGGATTATAGTGATATTATGTCTGATCTGACAAACAATGTGAAGTACTGTATGTTTAGATAGGTGTAATCTATCCAAGCGTGTGGATTTTTTATCCGATGGTACAATAATTAATGAGGCAGTCTAGACAGTGCAGGTAGGGTAGACAGAGCAAGTGTTTTGGTGGTTGCAGCACTGTCTTCTTCTTCTTCTTCTTCTTCTTTGGTATTATGGCGGTCCGCAAACAAATATTATAGGTGCATGCCGCCACCTACTATATTAGCTGTGTATCAGCCTACTATTCTGTAGTATGAATTCATTACACATTGTGAAAAAATTGCCCTACCAACTAACTCTGCACCCATTAAAACCTCACCATTATTCCACTACTTTGGCCCTATCTGACCTTACTCCAGGCCAGCAGCCTGCGAGGACGGGACACTATTGTTCAAAACATCTTGTAACTCTTCTGCAGTAAAATCTCATACACCCAAGTACTTCTCTGCAGCTGCCACCACAACATCTATTTTCTGTGATTTACGTTCCATTTCTGCCGTACAGTTGATATCCATGGCTATGAACGCCAAAAAACCAACCTTACTGAAGTACATGTTATTCCTATCACTCTCTATTGGTCTCGGCCTACTCACAGGGAGCCTCTTAGGGTCCCTCACCCTGGACCCATCTTCCTCTACTACTCTCTTCACTGCCTCATCATACGACACCTTCTGTACTACTCTGACCCTGGCAACCGCAACCTGCCTTTCTCTCACCAGACACCTCTGATCTCCAGCACCATGGGTACCCCTACAGTTTACACACACAACTTTTCCCAACGATACTACACATTCCTTTGTCTCATGTCCTCCTGCACACTTCTCATATCTAGGAATCTCCCTTCTACACACTGCTGCCACATGACCATAAGCTTGACACCTAAAACACTGTAATGGTTTCGGGACAAAAGCTGTCACGGGATAACTGACACATCCTAACTTGATTTTATCTGGTAAAGACTCTGCATCAAAACTCAGTAGTACAGAAAGTGTCTTCTCTGTTTTACCACACTCTCCACCAGGTCTGCGTCACACCAAATGGTGGGTGTCACAGACACCGGGAATCTTCAACTTCAGTTGATCCTCCTCAACACTTAACGCCACTCCAGTTATCACTCCTTTCAACGGCGCCCTGCTCCGGAGAGGAAAGCAAGTCACAGTTCTTGTCCCCAGTATTCACACAAAACATGTTCCACTTTGCTTTTCCCTGTCCGCCATCTTCTCCTTCATCAGATCTTCCATAAGGCTTGTGAAATCCCCTATTCCATATTTACTTATAATATGTTCCACTTTTCTCATTTTTTTCCTGTCAGCCATCTTACCCCCACCTTATGGCCACACCGGCAGCTATCTCGCTCCTGACCAATGTTCCCTCTAAATTGCGGGGGTGCTCGGGCGCGCAGTAGCCTGAGCACATGCAGTAGCCTGAGACTGCCGTGCAGAAGAAATATCAGCCCACAGAGAGAAGCATGAGATTGAACTTCACTCAACCTTCTAGGGCAGTGGTCACCAACCGGGATCAACTGGTCGATCTCCAAGGCATTCCTAGTCAATCCCCAAACATTTCTGTTAAAAACCTAACGATAAAGCCTTGTGTTCCTATACATTATTTTTTGGGGCAGTAGGTGCTGTTGGCAGTAGGTGCACCCGATTCAGCTGCCCTGCGCGCCAGGTAGGCAAGCTGTTGCCATTTAGAACCATGTCATGTGTCTGAAAGTACAAACTCTGCCTTCCCGGTGGGCCTGGAGAGCTAATCAAGTGCACTATAGGCCTACCACTGGCCAATCGGATGGCTCAGATTACTGTGTCTGCAGTAAAGTAGCAGGTATAAAAGAAAGCTACAGCAAAGTTGATAATGTGAGATTTCAAAATGTTTAAAACCATGACTAGAGAGAGACTGTCAACGAATAGAGCAAATAACTGTTGTTTTTATGAGTGAGTTCATGTTTAAGTTCTTACTCAGCACTGTCAACACTTTGTATTCAACACTTTAATAAGTCATAAAATGTGCATTCTTCCTATATACAGTCAGCGCTACAACAAGCACTGCAGCAGTAATGTATGAGTAGGAAAGTGTATCGATAGGCTTGCGTTGTTGGTATTATTAGTGGCTTGCATCTTTTTTAATATCTAGGAATATTTCACTTTCTCTGTTCATTTCTGCATGAGGCAGAAAAAATGCGGTGCGACTCGAGTTTTGCCATCAGCTGGAAGTGGTTGTCCCTTTTTGGTCAGTGTCAGTGGAGGAAAGGGAGAGCGGAGGGATGCTGAGAGGCGGACCCTCAGTCTGCTGCTCTCTCCCTACGCTGAGACTAACCATCAGATGCAGGCACCATCAGCCCAGTAAAATAAAAAGCAAATTATGTATGCTCACTAAGCTGTGCCTCACAAGTAATACAACAACGGATCTCTTACCGGTGTGATCATATAGCCTACCTCAAATTTTGTAAATATCATTTTAGAAAATGGCCAAACAACAATGCATTGGTAGGGCAATTCAAGCAAAACTAATATGCGTTGATAATGTAATGGGCATATAGATTACTGCATAAACCTAATTGCTACAGTACTGTTTTTAATTGGTTAATGTTGCATAGGCTTACGTTATTTTAAATAATGTTCAAAACAAAACTGAGCGGTAGATCTCGGCTTGCATTTTGACTCAGAAAGTGATCTTGACACAGAAAAGGTTGATGACCAATGTTCTAGAGTTTTCCCTGTTAACACTATCAACGTTTCCCTTTACTGTGGCAATTGTGATTGAATCAACACAATATTAGCCACTTTCAATGCAACATACCGAAACAAAACAAACTATGCAAGATATTTTGTTGTAGGCAGAATGCATCGGAGTAGGATTCTATTGCATTGACACGCACGACTCAGCCCGTACTCTACACAGACTGGTGCGGCATAACCAATCAGAGCTGCAGTAGGCCTATATGCAAATTGACCATTGCCATATATGGATCTGTGCCATTTACTTTGAACTGGACTGTGTTTACAGCATGAGCGGTCGTGAGTAGATGCGCTTGTTTTGAGATTAAAGCGAGTGCTGCTGTAGCCACGTGTACACATTTTGTTCAAATCCTTTGCTAGTTAGTGAGTTTTTAGCCCAGTTATAGATAATTTGTAGTCAGCAATAGGGGAGTAATTGCTTCCTACAAGAGCACAAAACATGTACATTTCTAGACATCTTTGAAAAGAGAGTCAGGTAAAGAGCTTTTTTTTGTCTTAAAGGGGCATTGTTGTAGTAGCCAATAGGCAGAGGGTAGCATCATTTGTTTGATTCTCTGTAATAATGATATGGGAATAATAATGCATAACAACATTTTCAGTCTCATGGAACGGAGGCCTACATTGAACACAGCACATTGGCTGCTACTGTAGGCTGAATGATAGAACAGCTATTTCCATGTTAAAATGTTATGGGATGCATTTTCTCCATTGTTTTGATGGTAGGCCACTCTGGTAGGCCCACAGTATGACGAAATAGCCACAGTAGCCTACTTGGCCACTGTTAACACTGTAACTTAAAGCGGGTACAGCCTCAGTGTTCACAGTAAACACGTGCTGGAAGTTGCACAGAATTTTCACAACGTTCAAGTTTGCACTCAGCAGACCCTGTTCCACCCATTTATGTAAATGTACGAATATATTCAAATACACCCTGTGTATTTATGCAAATGAGGAACATATCATTTTCTTTGTTTTAACACAAAATCATTGTTAAATACAATAACAAAAAATAGAGCGAGAGTACATTATAAGAAAATAAAGTGCAATTTGACAATAAATTGAATACCTGAATTCCCACCAAAATTCCTGAACTCCATTCATTATTTGTCCGTGCCAGTGAAATATTTTATGTGCTATAATTCAGTCAATATCTGATGGATTATACAATTTCAAAAAGTTTGGAGTATCTTCATCCATTGTACAACTTTTGCATCTATTAGAATTGTTTTTAAAAAATGACCGTTGCTACTTTAAGTGTGTGAAATCTAAGCAGACTTGTATTATTGGATGAGTTCAGGGCTAGTCTTTGTGTTGATGCACTTAAAAGTTTGCTTCGTTCGTTGCAGCCGAGAAATCGACCAACTCAAACTTTAGGATTGTTTTCTTCGTGACAAGACAGCTTTTTTTAACAATGTTTGGAGATGCTGCATTTGAAAACGAGAGAAAATAGGGAAGAGAGAGAAAGAGCATGAACAAGTTCTCTTTTCTTTTGATGTTTTCTTCTCAACTTGTTTCTTGTTTGGAGCCTGATGAAAGTAGGGGGGCTTGTACTGCAGGGGAATGAAGGGGAACATCGATCAGCAGGGGGTCACACACACATACATACACACACACACACACACACACCGTTCAGCGGGGCATCACAGTGTCGTGCAGAGCTGGAAATAGCCTGAGTACAATCATCCCCAACATCTCAACAGAGGGTAAATGGATCTAATCACACTACAATGGAAACGGACTAACTCAGGCACATACAGTTACAGTCTCCTCTCCTTGAAGAGAAACACGCATGTGGAGTTACACAGGACTAGAACAGAGTAACTAGCGGTGTGTAACTTTCTGCATGCAAATGGCCCAGTAAAGGAGCTTCCCTTGGACAGGCTTGGCTTCTTTTAGTCCCTCCATGCATTTTTAAAGTCTGTGCTCTGTGAATGTATGCATGTCTTGGGACACTGACTTGTAGTCTGCATGCAGTTTGTAGACTCACATTATGCAATTGCTTTGCCCTCCCCTTACATAAAAAATGTGGTTTTTGGACATGTGTGAACACACATACATTTTTTGGAAATGTTCACAAGTCAGACACGTGAAGTTTCACATGTTATTTTTTTACTCATTAATTTATTTTTCACCACTTCTAGCTACATCTGGTTTCCCATCCAGGAACTGACCAAGACCAACCCTGCTTAGCTTCAGAGACAAACCAGTAGTGGGATGCAGGGTGCTATGTAGCTGGAATGAATGTGCCAAAAATTGCGATTGTAAAAAATGGCAGCTAAATCAAAGGACAGGGTAACATAACTGAATATAGGGAAAATTGCAGGAAAGGGGGGGCGTTTTATTTAATCGCATTATCGCAAACATTTTTTTACAGATTTTTTTTTTACATCCATTTACAATTCATTTCCTTGCAAGATTTTTTTTTGCTATCAATACTTTTTGGTTTATGTCTTGCTTTCAATATCATTATTTTTGTATGCAATACTAAGAATAGTGTTCTTGACATCAGTAGTTTTGCTTAATATTAATGGACACAAAGTAACTCACTCACTAGAGGATTGCGCCATATCATAACACTGTTACTCCATTAAAGTTATTTAAAGCAGCGATCCTTAATTTAAACTTTAACAAATAGTTGTCCCTGCCACACAGTTTCAGTCAAAAGCTGAGGGATGGGGCTGGAGAAATGCAACCACTCTCAAATCCATAGACTATGCTATGGATGCAAGGACTGACCATCCATGATATAAAAATTATAGTTTTAACCATGTCTTTAAGCTATACAGTGGTTGTTTACATTTAATTTGTTTACAAACATTGGAGTAAAACAAGCTTCTATTTAGGGTTCTGATGGGGTGTGACAGTTGAACTAAGCTCTTGAGGCATTTATACGTTATATTCTTCAAGAATCAATGGGTATTATATCATTAATTTATGTCCAAAAATGGATGTAGCAACTAAGCAGAACTATGTTGCCATTTGAACTTGATCCATTAACCTGTCCCCCAATTATATTTATTTTGAGATTTTCACATGTTGAGTTTTCTTACATGCGAAAATGCAAATTTGATTTTAACTTTCACATGTGAACTTGCAATTTCAAAATGCGATTTTCACATGTGAAACTGCAAATTTGAGATGCGTTGTTTTTGTAAGGGCTCCTACCCTTAGGCTGTATATTTACACTGCGTGTACAAAACATTAGGAACACCTTGAGTTGCACCCCCTTTTGCCCTCAGAACAGGCTAAATTTGTCAGGGCATGGACTCTACAAGGTGTCGAAAGTGTTCCACAGGGATGCTGGCCCATGTTGACTCCAATGCTTCCCACAGTTGTGTCAAGTTGGCTGGATGTCCTTTGGGTGTTGGACCATTCTTGATACACACGGGAAACTGTTGAGTGTGAAAAACCCAGCAGCATTGCAGTTCTTGGCACACTCAAACCGGTGTGCCTGGCACGTATTACCATACCCCGTTCAAAGGCACTTAAATATTTGGTCTTGCCCATTCACCCTCTGAATGGCAAACATACACAATCCATGTCTCAATTGTCTCAAGGCTTAAAAATCATTCTTTAACCTGTCTCCTCCCCTTCATTGAAGAGGATTTAACAAGTGACATCAATAATTCACCTGGTCAGTCATGTGACATATGTGATATGTCATGGAAAGTACACTCATTGTATATAGTTTGACATTGCAGGTATTCTATCCATAGTATGGATGTCAACAGAAGTGAGAAGGTCTGGTCTAATCTAATGCATTGGTAGAGTGGGTTCATTGCTTTTAATCCAGGGATAACACATTAATCTCATTGCTAATCCATGATAAGGGGAGCACTCTGGTATCATTTGATGCACGAAGATGGAGAGATAGAGAGCATTGAGCACCGTTCACATGATACTCTGTACTGGACGTAAAGTGAAGCCACAGCGTACTTTTCAGAAATGTGGTGGTTTAGTGGCATTAAGGATTTATCTGAGTTCACGAGGTCAACAGTGAAGTTCATACTTATTTCACTCTTACTCTTATTTAACCACCAATAAACCACACAGTGACATTCCCTGACACAGCTGAGGAGTAGAAAGGAGTGAAGAAGAGAGGGGAGGAAAGCAAGGAGAGGAGAGAAGAGGATAGGAACTGAGAGGAGAGTAGAGGCCAACATATTGTAAACACTGCTGCCACCTCTCCCTCAACGTCATCAAGACAAAGGAGATGATTGTGGACTGCAGGAAAAAAGAGAGGACATCACCAACAAACTATAATGGTCCAAACACACCAAGACAGTCGTGAAGAGGGCACGACAAAGCCTATTCCCCCTCAGGAGACTGAAAAGATTTGGCATGGGTCCTCAGATCCTCAAAAAGTTATACAGCTGGGTTAACCCCTAGCCATCTGCTGTAGCCTTAGCCCTAGCCTAGCCAGTTCATCTAGATTTGTATTAACTGCTGTAGCTAGCTGCTAGTCTTAGCTTAGCCTAGCCGGCGATGCTAACGATCATGACCAGATTAAGCAGGCAAGGGTTCCTCCTGCTGACCGTGTGGATTAGCACATAATGCACTAGGGACTCCTGCTGACAGCTGTTTACCATCCATAACACTGTCTCAACAGACAGACCAGATGTGCTGCCAGGCTGGCTCAGTTGGGCACTAAAGAACACAGACAGTACTGAGTAGTACTAAATACTTACAGTACAGACAGTACTGAGTAGGACTAAGAGTATTACTATAACAGACATTATATACTAGCAGTGACATCGTCCTGCTGAACAACAGTTTTGGGGTGATCAGTAGATTTTGGCTGAATCCCAAATGGCACCTTGTTTCCCACATAATGCACTACTTGGGAATAGGGTACCATTTGGGACGTAGCCTGAAGACATTACCAGTTTGCAATGCATTTTTGCATATCTGTAGGCTTACTTGACCCCAATTTTGCTCCACAAAGCACTAGAAGAGGGCAACATGAAGTCGTTTGACAAAAGTGCATGGGGTTTGCATAAAAAACTAAAAGTAACTCCGGGAGGTCTTTTTGCCTATAATTGATGTCCTTTAAAGACATTTGATATGCAATATGCTGCCAAGTTTTTTATGTGGATTTGGAATGTCAATATTATTCATTAATTCATACTATTAAATAATTCATATCATCCTTCAATGCAAATTGACTCGAGATACCTTCTTATAATAACATCTAGGCTGCTGCACTGTTACAGTCACCACTTATTTCAATGAGTTGAGATGTCAATGTAAATCGACAGTATATCGGCATGTAAAAAAATAAAAATTAAAATAAACATTGAGGGTACAAGCCATCACCATGCTGTCAATTGAATTATCTCAAGTTGTAAAAAGAGAACATTGCATTGATGACTACTATGCAGAAACAGTCAGAAACGATTGATCTCCTGGGTCTCTTTTAGGCCAAATGTCAGACCGAACTGGGACAAAGTTGGGGCAAATCGAACCAAGGTCAGAGTGACAGGATGCAGACTGGCTAGCTGTGTGTGTCACACACACACACACACACACACACACACACACACAACAAACCATAGGGAAATTAATAGGCCTGGGGGTGTTTATTCGAACATGTACCAGCATTGTTTACCCAATGGAGAGTGATATGAACATTAATCTAATCCGATCACAACAAACGACCAACAGATTGTAGGATGTGTTGCTGCGTGATATACAGTAGTATCTAAAGTATGGCAGAGTGAAACCACCATGCATGCAGCTCTAGATTTAGATTCAGATCTTTCCTCTGGTTATATTTATGCAATGTATCCACATTATGTTAATGTATGTAACTTAGAGTGAAGCATGTAGCACTTAGGTTAGTTATTGTCTGTGCAAGTTATCCCAATTAACCAAAGCCTTTATTTCACCCAGTGATGCAAACAGAAATAGGAAATTGCATCATGTGATAGCAAAGCAGTTTTCTTCTATAATTGCTTCCACAGACAAGCTGATAACTATGCATCTTAAAAGGGAGGGGAGAGCCACTTTGATATGCAGTAAATGGCACCCTATTCTCTATATAGTGCACTACATGCTATATACTAGTCTATATCATGCCCTATGGGCCCTGGTCAAAAGTAGTGCACTATGAAGGGAATGAGGTGCCATTTGGGATGTAGCCCTCATCTCATTCTCAGCTCAGATACTCTGATTGATAAAGAAGACAGATTCATTCAGAAGCAAAAACGTGAAGACGTTCCGTATTAAGTGATTTTGAATCACAGATAATCAAAAAGCAGCTTGCAGGCCAATCCGAATCACAACTTCTTCTGAAATTATATGTCAGCTATGATTTCTGAATTCTCTGATGATGTCTTCGCTGGAGTGAATCTGTCTCCATATACAGTGCCTTGCAAAAGTATTCATCCCCTTGGCATTTTTCCTATTTTGTTGCATTACAACCTGTAATTTAAATGGACCAGGCAAGGCGGGCATTAATCAGAGAGGCAACAAAGAGACCAAAGATAACCCTGAAGGAGCTGCAAAGCTCCACAGCGGAGATTGGAGTATCTGTCCATAGGACCACTTTAAGCCGTACACTCCACAGAGCTGGGCTTTACAGAAGAGTGGCCAGAAAAAATCCATTCATTAAAGAAAGAAATAAGCAAACACAATTGGTGTTCGCCAAAAGCCATGTGGGAGACTCTCCAAACATATGGAAGAAGGTACTCTGGTCAGATGAGACAAAAATTGAGCTTTTTGGCCATCAAGGAAAACGCTATGTCTGGCGCAAACCCAACACCTCTCATCACACAGAGAACACCATGCCCACAGTGAAGCATGGTGGTGGCATCATCATGCTGTGGGGATGTTTTTCATCGGCAGGGACTGGGAAACTGGTCAGAATTGAAGGAATGATGGATGGCGCTAAATACAGGGACATTCTTGAGGGAATTCCAGAGATTTGAGACTGGGAGGGAGGTTCACCTTCCAGCAGGACAATGACCCTAAGCATACAGCTAAAGCAACACTTGAGTGGTTTAAGGGGAAATATTTAAATGTCTTGGAATGGCCTGGTCAAAGCCCAGACCTCAATCCAATTGAGAATCTGTGGTATGACTTAAAGATTGCTGTACACCAGCAGAACCCATCCAACTTGAAGGAGCTGGAGAAGTTTTGCCTTGAAGAACGGGCAAAAATCCCAGTGGCTAGCTGTGCCAAGCTTATAGAGACATACCCCAAGAGACTTGCAGCTGTAATTGCTGCAAAAGGTGGCTCTACAAAGTATTGACTTTGGGGGGGGTGAATAGTTATGCACGCTCAAGTTTTCTGTTTTCTTGTCATATTTCTTGTTTGTTTCACAATAAAACATATTTTGCATCTTCAAAGTGGTAGGCATGTTGTGTAAGTCAAATGATACAAACCCCAAAAATATTTTTTACATTTTAGCAGACGCTCTTATCCAGAGCAATTAGGGTTAAGTGCCTTGCTTAAGGGCACATCGACAGATTTTTCACCTAGTCGGCTCGGGGATTAGAACCAGCGACCTTTCGGTTACTGGCACAACGCTCTTACCCACTAAGCTACCAATTTTAATTTTTAAAAAATGGAAAAATGCCAAAAGGGGTAAATACTTTCGCAAGTCACTGTATGGGGCATTCTACAGAAGTGGTGCAAATTGCAGTCCCACCCCAAAAAACTATTAACAAAAACAGTTAAGTCTTCAAATTTAGGACATACAGTGCTATGAAAAAGTATTTGCCCCCTTTCTAATTTTCTCTACTTTTGCATATTTGTGATACTGAATGTTATCAGATCTTCAACCAAAACCTAATATTAGATAAAGGGAACATAAGTGAACAAATAACACTCTGCATTCCACAGTAAGAACATCATACAAAAGGTCAAGCAGGGTGGTGGTGGTGTGATGGTTTGGGGATGCTTTGCTGCCTCAGGACCTGGACTACTTGCCTTAATAGAAGGAACCATGAATTCTGCTCTGTATCAGAGAATTCTACAGGAGAATGTCAAACCATCCATCTGTGAGCTGAAGCTGAAGCGCAGCTGGGTCATGCAGCAAGACAATGATCCAAAACACACAATCAAGTCTACATGAAAATTGCTAAAAAGCAACAAATTGGAAGTTTTGGAATGGCCTAGTCAAAGTCCAGACCTAATCCCAATTGAGATGTTGTGGCAGGACTTGAAATGAGCAGTTCATGCTTGAAAACCCACACGTCACTGAGTTAAAGCAGTTCTGCATGGAAGAGTGGGCCAAAATTCCTCATTGCAGCTAAAGGTGGCACAACCAGTTATTGAGTGTAAGGGGGCAATTACTTTTTCACACAGGGGAATTGGGTGTTGCATAACTTTGTTTATGAAATAAATGAAATAAATATGTAATTGTTGTGTTATTTGTCCACTTATGTTCCCTTTATCTAATATTAGGTTTTGGTTGAAGATCTGATAACATTCAGTATCACAAATATGCAAAAGTAGAGAAAATTAGAAAGGGGGCAAATACTTTTTCATAGCACTGTAAATTTACATCATGATATGTTTTAATTCAATCCAAGGCAATAACAAACATATTATAAAGTTTATATTGTACATACTGTATATAGTACATTGTACATAATATAGTACATTGTTTATACACTTATTTATATTGAGAGGTGTTTGAAAATAAAGCAATTAATGATTTTTTTAACACTATTATTTCAATAGAACATCTTGTAGTTAGTATTTAAAAAATATTTCAAAAAATATTTCAAAACAAATGCTGTCCCATCTTTTGATGTCACAACCGAAACACACATTGAAAGACTGTCCACATTGAAAGACTGTCCAAAGAAAGATATACAGCCATATGTTAGCTATGGGGATTCTTTAAAGTCCAAAATAAGTCAAAATTGTTCAAACCGAAATGTTCACAACCGAAACAATTGACACCATAGAGATATATAGAGGTCTCATCTTTGTATCTGTGCTATTATGGCGTCTGTAACAGCAGCGGCAGCGTTATTTCCATTCTAAAGTTGCATGCGTCATGCTCTACCAACTGAGCTACAGAGGACCACCATGTGGATAGTGGACAAGTGCACACTTCAAGAAAAAGTGTAGAGTATTGAGATGCATAGCCAGCAGGGGGGCTCCAACCCTCCAAGAGCCCAAACATTTACATATATTTGGCCAAAACATATACGTCTTTAATGTGCTATACTGTACTGTACTGTACTGTACTGTACTGTTCTGTAATGTACTTTACTCTACTGTACTGTGCTGTACTCTACTGTACTATACTGTACTGTTTACTCTACTTGAGTTTCTTACAATTGAAGAAAGGGGCCATGGACTCTTGATCCAGTGGTCTTGGTCTTGGGCCACTCAAGACCACACAAATTCGGTCTTTAATAAACTTTTACTGCAGTGGGCTAAATCAGGGTCACACAGAGTGTTTCTTGGTAGTCTTAAACAAATCTACTTTGAAACCAAAGTATACACCTCACACACGGTTATGGGCTTAAAAAAAAGAAGGCAGCCATACCATGTCAGATATAGAGTCGAAATGTATTACATTTTGAGTTTGCATCCCAATATTACACGTTATATACATCACAGAAGACTGAAATTTAACAAAACCATTTGACATAGAAACACCAGATTTTCGGCTGGTCATTTGACTGCAGGAAAGGGGGACCTTGTCATGGCCTCAACTCACTGGGTCTGGATCTTGGGACCATAAATCTTGGTCTCGGCTCCTGGATATTACCTTAGTCTTTGGTTTACAAACCATATGCAACCCAATTTGAAAAAGACAATGCTCTCTGATCATTGGCTGATCACTCCCAGTTGACTACTTTTAAATGGTGGAGACCCTCAATGGCAATGTCTATAATAAAAATAGAGTCCTCCATTTATCTCTATGATTAACACTTGACTCCTAAATGCCAGTTATTTTACCAAAATAAAGATAGGTAAAGTGATGGGGCAGCAGTTAGCCTAGCGGTTAAGAGCGTTGGGCCATTAACTGAAATGTTGCTGGTTCGAATCCCCGAGCTGACTATTGACGTGTCCTTGAGCAAGTATAAGTGCATCTGCTAAATGACTAAAAAGTGATAATTTAAACATCTAACAACATAATGAATTAGATGCATAAGTAAATCAATCAACAAGTTTCAGATTAATACATTGAACATTTTACAGAGAACAATAAAGATGACATTTCTCTAAATTCATTTTAAAGGTTTTGAAAATCAGTTTATTTTTTATTTTTTTAGTGTGCAAAGCTGTCATCAACGCAAAGGGTGGCTATTTGAATAATCTCAAATATAACATTTTTTTTGATTTGTTTAACACTTTTTTGGTTACTACATGATTCCATATGTGGTATTTCATAGTTTTGATGTCTTCACTATTATTCTACAATGTAACAAATAGTAAAAATAAAGGAAAACCTTTCAAATGAGTAAGTGTGTCCACACTTTTGACTGGTAGTGTATGTCATGGAAAGAGCCGGTTTCCTTAATGTTTTGTACACTCAGTGTATAGAGTATGACTACCTGACATATGTTGGAAGAGATGTGCTGAAAGTTTGCAAAAAATAGGATACAGAAAAAACAAAAATATCCAACCCCCAATTTATAGAATGACCCATATCATAGATGACATTCTATCCAGAGGATATTGAGGGATTTTCCCCCTCTGTAAAGTAGTGCACTATAAAGAGAATAGGGTGCTATTTGAGATGCACACATTGATCTTTCTTCTTTCATTGTACCAGTAAGTGGGGAGTAATCCCAAAGAGTCATAGAGATCCCTTCTCTGCTGCGGGTCTCAATGGCTTTGGGAGGCACTGTCTTTAATCTAACATTTAGCGTCTCCGCTAATCTCACCAGAGTACAGACAGGGCCGTATCCAGGGTTTGAGTTTTAAGTGAGGTCCGGAAGTGGACATTTCTTAAAAGTTGAAGTTCATTTACTGCATTTCTATACAATTAAAGAATGTTTAAATACTATTTGGAGAACAGCAAAAACAAGCAAAAATGACCCCAGCCATTATCACCTTGGCTGCTGTAGGTGGTAAATAGACAGCTACGAAAAATATAGATGAAAACTCTCTTGGTAGATAGTGTGGTCTACAGTTTATCATGAGGTACTCTACCTCAGGCGAGCAAATCCTCGAGACTTCCTTAATATTAGATATCGAGCACCAGCTGTTATTGACAAATAGACACACACCACCACCACTCGTCTTACCAGACGTAGCTGTTCTGTCCTGCTGATGCCTGGAAAACCCAGCCAACTGTATATTGTCTGTGTCGTCGTTCAGCCACGACTCGGTGAAACATAAGATATTACAGTTTTTAATGTCCTGTTGGTAGGATAGTCTCGAACGGAGATCATCCAGTTTATTCTCCAGTGATTGCACGTTGGCCAATAGAACGGATGGTAGAGGCAGTTTACCCACTCGCCGACGAATTCTCACAAGGCACCCCGAACTCCGCCCCCTGTATTTCCATATTTTCTTCACGCGAATGACGGGGATTTGGGCCTGGTCTCGGAGAAGCAGTATATCCTTCGCGTCGGACTGATTAAAGAAAAATTATTTGTCCAGTTCGAGATGAGTAATCTCTGTTCTGATATCCAGAAGCTCTTTCCGGTCATAAGAGATGGTAGCAGCAACATTATGTACAAAATAAGTTAAAAACAATGCGAAAAAACACACAAAATAGCAAAGTTGGTTAGGAGCCCGTAAAACGGCAGCCATCCCCTCTGGCGCCATTCTGAGAACCCTTTGCCAAGATAATCCATCCACCTGACAGGTGTGGCATACCAAGAAGCTGATTAAACAGAATGATCATTACACAGGTGCACCTTGTGCTGGGGACAATAAAAGGCCACTCTAAAATGTGCAGTTTTGTCACAACACAATGCTACAGATGTCTCAAGTTTTTTGAGGGAGCTTGCAATTGGCATGCTGACTGCAGGAATGTCCACCAGAGCTGTTGCCAGAGAATGTAATGCTAATTTCTCTACCATAAGCCGCCTCCAACGTTGTTTTAGAGAATTTGGCAGTACTTCCAACCGGCCTGACAAATGCAGACCACGTGTAACCACGCCAGCCCAGGACCTCCACATCGGGCTTCTTCACATGCGGGATCATCTGAGACCAGCCACCCGGACAGCTGATGAATCTGTGGGCTTGCACAACAGAATAATATTTGCACAAACTATCAGAAACCATCTCAGGGAAGCTCATCTGTCCTCACCAGGGTCTTGACCTGACTGCAGTTCGGCGTCGTAACCGACTTCAGTGGGCAAATGCTCACCTTCGATGGCCTCTGGCACAGTGGAGAAGTGTGTTCTTCATGGATGAATCCTGGTTTCAACTGTACCAGGCAGGTGGCAGACAGCGAGTATGGCGTCGTGTGGGCGAGCGGTTTGCTGATGTCAACGTTGTGAACAGAGTGCCCCATGGTGGCGGTGGGGTTATGATATGGGCAATCATAAGCTATGGACAACAAACACAACTGCATTTTATGTATGGCAATTTGAATGCACAGAGATACCGTGACGAGAACCTGAGGCCCATTGTCGTGCCATTCATCCGCCGCCATCACCTCATGTTTCATCATGATAATGCACGGCCCCATGTCACAAGGATATGTACACAATTCCTGGAAGCTGAAAATGTGCAAGTTCTTCCATGTCCTGCATACTCACCAGACATGTCACCCATTGAACATGTTTGGAATGCTCTGGATTGGCGTGTAAAACGGTGTATTCTAGTTCCCGCCAATATCCAGCAACTTCACACAGCCATTAAAGAGAGGAGGGACAACATTCCACAGGTCACAATCAACAGCCTGATCAACTCTATGCGAAGTCACACTGCATGAGGCAAATGGTGGTCACACCAGATACTGACTGGTTTTCTAATCCACGGCCCTACTTTTTTTTAAGGTATCTGTGACCAACATATGCATATCTGTATTCCCAGTCATGTGAAATTGACTGATTTCCTTATAAATCAAATCAGATCAAATTTAATTTGTCACATACACGTGTTTAGCAGATGTTATTGCGTGTGTAGCGAAATGCTTATGCTTCTAGCTCCGACAGCGTAGTAATATCTAACAAGTAATATCTAACAATTTCACAACAGTAAGGAATGGAATTTAAGAATATATACATATATGGACAAGCAATGACAGAGCGGCATGGACTAAGATACAGTAGGATATTATAGAATAGAGTACAGTATATACAGTACATATGAGATGAGTAGTGCAAGATATGTAAACATTATTAAAGTGACTAGTGTTCCATTTCTATCTCAAGTGGCCAGTGATTTCAATAGGCTATTTAACAGTCTGATGGCCTTGAGATAGAAGCTGTTTTTCATTCTCTCGGTCCCAGCTTTGATGCACCAGTACTGACCTCGCCTTCTGGATGATAGCAGGGTGAACAAGCAGTGGCTCGGGTGGTTGATGTCCTTGATTATCTTTTTGGCCTTCCTGTGATATCGGGTGCTGTAGGTGTCTTGGAGGGCAGGTAGTTTGCCCCCGGTAATGCGTTCGGCAGAACGCACCACCCTCTGGAGAGCCCTGCGGTTGCGGGCGGTGCAGTTGCCGTACCAGGCGGTGATACAGCCCGACAGGATGCTCTCAATTGTGCATCTGTAAAAGTTTGTGAGGGTTTAATGTGCCAAGCCAAATTTCTTCAGCCTCCTGAGGTTGAAGAGGCTCTGTTGCGCCTTCTTCACCACACTGTCTGCATGGGTTGACCATTTCAGTTTGTCAGTGATGTGTACACCAAGGAACTTGAAGCTTTCCACCTTCTCCACTGCGGTCCCGTCGATGTGGGTAGGGTGGTGCACCCTCTGCTGTTTCCTGAAGTCCACGATCATCTCCTTTGTTTTGTTGACGTTGAGTGAGAGGTTATTTTCCTGGCACCACACTCCCAGAGCCCTCACCTCCTCCCTGTAGGCGGTCTCGTCATTGTTGGTAATCAAGCCTACTACTGTTGTGTCATCTGCAAACTTGATGATTGAGTTGGAGGCGTGCTTGGCCACGCAGTCATGGGTGAACAGGGAGTACAGGAGGGGGCTGAGCACGCACCCTTGTGGGGCCCCAGTGTTGAGTATCAGCGAAGTGGATATGTTGTTTCCTAACCCAGTTGCACAGGTCGAGGTTCAGACCCAGGGCTTCGAGCTTCGAGCTTAATGATGAGCTTGGAGGGTACTATGGTGTTGAATGCTGAGCTATAGTCAATGAACAGCATTCTTACATAGGTATTCCTCTTGTCCAGATGGGATAGGGCAGTGTGCAGTATGATGGCGATTGCATCGTCTGTGGATCTATTGGGGCGGTAAGCAAATTGAAGTGGGTTTAGGGTGACAGTTAAAGTAGAGGTGATATGATCCTTGACTAGTCTCTCAAAGCACTTCATGATGACAGAGGTGAGTGCTACGGGGCGATAGTCATTTAGTTCAGTTACCTTTGCTTTCTTGGGTACAGGAACAATGGTGGCCATCTTGAAGCATGTGGGGACAACAGACTGGGAAAGGGAGAGATTGAATATGTTGGTAAACACACCAGCCAGCTGGTCTGCGTATGCTCTGAGGACCCGGCTAGGGATGCCATCTGGGCCGGCAGCCTTGCGGGGGTTAACATGCTTAAATGTCTTACTCACGTCGGCTACGGAGAAGGAGAGGCCACAGTCCTTGGTAGTGGGCCTCGTCGGTGGCACTGTGTTATCCTCAAAGCGGGCGAAGAAGGTGTTTAGCTTGTCTGGAAGCGAGACGTCGGTGTCGGCGATGTGGCTGGTTTTCCTTTTGTAGTCCGTGATTGTCTGTAGACCCTGCCAAACACGTCTCGTGTCTGAGCCGTTGAATTGCGACTCCACTTTGTCTCTATACTGATGTTTTGCCAGTTTAATTGCCTTGCGGAGTGTGTAGCTACACTGTTTGTATTCTGCCATATTCCCAGTCACCTTGCCATAGTTAAATG
Organism: Coregonus clupeaformis; assembly: GCF_020615455.1. Lineage (NCBI taxonomy): Eukaryota > Metazoa > Chordata > Actinopteri > Salmoniformes > Salmonidae > Coregonus > Coregonus clupeaformis. The sequence goes on along the minus strand of NC_059211.1, from coordinate 59,562,145 downwards.
CCGTGGTTCGCGCTTTCAGTTTTGCGTGAATGCTGCCATCTATCCACGGTTTCTGGTTAGGGTAGGTTTTAATAGTCACAGTTGGCACAACATCACCTATACACTTCCTGATAAACTCAGTCACCGTTTCAGTGTATTCGTCTAAATTATTTTCGCAAGCTACCCGGAGCATATCCCAGTCCGCGTGATCAAAACAATCTTGAAGTTTGGATTCCGATTGGTCAGACCAACATTGAATAGTCCTTAGCACGGGTACTTCCTGTTTGAGTTTCTGCCTATAGGAAGGGAGGAGCAAAATGGAGTCGTGGTCAGATTTGCCCGAAAGGAGGGCGGGGGAGGGCCTTATAACCATCCCGGAAGTTCGAATAGCAATGGTCGAGGATTTTAGCAGCGCGAGTACAACAGTCAATATGTTGATAGAACTTCGGCAGCCTAGTCCTCAAATTTGCTTTGTTAAAATCCCCGGCTACAATAAATGCAGCCTCAGGATATGATTTCCAGTTTGCATAAAGTCCAGTGAAGTTCTTTGAGGGCCGTCGTGGTATCGGCTTGAGGGGGGATATACACGGCCGTGACTATAACCGAAGAAAATTCTCTTGGGAGATAATACGATCGGGATTTGATTGTGAGGTATTCTAGGTCGGGTGAACAGAAGGACATGAGTTCCTGTATGTTTCTACAATTACACCATGAGTCGTTAATCATGAAACACACACCTCCACCATTCTGCTTCCCGGAGAGATATTTATTCCTGTCTGCGCGATGAACTGAGAACCCATCTGGCTGGACCCCAGAGAGCCATGTTTCCGTGAAACAAAGTATGTTACAGGCCTTGATGTCTCTCTGGAAAGAAATCCTTGTCCGGAGCTCGTCGAGCTTTTTGACCAGAGACTGAACATTAGCGAGTAGTATACTTGGAAGTGGTGGGTGGTGTGCGCGCCTCCTAAGTCGAACCAGCAGGCCGCTCCGAGTGCCTCTCCTCCGCTGGCGATATTTTGGGTCAGCCGCTGGAATCAGTTCAATTGCCCTGGGGAGAGCAAACAAAGGATCTGCTTCGGGAATGTCGTATTCCTGGTCGTAATGCTGGTGAGTTACCGCCGCTCTGATATCCAATAGTTTTTCCTGGCTGTATGTAATGATATAAAACACTTTCTGAGCTAATAATGTAAAAAATAGTACATAAAAAAACAAAATAATGCAAAGTTTCCTAAGAGCTAGTCGCGATGCCGCCATTCTTGTCGGCGCCAGGTGGTTTGACAACTGCAATTAATCACTTGCGCTATAAATGCAACAAAGTCCACCTGTTAGTGTGTCGGGATCCTTCTCCTGAACGGCATTCACTGCAGGCTTCAGCTATTAAGGTGCCTCTTGGTCCCAAAACACAAGCTTTCTGGAGTGCTGATGACCCGTCTTTTCAACGCGATCTTCGTATTCTGATAGCAGAAGTCACATGTACTCTAAGTGTCAAGTGTAGACACAGCCACACTGTCAGCAACGTCTCTAGTTGCCTATTTGAGCTGACTGCGAGCTGGGGTAGTTAGTTTCATTTCTCAGACCCTCGGCCTGTGCCGTGAGAGGGCGGCGTTAGCTGTTTGAGAGAGTGGTGAATGTGCTGCTAAAAAGGCAAATCCGGGACGACAAATCCGGTGGACGCAGGCGAAAATAATGAACAAACCACTGTTTATGATTACACTCGTTTCGGAAAGAAGCAGGCACGATTAGAAATCAGTCAGATCAAGAAGCGTCTCTGAGCTTTGATCAACGCTGAGAGCAATATTTAGATGTTTACTCATAATAGATTTTCTTTATTTTGTTAAACATTTATACAGTATTTGTATTTTTGTATTATCATGGCTGTCAACATCACTCCACAAGCCAACACCACTCTGGCACCCAAAGGCAGCGTTTCTGGTGAGCGGAGACTTAACACGGGGAGACGTAAAACCATCCTACCTCACTTCTACCAACACATCTCTTGCGCCACTAGGGGAGCTAAAACTCTAGACCACTTTTATTCTACCCACAGAAATGCATTCAAGGCCCTCCCTCGTCCTCCCTTTGGCAAATCCCCAGGCCCTCCTGTAGCTCAGTTGGTAGAGCATGGCGCTTGCAACGCCAGGGTTGTGGGTTCGATTCCCACGGGGGGCCAGTATGAAAAATGTATGCACTCACTAACTGTAAGTCACTCTGGATAAGAGCGTCTGCTAAATGACTAAAATGTAAATCTGACCATGACTCCATTCTCCTGCTTCCTGTTAACAAGCAAAAGCTCAAACAGGTAGTACCAGTGATGGAAGTGGTCGGATGAAGCACACGCGAGGCTACAAGATTGTTTGCTAGTGCAGACTGGGATACAGTATGTTCCGGGATTCATCGATAGCATTGAGGAGTTTACCACAACAGTCATGGGCTTCATCAATAAGTGCATAGATGATGTCATCCCCACAATGACTATAAGAATGTATCCAAACCAAAAACCATGGATTACTGTCACGATTCTCTAAAGCAGAACCCAGAAGCAGACCAGGACAAGGTGAGTAGACAGAAGGGGAGTATTTATTTAACGACTCAAATGTGGAAGCAGGATCATTCAGGAGACGGAGCGGGCAGTGGAGGTGAGTTGGGGGAAGTGAATAGGCAGATCCAATGATGTTACAGAACCCACCGATGACCAGGCAAGTGTGGAGTGAATGTTCCGGGAGAATAACTGTAGACAGAGTAAACGGAGGTAAGTACACGGCAAGCAAAAAGTACAAAACAACAAAACAAACTCTAGAAAACTTGAGGCTGATACGCTGACACAACATACTGTTCATGACTAACGATTCGGCAGGGAATGGATGTCAGGTCAGAGCTTATGAAGTGGAGAGGTGATGATCAGGACCAGGTGTGCAGATAGCTGATGAGATGCAGGTGCGGGTAATAGAAAGATCTCCCGCCTAGCTTCGTCGCCCAGCAACCAGACAGGGTGCGTTCAAGAACCTCAGGAAAACAGACTCCAGGACAGAAAACAGGCAACTCAGGCAGAAACAGACTCAGGAAGCGGGATTCATGACAATTACAGGTAATATCCGTGCTGAGCTAAAGGCTACAGCTACTGCTTACAAGGAACGGGACACAGACATGGACGCATACAAGAAAGCTCGCAACGACCTCCGACGAGACATCCTACATGCAAAAAGACAATATAGGAGGAAGGTGGAATCCTATTACACCGGCTCTGACGCTCGTCGTATGTGGCAGGGCTTGCAGACGATTACAGAATACAAAGGGAAACCCAGCCATGAGTTGCCCAGCGATGCAGAACTCCCAAACTAGCTTAATGCCTTTTATGCTCGCTTCGAGAAAGAAAACACTCTGCCTTGCGTGAAACACCCTGTTTTTCCAGATTACTGTGTGATCTCGCTCTCTGTGGCTGATGTGAGCAAAACATTTAAACAGGTTAACAATCAGACGGAATACCAGGCCGCGTTCTCAAGGCATACACAGACCAGCTGGCAATCTCTCCTTGTCCCAGTCTGTAATCCCAACATGTTTCAAGCTGACCACCATTGTCCCTGTTCCCAATATCTCCAAGGTAACCTGCCTAAATGACTATCGCCCTGTAGCACTCACATCTGTAATTATGAAGTGCTTTGAAAGGCTGGTCATGACACACATCAACACCATCATCCCAGACATGCTAGACCCACTCAAATTCGCATACCGCCCCAACAGATCCACAGATGACGCAATCTCAATTGCACTGCCCTCTCCCACCTGGACCAGAGTGGAAATAACTATGTGAGAATGCTGTTCATAGACTACAGCTCAACGTTCAACACCATAGTCCCCACCAAGCTCGTCACTATACTGGGACTGAACCCCTCCCTCTGCAACTGGATCCTGGACTTCCTGACGGGCCGCCCCCAGGTGGTAAGGGTAGGCAACAACACCTCTGCCACACTGACCCTCAACATGGGGGCCCCTCAGGGGTATGTGCTTAGTCCCCTCCTGTACTCCCTGTTCACCCACAACTGCATGGCCATGCACGACTCCAACACCATCATCAAGTTTACTGACGACACGACGGTGCTAGGCCTGATCACCGACGGCGATGAGTCAGCCTCGGGTCGAGAGCTTCAAGTTCCTTGGCGTCCACTTCACTAAGGACTTAACATGGCCACACACACCCGCACAGTCATGAAGAGGGCACAACAGTTCCCCTTCCCCCTCAGGAGGCTGAAAAGATTTGGCATGGGCCCTTGGATCCTCAAAAAGTTATACAGCTGCACCATCGAGAGCATTTTGACTGGCTGCATCACAGCTTGGTATGGCAAATGCACCATCCTTGACCGCAAAGCGCTACAGAGGCTGGTGCGGACAGCCCAGTACATTACTGGGGCAAAGCTCCCTGCCATCCAGGACGTCTATATCAGGCGGCGTCAGAGGAAGCCTGAATAATTGCCAAAGACTCCAGCCACCCAAGCCGTAGACTGTTCACTCTGCTACCGTCCGGCAAACAGTACAGGAGCATCGGCTCTCTTGGTCCGAGACAGCTTCTACCCCAAAGCCATAAGACTCCTAAATAGCCAGACTGATAAATAGTCAATTAATGGGACTCAAACTATCTGCACTGACTCTATCTTGCACTGACCCTACGCACACTCACTAGACTATACTACACTGACATTCCCACACAAAACACAAACATTCACATACACTACATACGCACACACACACATAACACACACATGCATACCAACACAACACAAACACACATGCACTCACACACTTTTACACTCATCATTTGCTGCTGATATTCCTTTCTTTATTTTACTCATATTATCTATCCTGATGCCTAGTCACTTTACCCTGCCTTCATGTACATGTCTACCTCAAATACCTCGTACACCTGCACATTGATCTGGTACTGGTACTCCCTGTATATAGCTCCATTCTTGTGTATTTTATTTAATTTGTCTTGTATTACTTCCACATCACCAACAAACTATCATGGTCCAAACACACCAAGACAGTCGTGAAGAGGGCACGACAAAGCCTATTCCCCCTCAGGAGACTGAAAAGATTTGGCATGGGTCCTCAGATCCTCAAAACGTTCTACATCCTGACTGGTTACATCACAGCCTGGAATGGCAACTTCTCGGCCTCCAACCGCAAGGCACTACAGAGGGTAGTGCGTACGGCCCAGTACATAACTGGGGCCAAGCTTCCTGCCATACAGGACCTCTATACCAGGCGGTGTCAGAGGAAGGCCCTAAAAATTGTCAAAGACTCCAGCCACCCTAGTCATCGTGTTCTCTCTGCTACAGCACAGCAAGCGGTATCGGAGTGCCAAGTCTAGGTCCAAAAGGCTTCTTAACAGCTTCTACCCCCAAGCCATAAGACTCCTGAACAGCTAATCAAATGGCTACCCGGACTATTTGCATTGTCCCCCCCCACCCCCCCACCCCCTCTTTTACGCTGCTGCCACTCTCTGTTTATTATCTATAGTCACTTTAACTCTACCTACATGTACATATTACCTCAATTACCTCGACTAACCTGTGCCCCTGCACATTGACTCTGTACCGGTACTCCCTATATACAGTGAGGGAAAAAAGTATTTGATCCCCTGCTGATTTTGTACGTTTGCCCACTGACAAAGAAATGATCAGTCTATAATTTTAATGGCAGGTTTATTTGAACAGTGAGAGACAGAATAACAACAAAAAAATCCAGAAAAATGCATGTCAAAAATGTTATAAATTGATTTGCATTTTAATGAGGGAAATAAGTATTTGACCCCCTCTCAATCAGAAAGATTTCTGGCTCCCTGGTGTCTTTTATACAGGTAACGAGCTGAGATTAGGAGAAAGGGAGTGCTCCTAATCTCAGCTTGTTCCCTGTATAAAAGACACATGTCCACAGAAGCAATCAATCAATCAGATTCCAAACTCTCCGCCATGGCCAAGACCAAAGAGCTCTCCAAGGATGTCAGGGACAAGATTGGAGACCTACACAAGGCTGGAATGGGCTACAAGACCATCGCCAAGCAGCTTGGTGAGAAGGTGACAACCGTTGGTGCGATTATTAGCAAATGGAAGATACACAAAAGAACTGTCAATCTCCCTCGGCCTGGGGCTCCATGCAAGATCTCACCTCGTGGAGTTGCAATGATCATGAGAACAGTGAGGAATCAGCCCAGAACTACACGGGAGGATCTTGTCAATGATCTCAAGGCAGCTGGGACCATAGTCACCAAGAAAACAATTGCCATGAAGGACTGAAAACCTGCAGCGCCCGCAAGGTCCCCCTGCTCAAGAAAGCACATATACAGGGCCGTCTGAAGTTTGCCAATGAACATCTGAATGATTCAGAGGAGAACTGGGTGAAAGTGTTGTGGTCAGATGAGACCAAAATCTAACTCTTTGGCATCAACTCAACTCGCCGTGTTTGGAGGAGGAGGAATGCTGCCAATGACCCCAAGAACACCATCCCCACCGTCAAACATGGAGGTGGAAACATTATGCTTTGGAGGTGTTTTTCTGCTAAGGGGACAGGACAACTTCACCGCATCAAAGGGACGATGGACGGGGCCATGTACCGTCAAATCTTGGGTGAGAACCTCCTTCCCTCAGCCAGGGCATTGAAAATGGGTCGTGGATGGATATTCCAGCATGACAATGACCCAAAACACACGGCCAAGGCAACAAAGGAGTGGCTCAAGAAGAAGCACATTAAGGTCCTGGAGTGGCCTAGCCAGTCTCCAGACCTTAATCCCATAGAAAATCTGTGGAGGGAGCTGAAGGTTCGAGTTGCCAAACGTCAGGCTCGAAACCTTAATGACTTGGAGAAGATCTGCAAAGAGGAGTGGGACAAAATCCCTCCTGGGATGTGTGCAAACCTGGTGGCCAACTACAACAAACGTCTGACCTCTGTGATTGCCAACAAGGGTTTTGCCACCAAGTACTAAGTCATGTTTTGCAGAGGGGTCAAATACTTATTTCCCTCATTAAAATGCAAATCAATTTATAATATTTTTGACATGCGTTTTTCTGGATTTTTCTGTTGTTATTCTGTCTCTCACTGTTCAAATAAACCTACCATCAAAATTTTAGACTGATCATGTCTTTGTCAGTGGACAAACGTACAAAATCAGCAGGGGATCAAATACTTTTTTCACTCACTGTATAGCCTCGCTACAGTTATTTTACTGCTGCTCTTTATTATTTGTTATTTCTTTTCATTTTACATTTTTTACTCATCTATTTTTTACTTAACATTTATTTTTCTTAAAACTGCATTGTTGGTTAAGGGCTTGTAAGTTAGCATTTCACTGTAAGGTCTACACATGTTGTATTCGGTTGTGTGTGACAAAAGTAAAGTGTGGTGTACCACAGGGCAGCTCTCTAGGCCCTCTACGCTTTTCTATTTTTACCAATGACCTGCTACTGGCATTAAACAAAGCATGTGTGTCCATGTATGCTGTATGCTGATGATTCAACCATATACGCATCAGCAACCACAGCTAATGAAGTCACTGAAACCGTTAACAAAGAGTTGCAGTCTGTTTTGGAATGGGTGGCCACTAATAAACTGGTCCTGAACATCTCTAAAACTAAGAGCATTGTATTTGGTACACATAATTTCCTAAGTTCTAGACCTCAGCTGAATCTGGTAATGAATGGTGTGGTTGTTGAACAAGTTGAGGAGACTAAATTACTTGGAGTTACCTTAGATTGCAAACTATCATTGTCAAAACATATAGATTCAATGGTTGTAAAGATGGGGAGAGGTCTGTCCGTAATAGAGATGCTCTGCTTTTTTGACACCACACTCCAAAAAGCAAGTTCTGCAGGCTCTAGTTTTGTCTAATCTTGATTATTGTCCAGTCGTGTGGTCCAGTGCTGCAAGGAAAGACCTAGTTAAGCTGCAGCTGGCCCAAAACAGAGCGGAGTCTTGCTCTTCATTGTAATCAGAGGGCTGATATAAATACTATGCATGCCAGTCTCTCTTGGCTAAGAGTTGAGGAGAGACTGACTGCATCACTTCTTCTTTTTATAAGAAACATTAAAATCCCAAATTGTTTGCATAGTAAACTTACACACAGCTCTGACACACACACACTTACCCCACCAGACATGCCACCAGGGGTCTTTTCACAGTCCACAAATCCAGAACAAATTCAAGAAAGCGTATAGAGCCATTATTGCATGGAACTCCGCTCCATCTCATATTGCTCAAATAAACAGCAAACCTGGTTTCAAAAAACAGATAAAGCAACACCTCACGGCACAACGCCTCTCCCCTATTTGACCTAGATAGTTTGCGTGTATGTATTGATATGTAGGCTACGTGTGCCTTTTTAAAAAATTTATGTAGTTTTGTCCTTGAGCTGTTCTTGTCTATTAATGTTCTGTATTATGTCATGTTTCATGTTTTGTGTGGACCCCAGGAAGAGTAGCTGCTGCTTTTGCAACAGCTAATGGGGATCCTAATAAAGTACCAATACCAAAATACCACTGCTGGGCCCTGACGACGGAACAGAGGTACTGCAAGGTCATTACATGAAAGACAGAGTATATACAGTCAGAGGTTTTTCTGAGTGCAGTTGTGTAATTTGGCTTGATCCTTTCACTTCTGCCTTCAGCCAGCGGAATTGGTTCTAAATCCCTTCGTTTCCGCTCCCATTTAAGTCTACAGTACTAGACTGAGTCAGGTCAATGATGAGTGAGTCATCACCGTGCAACGATTTTGCTTTCAAGTTCAAAGCTGATCGTTCCCCTAATTGCCTGTAGGAGAATCCAGCTCAATCACTGTACCCAGGTATCACAATCTATGAGCCACCTGACATGGCATACTGTAGTTTGTCGGAAGAAAAAGAGGGTGATATGCACATCTTAAATTTAAGAATAGCGGTGCTGGACTAAGAAATAATACTGAGATAAAGGATTGAGAGGCCTGCACAACGAATATTGCTTCTCCCCAGTACTTTATTTCTGCACCCAATTATACAACGTTTTTAACTTCACACATGTTTTTCTATGTGGTTTCTTTCTTTTTGTTTTCCAGGCCCGGCTATTCCAGTCGGAGTGGACGTACAAGTAGAAAGCTTGGACAGTATCTCAGAAGTAGACATGGTAGGTTTAGGTTAACCCATTTTTGTACTACCAAGTTATGACACAAAAACTTCCAACTGCGCGTTGTTGAAATAAATTTATAGTAAAATACCCACATCATTAACACTTATGTCATTGCTTCCTGGATCCATATGGACACGTTTTGTTGGTATTTTTTGGCTAGCTAAATCCCTTATCTAACAGACTGTAACATTTGGATAGTCTTTGTTTACCATGCAGATGGTCATCATAATGATGGGTACTCCCAACTGTTGCTAGTCATTACAAATTGTGAGAGGGAGAGGGGTGAAATAGGGAGTGAGAGAGGGATGATATCTACTTTAGGGGTTTAGTGAGGAGTCGGAGTAGGCGGAGGGGGATGAGGAGGAAGCGGAGAAGGAGGGGGTTAAGGCTGAGGAGGAAGAGGTTTGAGTCTCTTTGTGGTGGAGCTCAACCCAAGAGGCATGAGAGGTTGCAGAGAAATCAAAGAGACTGCTCTGACCATTGACTTTCAGGCTACACTTAATTTCAGCCCCAACAGAATTTCAACCCAAAGTGCTGTAAGTACTGACAGCTGGGTGAATGATTTCTATTTACATGTATAAACTGTAGCACTTTTCTCAAAGTCAAAGCTCTACATTGATTTGTGTAATTTACTCACTGGGATAACTCAACCCCTTATGACCTCAATAGCATAGTTATGTATGATATATGACTAAGATGATTCACTGGGAATAGTTTTGCACAATCACTGGGCTCTTTCATTTTGCATCATAAAGTTTCTACATTTTAGACCATTATATTGGTCCACGCACCCTGGGTACTGGGCAATGCATAACTTTCCCCTTCTCTGTTCCAATAGGACTTCACCATGACCCTGTACCTGAGACACTATTGGAAGGACGAACGCCTGACCTTCACCAGCTCCACCAATAAGAGCATGACATTCGACGGGCGTCTGGTGAAGAAGATCTGGGTTCCAGATGTGTTTTTTGTGCACTCCAAGAGATCCTTCATCCACGACACCACCACAGACAACATCATGCTCAGGGTCTTTCCCGACGGACACGTCCTCTACAGCCTGAGGTGGGTCTGGGATGCTTTGGGGATTAGGGTTGCAAAATTCCAGTCACTTTTCCAAAATACCCATGTTTTCCAGAAATCCTGTTTGGAAGATTTCCGGAATCAGAAGGGAATAAGCAGGAAATCCAGAATCCTGGAATCCTGGAATTTCTGGAAAACCTGGGCATTTTTGTAAAGTTAGCAGAATTTCGCAACCTTATGGTATGGGTCATTCTTTGCAATGCAGGGTTGGGGTTAATTCAATTTTAAATTCATTTTGAATTGACTGTGCTAGCGCTGGGATGGAGCAAAAGCCTTCACACACTGTGGCCTTCCATTGCCACGATTCGCCTCCCCTGCTACAAAGTGATCGACTCCTAAAATTCTCAATACTGGGATTATGTACTTAGCTGTTGACATGTTTAGAATATTAATAGTATCCTAACTTTTAATACTAAAAATAACATGGTTCTGTGCAGGATGTAGGATGACATCTAGACAAGAAGATTCATTTGCATTTTGCCTCTGTTGTTTGTTAAAATTAGAAATGTGCTTCTGGCTGATGATGTTTTTAAAAATCTGTTTTTGAAAACTAGGCCAAAATGTGAAGGTACTACTAAGTTGTTATTTATGCCAGATAGATTGTTCTATTATGCTTCCCAAAGTCATTCACCAGACATTGGATGCACAAATTGTGTTCTAATGGGTTGAGAACATGCTTATTGTTATTCATGAAAGTGGCCCTGTTTTTTCAGATCGTCTACTACATACAGTTATAGTCAGTGTTGAATTGGTTGTATGAAATAGTAAAGGCAACAGAAAGGACCCACTTTATTTGGTGTTGTAAACAGGTGATTCAGTGTATATGTACAGTGTATGTAGTGAGTCCACACTCCAAAAATGAGATTTTCAAAGTTATGTCATTCTATTTATTTATTCCAGAAGGCAAAAAGAGCAAATACCATACAACTTTGAAAATAGCATACATTGCGGAACCTCTACAATGAATCTTATGTGTTGCAAACAGGCTCATGGGGGAATCTTAGTTTAGTTGATGTCACATCATGGATCTGTATTGTCCTTACTGTACAGGGTGACAGTGACAGCAGCCTGTAACATGGACTTCAGCCGCTTCCCTCTGGACACCCAGACCTGCTCACTGGAGCTGGAGAGCTGTGAGTAACTGTCATCAACTACTATTAACTACTATTAAGGCTGAAACAGTCATACCTCTCACTATTTTTTATAAAGGGAGGAATCCTAACTAAGATACACACAGAAATCTCCATTTGACATCAATAGATGATGTACTCAAATGTCTACGATATCTCTGGTTAGGATTTTTCCCCCTGGGCACAAAATGTTGTCTTTTTGATTACAGTAAATACACAAACAGAACAATATTATGGAGAAAATATCTAATGTTGGTTGTGCTCCCCAGATGCCTATACGGATGAGGATCTGATGCTGTACTGGAAGAGTGGGGATGAGTCCTTGAGTACGGACGACCGTATCTCCCTGTCTCAGTTCCTCATCCAGAAGTTCCACACCACCTCTCACCTGGCGTTCTATAGCAGCACAGGTACAGTAAAGTACATTACAGTGCAGTGCAGTACAGTACAGTGCAGTACAGTACAGTACAGTACAGTTAAGACAGCATTATCAATGTTACGGACAAATAGGGTAATTTTGGTTGAGCTAAAGGTATTGACTAAGATTAGTGATCACGATCAGTGGTCAATGAGGTATTGGCACAGGAAACAACCACACTACATGACATGATTTCAGTTAAAAACTCCAATACACAGTGAGTTTTTCCCAGCTAGATGAATTAGATTAGAGTAAAATAAAACGTGACATCATCACAGTCATTTAAGTCATCATCACAATAACCACATGGAGGGAATCATAAGCATTGATATTCCCATGATATTATTGACCGATACTTTCCTTTTGTTTTGTGTCTTCCTGTACAGGCTGGTACAATCGTCTGTACATCAACTTCACCCTGCGGAGACACATCTTCTTCTTCCTGCTCCAGACCTACTTCCCTGCCACCCTCATGGTCATGCTGTCCTGGGTGTCCTTCTGGATAGACCACAGGGCCGTCCCAGCCCGCGTCTCGCTGGGTACGATTATGGTGGTGTAATAGCTACCAATAGCTCAGAAGTCTTACAGTTTATGTCTTCTCTAGTGCTGCTTATTCTCCTCATTGCCACATTTCAGGCTTTTGGTGGTATTGTGTAAGTATCACAATGGTTTTCAGCATCGAGCTTCAAACATTAAAGCCGTCTTTGTCAGACCTGATGAAGATATATTGGTGTTGTACGATTACAAGAAAGAATACATATTCAAAAATACTCTGAAACTTATAGAAATGTCTGAACTCTATTCTGGTAGCCCCCATTCCATATTTACATTTACATTTTCGTCATTTAGCAGACGCTCTTATCCAGAGCAACTTACAAATTGGTGCATTCACCTTATGATAGCCAGTGGGACAACCACTTTACAATTATTTTTTCTTTTTTTCTTCTTTGGGGTGGGGTATGGGGGGGGGGTAGAAGGATTACTTTATCCTATCCCAGGTATTCCTTAAAGAGGTGGGGTTTCAAGTGTCTCCGGAAGGTGGTGACGGATCGTGTCACCGCCTTGATGTTAGCGGAGAACGACAGGGTGTTGTCCAGGGTCACGCCAAGGCTCTTTGCACTCTGGGAGGAGGACACAACGGAGTTGTCAACCGTGATGGCGAGATCATGGAACGGGTAGTCCTTCACCGGGAGGAAGAGCAGCTCTGTCTTGCCGAGGTTCAGCTTAAGGTGGTGATCCGTCATCCACACTGATATGTCTGCCAGACATGCAGAGATGCGATTCGCCACCTGGTTATCAGAAGGGGGAAAGGAGAAGATTAATTGTGTGTCGTCTGCGTAGCAATGATAGGAGAGGCCATGTGAGGATATGACAGAGCCAAGTGACTTGGTGTATAGCGAGAATAGGAGAGGGCCTAGAACTGAGCCCTGGGGGACACCAGTGGTGAGAGCACGTGGTGCGGAAACAGATTCTCGCCACGCCACCTGGTAGGAGCGACCTGTCAGGTAGGATGCAATCCAAGAGTGAGCCGCGCCGGAGATGCCCAACTCGGAGAGGGTGGAGAGGAGGATCTGATGGTTCACAGTATCAAAGGCAGCAGATAGGTCTAGAAGGACGTGAGCAGAGGAGAGAGAGTTAGCTTTAGCAGTGCGGAGATATATATATATATATTTTTTTAAACCAACAGACTTGAACTTTTTTTTATTGTCTTCTCCTTTCCCCTGCAGGTATCACCACAGTGCTCACCATGTCCACCATCATCACTGGAGTGAACGCCTCCATGCCCAGAGTGTCCTACATCAAGGCTGTGGACATCTACCTGTGGGTCAGCTTCGTGTTTGTCTTCCTGTCCGTGCTGGAGTACGCTGCCGTCAACTACCTGTCCACTGTGCAGGACCGCAGGGAACGCAAGATGAGAGACGAGATAAGGGAGAGGGCCAGGTCACAGGTAATGAGATGCTACCACAGTAGTGTGTATCTAAGACAATTTTCTAAGAGTAACTGAATATCTCTTGTGAATACAGTTTGCTCTTAATTTCATGCACTTTGGTTGACTGCGAGACACTGCTGACACATTAGAATTCCTCTTCTTTTCTTAGGGCCTAACCTAACACATGCTAACACATTAATGTTTGGTCAAATGTCTCATTGACATGCATGATTAAAAAATTACAGGCATGCATCTCAAATTAGTTTAGATACATTTTTCCTGGCATAAGCTCTATCTTTCCCTCACCTTCTCTCCTGCCCTGCAGTCGCTGCCCTGCACCTGTGGCATGTCCCAGACGAGGACCATGATATTAGACGGGACCTACAGCGAGGCGGACACCAACAGCCTGGCCGGCTACACCTCAGGAACTATGGTGCCCGAGGAGGACGTGGAGATGCCCCGTGAGGTGATGACCGAGAAGCAGCCTCCTGGGGAGCACATGGTGGTCCACCTGTCTGTCAGTAGCGAGTCCACAACCACCAAGAAGAAAGGTATCCGGGCCCTCAAAATTATCCAGAATACACACGCCATCGACAAGTACTCCAGGATGTTATTCCCTGGCTCCTATATCCTATTCAACTTCATCTACTGGTGTTCATACTGTATAGGAGCGTAGGGTCTACTGTATAGGTGCAGTATGGGCCCTGGTCAAAAGTGATGCACTATGTAGTGAATAGGGTTCCATTTGGGTCACAGACTATGTTCATCATACAACTGTGTTTAACACACTCGTCAAGGACAAGAGAAAGGCTAAGAGAGACTGTAACTGGGGTTTACATGGACATTTGATACTAATGGCCAATATTTGGATGGACTACTGACTGGTCTCACTGGGGTATTGGCCCATATGAGACTGATATATATGGGTTTATGTTTATTATGTATATTAAGGTAAGTGTAACTCACTCGCGAATGACGAGGGAGATTGTGAAAGTCTGAGAGACAGAGACTGAGTTCTATGTGGATATTTGGCACTGATGGACAAAGAGAAAAGCACCAGAGAGAGACAGAGACGTTCTTCATCATCCAACTGTAGCTTGTGAATTTCTCTCAATCGAGTCCACAGGGTAATTGATTGTTCTGCAAGTACGTATCAGCTGTTGTTTAAAAACTATTTTGTCCAAATAACTATTATTTCAACAAGTCTTTTGTACTCTGGGCTTGGCATTTGGCAACAGAGGTGTGTCTACAATGTTGTTAGCTTTTCATTCAGGTCTATTTGACATTCAGGTCTAAGTACCAGTTCAGTCTGTTGAAACCGTGTTTAACAGAGTGGTGTTTGATGGTTACGTCCAAAATGGCACCCTATTCTCTTTATAGTGGACTACTCTGGGCAAATGTAGTGCACTATATAGGAAATAGGGTGCCATTTGGGATGCACACAATGCTCTGAATTAGAGCATCTGCTACATACGTATGTGAAATGTTATGATGTAATTGATGTAATATACTACAGTATATATAATGGTTTGTGGTTCAAGTGAGGTCTCTCTCAGTGGTTCTAAAACAGCTGTGAAGTCATTAAAGCACAACAACAATAACAACAACGTAGAGCCTTTCAAGCTGTGAACAACAGTTACTGGCACATTTGTAGCCTACTGTATAAAGTAAAGGAACTGAGGAATCGTGTATAGATATGTATTTTCCTTTTTCTGATACCTCTCATATGGTCACATTGTATGGTTACATGCCATTGTAAAAAAAGAATGTAGGTCTACAATGTAAAGATATAAATCTAAAAGCAAATACACTGTAGCACTTAATAAAGGTTAATGGAATTAATTACATGTTTAAAAACATCTAAGGTGTCCCATGCCATCATACCTTAACAAGCTACAGCCACGACAGGCAACACATGGCTTGGCTTGAGATATTGATCTTAAATGTACAGTATAGATGATTTTTGCCTAAAACTAAATATACTTTTATTTTGACCACTTGAGGCTTTAATAGTCAGGTGAGAAGCTGGAACCATAAAATTAGATGAATGATTCTATTCTCTCATTCTAATTCTATGGCTGGAACAGCTTTTAGTAAACACTTTTTTATGTCAATGTGTGAGCAGAAATTAGCTTTAAATAAATGCAGCTGTAGGCTATTTCTTCACTAGACAACAGTTCACATTAGTTTTGTGAAACCATAATACTACTTTAGCCATTCCATTTTTAATAGGGAGTCAGTAGGGGAAACTATTTTCCTTTATCCCCATGTTGATATTGTTCATTATGAAAATAAAATAATGTATTTATTGTATAATTTGGTGGTATTAAAATATTATTTATTAAATGTGTTTTATATGTTGCTGTTCGCATTTATGTTGTTTGTTGCAAGCATTACAACTGTTCAAAGACTATTAAACTCCCCCCTCCCCTGGCTCCTGTATCCTATTCAATTTCATTTACTGGTGTTCCTTCTGTATTGGAGCAGTATGGGTATGGGCCCTGGTGAATAGGGTGCCATTTGGGACGCAAACTATGTCCATCATACGAGTGTGTTTAACACATTCGTCAAGGACAAGACGGACTGCAATTGGGGTCCCCTTCACACACACTTGCTCTGTCAATCAGACAGTCCAGTAGCCCACAGTAACTGTCTAGCTCTTTCGGGCGCGCCTTTCAGTTTGAATTGTTGACGTAGTACAATCACACCCCACGATTATCAGTTGCTCTGCGGATTTGCTGCTCTCGTCTGGCTAAATCTGGTAAAGCTAGCCTATGCAGCTATAGCAGAGGCCTCTCCTACACTTCCTGCGTTATGCTACAAGTTTACAGTGCATATAAGGTCATTTGTGGACAGGAACGCTAGTTGTTACTTTCACCAGATGCACAGGAATCGGTAAGTCATTTCATATCGACTATTATTTCGGTTATCGTTAGGGCTGTTCGTGATATGGATATTTGTACGGTAAATAGCATGATGACAAACGTATTATGACTCCATCGTCACAATATCACTTTGTCAGACTTCAGTAGCCTCACATTATATATATACATTTCCATTTGTAGGCCTATATCCCAATATGCTTTAAATCGAAGTCTCTATTATAATATAGGTTTGAAAACGTCCCGAAATAGCTTGCCGTTTCAGTCGTTAGGCTAGTTCCATAAAAGTTATTTGGATACACGCAAATTATCAAGTCTTGGGTCAACGACTGCAGATCCGAATCGTTTCAGTCAATACACACACGTATAACGCCACCTGGGACTGATGCAATGTAGCGAGAGTGTGAAATGAATCGATCATGTTGGGAGTCTATTTACGACGCGCGAGCTGTCAAACAACAGATGGCGGGGCGGGGCGGAGCGTAGCCACCCGTAAACTCTCAAAGTACATTTAAGTTTGTCTATTAGACTATTATTGGCTTTGAAACGTAAGTATAGTTTACTTTCTCCATTAATATAACGTGTACATTTTTACTATATTATGGTGTTTGTTCTTTCTATTGTTCTGTTATTCTATATTGTGGATCGGTAGAGAACATACAAGATCCACAGTTGAGTATAACTTCCCTAAAAGGGGGAAGGGGAGTTTTGACGTGGCGGGAAAAATGAGTCACTCAGGAAAATGGGTTTGGCTTAATTTTCTGACCTGTAAATAAAATAAGAGCTGTGGTGCCCATGTGTCTTCAAACCACCCCTTCTTTCCTTCCTAACATTGTATTATCATGACTAGGCATACAATGCACTCTATTCTATTCAAGGATCGAACTTCCCTTGAGAGAGGAGCCTAGTAGAAACATCGATTTTAGCCTAGTAGAAAAATAGATTTTAGCCTAGTAGAAACAGATTTTAGCATAGTAGAAACAAAGATTTCGGTGTTGTTTAAAGGCCAGTGGCGATTTTAGCATGTAAATCTTGGTGGGGCAAAAAAATAAATAATAATGAGGGTTGCATGCCAGCAAAACCACTACACAACACAAAACAAGACATTAATTGCGCTATAATGGTGCCCACAAACTGTTAGGGCCTAAAGCTGTCCCAACAGCAGAGTCCCAACACCTTACCACTGGTACACCTGGCTATCAGCATAGCCTTGTCTGGCAACGAAACAGTTAATTTAGTCTCATTTATTGCCTTTAAAAAAAACATAGCTGATATGGCTGAATTGCTTTAAAAAATGTGGTTTCTACTGACAATTGAGATGTACAAACTATAGCATAAGGGGAGGACATGCGAATAAGAGGCAATCCGTAATTTCGATTAAGACATTAATGAGCGAGCTAGGACGGATGTAGTCAATGTAACTATTTGTTCAGCACTTTTGAAATGTACATCGACAGAATTCAGAACATGGGCCGTTCTTACATTATTCTCCCTGTACACCAAGTCAGAACCGTAGGATAAATAAATGGGGGCATATACAGTGCTATGAAAAAGTATTTGCCCCCTTTCTAATTTTCTCTACTTTTGCATATTTGTGATACTGAATGTTATCAGATCTTCAACCAAAACCTAATATTAGATAAAGGGAACATAAGTGGACAAATAACACAACAATTACATATTTATTTCATTTATTTCATAAACAAAGTTATGCAACACCCAATTCCCCTGTGTGAAAAAGTAATTGCCCCCTTACACTCAATAACTGGTTGTGCCACCTTTAGCTGCAATGACTCCAGCCAAATGCTTCCTGTAGTTGTTGATCAGTCTCTCACGCCGCTGTGGAGGAATTTTGGCCCACTCTTCCATGCAGAACTGCTTTAACTCAGTGACATGTGGGTTTTCAAGCAGGTTTTGAACTGCTCGTTTCAAGTCCTGCCACAACATCTCAATTGGGATTAGGTCTGGACTTTGACTAGGCCATTCCAAAACTTCCAATTTGTTGCTTTTTAGCAATTTTCGTGTAGACTTGATTGTGTGTTTTGGATCATTGTCTTGCTGCATGACCCAGCTGAGCTTCAGCTTCAGCTCACAGACGGATGGTCTGACATTCTCCTGTAGAATTCTCTAATGCAGAATTCATGGTTCCTTCTATTAAGGCAAGTCGTCCAGGTCCTGAGGTAGCAAAGCATCCCCAAACCATCACACCACCACCACCATGCTTGACCTTTGGTATGATGTTCTTACTGTGGAATGCAGTGTTTGGTTTTCGCCAGGCATAATGGGACCCATCTCGTCCAAAAAGTTGACTCAAGTTTGTCAAAAAGCACCTGGATGATCATCAAGACTCTTGGAAGAACGTTCTATGGACAGATGATTCAAAAGGATAACTTTTTGGACGACATGGCCAGTAATGCCTGGCGAAAACCAAACACTGCATTCAACAGTAAGAACATCATACCAAAGGTCAAGCATGGTGGTGGTGGTGTGATGGTTTGGGGATGCTTTGCTGCCTCAGGACCTGGACGACTTGCCTTAATAGAAGGAACCATGAATTCTGCATCAGAGAATTCTACAGGAGAATGTCAGACCATCCGTCTGTGAGCTGAAGCTGAAGCTCAGCTGGGTCATGCAGCAAGACAATGATCCAAAACACACAATCAAGTCTACACGAAAATTGCTAAAAAGCAACAAATTGAAAGTTTTGGAATGGCCTAGTCAAAGTCCAGACCTAATCCCAATTGAGATGTTGTGGCAGGACTTGAAACGAGCAGTTTAAAACCTGCTTGAAAACCCACATGTCACTGAGTTAAAGCAGTTCTGCATGGAAGAGTGGGCCAAAATTCCTCCACAGCGGCGTGAGAGACTGATTAACAACTACAGGAAGCATTTGGCTGGAGTCATTGCAGCTAAAGGTGGCACAACCAGTTATTGAATGTAAGGGGGCAATTACTTTTTCACACAGGGGAATTGGGTGTTGCATAACTTTGTTTATGAAATAAATGAAATAAATATGTAATTGTTGTGTTATTTGTTCACTTATGTTCCCTTTATCTAATATTAGGTTTTGGTTGAAGATCTGATAACATTCAGTATCACAAATATGCAAAAGTAGAGAAAATTAGAAAGGGGGCAAATACTTTTTCATAGCACTGTAAGCAGACAATGAAAGCTCTTACAATATTTGATGATTACATTTCTCTAAAACAGGTTATAGGCTACATGTGCACAACCAAGTCAGAACAGTAGGTGAAATTAACAGGGGAAAATAGAAGAAATAATTAGGGTGAGGCACATGGGCTACTACCAGCTTACTACACAACATAGTATTACTTTCTTAGCTTATTTTTTTTGTTTTTTGTTTTTTTTACAGTACACATATCTCCCTGGCATTTTACATAATTTATGCAGCAGCATACAATACATTTTTGGACTCACCTTGTTGTGCTGTGCTCACTTGAACAGGAAGGTGGCGCGGCGGTCCTTCGTGGGCAAATGTTGTCATTAAACTTTGTCATCAAAGTCTGGCATTCTCTGGCTTTATGGTGTTTTCAAGAAAACTGGGAACTCAGGAAAAAAACAAGGTCGAATCATGATGATGTCAGTGATCTTCAGGTTGTAGCTCTAGAAAGAGGCCTGAGTTCCCGACTTACAATTCCGAGTTGGATGACCGTTGAAAACGTATTTCCCAGTCGGAGCTCGTTTTTTCCCCCCGAGTTCCCAGTTGTCTTGAACTCACTGAAATCAGATTTCCCAGTTCGAGTTAACAGTTGTTTTGAGCGTGGCAGAAATCATGCTAGATTGACAGCATGGCCAATGTTGAATGTTTATCATTATAAGGTTGGAAAAGAGACCCATGGGACCACACACCCACTCCACTGAATAGCAGGCTAGTGATTTGCAATGCTTGCAGTTAATGTAGCCACTGATTCATTCCAAACCACTCATTGTTGAATTTGCAATTTCCAACTTGTTGTGTAATGTTTATGTCCAATGGCCGATGAGCACCGATATGTTTTATCTGTAATTTCTCTTCATTATTTCTCTTCATATGACAAGGATTAAAAAGGATTTGCCAGTAGATTGTCGACTTTGATTCATGATAATGACTGCAGCTAAGATTTTGAAAGTATGATGTTGACATGATCAGTCCAACAAAGCTACTGTGGATATAACGTGATTTGACGCCATTTTGTCTGTGGCCAATGACCTTGAGCCTTCTTGGATGGGCACTTCTAATGTAACTCTATGGCAGCACCCAAGGGGCTTGAATTTTCAAGCTCTACCCTTAGATTTGGCGGTGAAGTAGTGTTCCCATGAGTGACAGAACACTGAGCCAATCACGGCGCAACTAGAGAACATTACCAACCCCTACGCTCCGTATTTTCCGCTGGCTGCCCCACCACCACAGAAAGCACTGAGCTTGGCTGAAACACCTGCATTTTGGAGCTGCCTTACTCAAGAAAGCAAAAAAGAGACCATGTTTGTATACAACTTTATAAGTCAATGATTTTTATTTATTTTTTACATTGTTTGCAAACTGATGTGACACGTATTAATATCAAAATAACATGCAAAACAGGCATTATTATTATAATTGTATTTCTTTTGCTAAAAATGTGTGGCTCAAAACATGTGGAGCTCTGCCCCACCTGCCCTGAATGACGGGTCGCCACTGTTAAAAGCACAACATTTTTCAATCAGACAGACATCACATGGACAAGGTCTGCAGCGAGACTTTGAGTTAAGCCATCATGTCAAATACACCTTATTACACTACCAGTATCATTGTTGGGTGTCGTAGATGTTATGTTCACACACATAATAGATATGCTATATTGTCTGGTGAGCGCAATAACGTAACACCCTCTCCTTCAAAGCAGGAGTCAACAGTGCAGCACTGACTGAAGTATGATGATTACATCAGTTCAATGATTTATTTTGTGGTGGTGTCTCCTTGATCAGATGTGTTGTGATAGATCCTCCCTAGTAAAGTATAGCCATATCTTCTCTAAAGAAACCGTTACATCCTGAATACGCAGCTGTGAGTTGGTTGCAACACAAGAGAAAAACAACATGGAGCAGTATAATTTCTCTTCTGTGTTGTGGCCAACATAGTAGTCATGACGGCAAGCATAGATTAATTGATGAATTGTGGGTAAATTGTGAAATAATGAGTGGTTATTTATGATGCAAGGTGAATTGTAGATCAGTCAGTCTGCCGTTGCCTGCTATTTTGGCTGCCATGTCAAACAAGCCCATCTCCAGTCCATCACCTGACAAATCTTCAGTTACCAATGCACTATATACAGACCAAACCTCTCTCTCCTCTCTGTGTTTTGCCTCAGTCTGGCTCCCACATGACTCAGCAGGAGCAGCAGGAGTTTACGGAGAGCCTGGAGGCAGCTCTGTCCTGGATGCAGGCCGTCCAGGAGAGGCTCCGGGTCAATGACAACACCCAGGGCCCCCGGGCCGCCCTGCAGGCAAGGCTCAGAGAGACAGAGGTGAGACCCAACCCTAACCACTGACACGGAACCCCAACCAGGGATGGTAATAAATTACTACAAAATACCCTAAAGACCAATGTATCAAAATATAATATAAGATACTTTTGTATTGTATTTAATTAAAATGTATGTATTTTAAAATACTAAAATACATTTGCAAGTAGTGGGCGTACAGCAACAACATTCTCAGTAACGGTTAGAGAAACTTTTTTGAATGCACTGGATAAGAGTGTCTGCTAAATGACCAAAATGTATATGTACAGTACCAGTCAAAAGTTTGGACACACCTACTCATTCAAGGGTTTTTCTTTATTTTTTCTATTTTCTACATTGTAGAATAATAGTGAAGACATCAAAACTATGAAATAACATATATGGAATCATGTAGTAACCAAAAAAGTGTTAAACAAATCTAAATATATTTTATATTTGAGATTCTTCAAAGTAGCCACCCTTTGCCTTGATGACAGCTTTGCACACTCTTGGCATTCTCTCTCAGGTAGTCACCTGGAATGCTTTTCCAACAGTCTTGAAGGAGTTCCCACATATGCTGAGCACTTGTTGGCTGTTTTTCCTTCACTCTGCGGTCCAAATCATCCCAAACCATCTCAATTGGGTTGAGGTCGGGTGATTGTGGAGGCCAGGTCATCTGATGCAGCATTCCGTCACTCTCCTTCTTGGTCAAATAGCCCTTACACAGCCTGGAGGTGTGTTGAGTCATTGTCCTGTTGAAAAACAAATGATAGTCCCACTAAGCGCAAACCAGATGGGATGGCGTATCGCTGAAGAATGCTGTGGTAGCCATGCTGTTTAAGTGTGCCTTGAATTCTAAATAAATCACAGACGGTGTCACCATCAAAGCACCATCACACCTCCTCCATGCTTCACGGTGGGAACCACACATGCGGAGACCATCCATTCACCTACACTGCGTCTCACAAAGACACAGCGGTTGGAACCAAACATTTCCAATTTGGACTCATCCGACCAAAGGACAGCATTTATTTGGCCAGCAATCTGAGGTGCAGTTAATTGCGGATTTCTGAGGCTGGTAACTCTAATGAACATATAACTCTGCAGCAGAGGTAACTCTGGGTCTTCCTTTCCTGTGGCGGTCCTCATGAGAGCCAGTTTCATCATAGCGCTTGATTGTTTGTGACTGCACTTGAAGAAACTTTCAAAGTTCTTGAAATGTTCCGGATTTACATTCATGTCTTAAAGTAATGATGGACTGTCGTTTCTCTTTGCTTATTTTAGCTGTTCTTGCCATAATATGGACGTGGTCTTTTACCAAATTGGGCTATCTTCTGTATACCAACCCTACCTTGTCACAACACAACTGATTGGCTCAAACGCATTAAGAAGGAAAGAAATTCCACAAATTAACTTTTAAGAAGGCACACCTGTTAATTGAAATGCATTCCAGGTGACTACCTCATGAAGCTGGTTGAGAGAATGCCAAGAGTGTGCAAAGCTGTCATCAAGGCAAAGGGTGGCTACTTTGAAGAATCTCAAATATAAAATATATTTTGATTTAACACTTCTTTGGTTATTACGTGATTCCATATGTGTTATTTCATAGTTTTGATTTCTTCACTATTATTTTACAATGTAGAAAATAGTAAAAATAAAGAAAAACCCTTGAATGAGTAGGTGTGTCCAAACTTTTGACTGGTACTGTATATTTGAAAATGAACAACTGCAAAGCACACTGGGTATTGTCATTGGCCTTGTTTCGGGGCGGAGCTCATTAGAGTAATACTCAGCATGCTTTGCAATTGTTCATTTTTACATATACAGTACATTTTACATTTAGTTACAGTGCATTAGGGAAAATATTCAGACCCCTTGACCTTTTTCCACATTTTGTTACGTTACAGCCTTATTCTAGAATTGATTATTTTTGAAAAATCAATCTACCCACAATAGTCCTAATGACAAAGCGAAAACAGGTTTAGATTTTAAAAGAACAGAGTCTTCTTGGGTATGACGCTACAAGCTTGGCACACCTGTATTTGAGGAGTTTCTTCCGTTCTTCTCTGCAGATCCTCTCAAGCTCTGTCAGGTTGGATGGGGAGTGTCGCTGCACAGCTATTTTCAGGTCTCTCCAGAGATGTTTGATCGGGTTCAAGTCTGGGATCTGGCTGGGCCACGCAAGGACATTCACAGACTTGTCCCGAAGTTTTCATCAAGGATCTCTCTGTACTTTGCTCCGTTCATCTTTCCCTCGATCCTGACTAGTCTCCCAGGTCCTGCCGCTGAAAAACATCCCCACAGCATGATGCTGCCACCACCATGCTTCACCGTAGGGATGGTATTTGCCAGGTGATGAGTGGTGCCTGGTTTGTTCCAAATGTGACGCTTGTCATTCAGGCCAAAGAGTTCAATCTTGTTTTTTTTATCAGACCAGAGAATCTTGTTTCTCATGGTCTGAGAGTCCTTTAGGTGCCTTTTGGCAAACTCCAAGCTGGCTGTCATTTGCCTTTTACTGAGGAGTGGCTTCCGTCTGGCCACTCTACCATAAAGGCCTGATTGGTGGAGTGCTGCAGAGATGGTTGTCCTTCTGGAAGGTTCTCCCATCTCCACAGAGGAACTCTGGAGCCCTGTCAGAGTGACCATCGGGTTCTTGACCAAGGCCCTTCTCCACCGATTGCTCATTTTGGCCGGGCAGCCAGCTCTAGGAAGAGTCTTGGTGGTTCCAAACTTCTTCCATTTAAGAATGATGGAGGCCACTGTGTTCTTGGGGACCTTCAATGCTGCAGAAATGTTTTGGTACCCTTCCCCAGATCTGTGCCTCGACACAATCCTGTCTTGGAGCTCTACGGATAATTCCTTCGACCTCATGGCTTGGTTTCTGCTCTGACATGCACTGTCAACTGTGGGACCGTATATAGACAGGTGTGTGCCTTTCCAAATCATGTCCAATCAATTGAATTTACCACAGGTGGACTCCAATCAAGTTGTAGAAACATCTCAAGGATGATCAATGGAAATAGGATGCATCTGAGCTCAATTTCGAGTCTCATAGCAAAGGATCTGAATACTTAAGTAAATAAGGTAGTTCTATTTTTTATTTTTAATCAATTTGCAAAACCTTTGTAAAAACCTGTTTTTGCTTTGTCATTATGGGGTATTGTGTGTAGATTGATGAGGAAAACAAATAATTTAATCAGTTTTAGAATAAGGCTGTAACGTAACAAAATGTGGAAAAAGTGAAGGGGTCTGAATTCTTCCCAAAATGCACTGTAATTTAGCAGACGCTCTTATCACGCTGTAGTGCGATCAGACTTTTGATACCAATGCAGGCTGAAAGGGGGCCACAAAATTGTGAACCGCTATAAAGAAATGGTATAGAAAAGTATTTTGAAAATACAAATTACAGCTTTCGAATGTATCCTGCATTGGAGATGCAAAATGCATTGGAGTGTATTTCAGCCCAGTGTAATAATACAACATACAAAATACTCAGAAGTAATTAAAATACGTATTTCAAATACATGTAACAGAAACACTGCCCATCTCTGACCCCAACTAACCACTGACACTGTCAGAGAGAGATGATGTGAGCAAGACCCAGCCCTAACTAACTATTCATACTCGCTCAGAGAGAAAGAGATGAGACCCAACCCTAACCACTTAACGAGGGTCCAAGACATGTTTCACACTATTCAGCCAGTCTGAACCATACTGTGCAGGCTCGGATACATCTTATCACATTGTTCTTTCCAGCATGGCTGTTGTTATGACTGCCCACAACCGATCCCTCACCTTTAACCCCTGTAATACAGTAGGACCCTGGTATGTGACACCAGAGTCCAATTTTCCATTTTCGTTCAGTTGCTTCCACCACTCACTCAATTTCATTGCCCTCGAGGGAAGCTTCTGTATGACCACATTATCTGTCAGCCCAAAATTCATGATCTCATCAAGCATCTCCTGTGTGTTATTGGTGGACAGAAAATCCACGAGTCTGAGCATGAGGGTCGCGTGAAGATGGACATGGTGCTGGTGGCTGCAGAGGTCTTACTGCAGAACGGAGACCAGGAGACCAGGAGCAACACCCACGCCAGACTCAAAGAGCTCAAAGCATTATGGGAGGAGACCTGCACCTACATCATCCACTGCCACAGGTAGTTAACCCATGATCTCTTCCATGACCTCCAATGACCTCTGTGGCAACTGAAAAGGGCAGTTCAATTACTATGTCTCCTTAAAAAGGAACTGCCATGAGTTTTATTGTCTGTCACATCAGTAAATATTACACACACATGGGTAATATATGCATGAGGGAATACATTCCATTTGTCCAGTTAAAGAGATTTGATTGTTAATGGCATGGCAGAAGGCCTTGTTTTTGTTTAGGCCGTACATACACCGTTTTCTAAGGTCTTTCTTTGTTTTTCTATGGTCTATCATTACACTTCAACCCACCCTACTACTCTCTCTTTCCCAGCCGGATAGAGTGGGTGTGGCTGCACTGGAGTGAGTACCTGAAGGCGCATGAGGAGGTTGAGATGTGGCTGGTCCGCGTGCGTCGCAGTCTGGAGCCGGAGGTGGAACTACAGCTGGGGGTGAAGGAGAAACTGTGGCAGGTGAGCGAACACACCTGACACTGGCCTGGGTGTCAACAATAGTGATGTCTATGTTTAGCCAGGGGAAGAGAGGTCTGGAAACTCTAGAGTGTGAGTGAAGAGGGTAGGCCGTGGTTCCAACGGATACTGACTATAAAGTAATACTACTGATACCATATCAGAAGCCCAACTGTACTGCCATATTTTGAGTCTGGCTGTTTGGTCATAAGGAATAATAAACCTAGCTACATCAAGCTAGCCTTCAAATGCTGCCAATCATTCCTATAGAGAGCGCATAAACCGATGCACACAATAGCTAACGTGTGTGTCTTCCAGGTGGACCACCAGCATGTCTTGCTGAGTGACGTGCAGAGCCAGGCAATGCTGTTGGAGAGGCTGTTGGACGAGGCTGCAGCACTGCACAACCGTACCCAGGACCCCAGTGTGGACCAGGAGGCACAGGAGAGACTGCAAGAGGCATACAACAGCATACGGGACAGGGCTGAGGTGTGTGTGTGCAGTATAATGGAGGCTTTCTGATGACTCTCATACAAAATCTCCATCTATCCCCTCAAATTCTCTGCACAAAACCCAAGCTAGCATTCCTGTATAGAGCTTAGAGGCCTTCACAGGTCCAAAAAGTTGGACCGAGAGACGCCTTCACGGGTCCAAAAAGTTGGACCCGTTGCGAAATGGACCTGGGGCTTTCTCACTTGGACCCAATATGCATGAATACATTTGTTAAATATAGAGACCCGTTCCGAATGCACCCGAGGACAACTAGATCTGTTCCGTATAGACCTGGTCGGATCCAGATCCGGTCCGATCTGCTACTTTGTTAACCGGAGCTGATAAAGCACAAGGGAGAGGAGTTAGAGAGAGGTGATGGTCTAGGGGCTGTGCTGTGTGTGTAGGCTACTGTGAGTGTGAGCAAGTGACATGGTGAGCAGGGAGGACGGAGAAAGAGACAAGAGACAGCAACCAACCAAGCCGACTCGCGCTATAGTAGACTAATAGCTGCCATAGCTAGGTTATTTATCATCAAATATGATTACGTATTACCTGTCTTGACTGCATCAAACCGGGAGAAGCTAGTTAAGCTAGCTAGGCTAATGGAGGCATGCGCTTTCTCGTCCTACACAGCTACGAACAAGAATAACTCCATTCAAAATATTAAGTAGCAGCCAACCTGTTGGCTCTTGGTTGTTGTAGCCTATCCTTCTCCTTTAACTTTGAATTCCGCCATTTTAATAAAATTTTCCATTGATTAGATATCTAACTTTTGCCACACATGGAGGCTCTATGACTGTAGCCTATTGCCGCTTTGATGACTTATGATTGGCCAACAACAAGCTACACGCGCCACTCTTGTGAAAAGCAAGTGCAGCAGCAAAAATGATTACATCTATTTCTCTGTACTGCAGCAGTCGCGTTCGGATCTGTACTGGTCCTTCCGGACAAGTCAGTTAAAATTACACATACCCAAGATCCGTGACAATCATATCTAACCCAGACCCGTCACATGATTAGAATTTTGGATCCGGACCCGGGTAGGGGTAGGCTATATAGCGAACACAATAGAATGATTGAAACCATGTTGCTGTTATTGAGTGGTGTTATTCACATCCAGACAGGCTGCAGGGTACAGTAACTCACTTCTAGGTTCTCAGATTCTAGTAACTTTAGTTTCTGAGCGTTGTTGGTGAATACTCTTCCATTTGTGCCGAGCTTCTTTTGTTGTGGACTTTCTTTTTCTGTAGTCACACAATCAAGGCAATGCCGTTCCTGTTTCTTTCTGTGTTTCATCTAGCTCTTTGAAACATCTTACAGTCCACAACTGTCCTCTCCTCTCCCTGTCTGTCTCTACTTTCAAAGGCGCTCCTCGCCCGTTTGAACATGCTTAGCTCATGGCAGAGCCGTGCGTTTGGTCCAAAGGGGGGATATCGTTCTAATGATTTATATTCTCTTTCACATGGAGGCTGTTGCTCAAAAGAGGAGAACATTTGTTCCCCTACTCTTTGAAAGTAGCTAGAACCAGCTAGTTCTACAGTGCCTTCAGAAAGTATTCACACCTCGTGACTTTTTCCACATTTTGTTGTGTTACAAAGTGGGATTACAATGGATCTACACAACATACTCTGTCAAAGTGGATTCAATAAATTATACATTTGTGAAGAATTCATGAAAAATAAAACGCTAATAGATCTTGATTAGATAAGTATTCAGCGCTCTGAGTCAATACATGTTAGAATCACCTGTGGCAGCGATTTTACAGCTGTGAGTCTTTCTGGGTAAGTCTCTAAGAGCTTTCCACACCTGGATTGTGAAACATTTGCCCATTTTATTATTTTCAAAATTGTTCAAGCTCTGTCAAGTTGATTGTTGATAATTGCTAGACAACCATTTTCAGGTCTTTCCATAGATGTATAAGCCGATTTAAGTCAAAACTGTAACTACGCCACTCAGGAACATTCACTGTCTTCTTGGTAAGAAATTCCAGTGTAGATTTATGTTTTAGGTTATTGTCCTGCTGAAAGGTGAATTAATCTCCCAGTGTCTGGTGGAAAGCAGGCTGAACCAGGTTTTCCTCTAGGATTTTGCCTGTGCTTTCTCCAAACATACCCATAACATGATTCAGCCACTACTACTATGCTTGAAAATATGGAGAGTGGTACTCAGTAATGTGTTGTATTGGATTTGCTCTAAACATAACGCTTTGAATTCGGGACCAAAAGTTAATTGCTTTGCCACATTTTTTTGCAGTATTACTTTAGTGCCTTGTTGCAAACAGGATGCATGGTTTGGAATATTTATATTCTGTACAGGCTTCCTTCTTTTCACTCTGTCAATTAGGTTAGTATTGTGGAATAACTACAATGTTGTCGATCCATCCTCAGTTTTCTCCTATCATAGCCATTAAACTCTAACTGTTGTAATGTCACTATTGGCCTCATGGTGAAATCCCTGAGCAGTCTCCTTCCTCTCCGGCGACTGAGTTAGGAAGGACGCCTGTATCTTTGTAGTGACTGGGTGTATTGATACACCATCCACAGTGAAATGAAAAACTTCACCATGCTCAAATGGATATTCAATGTGTGCCTCTTTTTATTTTTATTTTTTATTTTTTTTACCCATCTACCAATAGGTGCCCTTCTTTGCGAGGCATTCAAAAACCTCCCTGGTATTTGTGGTTGAATCTGTGTTTGAAATTCACTGCTCGACTGAGGGACCTTACAGATAATTGTATGTGTTGGGTACAGAGATGAGGTAATCATTCAAAAATCACGTTAAACACTATTATTGCCTACAGAGTTAGTCCATGCAACTTATTTTGTGACTGTTAAGCAAATTTTTACTCCTGAACTTATTTAGGCTTGCCATAACAAAGGGTTGAGTACTTATTGACTCAAGACATTTCAGCTTTTAATTTTTAATGAATTTGTAAAAATGTCAATAAACATAATTCCACGTTAACATAATGGGGTATTGTGTGTAAGCCAGTGACATAAAATCTCAATTTAATCAATTTTAAATTCAGGCTGTAACACAACAAAATGTGGAATAAGTCAATGGGTGTGAATACTTTCTGATGGCACTGTAAACTAATAGGCCCTCACTGAATAAGATTCTATTCTACTATTCACCAAATACTCCAATGGGTTTCCTTTATTCAAGGCAATACGCGTGTTCTGTATCTACTGCATATTGATATGGTTTTCTTTCATTTTATTATTATCCCTGTCTGTAGCTCTGTTTATTATCATAGAGCATTTGTTGTTGCTTTTTTCTAAAAGTTTTCTTGCAACCTTTTCGTCTTATCTTTTAAACAGAATGCCATTTTCACATACTGTATGTAGACCCTGGTATGGTGCTGGAGATGATGCGTAATATAAAAAGTGGTGGATTTCCCCTTCAACAGGAGAGGCTGTCGGTGCTGCAGAAGATAGCTGAAGAGCACCAAATGTACCAGAGTTACGTCCTGAAGTTCCAGGCCTGGCTGGTGTCCAAGGCTAAGGAGCTGAACACCCTTATTGAGACAGAGGACACAGCCGAGAACAAGCTCAGATCCCTACAGGTGAGAGTAGTACACCCTAGTCACACGACTCCTGGGAGGGACAGATGAGAGTTCAGCCTAGTCACATCACTGTTCTTTTATTAATCTCTTTTCTTTGCCGTCTGTAAAGTTTGTTGCGATTTTAAATGCACTTTGAATGAAGATTGAGAAGGGTGGAGAATAGTGACACCGCCTAACTCTCTCTCCTCTCCCCGCTGTCAGACCCTGGACGACAGTGTGGCCAGTGAAGAGCGGATGCTGCAGCACATTGAGGGCATGGCAGAGGCGGTGCGGGCCAACACGTCCCCCGGGGGGGCGGCGGTGGTGGAGGAGGAGGCGGAGGAGCTTCGTTTGGCCTGGCAGAGGCTCCGACAGAGCCTGTGTGAGGCTGGGGAGGGCCTGAGGAGCAGCCTAGACTCCCAGAGCCAGTACCAGAGCCACTGCCAGCGCCTGGGGGAGGACATCGCGCAGCTCCAGGCCCTGCTCCACAGACTGACCAGAGACCTGGAGACCGCCATGGAGGGAGACAGGACCGAGGAACAGATGGTTGGGCAGTGGAGGAAGTACATGGTGGGTTTTATACACGCTCTCATTCTCGTTCTATCTCTCGCTCTCATTTTCTCTCGCTCTCTTCCTAATTTCATTTCCTTGTTGTCTTCCTCTACCTCTCTCTCTCTCCAGTCTTCCCTCTGCCTTTCTTTTTAGACCCTTCTCTCTTCCACTCTTATCTCCTTCCCCTTCCTTGTTCATTGCTTTCTTTTTCTCTTTCAATGTCTCTGTCAATTTCACTCCTCAACCCTATGGCTTACAGCTTTAGTTACTAGCTATAACAAGGGTCGGACACGGCATCGGCAGTTGCTCTAACTATTACCTTGCAGGAATTTGCCCTCTGGCTACATGCTTGGGAGAGGTGTGGTGGAGATGACATAGAAGATAATGGTTGTGGGCTGGTATTGTATCCTCACAGTCAAAATGTAGCTGTTGTGGGGCAGGTTCCCACAGTCTATGGATTTGTATTGATTGTCTGAAGTGGCTTCCTTCCTCTTCTAATCTCCTTCAATTCAATGATGTCAATTAATTGGACAGATGCAAGGAAATGCCTACATAAGCTTTCAATACATTGCTTTTACCTGTCCTGTGTTTTCAGATCAGATCATAGGGCTTTAGTGAAAAGTAGTGCACTATGTAGGGAATAGCGTTCCATTTAGGACTGTAGATGATGGAGAGGAGATGAGGCTCGGAAGCTACAGTAGATTATTGAGATCAGTCTGAAAAACAAAAGCTAGCAGAAGAGTGAAAAGATTAGTATAGTCATTTTATCCCAGTGTCTAGACCAGGTCCCAGATTCACAAAACCTTATTAAGAAGACATTTCTTCTTAACTGCCATTTTTTTCTTAACTATAGACTTAAGAAGGAAGTTAAGCAAAGTTGCTGTTCCTCAAAAAGGTTATTGGAAAATGTATTGCGCTATTTCTTACAGTATGTTTCTCCTTAAGCAAAAAGTTAAGAAGAAATGTGATTCTTGAAAATAAAGTTATTGGAAATGTTCTTAATTCCAAGATAGCTAAACCCTTGCCTTAAACTCAGCGCAATGAGAGAAAAAGCTCATGAAAGCAATTGAACATGTTTAATTCACACACAAACTTAATCTGAAAGTTTCAGTATTAATTATTTTAAACCCAAGAACATGTTTTAGAACAGTAATCTCAGTAAGAAATATGCTAACATGATTGCCATTGCTAGCTAGATAGCTAGCTAAATGGTTGCCTAGCAACAAACATCTTAAGAAGATTTGTAAGAATGTATTTGAGAAGTTCGTAAGAAAATCAGTAAATCTTAAGATATTGCTGAGGAATTGCACATATGAACTTATTTTTTTGCAAAACCTTATCAATGAAATGTTAAATGCAAAGTAGGCTTACCTGACATAACTATATCAAGATTATTTGTATCAATTGGGTGGGGATTGTTTTGCAAACTCTGCCATGAAGTGCTGCAGCAGAATTGTGTTGTTCAACAACACATACTGTATTTTCTAAGAGTGTAGGCCTAACAGCAGAAACATCGCCAGACCGAAACATTTCTCTCTAGACTTCAAAAATAGTCTTCTGATGTGATTTAAGCATTGACATGGACATCCATTTTCATTGTTTCTCTATGAATAATTATCAAAAACCAGGAAAAATTAAACCGAGAAAATATAATTTTAGGGGGCCCCCTTAGAATTGTTGATTAACCATTATTTTACCAGGTGTATTGACAGGAAAATATATTGTACACCAAGGACCCATGGAAGAGGTGCAGGGTAGAGTAGAAGAGATTCGTTTTTTATTTTTTTTGCTATAAAAAAAAAAAGAGTAGCTCGCAATGTTTCAATTTGTAAAAGTAGCTCTCATCCTAGAAAAGGTTAGAGACCTTTGATCTAGACAAATGCACTTAACAAATTACAGCATCAGAGGCCTCTTGGTGCCTGCTGCTTTCATTCCACTGAGGTCAATTTCACCCTTGTCAAGGAGGATTGCAATAGTGGTTTAAAATTGCTTGACATTAACATGAATTACGTCAAGTTTAAACATTTCCTCTTCTATGGGAGAAAGGTCTTGTATAAAAGTTTAACTCTGGCACTAAGGAGGAAATTAAGTTAGTGTTTATCCCAATTTGGTTGTTTTTGTTGTTGGTGTGTGCTTTGTGTGTAGAGAGCGAGTTGCCAGGTGCCCAGGCTGGTCTCTGTGATAGGTTTTTAAACAATTGTTCTGAAAAAAATAAAATAAAATAAAATTCCCTTTTGGTATTCCCCCTCTCAGAACGTCCGGAATACTCTGTCAGCAGAGGAATCCCAGGTGGAGAACCTCAAGGCCCAGCTTAAAGAACTCTTCCGCTTTTCCCAAGATTCACGGCATCTCTCTGACGATGTCCTGGCTGTGGTGAAGGAGCACCAGAGGTGAGTGGACACTCAGAGCGCCTCACAGTGTAGAAGAAGAGGGGCGATGGAGAGGAAGATGCGTTTTCAGACTATTGAGATTTAAAAAATGTTAAAGCTCTGCGAGTGCTTTTCCTATTTAGACTATTGCGATTCACCTTTACAGGGATGGTTCAGCAGAATTTGCTTAAAGTCCAGGGAGCAGATAATGGACCTTATCAGATACACTATACAGTGGGGGAAAAAGTATTTAGTCAGCCACCAATTGTGCAAGTTCTCCCACTTAAAAAGATGAGAGAGGCCTGTAATTTTCATCATAGGTACACGTCAACTATGACAGACAAATTGAGAAAAAAAACTTACAGAAAACGTTTGACCTGTGTCATTGCCAACAAAGGGTATATAACAAAGTATTGAGAAACTTTTGTTATTGACCAAATACTTATTTTCCACCATAATTTGCAAATCAATTCGTTAAAAATCCTACAATGTGATTTTCTGGATTATTTTTCTCTCAATTTGTCTGTCATAGTTGACGTGTACCTATGATGAAAATTACAGGCCTCTCTCATCTTTTTAAGTGGGAGAACTTGCACAATTGGTGGCTGACTAAATACTTTTTTCCCTGTATATACAATAGTATGTGGACACCCCTTCAAATTAGTGTATTTCGTCTATTTCTGCCACACCCGTTGCTGATAGGTGTCACGACTTCCGCCGAGGCTGCCCCCCCTCCTGGTTCGGGCAGGCTTCGGCGTTCGCGATCCCATTCTCATCACTCCACTTGTCATGTCTTGTCAATCACACACACCTGGTGCTCTTTTCCCTAATTAGTATATGTATAAGTGTGAGTGATTGTTTTGTTGTGAGAGCGTGTAGCTCGGTTGAGCTACATTTCACTGTGTTATTGCCAAGGTGGATGTTTTTCCCTTGTACAGTTTCGTTTGACGCTTGGGGCGTTTGATTTATGCAAACGGATGAAACTCTGGACTTCGGTATTTTACCTCCTGCGCCTGACTCCTTCGTTCACACCTCATCACAGAATCACTCACCTGATCTGATTATGGAGTCAGCAGGAGAAGACTGCATGCCTGGAGTTGTGGCAAGGGTCCAGGAGCATTCCTCGATGTTGGCCAGCTTTGGGGAAGCGATGGATCGGGTTCTTCAGGTGGTGGAATGCCTGGAGAGGAGAGGATCCGATCTATCGAGACCAACTGGTCAACCAGATCCAGCCACCTACACCCCAGCCCCTGGATGGATCCAGATAGCATCAGGCCGGAGCCCCGGGAGCGGGAGAAGGTATCCGTCCTCGTTTCCTGCCTTTGTGGGAGAGCCCTGGAGTGGGCCAACGCCGTATGGAACGAGGGAGGTACCACGTTCGAGAACTACGGGGAGTTTGCTCGCCTCTTTCGGGACGTTTTTGATCACCCGCCTGAGGGTCGAGAGGCGGGCGAACGACTGGTCCATCTAAGACAGGGGACGAGTTCCGGATGCTGGCAGCGGGGTCCGGGTGGAACAAACGGGCCCTGATAGACCATTTCCGGTGCAACCTAAGGGAGGACGTCCGATGGGAGCTAGCCTGCCGGGATGCCATGCTATCGTTCTCCCAACTGGTGGACATGGCCATCCGGCTGGACAATCTGCTAGCAGCCAGAGGACGTCCTGGTAGGGGTCTGCCTGTTCCCACTCCGGACGACTTCGACCCTGAGAAGATGGAGCTGGGGGGAGCCGCCGATCGAGAGAGCGCAGGAGGACAGCGACAGTGCCACTCTGGTGGCACGAAGGGACAATCCATCTCACGTCGCATTCAACGTTCTTTTGGGTCTGGAGGCGGTAGGCAGGGTACTCACACATCACCCCAGGTAACGAACTCACAAACGTATTCAGAGCCTTTTGCGGCGCACTGTACTTTATCTATCTCCTTTCCAGATCACTTGGTAGGTTCCCAGTGTAAGGCGCTAGTCGATTCAGGCGCAGCGTGGAATTTTATGGACAGGACATTTGCACACCGTCAAGGCATTTCATTGGTTCCCCTAACCATTCCACTCCCCATCAGAGCACTAGATAGTCGACCATTAGGGTCCGGGTTGGTTAAGGAAGTTACTGTACCAGTCACCATGATTACGCAGGAGACGCATGTTGAGCAGATCACCTTTATGATTATTGAGTCTCCTGCTTACCCTGTAGTCTTGGGTATCCCGTGGTTAGCCCTTCACAACCCCAATTTCTCATGGCCGCAGAGGGTTCTTACGGGGTGGTTGCGTGAGTGTCCGGGTAGGTGTCTAGGTGTTTCCATTGGTGCGACCACTTGGAAAGTCCAGACGGTGCACATTCCCCCCGAATACCATGATCTGGCGCTCGCATTTTCCAAGACGCAAGCGACTAAATTACCACCTCATCGGGAGGGGGATTGCGCGATGAACCTTCGGGTAGACGCTGTACCTCCCAGGAGTCATTTGTATCCCCTGTCGCAGGCTGAAACGGAGGCTATGGAAATATACGTCACTGAGTCCCTGCGGCAGGGGTATATACAGTGAGGGAAAAAAGTATTTGATCCCCTGCTGATTTTGTAAGTTTGCCCACTGACAAAGAAATGATCAGTCTATAATT
Organism: Coregonus clupeaformis; assembly: GCF_020615455.1. Taxonomy (NCBI): domain Eukaryota; kingdom Metazoa; phylum Chordata; class Actinopteri; order Salmoniformes; family Salmonidae; genus Coregonus; species Coregonus clupeaformis. The sequence continues at coordinate 59,525,917 of NC_059211.1, read as the reverse complement.
TTAATGGTAGGTTTATTTGAACAGTGAGAGACATAATAACAACAACAAAATCCAAAAAAATTGTTATAAATTGATTTGCATTTTAATTAGGGAAATAAGTATTTGACCCCTCTGCAAAACATGACTTAGTACTTGGTGGCAAAACCCTGTTGACAATCACAGAGGTCAGACGTTTCTTGTAGTTGGCCACCAGGTTTTCACACATCTCAGGAGGGATTTTGTCCCACTCCTCTTTGCAGATCTTACCAAGTCATTAAGGTTTCGAGGCTGACGTTTGGCTACTCGAACCTTCAGCTCCCTCCACAGATTCTGGAGACTGGCTAGGCCACTCCAGGACCTTAATGTGCTTCTTCTTGAGCCGCTTCTTTGTTGCCTTGGCCGTGTGTTTTGGGTCATTGTCATGCTGGAATACCCATCCACGACCCATTTTCAATGCCCTGGCTGAGGGAAGGAGGTTCTCACCCAAGATTTGACGGTACATGGCCCGTCCATCGTCCCTTTGATGCGGAGAAGTTGTTTTCTTGGTGACTATGGTCCCAGCTGCCTTGAGATCATTGACAAGATCCTCCCGTGTAGTTCTGGGCTGATTCCTCACCGTTCTCATGATCATTGCAACTCCACGAGGTGAGATCTTGCATGGAGCCCCAGGCCGAGGGAGATTGACAGTTATTTTGTGTTTCTTCCATTTGCGAATAATCACACCAACTGTTGTCACCTTCTCACCAAGCTGCTTGGCGATGGTCTTGTAGCCCAATCCAGCCTTGTGTAGGTCTACAGTCTTGTCCCTGACATCCTTGGAGAGCTCTTTGGTCTTGGCCATGGTGGAGAGTTTGGAATCTGATTGATTGATTGCTTCTGTGGACAGGTGTCTTTTATACAGGTAACAAGTTGAGATCTCAGCTCGTTACCTGTATAAAAGACACCTGGGAGCCAGAAATCTTTCTGATTGAGAGGGGGTCAAATACTTATTTCCCTAATTAAAATGCAAATCAATTTATAACATTTTTGACATGCGTTTTTCTGGATTTTTTTGTTGTTATTCTGTCTCTCACTGTTCAAATAAACCTACCATTAAAATTATAGACTGATCATTTCTTTGTCAGTGGGCAAACGTACAAAATCAGCAGGGGATCAAATACTTTTTTCCCTCACTGTACGTCCCTCCACAGAGCTGTCAAAGGACACCAGAAACAAAAGTGTAGACCTGCACCAGGCTGGGAAGACTGAATCTGCAATAGGTAAGCAGCTTGGTTTGAAGAAATCAACTGTGGGAGCAATTATTAGGAAATGGAAGACATACAAGACCACTGATAATCTCCCTCGATCTGGGGCTCCACGCAACATCTCACCCTGTGGGGTCAAAATGATCACAAGAACGGTGAGCAAAAGTCCCAGAACCACACGGGGGGACCTAGTGAATGACCTGCAGAGAGCTGGGACCAAAGTAACAAAGCCTACCATCAGTAACACACTACGCCGCCAGGGACTTAAATCCTGCAGTGCCAGACGTGTCCCCCTGCTTAAGCCAGTACATGTCCAGGCCTGTCTGAAGTTTGCTAGAGTGCATTTGGATGATCCAGAATAGGATTGGGAGAATGTCATATGGTCAGATGAAACCAAAATAGAACCTTTTGGTAAAAACTCAACTCGTCGTGTTTGGAGGACAGAGAATGCTGAGTTGCATCCAAAGAACACCATACCTACTGTGAAGCATGGGGGTGGAAACATCATGCTTTGGGGCTGTTTTTCTGCAAAGGGACCAGGATGACTGATCTGTGTAAAGGAAAGAATGAATGGGGCCATGTATCGTGAGATTTTGAGTGAAAACCACCTTCCATCAGCAAGGGCATTGAAGATGAAACGTGGCTGGGTCTTTCAGCATAACAATGATCCCAAACACACCGCCCGGGCAACGAAGGAGTGGCTTTGTAAGAAGCATTTCAAGGTCCTGGAGTGGCCTAGCCAGTCTCCAGATCTCAACCCCATAGAACATCTTTGGAGGGAGTTGAAAGTCCGTGTTGCCTAGCGACAGCCCCAAAACATCACTGCTCTAGAGGAGCTCTGCATGGAGGAATGGGCCAAAATACCAGCAACAGTGTGTGAAAACCTTGAGAAGACTTACAGAAAACGTTTGACCTGTGTCATTGCCAACAAAGGGTATATAACAAAGTATTGAGAAACTTTTGTTATTGACCAAATACTTATTTTCCACCATAATTTGCAAATAAATTCATAAAAAATCCTACAATGTGATTTTCTGGAGAAAAAAAATCTCATTTTGTCTGTCATAGTTGACGTGTACCTATGATGAAAATTACAGGCCTCTCTCATCTTTTTAAGTGGGAGAACTTGCACAATTGGTGGCTGACTAAATACTTTTTTCCCCCACTGTAATCTGAATACAACAAAACTGTAATCAGTTACCTTACCAACAAAAATAATGTAATCAGATTACATATACTTTTGAAAAACTAGATTATTACTTATTGGATTACTTTTAAATTCTGAAGAAGAAAACAAAATACATTTCTCACTAGCTAGGTTTCTATCCAATTGGCGACAGATTTCCATGTGAATATTCTAAAATCTGCATAAAACAATTTTCCCACAAGAGATGTGTTTCCATCAAATTGACTTGTTGCGGATGAAAGGCTGTACGTGATGACGTAGTGCACATAAAAATAACTTTTGCTGTAAAATGTCCATGTACTGAATAAAAAATCAAAGTTAAATGGGTTTCCATCGCATTTTCAACTGTACTGATGGTTTTGTCACCAAAAATGTTGCGTTATATCGAAAGTGCCCACAATGTATTGGCACGTGCGCTCTAGCCAACAGCTCGCAGATATAGTGCGTGTATAGCATACCTACATGATGAAATTATTATGGACAAAATAGTATTTTTATTTGTCAAACGGCAGCCAAGCATCGATCATCATGTCACCAGAATAAGACCCTTGATATTTATTGGAATAGGTTATCAAGCTCATTACTGTGCACTTTCACCACCCTGTGAAGTTCATCATAACTTAATTAATCTTTAGCCGAATGCTGCGTTCACATGCTCATCGGAGATTCTTATTTCCTTGTTGTGATGTCGAAAATACAACTTTGTTTCATTCATGTGCTTTTTGGTCGGAACAATTCTTCAACCAATAAGATATTAGCTAGCTTGATAAGCTAGCTAACATTGTTTATAATAAAGTTAGCTAGCTTGCTTAACATTGACAATATTGTAGTTGTCAAAAACTGATTTGTTATCATCTTTTGGTTGAAAAGGTACAAGGTCAGTGGTGAAACGTCACAACTAGGCAACAAGGGGAACAACATTTTCTCAGTTTCCCACTTATAATTCCAACTTGGAGGGTTGTTCAAGTGAAACTTCCCAGTCAGAACTAGGAACTTCCGATAACTCCGATAGCACGTGAACGCAATATAATATACTGCATGCTTTCCCTAGTCTTAGTGGGAGGACCACACTTAATATCATTGCGTGACTCCAAGTTTACTTTGATATGATGGTTGGCAAGATAGCAGAAACAGATCTGAGCACCACTTACAAAACTACTTGCTGAAATTATACAAAAGTTCTGGAGCGTCACATTACAAAAGTAACTGAAAGTAATCAGATTGCGTTACTGAGTTTGGGTAATCCAAAAGTTGTTACAGATTACAATTTTGGACAGGTAACTATTAACTGTAACAGATTACATTTAGAAATTAACCTACCGCACCCTGGTCTGTAGAGGTGAAGGCCTTGAGGCTATAAGACATGTGTATCTAATAGGCTATCTGGAGACCATATCATGCATAGTCCATGAAGCTTTCTCTTCCTGTTGACTGACAGAAAGAGTGGGTGTATGAAGTAAAGGTTTTTCGCTTTGGCACCTTGCTGAAGATTTGTTCAAGACAGAGGATACTATTTCACCTAAGTCAAACTCTATTCAGGGACAGCTTGTTGGCTGAATGCCCAAAAACACTGTTTAACAGAGCCCTTTATCAGCTGTCGACTATCAATATCTCCTCTTCGTGCAAACAAAGGAACTACAAAGGCTTCTGAATCTGACCAGAATATGAAATGTAAATACGTCTCTTATGATGACCTGCTCTTATAGTTTACTTTAAGTTAACTTTATTGTTACTTGGTGTCCAAAAGTACATTTTCACGATCTGATGATAGTGTTAGTCAGTGTGATTACTTTCCATGTTCTCTCTCTCTGCCAAAGGAAAAAACCCATTAACCCATTCAGTTGATGCATGTTTATAGTAACACGTTTGAGAACACATAGAACGTGTGTTAATCCTAAACTTTGGCACATGTAGCATGTTTTCTAGCACTGGAAACAGCTGTTGATCTATTTTAACTATCAATGACTTCATCACATGAACTGGTGTGTAGTGCGTCCCGAATGGCGTAAGGCTCTGGTCCAAAATAGTGCACTATAGAGGGAATAGGGTGCCATTTGGCACAGCGACGTGGTTGTTTAATTCATGTTAAGATGGTGTGTTCCCTTGCTGTATGTGTGCCAGGTCAAGGGATAAATGGGGTGAAAACATCATCATGTGTGATCAGAATAGAGCTTTCTAGTGAAATCATCATCAAGCTGTTGATACGTATATCACTACACAATACTAAACTAAATAAAGGTTAAATTTAACAAATGTTGCATACTGTAGCACTATATAGTGGATAGGGTGCTATTTGTGACACATACATTGTTGGCATCTCCATGCAAATCCTATTTACAAGAAGAATGCATATGTTTGATATTGCACAATTATATTTCCGTATATCAATAAGCCACATATGCAAAGTATACTGTACATGCATGCCTCTGTTTTCTTATGCACATTTTAACCCCTGTATAGATACAATAAATCAGATGTGCACAGCATAATGCATCTGTTCGCACCAATGCACCATTTCCTTCCCATTATGAATAATAGGAGGCAAACATGCTATGAATATACTGTAAACCAGGACTCTCCAACCCTGTTCCTGGAGAGCTACCATCCTGTAGGTTTTTGCCCCAACCCTAATCTAGCACATCTGATGCTTATAATTACCTTGTTGATAAGCTGAATCAAGTTAGTTACAACTGAGGTTAGAGCGAAAACCTATAGGAGGGTAGCGCTCCATGAACAGAGTTGGAGAGCCCTGCTGTAAACAGTTTACTCTTTCCCTCTCGCTCTCTCTCCCACGGTCGATACAGAGTTAGAACACTGACAGAACTCCCCACAGTTTGACTGTGACAGCTAGCTAGGCCTTAGAAACAGCCTGATCTACACTGACAGTCTCTGACACAGAACATAGGGAATACGCACACACACACACCTCCCAACCAGCAGCAGCATACAAAGCAAACATCTCTACAAGCAAACACCTGGACAAGAGGAACACCTACGTGAGAAAGCTATTCATTGACAACAACTCAGCGTTCAACACCATAGTGCCCTCAAAGCTAAGGATCCTGGGACTAAACACCTCCCTCTGCAACTGGATCCTGGACTTCCTGACGGGCCGCCCCCAGGTGGTAAGGGTAGGTAACAACACATCTGCCACGCTGATCCTCAACACGGGGGCCCCTCAGGGGTGCGTGCTCAGTCCCCTGCTGTACTCCCTGTTCACCCATGACTGCATGGCCAGGCACGACTCCAACACCTTCATTAAGTTTGCCGACGACACAACAGTGGTAGGCCTGATCACCGACAACGATGAGACAGCCTATAGGGAGGAGGTCAGAGACCTGGCCGTGTGGTGCCAGGATAACAACCTCTCCCTCAACATGATCAAGACAAAGGAGATGATTGTGGACTACAGGAAAAAGAAGAGGACCGAGCACGCCCCCATTCTCATCAACGGGGCTGTAGTGGAGCAAGTTGAAAGCTTCAAGTTCCTTGGTGTCCACATCACCAACAAACTATCATGGTCCAAACACACCAAGACAGTTGTGAAGAGGGCATGACAAAGCCTATTCCCCCTCAGGAGACTGAAAAGATTTGGCATGGGTCTTCAGATCCTCAAAAGGTTATACAGCTGCACCATCGAGAGCATCCTGACTGGTTGCATCACTGCCTGGTATGGCAACTGCTCGGCCTCCGACCGCAAGGCACTACAGTGGGTAGTGCGTACGGCCCAGTACATCACTGGGGCCAAGCTTCCTGCCATCCAGGACCTCTATACCAGGCGGTGTCACAGGAAGGCCCTAGAAATTGTCAAAGACTCCAGCCACCCTAGTCATAGACTTTTCTCTCTGCTACCACACGGCAAGAGGTACCGGAGCACCAAGTCTAGGTCCAAAAGGCTTCTTAATAGCGTCTACCCCCAAGCCATAAGACTCCTGAACAGCTAATGAAATGGCTACCCGGACTATTTGCATTGACCCCCCCCTTTTACGCTGCTGCTACTCTGTTCATTATCTATGCATAGTCACTTTAACTCTACCTACATGTACATATTTCCTCGACTAACCTGTGCCCCTGCTCATTTACTCTGTACCGGTACCCCCTGTATATAGCCTCACTACTGTTATTTTACTGATGCTCTATAATAATTTTTTTGTTTCTATTTTTTACTTAACACTTATTTTTCTTAAAACTGCAGTGTTGGTTAAGGGCTTGTAAGTAAGCATTTCACTGTAAGGTCTACAGCTGTTGTATTTGGCGCATGTGACAAATAAAATTTGATTTGATGAATCACGCTTCACCATCTGGTAGTCTGACGGACAAATCTGGGTTTGGCAGATGCCAGGAGAACCCTACCTGCCCGACTGCATAGTACGAACTGTAAAGTTTGGTGGAGGCGGAATAATGGTCTGGGGCTGTTTTTCATGGTTCGGGCTAGGCCCCTTAGTTCCAGTGAAGGGAAATCTTAACGCTACAGCATACAATGACGTTCTAGACTATTCTGTGCTTCCAACTTTGTGGCAACAGTTTGGGGAAGGCCCTTTCCTGTTTCAGCATGACAGTGCCCCCTTGCACAAAGCAAAGTCCCTACAGAAATGGTTTGTCGAGATTGGTGTGGAAGAACTTGACTGGCCTGCACAGAGCCCTGACCTCAACCCCATCGAACACCTTTGGGATGAATTGGAACGCCGACTGCGAGCCAGGCCTAATCGCCCAATGTCAGTGCCCGACCTCACTAATGCTCTTGTGGCTGAGTGGAAGCAAGTCCCCGCAGCAATATTCCAACATCTAGTGGAAAGCCTTACCAGAAGAGTGGAGGCTGTTATAGCAGCAAAGGGGGGACCAACTCCATAATAATGCCCATGATTTTGGAATAAGATGTTCGACAAGCAAGTGTCCACATACTTTTAGTCATAGTGTGTGTTTTCAAAACGAATGTTTACGTGAATTCTGATTATTTCCAGGGATACACGACATCCTGAAAATATTTAGATATCTTTGTTAGAAAGAATACTATATTCCCCTTGACGGAGTGATGCTGAATGTAAAAACATGGCTCAATTTACTCCACTTTCCCCTACTGATGTGCTTTTGCTGTTTGTATGATATCAGGTTCTGTGTCTTGCCTTTAAATAACTAACTAATAGTAATTCATGTGACAGGAATGGTCTGATAAAGTTAAGGGCATAGCCTAGTATTTATGCATTTAATTCATGCAAACATAGTATTTTCTCTCTATAGGGAAAGGCAGGATGTCTATGCTGTTCTATAACATAATCATTTCTTTAAACGTACAGTAATTACTTTGTGTTAGTGTAAAAGGCTAAATGTATAAGCTGCATTTTCCCTCTGACATTTTACACTGTGTTAAAAAATATGTACATTTTTCATGAAAAGCACCATATCTAACCTGTTTTAAGGCCATCTCCTCTCCTCTCTCTGTCTGTAGTGTGAAGTGTCGTGCTATGAAGCTGTGTGCGGAATCAGAGACAGGGCTGAGACTGGTGCTGCAGGACCCTCTGCATGGCTTCTCTCAGTGGAGCCAGCTGGTCTCTCAGGTGCTGGAGGCCTCAGCAGAGGTGTCTGAGTTCTCCCACATCGCCATGCTGGTGCAGAACATCGAGGTATGAACACCGCACTGCAATGCAGGCTGCTACTGATTTGATCAACTCTTATTCCACCAGGGAAAATGTGTTCTCTCGTGCTTAAAAGGGATGTAGCAGGACATGATACGGAATACAGAAAACATACAATGCAGCTAATACAATACGGTAAAATGCATAGAGAAAAGGTGCTTAAAAGGGATGTAGCAGGACATGATACAGAATACAATCCCATCAATCAAGCAGCTAAACCAGGATTGTGTTCATAAGGGAACACTTGATTTTTGAGAAACCATACTTTTAGTCACTGTGGCCCTCAACGCCTGGAGACCTCCACTGTAATAATGAAGAGATCTACAGTAGTCATGTTACCTTAATTAGGTCAGCTATGGAAATCCAATCAGCCCTACATACAGACAGTACTGGACAGAGATCGGCTTAGGCCGTGTCCGAAATGGCACCCTATTCCCTATTTAGTGCACTACTTTTGATCAGGGCCCATAGGGCTCTGGTCAAAAGTAGTGAACTATATGGAATAGGGTGTCAAAAGTAGTGCACTATATATGGAATAGAGTGCCATTTGGGCCTTCTAAAATTGAATCTATCCTCCACGGTGGACAGCATAAAGTGGCTTTCCCTATATAACCTCCTCCCTCCAGACATGGGAATACTGAAAGCACAGGTCAAGGAGTTCAACCATTTCCTGATCTTTGAAAAAGAGAGATCTGAGGATCATGCTTGCTTTACGTTGACACAGAGGAATGTGTGATCTAGATGCCACGAGGCACATATTTCTACCACACATACCTTTCATCTGTGGCGTGGCCCTCTTTAATTCATTTTCTCTCTTTTTTTCTTTCTATTTCTTTCTATCCCCCCTACAGAGGTTGATGATGCACAGTCTGCAGCTGCAGGAGCGGTTGAGTCTGCTGCAGGTGAAGAGAGATCTGCTGGGTTCAGTGTTTGGCTCTGACAGAGCAGAGAGTCTACTGACGGAGCTCAACGCCACCATGAGGAACCGAGAGCTACTGCACAGCCAGCTTCTGCAGAGGAAGGGAAGACTGCAGGTGTGTGAGTGCGTGTGGGTGTGTCATAGGGCTCTGGTCCAATGTAGGGCGTTATTAGGGAATGGGGTGCCATTTGGGATGGAACCTAATTTCTGATATGTCCTTAGGGTTTGATCTCGAAGACTAAGGACTTTGGCGACGCCTACGAGTCAATCAGGAGCAAGCTGACCCTCCTGAGAGACAGACTGATCTCAGCAGACAGCCTCCAACCAGACATACTGGCCAAGAAGAGCCAGTCAGACCAGCTACGGGTGGGTCACTCACTGCATTCTACACCTGTGGCCCGTTCTCAATTTAATCTTTCCTCACATCCTCTCTCCTCACCTCCTTCTCAAAGGCATTGGAGAAGATGGTCCGAGTGGAGGGACCTTGGACCTTCTCCTCCAATAGGGTTGAGAAGGAGGCGAGGAGATAGGATGCAGGGAATTGAGGAAAGATGAATTGAGGTTGAGCCTGTGTCCAGGGGGCACTAGGAGACTCATTTAGAAAGAACATATAAGCATGTATAAAGGATTCATAAAGTATTCGTAAAGCATTTATAAGCAATGTTGCTTTGTGTCTCTCAGGTGATCAAGAAGGACTTGGAGGACTGTGAGGCCCACATCACAGCTCTGGAGACTCTGGTGTCATCCAGCTCCACTAACAGGACCCAGTTTGAGAGGCTGTATGGGGACTGGAGGATCCTATACAAGGCAGTCAGGGTAAGACAGGGGAAGGATTTGACTAAGCAGAAGTTCTGAAAAATATGTAACTTTAGTGGCAAAACATTGCTTTTGAAATGGATATCATTTCCTATTAATCAATCTGTGTATTTGTGAAGTAATAGTGTAGCATGTAATTGCATTTGCTTCATGTGTTATGTATCAGTGTGTGCATTTGGCTGTGTGAGTTTTGTTCACAAAAATTGATCGCTCCACAGTGAGTCATGTGGCTTGCTATATAAAGCAGGCAGACAGGCATCGAGGCATTCGGTTACTGTTTGATTGAACGTTACAATGGGCAAAACGAGTGACCTAAGCGACTTTGAGCGTGGTACTATCGTCAGTGCCAGGCGCGCCGGATCCTTATCTCAGAAATTGCGGTTTTTTTAATGCTTGACAGTGTTTAGGGTTTACCGAGAATGGTGCGACAAACAAAAAACATCCAGTCAGCGGCAGTCCTGTGGGCGAAAACAGCTCGTTGATGAGAGAGGTCAAAAGAGAATGGCAAGAATCGTGCAAGCTAACAGGCGGGCCACAAACAGGCAAATAACGGCACAGTACAACAGTGATGTGCAGAACGGTATCTCGGAATGCGCAACTCGTCGATCCTTGTCACAGATGGGCTATTACAGTTGACGAACACACTGGGTTCCACTCCTATCAGCTAAAAACAAGAAGAACTGTCTCCAGTGGGCACGCGATCACCAACACTGGACAATTGAGGAGTGGAAAAACATTGCCTGGAACATTGACAGCGAGTTCAGTCTACTTGAGTGGCCTGTGCAGTCCCCAGACCTCAACCCAATAGAGCATCTTTGGGATGAGATGGAACGGGCTGTTCGCAGCATGAATATACCGCCGTCCAATCTGCAGTAACTGCGTGATGCCATCGTGTCATCCCTGTAGAATATTTCTGACACCTTCTAGAATGCCCCAAAGAATTTAGCCTGTTCTGGAGGCAAAGGGGGGTCCGCCCCGGTACTAGATGGGTGTACCTAATAAACGGGCCACTGAGTGTATGTCTTTTGATATTAACATGTGTGTGGTGTGTGTGTGTGTCAGGTGAAGGGGAACGAGAGTGAGGAGAGCATCAGGGAGCACGAGAGTTTCCACGAGAGCCTGCTGAATGTAGAGAAGTGGCTGATGATTATGAGGCAGAAGCTGGAGTCCTACCGCAGCTCTGCTGGGGAGTGGAGCGTGGACAACAGACAGTATGAAGCTGAGGTACTGACATACCACACATATCTGTCTGTTATCTCTTGTAACGTGGCACTCTGATTATGGAGATTTTGATGAAGACAGACAAACATGACTAGGCACTGGACTACTATGGAGAGGATTTCCGTGACATCTCTCCTGTAAAAAAAAAAAAAAAAAAACGGTTCAAAAAGTTATGGGATGTAAACTGTGACTCTATCCAGTGCTGTACTTGTATGTAGTTAATAAGTCCTGTCCAATCCTGTGTTATTCCTCCTCCGGTCCTGTAGAGGGCACTAGGTGAGTTCCCAGAGAAGGAGCTGCTGCTGCACCAGACAGAGGTGCAGGGCCAGGGGGTGCTGGAGAGGACCTCTGAGGAGGGACGGGTGCACATCCTCAGGGACATGAAGCGCCTGAGAGAGTCCTGGATGGCCCTGCATGACCTCAGCCTCAACCTCTTCAGGTGCACTACACTATAGCAGGCTGGATGGAAAACTCATACAATTACATATAGAACTCTGGAATCGACAATTATTCTTGACCAAGATGGCTGCTATTATCACATTTATTGAATCTTCCACTCTAGTGAATGATAGGGTCTCTATGGGAGGACTACTCTAGTACCATTACTACTAATGCTACTTCATCTCTAGTGTGTTTCAGTGGAGGTTCTCGACAACCTCGTATGGCTTGTGCACATTTATCTCCAAAAACCTTACCAACTGTAGCCTTCTAGAAAGAAGTCAATATGTTGCATGTGCTGTCCCTGCATCTGGGTGAAAAGTATTTCATGGGGCCAATTACACACCAATCCTAAGAGGTGCCTTCAGTTACTGACTGTCTGCCGTTCCGTTCCCAGGCTGCTGAATGGGCACAGCTCCTCTGAGGACCCTGACTTAGACATCCAGAGAGAGAGGGCGAGAGGCCAGGCTGGGGAGTTGCCAGGCCCAGCTAGGGAGCTCTTTCCTGGGGAGGGAGGAGACATGATCAAGGGAAGTGGCTCCAGCAGCAAGAGGGAGGGTGCTCCAGAGAGATCCCCAGGAGAGGACCATGGTGTCTGGGTCTCTCAGAGCTCTGGGTCAGGGTCTGGGAGAGGGGGAAGAACAGGGTCAGGGGCAAGGATGGAGCAAAGCGAAGGGGCAATTTTTAGAGCAGAAGAAGGTGTGGGGGTCGAGGGAGGGTTCGAGGGCAGTGTGGAGGATATGGATCTCTCTGAACATGGGGAGAGACAGGGTAGTGATTCACAGACTCTGGGTCAACAACTGGGTCCAATGACGTTAAGCCAAGGAGTCAGTCAGAGACCGGGACAGGGCAGTGGGAGTGAAAGCAGGGGCAATGGCAGGGAGAGGGAAAGGGAGAAGGAGAGGGGTGGAGGTGAGCACAGCTTTGGTATTGAGGAGGTGGACTCCATTGCCTGGAGAGGGGGGTACGGTCAGGGAGGAGAGGGGGAGACCAGAGAGGGAACCACAGGGATAACCTTAGGCCACACAGGAGGCAGAAGCCCCCAGTGTGGAGGGGTGGTGGTGGAGGGGTCCAGGAGTAGCGAGGTGGTGGGGGGCTCTGGATCCAGGAGTAGTGGGGTGGTGGGGGGCTCTGGGTCCAGGAGTAGTGGGGTGGTGGGGGGCTCTGGATCCAGGAGTAGTGAGGTGGTGGGGGAGAGGTCCAGGAGTAGTGGGGTGATGGGGGGTTCTGGTTTTACAGGTAGCGGAGTGATGGCGGGATCAGGGTCTAGGAGTAGCGGAGTGGTGGTAGTGGGGGCGTCTGGGTCCAGCAGTAGCGGGCGGACAGAGGAGTGGGTGGACGAGCAGAGGTCCAGAGGTGTGGCTGAACCTGTGGCCATGGAGGTAGACGTGGGGTTAGGGTTAGGGCTAGGGCATAGTCAGGGCAGCAGAAGCAGCTATGGAGAGGGAACAAGTGAAATGGGAGACCAGAGTGGAGGTGGAGGTGGAGGGGGACACCTGCGACACAGAGGGTCCTTCACCCCGATCAAGACAAAGATGGAGGATTCAGTCATTGAGCAAGGCTCTGCTAGAAAAACTTCTGGAGGGCTACAGGGCTCAAGTCAACACACCACGGTACGGTCTCCACTGATTCTATTAACTCATAATCACATACTCATTATTTTCTAGTTAATAAAGGAAGATAAACAAATGGGCGTGGTATAATTAAGCAATAAGGTATGAGGGGGTGTGGTATTTTGCCAATATCAGGCCTGATCTTATGGACGACGCAACGCGGATACAGCCGTTAGTCGTGGTATATTGGCCATATACAGTACCACAAACCCCAGAGGTTCCTTATTGCTATTACAAACTGGTTACCAACGTAATTAGAACAGTAAAAAGTAATTTTCTGTCATACCCATGGTATACGGTCTTATATACCACTGCTTTAAGCCAATCAGCATTCAGGGCTCGAACCACCCGGTTTATAACAACATTTTTGTCATTTAGCAGACGCTCTTATCCATAGCGACTTACAGTTAGTGCATTTATCTTAAGATGGCTAGGTGAGACAACCACATATCACAGTCGTATTAAGTAAATTTTTCCTCAATACAAAAGGTATCAGCAAAGTTAGTGCTAGTAAGAAAAGACAAGTACAAGGTTTTTTTTTTTGGGCGGGGGGTATTTCTTATTTAAGATACTCTTTGAAGATGTACTGTTTCAGACGTTTTCAGAATATGGGCAGGGACTCTGCTGTCCTAGCATCATAGGGAAGCTGGTTCCACCATTGGGGTGCCAGGACAGAGAAGAGCTTTGACTGGGCTAGGCGGGCGCTGACCTCCCGTAGGGGTGGGACGGCCAACAGACCAGAGGTGGCAGAACGGAGTGCTCGGGTTGAGATGTAGGGTTTGAGCATAGCCTGAAGGTAGGGAGGGGCAGTTCCCCTTGCTGCTCTGTAGGCAAGCACCATGGTCCTCTCCACGCCACCTGATAGGAGCGACCAGCCAGGTAGAATGCAATCCAGGTGTGTGCAGAGCCTGAGACGCCCAGCCCTGAGAAGGTGGAGAGGAGGATCCGATGGTTCATGGTGTCGAAGGCAGCGGATAGATCTAGGGCGACGAGAACAGAGGAGAGAGCGTCAGCTTTGGCAGAGCGGAGAGCATCCGTGATACAGAGGAGAGCAGTCTCAGTTGAGTGACCCATTTTGAAGCCTGACTGGTTAGGGTCAAGAAGATTGTTCTGAGTGAGATAACGAGAGTTGGTCAGAGACAGCATGCTCAAGTGTTTTGGAAACAGGCATACTGGTCTGTAGTTTTTGACATCAGAGGGGTCGAGTGTTGGTTTCTTGTGGAGAGGAGCGACTCTGGTCATCTTGAAGTCGAAGGGGACGCAGCCAACGGTCAGGGATGAGTTGATGAGGGAAGTGAGGAATGGGAGAAGGTCTCCAGAGATAGTCTGGAGAAGGGAAGAGAGGATGGGGTCGAGTGGGCATGTTGTCGGGCGGGTGGACATCACTAGTCGCAGGATTTCATCTGGTGAGAGAAGGAAAAAGATGTCAAGGCGTTCTGTGTGAGTGGGACCAGTGGACTCAATAGGCTGAGTGAATGAGGAGCGGATGTCGTCAACCTTTTTTACAAAGTAATTGACTCATCACTCAATATTCTCATTAACCCATATTTGACTGCCGTTATAAACTGGAATATTAAGGAAATTAGTTAACTGATTGTCTTTTGTGAAATATCACCTAAAGTAAGTTGTTGTTGATAATGTTGTTGTTGTTGTTGGGGTCCTTCAGGCAGGTCCAGGGTTAGCCCTTAGTGCAGCGGAGTACAAGGACAGGAAGAGGGAGTTTGAGGCCTGGCTACAGAAGGAAAACAATACTCTTTCAGGGATTCTCAACACCAAGGGACCGCTGAGCACCAGAGAACTCAAGATCAGGCAGAACACACTCAAGGTTGGTGCTGATGATTCTTCTCAGAAAAATATACAGTATTCCATTTCTATTATTACAGTATTCCATTCCTGTTTATATTCACACAGAAATAATGAGGTACTCAAGTGCTGTGGCCGTCTTATGGTTAGGGACTGCTTAAAACAAGTTATTTTCTAAGTAATATGCATACTTCGTGAGAACTTCTGGAGGACGTTATGTTCAAAGGGCACAAAACAAAGCTCTAGGATGGTCGAAACTAAACTAATCTTCTGGCCGGAGGAGTTTTATTAAGAGCCTCGTTCTGAACATTAAAACGCATCGCTTGCGGCATGGTTTTGGAAACATAAGGATCTTATCTTTCATATCAGCAATAAATAATTTTCAAAAACAAAAGGTAAAAATACTACACACCTTTATAGGGTAAGGGTTCCCACTGCCATATTTCCATGTTACAGCGCTTATTTATGGTAAACAGACGGAGGCCCGAGGCATACCTCTCCTAATTAGCTACCTCCATCTCCGAACACCTGTGTGTAAACAGAAGACGGACGCCACAAACATGTTGTCACTGAAAAATACTGTTGGCTGCAACTGTGTTAAAACCGGTTAAAACAGTGTACAGTAAGTGTGTATTTTGCATTTGTGAAATTATTTTGATGTGATGAAACTTTATGTTTCTAGAACCATACCGCAATTGAGAATCGATTCACGTTTAGATGGAGTATTTGGCTGTTGTGGCACACCACAAACCTTCAAGCGTTCCTCTAGATGACTAAAATAACTGGCAGCTGAACTAACGGCTTTACACTTACATCCCAACCACAAGCTGCCTGACACTCAGACAGGTAGTATCCTAAATGGCACTCTACCCACTGGGCCCACACTGGTTGAATCAACGTTGGTTCTACGTCATTTCAATGAAATTGGGCTCCCGAGTGGCGCAGCGGTCTAAGGCACTGCATCTCAGTGCTTGAGGCGTCACTACAGACCCCCTGGTTCGATTCCAGGCTGTATCACAACCGGCCGTGATTGGGAGTTCCATAGGGCGGTGCACAATTGGCACAGCGTCGTCCGGGTTTGACCGGTGTAGGCCGTCATTGTAAATAAGAATTTGTTCTTAACTGACTTGCCTAGTTAAATAAAGGTGTCCAGTGGGTATTCTCTATATAGTGCACTACTTTTGATATAGGGCTCTGGCCCAAAATAGTGCACTATATAGTAAATAGGGTGCCATTTGGGATGCTATCAGGCCATGTTAGTGGTTGGGATGTATCTGTCAGGATGGGATAACCGAGCACAGAGCATGCCTCAATGTCAGCAGACATTGAATCAAGGCATGTTTGCTTGTTTGTTTGGGGATATACAGTATGTATGTGCTGCTGTGGTTTCAGTGGAGATAAAGGGTTAAGAAGTATTCCTTCAGGATTTACTACTGTAGCTATTCTTCTGTGCAAAGATCCTGTGTAGACATTACACACTGACACATTGCTTATTGTTATTACTTTATGCAACAATTCCTCTGCTTATCCCTCAGCCATATGCAACTGTTTAGTCTTCCTCATTCTCCATCCCCCTGTTGTTCACTCACCTCTTCTCTCCCCCTCCTCCTCCCTCTCTCTCTCTCCCTCTCTCTGTCCTCTATCTCCCACAGACTTTGCGGTCCAGTGTGGGCTGGGGTCAGGAGCAGTTCCAGCTACTGCTGACGTCTGGGGCGGCTGCAGCTGGAGCCGGGGACGGGGCTGACCATTGGGCTGAGGATGTTGGCATGGAGGAGATACGTTATCGCTGGATGCTCTACAAGTCCAAACTGAAGGATGTGGGAGACCTCAAGGCTCTGTTGAATGTCAAGGTAAGAGATGCTGTAGTCCCCTGTAGCTCAGTTGGTAGAGCATGGCGCGTGCAACGCCAAGGTTGTGGGTTCGTTTCCCACGGGGGGCCAGTATGAAAATGTATGCACTAACTGTAAGTAGCTCTGGATAAGAGCGTTTGCTAAATGACAAAAATGTAAAACTGTAATGCTGTATACATTGTATTGTGCCTCCCAAATGGCACCCTATTCCCTTTTATAGTGCACTATTTTTGACCAGGATCTATACGGCTCTGGTCAAAAGTAGTGCACTAAATAGGGCAGTGGTCACCAACTCCAAGGAATTCCTAGTCGATCACCAAACATTTCTGTAAAAAAAAAACAGATAAAGCCTTGCATTCTTATTTATTTTATTTGTTTCCCGCTGTTGGTGGTAGGTGCACTTGATTCAGCAGCCCTAGTGTCGGGAAGGCAAAGTGTTCCCATTTTGAACCATTTCATATGTCAAGGTAGAACAGAGAGCAAATCAAGTGCACCTATAGGCCTACCGCTGGCCAATCAGATAGCTCAGATCACCATGTCTGCACAGTTTCCTCAAGCCATAGACTGTAAAAAGAAGCCTCGAGCGCACAGCAAAGTTGATACTGTAAGATTCAATGAATACAGCAGAGAGCTGTTTAAGTTGTTATTCAGCACTGTTAGCACTTTGTTCAACACTTATAAGCCATAAAATGCGCGTTCTCCCTACTTCCACTCACGCTACAACCAGCACTGCAGCTGCAATGAATGGGTATAGAAAAGTATTTAGATAGTGGCTTGTGTTTTAATATCGAGGAATATTTCACTTTCTCTGGTCATAGGAGTAACAACATGAATTGGTGCATGAGGCAGAAATAATGCAGTGCGACTTGAGTTTTTTCGCCATCAGCTGGAAGACTGTGTCCCCTTTTCTCAGCGGAGGGAGGGAGAGTGGAGGGACAGTGAGTCGGGTGAGAGGCAGCTTCAGCACTGCTCTCTGCCTCCCTCCCTCCCCTCAGACTGACCATCAGATGCAGGCCATCAGTCCAGTAAACTGTCCCTCACAAGTAATACAACAGATTATCTATTACCAGTGTGATCATATACCAACATTTTAAACATTTCAAAATTGTCTGAGAAGAAGAACATTGGCAGGGCAATTCAAGCATAGCCAATATGCAGTGATAATGTATTGGGCCTATAGCCTACTGCACAAACCTCATTGCTACAGAGCTCTTTTTAATTGGTTCATGTTGCATAGGCTTACGTTTTTCAAGACATGTTTTTAAACAATCTGAGCGGTAGATCTCGGCTTGCATTTTGACTCTAAAGTGATCTTGACTTAGAAAAGCTTGGTGACCACTGATATAGGGTGCTGTGTAAAATCTACATCCAGCAGAGGCTATGAAGAGTATCCTATAATAAAGAGATGATACATTGGTCTACCACAAGGGAGCAGTGTATCATCAACGTTAGGTAATGATCTGACTGAACTGTACTGTATAGCTTTCTGGGTTTATTTCCAGCAGGGTGCAAGTGCTGCTGGACGGGATGAACACACCAGGACAGCTAAGGTACAGTTATCAATCCAGCTCAGAGCTTGTGTCATGGTCAAACGTTCCTTTAATATTCAAACTGGAGAAACGTGTGGTCTAAGCCGCGGCCTATGGAACATATATCGCTACAGCATGGGTTTGAATGAGCACACTCTCTCCTATCTGTCCTATTAACAAAGAAAACATGCAAGGAGTGCTCCAGAGAGTTTAAAAGCAGCAAAAGTCCCCCTTCAGTGGAGTCTTTGAGCCTCCCCACTCCTCTGGGCTTAGTAAACACAGCTCTAGGACCACTTGTCTGACCACCCAAGACTGGCACCAAGTCAAGCCTGCTGTCTCCAGTTAACAAACACCAGTTAATTTGGCAGCCCAGTGGGGTGGAGCAACCTGGTCTCAGAGAATTTCGTATTATTCTGTCTGTAAATCAGGGACATAAATTTGCAAAATGTACAATAAATGTCAAATTGGCAAAACGTACAATATGTTACGAATTCCAATTTGTTGTGGCTAACGTTAGCTTGGTGGCTGACGTTAGCTAGCTGGCTAACGTTAGCTAGGCTAGGGGTTAAGGTTAGGAGTTAGATTAAAGGGTTAGCTAAAAGGGTTATGGTTCAGGGAAGGGTTAGCTAGCTGGCTAACGTTAACTAGGCTAGGGGTTAGGGTTAAGGTTAGGAGTTAGGTTAAATGGTTAGCTAAAAGGGTTAGGGTTCGGGGAAGGGTTAGCTAATATGCTAAGTAGTTGCAAAGTAGCTAAAAAGCGAATGTAGTCCCTGATGAGATTCGAACACCAACTTTTGTGTTGCTAGACATTTGCGTTATACGCCCACCCCGACCAACTACCCTCCTCTCGTTTTTACCGTAAGTAACCTTCTGTCTTATGTAACCATATCAAATGTAACATATCTTACTAATTCGAGTGTCCCGGATTTACATTGACTTTGTTACGTCTTGTCTATGAGACCAGGCTGGGTGGAGAAGAGATTAAGAAATGCCATGCCCCCTCACTCCCTCCCTTGCCCCCCTCAGATCTCGCTCTCTCTCTTTCTTTCTTTCCTTCGGTGGGGCGGAGTGGAGCCTCCCTCCCTCACCCCCTTCGATCCCCACAGCGTGGGTCCCCTCGATATTACACAACATTCCAGAGGATTTGCACCATGTTTTGGCGTTGGTAGATGATGCCTCAGCCATTGTTCTGAGGTCAATTTAAGGGCAACTTGTACCTGGAGCCTTGGTTTTAAACCTTGTCCTCCTCTCCATCTGTTGATGGCTAAGTAAGTGTACAGCCTCTTCCCAGTCCTCTCTGCTCTAGGTACAAGTTTCCTTTTGGAACAGATCTAGGATCAGCATACCCTTCTACAATCCTCACCTTAACCATTTGGAGAAGGGGGGAATGGATAACAAATCCTCATCTATGAGTAACCTCATTCTACTCTGTCTTCTCCTGGTCTCGTCTCTCTGTCTCTCTCTTTCTGTCGCTCTCTCGCTCTCTCTCTGTCTCTCTGTCTGTGTGTGTGTGTGTGTGTCTATCATAGAGCTGTGAACGCAGCAGGTGCATGGATGGCAGAAAATAAGGAGGATAGCTCACTGAGTTTACCCCCAGGTTGTTGATATGAGAAAAACAGATGAAAGAACAAAGCGGTAGTGTGACTCACAGCAAAGACTAAAGTTCATTCTAAAGTACCCCAATGAGAAAAATCAGAGCACTGCAGCATCTGCACTAAGACACTGAAACTCATCCATCCACAAATCACTCTATAGGAATTGTGGTTGCTAGTTCTGCGGGCTATGAGTGTCAACATCTGTTCACGCTGCATAGACGACTGTTATTACTACTCTTAGTTATTTTAGTCATGTTTAAAGGTGCTTGTTAGCATTCTAAGTGCACACTATCCAATGAGTGTAGATATGGCACCTGCGCCTCATACAATAGGAGCCTTTGTCCCACATAAACACACCTATGGAGAGATCAAGAGAGATAGCTAACTCTTCAGGTCTCATTAGCTAGTTTGAGTTCCTTTCTGACCTGTCATTACTTTGGAGTATAAACATAGGGTTGTTTACATAATTGAGCCCCCTGGCCTACAACCTTCCTATCTACTGACAAAGGTAAACCCAACAACCAAAACTTCCTGGACAACTATAACACAAACATGCAGAGGATGGCATGAAAGATTGCAGAGGACCCCCTCCAATTTACTAAACCCAGAGTTCACACACCCCCTGGCCTGTATTATACCTCTTCACGGCCCAACACAAACTTACACCCCCTGGCCTGTATTATACCTCTTCACGGCCCAACACAAACTTACACCCCCTGGCCTGTATTATACCTCTTCACGGCCCAACACAAACTTACACCCCCTGGCCTGTATTATACCTCTTCACGGCCCAACACAAACTTACACCCCCTGGCCTGTATTTTACCTCTTCACGGCCCAACACAAACTTACACCCCCTGGCCTGTATTATACCTCTTCACGGCCCAACACAAACTTACACCCCCTGGCCTGTATTATACCTCTTCACGGCCCAACACAAACTTACACCCCCTGGCCTGTATTATACCTCTTCACGGCCCAACACAAACTTACACCCCCTGGCCAACCGTAATCTCCTCCACTGGCTACACACAATCCTCACATACACCAGATAATGAATTACAAAAACAAATCATCACCAATCTCATTATCATTGAAGTGGATAAAATAATCATCTTCATCACCCCTATTCCCATTAGAACAGCTCTCTGAGTAATTTTCACTCTGGCAGGGGGTTGAGTTTAACGGTGCTTGATGAGTTTAGTGCTTGTATACAATGATTGATTGATTAATCTCTTTAAGGGCGCTTAGCACCTGTCTGTCAAATGGATTGCTATTGGGACTGCTTAGTTTGAGTACCTGGGACAGCGGTGATGGGAGTTTGGATATAGAGGTAGAACGAGGAAAGTTGCAGGTCTGTTGAGAGATTTTCTCTTGCGCTTCCTCCTCAACATCTTCCTCCTCTCTCGATCCTATGTGCTCTGGAAAGCAGTTTGAGAGAAGGAGGGAGAGGAGGAAGAGGGGGTTGATGGAGAGGGTCTTGTTGAGTGAGTGAACATGAAGGTGGAGGGCAGAGAGGACAGAGTGGGCGAGGATTTACATGCTTCACTTGGAAGAGCACTCTGTTCTGTGGTGTGTGGGTGTGCGTGAATGCTGTGTGTGTCATCACAGCCCTGATAATATTGAAAGGGATGTGAGCCTTTTCTGTTTGTTGTTTACTTAGCTTGCTACCATGACCCTAGTGAATGAGTCATCTTAAAAGTGACTCCGTTTAACACTCCCTTTAAAGGGGCAATCTGGGATTTGTACAACAAACTGGGACATTAAACTATAATTTTGATGTCATGGATTGTCAGTCCTTGCATCCATAACTCCGTCTCTGAATTTGAGTGGTTACATTTCTCCAGCCTTGCTGACTACCAAAAAAAGTAGCTGCGTAGTCGTTTTGTTGTTGTTGGAATCCCAGATTATCCCTTTAAGATGCCTATCTGACTGTGACATTGGCACGTTGTTTCATTATGAACCAGTCAAATGTGGTGTCATTACCTACCAATTATGAGAAGCATTTATATTTCAGCATCACAGAATGTTCCTCCATGTTGAGAGGCAGATGTACTGAGAGTCTGGTACATTGGATTAACATTCTGACGTTGTGTATCGCCCACAGTTGATGGGACACAGAAATACTCAGAGTAAAACACACACACTTTTGTATTAATTTTGATGTCAGTTGGGCTTTTCTGATTCCCATTATAATTACATGGCCCCTCTAAAAGGTTTACGGTTTATCCTCAATCACTGGTTATTCACTCGTGCTCTTAATGGTATAGACAAGGAATGTACAACAGTATGTGTATTTGAGAGAAAGTACGAGAATGGGATTTGATGGGTTCAATTACGATACTTACATGTCTGTGAGTGTTTGTGTAGTTGGCAATATTTCCCTTACTAAATTACAGGCATGGGAAAGTAGGTTTTGTGTGTGTGTGTGTATTAACATCTCTATATTGTCTCCCTGTAGGGGAAGACTCCAGGCCTGCTGTACCGTGTGTGTCGGGTGGCCCTGCCCCTCTGGCTCCTGCTGTTGGCCCTACTCCTCTTCGCGTTCTTCCTGCCCTGGATGGACGAAGGCTCCAGCTGCTCTCTGTCCAACAACTTTGCCCGCTCCTTCAACATCATGCTACGCTACGATGGACCTCCACCCACATAGGAGGATTATATAAGTCGATTCCTCTTCACCCTCAATCCATTCAGTGTGTGTGCGTGATTGTGACTGTGTCTTTGTGACTGTGGGTATGTGTAAGAGTCAGTTTGGGTCAGTGAGTGTGTGTTAAGGCATCCGCATGCTTCCCAGCCTAAACAGTTCGGAGGAGTTTGTGCATACAACATTTTGTGACGTTTTGGACTTCAGTGAGGGTTTTATCGGCTGTTCGGGCACACAAATTTTTTTCTGGAGGCAAGCTGAAGTTCGGTGCCGAAGTCTACGCCCCTTTATTGGTGATTGGTCAACAATAGGGATTCTTCAGTAAAGTCTTTGCTGTCATTCAACGAGACGACTCGTTTGAATGCACATTTTTTCATTGAGAAATACTGCACCAAACATCTTAGATGTAAAATTGCGCGACTAAGATCTCCTTGGCAAAAACGGATGTCTTGAGTTATCTTAGGTTAGTTCTGACTATTTTGAGGACTTGTATATTGGCTACGGCGTTTCAAATGGACAAACCGCACACTTGTTCGGCTAGGTGCCAGCCGAACTGAAGCATGCTGACGCCTTTAGTGTGTGAATGTGTGTCTGTGCTGGATGTGTCAGTGTGTGGGCGGGTAGCCTCGGCTCTTTCCACCTGTTCCTTTTGACTCAAGCTGTTCTCCACTCTGCAACCCACACGATCAGGCCAATTCAGCTCCTCTATCACACAGGCAGGCAGCACATCCACAGAGTAGAGTGCTCCACTCCCTCTCCTATTCACAGTACTACAGTAGCTACAGTAATGGCCACCAAGCACTTTGCATGATGATGGAGTGGAGAGGATGTGGGATGAGGAAGTGGATTTTTATTTCCTCTATTTGGAGGGATTTGATGTCTTAGAAAATGACTGCGTTGATCATACACCCCCCAAAAATATAATGTTTACTACCCCTTTAAAGACTGGTGTATAGCAAAGATGTGGTTAATTTTAAACTGCACAAATAACATTATGCTTTTTTTCTTTTTGCGTGATTGTAAGATGTTTTAAAGCTTTATTTTTTATCTGTACATAATGTATTTTGCATAAAGGACCCTTATCAATTTTAGCACTGTGTTCATGACAGTCTAGCGCTTCAATTCTAGATGCAGGATGTGCTCACATCCCAAAACACAATGTCTGGGGTGTATTCATTACATCTTGCAACGGAAACCCTTTACCATTTTAAGAACCAAAAGGGAGCAAACAGAGAAAAAACGGGGAGGGACCTAACTGAATTTGTCCAATAGGAACTCGTTTTCGTTGCAAAACTTTTTCTGTTTGGAGTAAACATTTTCTGTTGCAAAACGTTTTACAACAGATTCAGCGTAATGAATACACCCCTGTTCTATCGTGTGTCAATTCAAATTAATCAATTTGACATGTTTCAGTGTTAAAAAAAAACTGTCATACAGAAAATCAGTCAGTGCTGGTATGCATGATGTACCCACTTCTGACTGTACAAGTATATTTATTTGTACTGTACTGTAGGCATGTTTGAACAATATGCTTTTCTTTCCTAAAGGTGCTATGCTATATTTGAACACTGTCGTAATGATCCCTTCACACAGTTTAACTTCTCTATGAAAACACCAATTAGAAAGCCTTCTATCTTGGCCCATGACGTTTTCTTGGACCACAGAGTACTTTAGAGGCAAAGTTAACTTTCTTTATAATACGTAATGTTCAGCAGGGCCAAGATTATATAATGGAAATAGCTCCTGTTATGGGAGAATGTCCTTTTTTGAGCAGACTCTTAAAACGATGCAATGACCCGGTCAACCTTTGCTCTCTTTCCTCTCTCTCTTGCATCCCCCTCTCTTCTCTCATTCACTTTTGTACTTTTCCCTCCCTCACATGTTTGTTTTACAGACCAGAGGGTTGCTAGGGCAACGGAGACCAAATCGCATTAAATCTATTAGTGTCCTATCACACAGTACAGGTCTTTTTGTTACGACAGCAAAATTAGGTTATAACCCACAAATAGTTTGATATTTTAAAATTTGATTAAAGTTGAACTGTTAGCTTTTGTTCGGAATGAGGGAGAGCGTGTGTTAGTTCGACTGAGTCGAAGGTTTCAGAGGGCTGTCTTCGTCTGTCATCATGAATGTTAAATGACTGAGAAACTTCATTCTTAAGAAAGAATTAAAGGAAACTCGCATGCCTGCCCTACCTGTCCAAAGCAGAACTAACTGAATATTTATACCATTCTAGTGTTATCTATACACAAGTTATGCAATGCTCTTCTTTAGTCTTCATACATATTTATGAAACATATCTAGCTCTAAATGTGATAATATTAGACATAAATGCTCAACTAAATACAGAGGACTAAACGTCACCATACTTGTACCATAGAGTAATATGCTGCATTCTTTTGAGTACCAATCTGCTTCTTGCACTGCTAGAGTGAGTTAGATGCGTATGCAAACCTTTACAATCAACGCAGGTTCAAATGAATACCCTGCCAGGAATCTCACTGTATGTGTGTAGCCAGACATGTGGAGCATCCATATGGACTTACACTTGAACCTTTTTCAGAAGTGCTCTTGAAAGGATCTGCAGTGGAACTGGGAATCAATAATAGATGAGAAATAGTGGTGGAGAATGAAGGGAATATCATGGAATACTGTATCAGATTACTCTGCAGTGTGTATTGGAAGTAGGGTTGTAAAAATCAGATTTTTTTTTTTTTACAGATATCTAGGTTGGAGTATTTGAGAGACCTGATTCCATGAATCTTCCAACCAGGATTTCTGGAAAACTTTGCAAAAATGTCCAGGTTATCAACATTTTGCAACCCTAATCACATTCCTTTTGGGTGTTTTTAGGAAGGAGTTTGTCTACTAAGTGCTCTGCTAAATGTATCAATGTAATAAAAATGGACATAAGAGTAGATTGGAATAACGTGTTATGCAAATGAGTATCCGCTTTGCAAAAAAAATACTTAAACGCGCATGCAGGAATGAAGATTCTAAGCTTTTGTAAAACGGCACAATATTATGCTCTATTTTATTACTATATTTTGAAATGAACTAAATGCTTAAAATGTATCAACAGGGCCTAACCAATATTTTTGTATTGTACTCAAACTGGCAATAAATGTGCAGTGTGTATAATTGATATCTGAGTCTATATGGTGTCGCTCATGGTTGAGTTATTGTTGTTGGGGAGAAAATACTCACTGGATCAGCATGAGTAAAATGCCTGAGTTACCAGGTCTGCACTTCAAATGGCACCATATTCCCTACATAGTGCACTACTTTTGACCAGAGCAGGGCTCTGGAGAAACCTAGTGCACTATGTAGGGAATATGGTGCCATTTGGGATGCACACAGGTTTAAAGTGTAGTAGGCTGTTTAGTTTAACTAGCCTCTGGTTAGTCAATGATTGAAAGGCTCTGAGCAGGTCATGGAGTAAGCACATGTTTCCTTATCACATACCAGGATGTTAGGTGAGGTTGTGCCTGCACATGTCAAAAAAGACTAAAAGGGGGCCAGTATGATAAAGCTAAACTTTAGTGAACTATTCACAAAAATATGAACAAAAATATAAAGAAATAGGAGATCAGCATATTATATTACCACAGGTTGCTTACTAATACACATACTAGGTTGCACCTCTACAGGTCAGCATTTAATTCCAAAAAATATCTTCCTTTCTGCTCTTGTTCACTCTCCTTTTTGGATCTGAAATGACTGAACATGTGTAAGCATTAGCTCCTACACCTAGTTTCCACCATATTGCTTTCACCTTTCCAGTTGTATCAGCTCTGTGAAGGTGGGTGAGCAAAGGGCAGAAGGGAGGGGACAACATTTTGGAATGAAATACAGCCCCGCTAATGTAACAGTATCTCATAGGTGCAGATAGGTTTTCCTTTTCCTGTGTTAAATAGAGGGTTAGGACTGAACGGGTCTAACAAGCTGGACCACACTGAACACACCAGACACACTGACACCAAAAACCTGAGACAGCCTCACAGTCAAATATGAAACGTTTACTAGCTCTTCTACTGCTCGCTTTGCCTCTCTGTCTCTCTCTCTCTCTGCAAAACAGATCACGAGATGTGCAGTTGTACCGTACTATGACATTCTCAGTAAATTCATTTGGCTGTGATTTAGGCCACCAGTGAAAGCAAGAACATCTCATCTAAGGAAGACACAGTAGCTGCCCTGCCAAAACATCTGATTTGTTAGTTACAGATGAGCTCCCAATTCTACACCCACGCGCACACACACACACAATCTGGCAGACAAACAATATTTATGTCTGGTGCTCAGCCTGTGCATGACAAGCACTCTGGTGCAACACTCAGGTGACCGTTTGCCTTCCAGCCACTAGGGGCAACAGTGAGTGCTATTAACATCAAGTAGGCTTGGGTTTGCTAGGGCGTTGTGGACGGGCGTCGCGGATGGCCGTAATCCCATGACTCTGGATCCGAATTCATTCCGAATGGATCCGAAGGTCATGACAAGACACTCGTTATGTCTTTTTTTAGTTTTAACCCTATCCTAAACCTTAACCCTTAACTTAAAAACACGTCGGAATTTCGTGAAAATACTTCGAAATTTGACTTTGGAGAAACGTGGATAAACGTCAGAATCTGAAGTCAAATTGGTCAATCTTCTTGATTTGTGTAGACTATGCCCTACCTGGCAGAGGCTGATAGCGACAGTGGCACACTTTGCTATGTGCGCGAGCCCTTGTTTGGCCTAATTACTTCAAATGGAATTCCCTCTTGGTGTAGTTGGACTGTTTTCTCTTCTCCTCTCTCTATTCTATGTGTGCGGTATACCACCAACCCACTCACTGGATATGGGTTGTGGAGCTCAAATTACTGGGTGCCTGTGAATGTGTGTGTGCCTGTATGTGTACTTGTGTGATTTTAAATGTGTTTTCCTACTACCCACGTACACAACAGATCAACAACTCTTACCTAATACTATGCATCTCTTCTGTGTGGCACTGATTATTTCCTCCAACCCACATACACAGTACCTCGCCACACTCTTGATCAGTGTGTATGTGTATTTCACTGCCTCTACCCATCCACCCACTCTCTGCAAACTGCTTCCTCGCTCACACACAACCCTGCTTTTCTCAGCTACACCACTGAGACTCAATCTGGCATGTTAATAAATCTGTGATAGAAATACTCTTCCTTCTCACTCACAAAGCCTTCCTATAGGAGGATTAGCACTTCCTAGAGAATATGGAGAGACACACACACACACACACACAACTTTGGCGGTCGGTGGCGTTTAAGATGAGCATGGCCTTATTTCTATTACAGCATATTGGATGACTGTCATTCATATTCCATTCACTCAGCTCAATGTAACCGATAGGTTTAGTCTACTACATGATACTGTTCCCTATACCCATCATGAGGTTGCTACAACCTAGCCTATTAGTGAAAGTTTACAACGTAATGTATGATGCCTCAAGGGCACATATTCTGTAGGGGGTGCACAAACACGTAGTGCATGAACACACACACACACATTTATCCATTCCATTCTCCAGATGAGCCATCAATCATGATTCCACGTAACCACCATGTAACAGTATGTTCCCCTGTCAGCCGAGAGAGCACAGCAGCATGTTTACTGCTGTTTACACAATGCACTGAGGGATTAATCCCTTTACACTTTCCAAATCCCATATTCCTCCCTGACTCACTTTGGTCACATCCATTCACTTTAGAGATATCTCCTCAAAGCAAGACAACTGACACAATTACTGTTAACGGCATGACAGGTTGTGTTCCGTCTGAAAATGTTTCCCCCACAATCACATCACTACTCAATGAATAAAAATCATATTATACACTATACAGTGGGGAAAAAAAGTATTTAGTCAGCCACCAATTGTGCAAGTTCTCCCACTTAAAAAGATGAGAGAGGCCTGTAATTTTCATCATAGGTACACGTCAACTATGACAGACAAATTGAGGAAAAAAATCCAGAAAATCACATTGTAGGATTTTTTATGAATTTATTTGCAAATTATGGTGGAAAATAAGTATTTGGTCACCTACAAACAAGCAAGATTTCTGGCTCTCACAGACCTGTAACTTCTTCTTTAAGAGGCTCCTCTGTCCTCCACTCGTTACCTGTATTAATGGCACCTGTTTGAACTTGTTATCAGTATAAAAGACACCTGTCCACAACCTCAAACAGTCACACTCCAAACTCCACTATGGCCAAGACCAAAGAGCTGTCAAAGGACACCAGAAACAAAATTGTAGACCTGCACCAGGCTGGGAAGACTGAATCTGCAATAGGTAAGCAGCTTGGTTTGAAGAAATCAACTGTGGGAGCAATTATTAGGAAATGGAAGACATACAAGACCACTGATAATCTCCCTCGATCTGGGGCTCCACGCAAGATCTCACCCCGTGGGGTCAAAATGATCACAAGAACGGTGAGCAAAAATCCCAGAACCACACGGGGGGACCTAGTGAATGACCTGCAGAGAGCTGGGACCAAAGTAACAAATCCTACCATCAGTAACACACTACACCGCCAGGGACTCAAATCCTGCAGTGCAAGACGTGTCCCCCTGCTTAAGCCAGTACATGTCCAGGCCCGTCTGAAGTTTGCTAGAGTGCATTTGGATGATCCAGAAGTGGATTGGGAGAATGTCATATGGTCAGATGAAACCAAAATATAACTTTTTGGTAAAAACTCAACTCGTCGTGTTTGGAGGACAAAGAATGCTGAGTTGCATCCAAAGAACACCATACCTACTGTGAAGCATGGGGGTGGAAACATCATGCTTTGGGGCTGGTTTTCTGCAAAGGGACCAGGACGACTGATCCGTGTAAAGGAAAGAATGAATGGGGCCATGTATCGTGAGATTTTGAGTGAAAACCTCCTTCCATCAGCAAGGGCATTGAAGATGAAACGTGGCTGGGTCTTTCAGCATGACAATGATCCCAAACACACCGCCCGGGCAACGAAGGAGTGGCTTCGTAAGAAGCATTTCAAGGTCCTGGAGTGGCCTAGCCAGTCTCCAGATCTCAACCCCATAGAAAATCTTTGGAGGGAGTTGAAAGTCCGTGTTGCCCAGCGACAGCCCCAAAACATCACTGCTCTAGAGGAGATCTGCATGGAGGAATGGGCCAAAATACCAGCAACAGTGTGTGAAAACCTTGTGAAGACTTACAGAAAACGTTTGACCTGTGTCATTGCCAACAAAGGGTATATAACAAAGTATTGAGAAACTTTTGTTATTGACCAAATACTTATTTTCCACCATAATTTGCAAATCAATTCATAAAAAATCCTACAATGTGATTTTCTGGATTTTTTTTCTCATTTTGTCTGTCATAGTTGACGTGTACCTATGATGAAAATTACAGGCCTCTCTCATCTTTTTAAGTGGGAGAACTTGCACAATTGGTGGCTGACTAAATACTTTTTTTCCCCACTGTATATATAAAAGTATGTGGACACCCCTTCAAATTAGTGAATTCTGCTATTTCAGCCACACCTGACAGGAGTATAAAATCGAGCACACCGCCATGCAATCTCCATAGACAAACATTGTCAGTAGAATTGCCTTACTGAAGAGCTCAGTTACTTTCAGTGTGGCACTGTCATAGGATGCCACCTTTCCAACAAGTCAGTTCGTCAGATTTCAGCCCTGCTAGAGCTGCCCCAGTCAACTGTAAGTGCTGTGATTGTGAAGTGGAAACACCTAGGAGCAACAACGGCTCAGTGCCCGACCTCAATAATGCTCTTGTGGCTGAATGGAAGTAAGTTCCTGCAGCAATGTTCCAACATCTAGTGGAAAGCCTTCCCAGAAGAGTGGAGGCTGTTATAGCAGCAAAGGGCGGACCAACTAGATATTAATGCCCATGATTTTGGAATGAGATGTTCGATGAGCAGGTGTCCACATACTTTTGGTCAGGTAGTGTATTTCATTGCATCCTCTTTATTTGACCTTAGTCTGTGGCCTCTGTATATCTCTGCTATGTGTTTTTCTAATGACCTGGATGAAAGGGGGGAAATGCTTAGCGGCAGGTTGAAAGGCTGCCACTGTTTGCATTCCAAATGTAATGCTATTCCCTATTTAGTGCACTACTTTTGACCAGGACCCATATCTCTGGTCAAAAGTAGTGAACTAGTTAGGGAATAGTGTTCCATTTGTGATGCATGTACTGTGGCGGGACAAATCACTAGTGAGCTACCTGTTTGCCTGCCGGAACAGTAGGCTGTTGATTTTATTATGGTAACCGGATTCAGCCAATTCTCATTAGACTGCAGAGTAAACAGAGGAGAGAGCTGTATTCAGGGAGCAGAGGGTAAACACAGCATCAGTGGCGACCTGTCATTCAGGGCAAGTTTTTTTTTTCTTCTGTTGCCTGTTTTGTATGTTATTTTGGCGTTAATACGTGTCACATATCAGTTTGCAAGCAATGTAAAAAAAAAAAAAAATATTGAGTTAATAAAGCCGCATACAAACTTGGTCTCTTTTTTGATTTCTTGAGTAATGCAGCTCCAAAATGCAGGTGTTTCAGCCTAGCTCAGTGCTTTCTGTGGTGGGGCAGCCAGCGGAAAATACGGAGTGTTGGGGTTGATAATGTTCTCTAGTTGCGCCGTGATTGGCTCGGTGTTCTGTCAGTCATCTACGGGTAGAGCTAATAAATTCAAGCCCCATGGATGCTGCCATAGAGTTACAATAGAAGTGCACATCCAAGAAGGCTCAAGGTCATTGGCAACAAATAAAATTAGATCATATTATGTTATATCTACAGTAGCTTTGTTTGGACTGATCATGACAACATCATACTTTCAAAATCTTAGCTAGCAAGCTAGCAGTCATCATCATGAATCAAGTGGGGCGGCAGGAAGCTTAGTGGTTAAGAGCGTTGTGCCAGTAACCAAAATGTCGCTGGTTCTAATCCCCGAGCCGACTAGGTGAGAAATCTGTCGATGTGCCCTTGAGCAAGGCACTTAACCCTAATTGCTCCTGTAAGTTGCTCTGGATAAGAGCGTCTGCTAAATGACTAAAATGTAAATGTAAGTCAACAATCTACTGGAAAATCCTTTTCAATCCTTGTCATATGAAGAGAAATAATGAAGATAAATTATAGATAAAATGTATCGGTGCTCATCGGCCATTGGATGTAAACATTACACAACAAGTTGGAAATTGCAAATTCAACAATGAGTGGTTAGGAAGGAACTAACTGCAAGCATTGCAAAGCAATCACTAGCCTGCTATTCAGGGGAGTGGGTGTGTGGTCCAAGTCTGGGTTTAAGGTTCTCTTTCCAAGCTTAAAAGGATAAACATTCAACATTGTCCATGCTGTCAATCCAGCATGACTTCTGCCGCGCTTAAAACAACTGGGAACTCGGAACTGGGAAATCTCAGACTTCAGTGAGTTCAAGACAACTGTGAACTCAGAAAACAACGAGCTCCGACTGGGAAAATACGTTTTGAACGGTCAACCAACTCGGAATTACAGTCGGGAACTTGGGCCTCTTTCTAGAGCTCTGACCTGAAGATCACTGACGTCATCATGATTCGACCTTGATTTTTTCAGATTTCCCAGTTGTCTTGAAAGCACCATAAAGCCAGAGAATGCCAGGCTTTGATGACAGTTTGATAACCGCCGCGCCACCTTCCTGTTCAAGTGAGCACAGCACAACAAAGTGTGTCCAAAAGTGTCTTGTATGCTGCTGCATAAATGATGTAATATGCCAGGGAGATATGTATACTGTAGCTAAGAAAGTAATACTAAGTGTATGTTGTGCAGTAAGCTGTTAGTAGCCCATGTGCCACATCCTAATAATTTGGTCAATTTTCCCCTCATAATTTAGCCTACTGTTCTGACTTGGTGGTGCACATGGTAGCCTATAGCCTGTTTTAGAGAAATGTAATCATAGAATATTGTAAGAGCTTTCATTGTCTGCCCCCTTTATTTATGTTACGCTTCTGACTTGGTGTACAGGGAGAATACTGTAAGAACGGCCCATGTTCTGAATTCTGTCGATGTACATTTCAAAAGTGCTGAACAAATAATTATGTTGACTACATCCGTCCTAGCTCGCTCATTATTGTCTTAATCGAAATTACGGATTGCCTCTTATCCGCATGTCGTCCCCTTATGCCATAGTTTGTACATCTCAGTTGTCAGTAGAAACCATATTTGCTTAAGCAAGTCAGCCATATCAGCTATGTTTTTTTAAAAGTCAGTAAATGAGGCTGAATGAACTGTTTTGTTGCCAGACAAGGCTCCGCTGATAGCCAGGTGGAGCAGTGGTAAGGTGTTGGGACTGCTGTTGGGACAGCTTTATGGAGGCCCTAACAGTTTGTGAGCACCGTTTGTCACCGTTATAGTGCAATTCATGTGTTGTGTAGTGGCTTTGCTGGCATGCATAAAAAAAAAGTTTTGAGTTTGCCCCAACATTTACATGCTAAAATTGCCAATGCACAGCATCAAGGTAAACACCCAGCTAGCACATTTACTTAGTTGGGAGTTGTGGGAACGTATGTTTTTGGTTTAACATTGGTTGGGGGAATGAAGCCATACGTTTCCTGAACGGTAAAACAAAAAAAAAACGTATCCTGTTCGGGGTATGTTTATTTATAGGTTGGCTGGGCGGCCAGCTCTAGGAAGAGTATTGGTGGTTCCAAACTTCTTCCATTTAAGAATGATGGAGGCCACTTTTATTTTAATGCTAATTTATTAAAAATAAAAAACTGAAATATCACATTTAGTATTCAGACCCTTTACTCAGTACTTTGTTGAAGCACCTTTGGCAGCGATTACAGCCTCGAGTCTTCTTGGGTATGACGCGACAAGCTTGGCACAGCTGTATTTGGGGAGTTTCTCCCATTCTTCTCTGCAGATCCTCTCAAGCTGTGTCAGGTTGGATGTGGAGCGTCGCTGCACAGCTATTTTCAGGTCTCTCCAGAGATGTTCGATCAGGTTCAAGTCCGGGCTCTGGCTGGGCCACTCAAGGACATTCAGAGACTTGTTCCGAAGCCACTCCTGCGTTGTCCTGTTGGAAGGTGAACCTTCACCCCAGTCTGAGGTCCTGAGCACTCTGGAGCAGGTTTTCATCAAGGATCTCTTGCTTTGCTCCGTTCATCTTTACCTCGACCTGACTAGTCTCACAGTCCCTGCCGCTGAAAAACCTCCCCACAGCATGATGCTGCCACAACCATGCTTCACCGTAGGGATAGTGCCAGGTTTTCTCCAGACGTGTTGCTTGGCATTCAGGCCAAAGAGTTCAATCTTGGTTTCATCAGACCAGAGAATCTTGTTTCTCATGGTCTAAGAGTCCTTTAGGTGCCTTTTGGCAAACTCCAAGTTGGCTGTCATGTGCCTTTTACTGAGGAGTGGCTTCCGTCTGACCACTCTACCATAATGGCCTGATTGGTGGAGTGCTGCAGAGATGGTTGTCCTTCTGGAAGGTTCTCCCATCTCTACAGAGGCACTCTAGAGCTCTGTCAGAGTGACCATCGGGTTCTTGGTCACCTTCCTGACCAAGGCCCTTCTCCCACGATTGCTCAGTTTGGCCGGGCGGCCAGCTTTAGGAAGAGTATTGGTGGTTCCAAACTTCTTCCATTTAAGAATGATGGCGGCCACTGTGTTCTTGGGGACCTTCAGTGCTGCAGGAATTTTTTGGTACCCTTCCCCAGATCTGTGCCTACTAAGCTCTATGGAATTGTTTTAAGAAGGTCATACCAAGGATCATTTTGCTGTTTGATTTTGTTTGATTTGGAATTTTAAGACCCCCTGAAGTATCAAAAAATATATATACCAAAATAATTTGATTAACATTTTTATTTGGCCTTACTGCTATTAGCCCATTCAAACGCATTGAATAACATAGTGAAGTTGTCCTTGCACAGTCAGGGCTCTCTCTCAGCTCAAAGGTGCTCCACAGCAGTATAGTCCCATGATCACTTAGCCTGTAAACACCTCTTAGGAACTCTATCTGCCCTCTCACTGAACCTGGCCCTTTTGTGCTGCTACGGCTGTCTGCTGACCAGACCACCTCCATTTTGTAGTTTGATTGGCTGACCAACACCTCACCACCCACACGGGTAAATATTTAATCCTTCACTGCGTTGCCATGGCAGCTGCTGCTTGCTGGGTTTCCACTAGTTACCACAGCCACAAAGTAAATATTGTCTATATCATAAAAATGTATGAAAACAAAAATTTGCTTTTTGGTCTTCATTTAACGTTAGGCTTAGGCATTCACATTTTAGAAATAGGCGGGGTTGATGACTTTGTGACTGTGGTAACTAGTAAAAACACTGCTGTCACAAGGTGTTGACTTCGGGGATGACCTTGATATGATGACCCTGTAAAGCTACACTAGTCTAGGTTTGGAAAATTTAATAACTTTCTCTCCTCTTTCTTCTCTTCTCACCAGGTTAACACTAACGCCAAGGCCTCTTTATAGTCTAAGTCGGTCCGAGTATGTTTTTGTTTTAACTGTGTGATAATAATAATAATAATATGCCATTTAGCAGACGCTTTTATCCAAAGCGACTTACAGTCATGCGTGCATACATTTTTTTATTTCTTTTTTATTTATTTTTTTGTGTCAGGTTGGATGTGGAGAACAGGTTGGATCTTTGGAAAACAAAACATCAATTTTAAGGTGAGGTGCTAGACCAGTGGATGTGCTGTGTTCGGTCTCTGCCCCCCATGGAATGTGTGTGTGTGGACAGAGTCCTGTCATGGAATGTGACCTGCCATCAATCTGTTCGAGTAGATTTACAGCTCCCTCTCTGATAGGTTGTTTTCACCATACTGTCACCGCCCCAGGCCTGCGCCTGTCGGCCATCCTTGTTTTTTCTTCTTTTTTAATGATAGAATAGACTTGTATGAAAGGGAGACCTAACCTTTAGAACACCCTCAAGCACATTTTTAACTCCTATACAGTCATCTCAGTTCAGCCATGATATTAACGGCTCGTTATCTAATCACATTTTAAGAAGAGAAATTGTAGAAATAGGGAGAGACTTTGTGTCTGTGGTGACTAGTGACAACCGTGTTGCTGTCACAAGGTCTTGCCCTCGGGGATGACCTCGTAAATCTAGATATGATGACACTGTAAAGCTACGCTAGTCTAGGTTTTGAAAATTGAATATCTTCTATGTAAGCAACTAGATTTGGCCTTGTGTTTTAGGTTATTGTCCTGCTAAAAGGTGAATTCATCT
This sequence comes from Coregonus clupeaformis, assembly GCF_020615455.1. Lineage (NCBI taxonomy): Eukaryota > Metazoa > Chordata > Actinopteri > Salmoniformes > Salmonidae > Coregonus > Coregonus clupeaformis. Next base: position 59,490,228 of record NC_059211.1, on the reverse strand, counting down.
CTCAGTGTCTGGTTGAAAGCAGACTGAACCAGTTTTTCCTCAAGGATTTTGCCTGTGCTTAGCTCCATTCCGTAGATTTTTTATCCTGAAAAACTCCATAGTCCAAAACGATTACAAGCATACCCATAACATGATGCAGCCACCATTATGCTTGAAAATATGGAGAGTGGTACTCAGTAATGTGTTGTATTGGATTTGCCCCAATCATAACACTTTGTATTCAGGACAAAAAGTTAATTGCTTTCCCACAAACAGAATGCATGTTTTGGAGATAAAAAAAAAATATCTGTACAAGCTTCCTTCTTTTCACTCTGTCAATTAGGTTAGTATTGTGGAGTAACTACAATGTTGTTGTCCATTCTCAGTTGTCAAGCCTATGACAGCCATTAAACTCTGTAACTGTTTTAAAAACACCATTGGCCTCATGGTGAAATCCCTGAGCGGTTCATTCCTCTCCGGCAACTGAGTTAAGAAGGATGCCTGTATCTTCGTAGTGACTGGGTGTATTGATACACCATCCAAAATGTAATTAATATACACTGCTCAAAAAAATAAAGGGAACACTTAAACAACACATCCTAGATCTGAATGAATGAAATAATCTTATTAAATACTTTTTTCTTTACATAGTTGAATGTGCTCACAACAAAATCACACAAAAATTATCAATGGAAATCAAATTTATCAACCCATGGAGGTCTGGATTTGGAGTCACCCTCAAAATTAAAGTGGAAAACCACACTACAAGCTGATCCAACTTTGATGTAATGTCCTTAAAACAAGTCAAAATGAGGCTCAGTAGTGTGTGTGGCCTCCACGTGCCTGTATGACCTCCCTACAATGCCTGGGTATGCTCCTGATGAGGGGGCGGATGGTCTCCTGAGGGATCTCCTCCCAGACCTGGACTAAAGCATCCGCCAACTCCTGGACAGTCTGTGGTGCAACGTGGCGTTGGTGGATGGAGCGAGACATGATGTCCCAGATGTGCTCAATTGGATTCAGGTCTGGGGAACGGGCGGTCCATAGCATCAATGCCTTCCTCTTGCAGGAACTGCTGACACACTCCAGCCACATGAGGTCTAGCATTGTCTTGCATTAGGAGGAACCCAGGGCCAACCGCACCAGCATATGGTCTCACAAGGGGTCTGAGGATCTCATCTCGGTACCTAATGGCAGTCAGGCTACCTCTGGCAAGCACATGGAGGGCTGTGCGGCCCCCCAAAGAAATGTCACCCCACACCATGACTGACCCACAGCCAAACCGGTCATGCTGGAGGATGTTGCAGGCAGCAGAACATTCTCCACGGCGTCTCCAGACGCTGTCACGTCTGTCACATGTGCTCAGTGTGAACCTGCTTTCATCTGTGAAGAGCACAGGGCGCCAGTGGCGAATTTGCCAATCTTGGTGTTCTCTGGCAAATGCCAAACGTCCTGCACGGTGTTGGGCTGTAAGCACAACCCCCCACCTGTGGACGTCGGGCCCTCATACCACCCTCATGGAGTCTGTTTCTGACCGTTTGAGCAGACACATGCACATTTGTGGCCTGCTGGAGGTCATTTTGCAGGGCTCTGGCAGTGCTCCTCCTGCTCCTCCTTGCACAAAGGCGGAGGTAGCGGTCCTGCTGCTGGGTTGTTGCCCTCCTACGGCCTCCTCCACGTCTCCTGATGTACTGGCCTGTCTCCTGGTAGCGCCTCCATGCTCTGGACACTACGCTGCCAGACACAGCAAACCTTCTTGCCACAGCTCGCATTGATGTGCCATCCTGAATGAGCTGCACTACCTGAGCCACTTGTGTGGGTTGTAGACTCTGTCTTATACTACCACTAGAGTGAAAGCACCGCCAGCATTCAAAAGTGACCAAAACATCAGCCAGGAAGCATAGGAACTGAGAAGTGGTCTGTGGTCACCACCTGCAGAATCACTACTTTATTGGGGGTGTCTTGCTAATTGCCTATAATTTCCACCTGTTGTCTATTCCATTTGCACAACAGTATGTGAAATTTATTGTCAATCAGTGTTTCTTCCTAAGTGGACAGTTTGATTTCACAGAAGTGTGATTGACTTGGAGTTACATTGTGTTGTTTAAGTGTTCCCTTTATTTCTTTGAGCAGTGTATATTTTTTTAAACCTATCTACTGCGAGGCATTGGAAAACCTTCCTGGTCTTTGTGGTTGAATCTGTGTTTGAAATTCACTGCTCAACTGAGGGACCTTACAGATAATTGTATGTGTGGGGTACAGAGATGAGGTAGTCAGTCAAAAATCATGGTAAACACTATGATTGCACACAGAGTGAGTCCATGCAATTTATTTGACTTGTTAAGCAAATGTTTACTACTGAACTTATTTAGGCTTGCCATAACAAAGGGGTGGAATACCTATTGACTCATGACACTTTAGCTATTAATTAATTTGTTAAAACAATTTAAAACTAAATTCCACTTTGATATTATGGGGTATTGTGTGTAGGCCAGTGACAAAAATCTGAATTTTAAATTCAGGCTATAAGACAACACAATGTGGAAAAAGTCAAGGGGTGTGAATACTTTCTGAAGGCACTGTCTATGAATATATATATGTTTTTTAAGTTATTCAAGTATAAATTACAAAAGTTACGACAGATTGCCATAGATTTTCTGTTAATTACCAAAATTAAAGAAGATTCTGGTAACTTTGGTAAATTACCACTAGCTTTGCAACCCTATCTATTACAAAGAAAATGAAAAATAAAAAATTGGACAGTTTAGGACAGAATCGATGCCTCTGGTGTTGTGAGGAGCTGTGACGAGCCAGTGTGTTTTGAGTGATTTGTATTGGGCAGTGACAATGGCCTTAAGATTGGTAAGAGAGCTTTCAGGAGAGCTCGATAATACAGGCGGTTGTAAATCGCTGTCACCAAAGACGTCCCAGACTATTATACTGTAGGCCTATAAGGTTATGGTATATGGATACAGTTCATCCATTCAGAATCAGACTTGGTCTTTTTCATTTCATGATCACTGTCTGCTTTAGTGTTGTTTAGTCTATGATTCACCAACACCTTTTTTATCCCCAATGTTATGGCACATCTGTATATTCCTAATCCGTACACATTTTGTGATTACTAATCCAGTCAGATCATCGGTAAGTGTCACGCATATCGTGTTTCTATCAGCTCATCAGGCACTATCAGTTTTCTGTTAAATGCAACTACAAACTTGCTGACTGTAGAACTATACACAGGGAAACTAGGTCTAGAAAATTAGGTCTCCATTGTGGTGAAATTATGTCACGATGACAAAACGGGGTGAGAGTGGGAGAGGATGTTTTTACACCTGACAACTCCATTCATATTGTATTTGTATCATGTATTTGGCCCAGCTGCTGTAATACATTAGAGTCTAGACTGATGCATAAGATTGTGTGTAGACTAGAGTAGTGTCTGTGTACTGACACAGTGTGGTTGACGCATGCTCAGTGTGTCTGTGGTTAAAAGCCTGTTCTCCCTCTGACCATCCAAGCTCCATATCCAGCCAATCAGGAGGACAGATAGACAGAGAGATGGACGCTGAGCTTCGGGAGTGAGTGGAGGTGTGGGGGTGGGAGGAGCTGTTTATTTGTTTCTGTTTATATTTTTACATTTTACATTTTACTGTTTGTGAGCATGTGAGTTAGGCTCTATGGGTTTGCATGTGTGGCTGTTTGCTATGCACAGTACAGTATGTGTAGTACTACTGCATGTATGTCCACTGTTAGACCTGCTTTTCTAGATAGAGTACAGAGGTCCATGTTCGTTACAACCACAGAAATAGAATCATCCTATTTCTATGGTTAAAACCTCAGAGCCTCTAACCCTCCAAAGCATTTCTCTGCATTCCTTATTTTTTCCCTGCAAAGGACACACTCCAAGTTCACTTACAGCTTCATTACAAGCCAGTTTCCATTATTGCTAATGAGTCACACTAGTCCCTCCACCACATTAGCATCACCACTGGGGATACATAAACATTCCCAGCTTTCTCTTATAACAACAAGACAGGAAATAGAGGTGTCAAATCTCCCAGAAATAAGGAAGTGTCCCTGCCTTATGAAGTCACAGGACTGTCCCAAATACCACCCTATATATTCCCTGGTCAAAAGAAGCGCACTTTATAGGAAATAGGGTGCCATTTGGGACACAGACACAAACACAGTTTAAATATAGGCCGAGCTGCCGCCACTTGTCATCTGTGTCCAGAAACATCAAACCCCTGCAGATAGATAAGCTAAATTAGCCTGGACTAGACTCAGCCCACCAGCCCCTTTCTGATCTAGCTAATGCATATACAGTTGAAGTCGGAAGTTTACATACACCTTAGCCAAATACATTTAAACTCAGTTTTTCACAATTCCTGACATTTAATTCCAGTACAAATTCCCTGTCTTAGGTCAGTTAGGATCACCACTTTATTTTAAGAATGTGAAATGTCAGAATAATAGTAGAGAGAATGATTTATTTCATATTTTATTTATTTCATCACATTCCCAGTGGGTCAGAAGTGTACATACACTCAATTAGTATTTGGTAGCATTACCTTTAAATTGTTTAACTTGGGTCAAACATTTCGGGTAGCCTTCCACAAGCTTCCCACAATAAGTTGGGTGAATTTTGGCCCATTCCTCCTGACAGAACTGGTGTAACTGAGTCAGGTTTGTAGGCCTCCTTACACACACACGCTTTTTCAGTTCTGCCCACAAATGTTCTATAGGATTGAGGTCAGGGCTTTGTGATGGCCACTCCAATACCTTGACTTTGTTGTCCTTAACTTAACTTTGGAAGTATGCTTGGGGTCATTGTTATTATTATTGTCCATTTGGAAGACCCATTTGCGACCAAGCTTTAACTTCCTGACTGATGTCTTGAGATGTTGCTTCAATATATTCACATAATGTTCCTTCCTCATGATGCCATCTATTTTGTGAAGTGCACCAGTCCCTCCTGCAGCAAAGCACCCCCACAGCATGATGCTGCCACCCCGTGCCTCACGGTTGGGATGGTGTTCTTCGCCTTGCAAGCATCCACCTTTTTCCTCCAAGCGTAACGATGGTCATTATGGCCAAACAGTTCTATTTTTGTTTCATCAGACCAGAGGACATTTCTCCAAAAAGTACGATCTTTGTCCCCATGTGCAGTTGCAAACCGTAGTCTGGCTTTTTTATGGCGGTTTTGGAGCAGTGGCTTCTTCCTTGCTGAGCGGCCTTTCAGGTTATGTCGATATAGGACTCGTTTTACTGTGGATATAGATACTTTTGTACCTGTTTTCTCCAGCATCTTCACAAGGTCCTTTGCTGTTGTTCTGGGATTGATTTGCATCTCTAGGAGACAGAACACGTCTCCTTCCTGAGCGGTATGATAGCTGCGTAGTCCTATGGTGTTTATACTTGCGTACTATTGTTTGTACAGATGAACGTGGTACCTTCAGCCATTTGGAAATTGCTCCCAAGGATGAACCAGACTTGTGGATGTCTAAAAAAAAAAATCTGAGGTCTTGGCTGATTTCTTTAGATTTTCCCATGATGTCAAGCAAAGAGGCACTGAGTTTGAAGGTAGGCCTTGAAATACATCCACAGGTACACCTCCAATTGACTCAAATTATGTCAATTAGCCTATCAGAAGCTTCTAAAGCCATGACATCATTTTCTGGAATTTTCCAAGATGTTTAAAGGCACAGTGAACTTAGTGTATGTAAACTTCTGACCCAATTGTCATACAGTGAATTATAAGTGAAATCATCTGTCTGTAAACAATTGTTGGAAAAATTACTTGTGTCATGCACAAAGTAGATGTCCTAAACGACTTGCCAAAACTATAGTTTGTTAACAAGAAATTTGTGGAGTGGTTGAAAAACTAGTTTTAATGACTCCAACCTAAGTGTATGTAAACTTCCGACTTCAACTGTAGCTCTCCATTGCAACACTATGATTGTGGGACAAGCTAAGGTGAGTCATCTCGAAGGCATCACAGCTCCAAATATGTAAAAAGATTCTTAACCCATGCAATAAACACCGAACAGAAATATAAATGCAACATGCAACAATTTCAAAGATTTTACTGAGTTACAGTTCATCTAAGGAAATCAGTCAATTAAAATAAATAAATTAGGGCCTAATCTATGGATTTCACATGACTGGGAATACAGATATGCATCTGTTGGTCACAGATACCTTTAAAAAAAAAAGGTAGGGCCGTGGATCAGAAAACCAGTCAGTATCTGGTGTGACTACCATTTGCCTCATGCAACGCGAAACATCTCCTTCGCATAGAGTTGATCAGGCTGTTGATTGTGGCCTGTGGAATGTTGTCCCACTCCGTTTCAATGGCTGTGCGAAGTTACTGGATATTGGCGGGAACTGGAACACACTGCCGTACACGTCGATCCAGAGCATCCCAAACATGTTCAATGGGTGACATGTCTGGTGAGTATGCAGGCCATGGGAGAACTGGGACATTTTCAGCTTCCAGGAATTGTGTACAGATCCTTGAGACATGGGGCCGTGCATTATCATGCTGAAACATGAGGTGATGGCGGCGGATGAATGGCACGACAATGGGCCGCAGGATCTCGTCATGGTATCTCTGTGCATTCAAATAGCCATCAATAAAATGCAATTATGTTCATTGTCCGTAGTGTATTCCAGGGTTAGGGTGCCAGTGGCCATCGAAGGTGAGCATTTTCCCACTGAAGTCGGTTACGACGCCGAACTGCAGTCAGGTCAATGGTAGAGAAATGAACATTCAACTCTCTGGCAACAGCTCGGGTTGGACATTCCTACAGTCAGCATGCCAATTGCACGCTCCCTCAAAACTTGAGACATCTGTGTTGTGTGACAAAACTGCACATTTTGCACATGCCTTTCAATTGAATTGTAGAGTTACCACCCATGACTGTATTTGTTAATTTAATAAGGCCTTATTTTGAGGGCCTAGTGTTACCCTAGTACAGTGGCAAACTCAAGGTTAACAGGCCTGCAAGTCACATTATGATGGCTTGCAAAGTGATGTGTAATTCCTATTGGAATCCAGCCAAAGTGGGGATATCCAGCATTTGGAATTAAGAATGATATGAGACCATCTAAACCATTTAAACTGGAACAACCATTTCAGTAACAGGTGTAGTATGTCCACGTAACAGATTGGATTAGTTTAGAAAAAATATATGTTATTTATATTTGAGTAGCGTAAGATTAATTAATCAATCAATGTACATGCGAAAACATAGATATTGAAACAAACAATAAATAAAAAATCTACCTGCAATACAGCATGCTGGAAAATATGATAATGATGGGCATGGTTTTTGTTTAACACTGGTTAATAACACCAACACTGGGGTTCTTTTACATCAATGAGTGTAAATGTAACACTTACAGAGTTCATTTAACATCTGAATCAACACTAGAAATGTCACTCTGAAAAATCAACACTAGGTAACACTGCCCAATTTGCTGTGTAGCTAAGTTAGCAATGTTATGAATTCAACTCCGAACTGCTGTCAACATCAGGAGATGACTTGAGAGCACTAATTGGCTCCAAAAGTGGCTATAGCTTTGACTGCATGCTGACAGTGAATTCAGAGCCATTCAGTGGCTAGCTACACAACAAACCAGGTTATGTGAAGCAATTGTAATGACAGTCCATCACAATAGACCCAAGAGTTTCCTAATTATCAAGGGGTAGTCTGTGTTTAATTTCATTGTGTATTACAAACACAGTTTGAGATCATTGAGAGGGGATTTCGCCAATGGTTGAATGGGGAATTGGGCTTCCCGGGAAAATGGCTGAGTTGCAACGGTAAGCAAGGGGGGCGGGGCTTAGCAAAGGGTCAATTATGTACCTTATGGTGTTTTCACATACAGTCCTCTTTAAAATAACCAATCTCAGTCCTCTTTAAAGTGAACTCTTGCTTTTGAATGAAGACTCAACCCTTTTGCCAGTTCACTTCACCTATTTTGTGGCCTGAGTCCTCTTTGCATTCACATTGCTATGTTTAGAAAGGAACCAAGATCTTTTTCCGACATTCACTCAATGCACTCTGTGTTGTGCAGGACAAGCCATTCTATCAAAATGTGTTATCGGACAGCTAGATATACCTACTCACATTTTTAAAAAGCTAATAGATTGCATTTAGTTAAAAGATCAGACATAATAATTATAACCAGAAGATAATATTACCATTTAAATGTTATTGGTAACAGAATAAATAGCTGAAGAATAAGTGCAGATTAAATAATGCTGTAATTGAAAATTTTACACCCAATGCCCCTTTAAGAGCTAGCATTGATTCATTAAATATGTTGTTGTCTTCTATTCAAGGTCTGTAACGCTCGTTCTTTTTGGTCTATTTAACTCATTGTCGTAATGGAAGGCCAAAACTCCATCTCACCAAAACAGGCAGAAATTTCAGGCGGTCATTTCAAACAGCTCTTATGCTAGAAGGGCATTTTCATAATTTTCACAATTTCACAGTATTATTCCAACCTCATAGTGCACTGTGCCTTTAAAGGGATTATGTATCACGACTCAGGATATGACCCAGATGCAGTCACAGGAGACGGTTGGTTCGGTTCTAATAAATATTTATTATGACAAAGGGGCAGGCAAAAGGGCAGGTCGAGGGCAGGCAGAGGTTTCTCTGGAAACAGGAGATGAAGGGCTGTGAGACAAAGGTTTATTCCTAGACACATGGAAAGTGGGATGTATACGAAGGGTGCGGGGCAACACAAGACAAACAGCAGTGGGGCTAAGGATTTTAGAGATGGGGAATGGCCGATAAAGCGGGGGGACAGTTTACGGGACTCCACCCGGAGGGGCAGATCCTGACTGGAGAGCCATATCCTCTGCCCGAGACGATAGCGGGGAGCCGGGGTCCGGTGGCGGTCCACCTGTCGCGATACCTGGAGGTGGTCTTAAGAAGGGCGGACCGGGCTCTCTTCCAGGCGGACGAACATCTGGGCCGAAGGTATGCTGACTTCCTCTTGCTCAGGGAAGAGCGGAGGCTGGTAACCCAAAGAACACTCGAAGGGTGAGAGACCAGTGGCTGAGCAGGGAAAGGCGTTGCGGGCGTACTCCACCCACACGAGTTGCTGGCTCCAGGTGGTGGGGTTGGCAGAGACGAGGCAACGAAGAGTCGTCTCCAGGTCCTGATTGGCTTGCTCCAACTGGCCGTTAGATTGGGGATGAAACCTGGAGGACAGGCTGGCCAATGACCCAATGAGGGTGCAGAACGACTTCCAGAATCGGGACGAGAACTGAGGACCCTGATTGGAGACCATGTCGACCGGAAGTCCTTGGATCCAGAAGACGTGCTCTACCATGAGCTGGGCCATCTCCTTGGCTGAGGGTAACTTGGGAAGGGGAATGAAATGGGCGGCTTTGGAAAACCTATCCACTACCGTAAGGATGGTGGTGTTCAGACCCGTCGCCAGACCTCAGTCTTAAGGGGGGCATATGAAATGCATGGGAGGGCAGGGCACAATTATTATTAGCCTACAGTACGTATATTTAATAATAAATTCCCTTAAGTGGGGGGGGGGCACAAGCATTTTTGGGGGCGGGCCCGGCCCCCTATGGCCCGCCCATAGCGACGGGTGTGGTGGTGTTGCCATCAGACGGGGGAGACCAGTGACAAAGTCCAGGGATATATGGGACCAGGGGCGGTGAGGAACAGGGAGTAGTTGAAGGAGGCCTGCCGCAGCTTGCCACAGAGTCTTACTCTGTGCACACACAGTGCAGGTGGCGATGAACGTGGAGACATCAGGAACCATGGTGAGCCACCAAAACTGTTGTCTGAGGAAAGCCAAGGTCCGGCGGGAGCCGGGATGGCAGGTGAGGTTAGAGGAATGAGCCCATTCCAGGACAAGGAACCGGGCAGAATCTGGGACAAACGAGCCTGCCTTGAGTTGAGGTGCTTGGCGGTGCGGAGATATTCCAGATTCTTATGGTCGGTTCACACTTAGAATGGATGTTCTGCCCCTTCTAGCCAATGTCTCCACTCATCCAGCGCCATATTGACCGCAAGAAGTTCCCGATTTTCTAATTCGTTGTTCATCTCAGTGGGATTAAAACGCTGGGACAGGACGGCCCCCACTCCAATGTCTGAGGCATCGACCTCCACCACGAACTGACGGGATGGGTCCAGATGGATTGAGATGGGGGCTGTGGTGAATCGATGCTTGAGATCCGAAAACACCCGGTCAGCAGCTGGGGACCACGTGAACGGAACCTTGGATGAGGTGAGTGCAGAGAGGGGGGAAGACAGGGTGCTGTAGCCCCGGATGAAGCGTCGGCAGAAATGAGCAAATCCCAGGAAGCGTTGAAGCTGCACTCTGGAGGTAGGTTTGGGCCACTCCACCACCGCTCTCACCTTGTTAGGATCCATCTGAATGTTCCCTGCAGCGATGACGTATCCCAGAAAAGAGATAGTGGAGTGATGGAATTCACATTTTTCAGCTTTAACGAACAACTGGTTCTCCAGGAGGCACTGGAGGACTTGTCTGATGTGGAGAACATGCTCTTGAGCCGAACGGGAAAAGATAAGGATGTCATCGAGGTTGACAAACACGAACCGGTTCAACATGTCACAGAGCACATCCTTGACCAGGGCCTGGAACACTGCGGGAGCGTTGGTCAGTCCGAATGGCATAACAAGGTACTCATAGTGCCCGCTAGCCATGTTAAAGGCTGTCTTCCACTCGTCTCTTTCCCGTATCCGAACCAGATGGTAGGCGTTCTGAAGGCCCAACTTCGAAAAAATGGTTGCCCCCTGGAAACGCCCAAAAGCCGAGGAGCAGAGAGGTAGAGGGTAACAGTTTTTTTACCGTGTTGTCATTAAGCCCCAGTAGTCGATACACGGGCACAGGGTTTTGTTCTTCTTCTCCACAAAAAAGAACCCTGCGCCGGCCGGGGAGGTGGAAGGATGAATGAATCGTGCAGCTAGAGAGTCCTCAATGTATACTTCCATGGTCTTGGTCTCTGGACCAGACAGGGAATAAAACCGCCCCCGAGGCAGTGTAGTGCCCGGGAGGAGGTCAATGGCGCAGTCGTAGTGTCAATGCGGAGGAAGAGATGTGGCGAGGCCTTGTTGAAAACCTCCCGGAGGTCCTGGTACTCCGCGGGAACGGCTGAGAGGTCTGAGGCTTTTCCCAAGCCCGCAGGAGGGCGCCCAGGGGTGGGCTGCGCCGCCTTGAGGCAATGTGCATGACAGAATGGGATTCCAACCCAGGATAGAACCCATAGCCCAGTCGATCAGGGGGTTGTGCCTCTGGAGCCATGACAATCCCAAAACCACAGGCACATGAGGAGACTCAATGAACAGAAACTGCATGGACTGTGGTTACCTGACACTGGCAGGTTGATGGGAACCGTACTGTGAGTGACCCTGCCAATAGAGCGTCCGTCCAATGGAGAGGGGTTGTGTGGAGATGCCCAGCTCCGACACCAGGGTAGCTCCCGTCGGCCCCAGAGTCCATGAGCACCCGGAGAGATTTAGACCGGTCACCCCATAGCAGAATAGCATGGAGAGGAGTGCGAGTAATGGGAGATGGGAGACTCCCTGTATGGCCCACCAGTGTACTCTTACCTACTGATGAGTCTGGTATTTTACTGGACAGCTTGCTGCCTAGTAGATAGTCCGCGGAATTGTTCCAACAATGCATTGAAGGCATGGTCATGGTGTTCCGCCAAGGTATGGAGTCCCTCCACAAGGTTAAGCAGTAACTCCTTGTGTCTTCCAATGGTGGCTCCTTGGAGGGAGACAGTGTTGCCGAGCTGGTCCGAGTCTGCTGGGTCAGTCATGGCCAGTTCGTACTATCACGACTCAGGATAAGACCCAGATGCATACACAGGAGACAGATGGTTCGGTTCTCAGAATATTTATTATAACAAAGGGGCAGGCAAACGGGCAGGTCGAGGGCGGCAGAGGTTTGTAATCCAAGGCAGAGTCAAAAAGGGAGAACGGCAGGCAGGCTCAGGGGCAGGCAGAAAAGTCAGAACCCGGAAGACTAGAAAACAAGAACTGAAGAAATGGGAAACACGCTGGTAAGACCAGACAAAACAAAACAAACTGGCAACAGACAAACAGAAAATGCAGGTACAGTATAAATACACAGGGAATAATGGGGAAAAATAGGAGACACCTGGTGGGGGGTGGAGACAAGCACAAGACAGGTGAAACAGATCAGGGTGTGACATTATGTATTATGAAGCACTGTAGAGCACTATTTAGATGTAGCTAAGTGATGGAGTTGATTTGTGTTGAATAAAGTACATTTCTATTTCTTTCTCTAAAATTCAACCACTTTCTGTGGGAGTAAAATCACTTTCAGCTCTGTGTTGTGTTATACAACAGCTGCCTCCGCATGGTACTCAGAGTGGGCTGGAGAGCATTGACCCAACGCTTCATACATATGACTGTACTGATCGGCACTGCACGAAGCAGACCCTGAGAGAGAGAGAGAGAGAGAGAGAGAGAGAGAGAGAGAGAGAGAGAGAGAGAGAGAGAGAGAGAGAGAGAGAGGGGGGAGAGAGAGAGAGAGAGAGAGAGAGAGAGAGAGAGAGAGAGGGAAGGGAGAGGGAGAGGGAGAGGGAGAGGGAGAGGGAGAGAGAGAGAGAGAGAGAGAGAGGGAGAGGGAGAGGGAGAGGGAGAGGGAGGGGCTCTCTTATCTTAAATACAGCTCTGAGAAAAACAAAATAAAATGTGCTGCTATTGTCGTTTTTGGGACTGGTCTATTCTGCAGCATTCTTCTCTCTCTTCCCCACCTGTCTCTCTCTTTTTCTCCCTCTGTCTTTCCCACCTGTCTCTCTCTCTCCCTATATCTCCCCCCATCTCTCTCTCTAGCTCGCTTACACTTCTTCTTCTTCTTTAAATTTGTGTTGGCGGATCGCAACCAACTGAAAGGTACATATACCCCCACCTACTGTACTGGAGTGTGAGGCTGGTTACGGCCTCCCTATTCATCTATTTATCTTACCTAGCCCTGTGTTTCTGCCTACTGTTCTGGAGTGTGAATTCATGACACTTTGTGACAAAAAAATTGAAGGGGAAAGGGATGGGGAAAAGGGAAATTGCCCTTTCAACTAACCCTATACCCATTAAAACCTCACCACTATTCCACTACTTGGCTCTATCTGATCCTACACCAGGCCGGGATCCTGGGAGGACGGGACACTATCGTTCAACACACCTTGTAACTCTTCTGCAGTAAAATTCTGCAGCTGCCACCACAACATCTATTTTCTGTGATTTACGTTCCATTTCTGCTGTACAGTTGATATCCATGGCTATGAACACTAAGAAACCAACCTTACTGAAACATGTTATTCCTATCACTCTCTATTGGTCTCGGCCTACTCACAGGGAGCCTCTTAGGGTCCCTCACCCTGGACCCATCTTCCTCTACTACTCTCTTCACTGCCTCATCATACGACACCTTCTGTACTACTCTGACCCTGGCAACCGCAACCTGCCTTTCTCTCACCGGACACTTCTGATCTCCAGCACCATGGGTACCCCTACAGTTAACACACACCGATACTACTCATTCCTCATGCCCTCCTGTACACTTCTCACAACTAGGAATCTCCCTCCTACACACTGCTGCAACATGACCATAAGCTTGGCACCTAAAACACTGTCATGGGTTCGGGATAAAAGCTCTCACGGGATAACTGACACATCCTAACTCGACTTTGCCTATCGGCTACTCTGAGGAGGTGACAAATGATTCATTCTACAAGGCATTCTATACTGCAGTTGAGAGCTGAGTTGCTATGTTTCAGTGCTTCTGACTTTGCTACCCTATTTTTCTTATGTACTGCATCTGCACTGTTTGTCTGTCCTTTCAACACTCCTCTCTATGCATCTGTCTGACTGCCTGTCGGTCCTCTCTTTGTGCCTTATTCGAACCAGCAGCAGCTGGTGCCCTGCCTTAAGCTGTGCCTAGTATTGCCCAGATGGGACCTAGCTGGCACTGAGTTTGTCAACAAACAAACAAACAAACAATGCTATACAGTCATACTGTAAATCCATTTCTACTGCATTCTTTTGACATGCTTTCCTGAATTCTCCTGAACTTTCTTAACTGATGTTGAAAAAAATAATAAAATTGTCAAACGTGCTATTCCTCTCATTTACCCAGAACAACATTTCCATGACATGGACAGAAAAACAGAACCAAAACTTACTTATCCACTTTAGATGACCCTCTCTGGCTGACAAACAATTGCTACATAAGCAATCCTCACATTTCATACACACACTGTATGATTGCTATACTGAGCACAGTATGAACTGTAGTGTGTCTTTAAAACAATCTAATGTACAGTTTCTTATCTAAACCACTCTGACACCTGTTTCTTATCAACTACAGTACTTGAGCTTCTGTCTTTTCCTCCCACTATATGTCAGAAACTGTATAGTACTGTATAGTACTGTATAATGAAGACATACAAATATCTGTCGCAGGATCTAGCCTGCCTCGCATCATGCTGCATAAACACTCGCTTCACTAATTATTGATTCACATTTCCTGTGAAGCACAGCACAGTACTGTACAAGCCAGACAGACGCCACCGCTAAGGCTTCAGGGACTTCAGTCCTGGAAGGAGAGACCAACAGAAATGAATATCCACAGCCGACAAAATGTTGCTTGTTTATACAGTGTCATTAGAAAACGTGAACAGAGAAGAGATTAAAATTAATTCTGTGAGTGCTTGATGATGTAATTCATTGTTTAATTAAGTGTCCAAAGTGCTACTATAAAAGTATTATAATAGGATATGTCCATGCTCCCTGTGGGAGAAGGATGGTAACAGGAATCTGCTGTGCTCCTCTCCATGATAGGGCTTTTAATCTATAATGGATGAACCACCTACCGGGTATAGGATCGTTCAGTGTGTGTGTGTGTGTGTGTGTGTGTGTGTGTGTGTGTGTGTGTGTGTGTGTGTGTTTTTGTGTGTTTTTGTGTGTGTGAACCACCTGCCAGGTGTGTGTGTGTGTGTGTGTGTGTGCAGGGGTGTCATGCATCCCAAAACTCTGAGGGGGCACCAAGTATGTGAGGATGGCTTTTTTCTGCATATCTAAGCATACCTCTTGAGCTGTTTGTATCCTGTATCCTGGTTATAAAAAATAACAAATATGCTTGCAACCCTAGTACCAACGTTGCAAATTGTGCATATTTGCTCAGGCAGTGTCATATTTTTTAATGGGTTTACTTATTGTATTTACACTATGGAGGTCAATCATCCTTATTGTAAGACTATGAACAGGTGCACACTGCACACTAGCCATTCAAAGGGATGTTGGATACAGATCTGAAATACTGTAAAACATTATACTAACAGGCGTTGGTTGTACATCATTCAGGTGAAGGCAGGTGACAATACAAGTGGTAGTGTGACATCTCATGTGAAGGTATGTGTAACATTTTGACAGAGGGTTTAGAAAGAGTCTTGAAAATGGCATGCAAGTTCATATCAGTAATACAAGAAGGGCTTTCATGGGTTTCTTTTAATCTTTTGCTCTTTTTTGTCGTTAACTACTGTTGCAAGTTGACTGCCATCTACATCTTATTACAAAGTGGGCCTACGATTTCCTCTGTGCATGAAGTTCCTATGGACTGGACATAGAGAAGAGACCTGTAATTTTAGAATAATTTACATAATTCTGGTTAAACCTTATAATTACCAGGGCTTTAATCACTGTTTGTACCTTTAATAACGCCCGCTAGCATGCAGAGCACACATCATAAGGCCATTCTATTGACGTGGCCCTACACAGGAACCAGGTTATATGGGCCAGCTACCCACAGAGACCTGGTGGCATCCCAAATGGCACCCTATTTCCTACAAAGTGCCCTACTTTTTACCAAAGCCTTCTGGGTTCTGGTCAAAAGTAGGAAATAGGGTGCCATTTGGGATGCAAAATCAGACCATGTTAGGAGAGGGTGATTCTTTGATCCAAAATAAACCACTGAATGTAGTGGACTCTTTCCTCCCCTCAAGGTGGGAAAACTGTTATTTTTACATTTCAAAATGTTCATAAGCTCCTCATGTGGCTTCATATTTATATTTTCCTCATAAACTTGATCAAAGGGGGCATGCAGATTAAATCAACAGCGGTACCAGAAGTAGTCATGTAATGTATTGCCGTTGCAAGCCACCGACATAAGCTACAGTAGGCCTACATTTGTTCCTGTACTAGTTTGTATGGGCTACAGTAGTAGGCTTATGGGTAATTAATTGGGCAACATTCCATACACCTGTTGGACATCTCCTTTATAGTGCCGCCTGGAACTCTCTCTCTCTTCTTCACAAAATCAATGTTGACGTGTGAATAGCAGGTTATACTTAAAATGTTCCTTGATGGCGAGTGAAATGAAATTGAGAAGTAGTTGTTTGAATGAGAGAGGTATTGAGTACAGGATATAATGCAGTACCATACACGGATAGCGCCCATGCTCGTTCAGTGCTGATGCGCTATATCATTGTAGCGTTGTGGTCCTCACAATCAGTTGTCTTGTAACATAAACGTAGTCTACCGGCAGCAGAAAATGTTTATTATCATTTCGGGCGGGGAATCATATTCATGCGCAGTGCAATTCTAACATAATGCAATTATATTTATAGCGAATGCAATTATATTTATAGCGGGAATGGTCTATCTATGGTCCCATTCATGGCCATTCTGAGAACCATATCATTCCTTTTCTCTCTCTCTTTCTGAGCTGAGACTGGCTCTCCTCTTCTCGTCTATACAGTGGCGGGAAGGTGGTCATGTAACGTAAACTACAACAACCCACCTCGAAAATATTATCCAGGTGCTATTATTTCCCCACCTCTTTCCTTGTAGTTTGGTTATCTGTGCTATTTTTCCGCGTCCTGGCTTTGCCCCGTAGTGCTATGGTGGTGCTTTATACGTCACCAGAGGGAAACTCAACGAAAACAATGATCCTCGGCCAGAAACCGTCTCTACGGGATAGCATTAGAGTAGATTAGACCTCCTCTATTCTATTGCCTACCCCAGCGTCTGGCGACCGCCACAATAGTCAGCTAGAGAAGCGTAGAAAGAAGGGGGATAGATAGGGCTGCCATCTCAATCGCCTCCAGATCACAGGGACTGGAGGTAGTTTAGTCCGTTTTTTTCTATCGAAGTCCAGACTGCAACTTTCCCCAGGGCACGGTCCTGATGGCTGGACACGAGTGGGACTATAAGGACTGGTTCGAACGGGAGGAATTTATCGGACAGATCAGCGACATCCGAGTACAAAATCTTCAAGGTATGTGGGGCAACGGTGGCTACCACGTGAAATAGAATGGAACCACCGCATTCATTATGCTTTATGGTAAAGCTTTGCATTGGTTGGTTAGATTGAATCGGGGGACCCATAGTAAATCAACCTCATCCGAATACCTTTCATGGTTGTAAATAAAGGTTTGTGAACATTATACCGGTGCCATGCACGGACGGCTGAAGTTTGAACTTTTTGGGGTTTGTATTTTTCCATTCTCCGTCCGCGGCTATGGTTGATCTCATATCTCTCGTTTCATTTCATCAAATCAGTTCGCGACGTGTAGGAATCTGAAAAGGAAAGGGATGCACCACTAGAAAACTCAAAGACAGGGAGACCATGGTTTTTCTATAGCAGACAATAAACTTTCAATGAGGGGGCAGAAATGAATAATTTATTGCCAATTTACAGCTGCGTGTCTGTAAAAGTTCTAGAGCTACAAAGTTGCATGTGACATTGTTACAACTACTCTTCACCCTGTTGCTTCTGACAGTTTGTTTACCTGTGGTGTTACCCCCAGCCAGTCAGTCTGAGTCAGTAGCCTATAGCCTGCACTACAGTAGCCGAGTCTGTAATAACTAGGCTATGTGCAGTGAATAAACAAGAATTGGGCACCAAAGTGGAAATAATGTATTTAATGAGTGTTGAGAATCAGAGCTTTGTCTCAGTCTCCAGAGGATGGATCACACATTAACTGAGGCCTCCCCAATGGACACACACACACACGCACGCACGCACGCACGCACACACACACACACACACACACACACACACACACACACACACACACACACACATTGCTCCAGACATACAGATGAGCATTCAAACACACTTTGTGGCTGCTATAGCCTGCCAAGTGATTTTCAATGTAGCCACATTGAGCCATCCAGTACAACAAACCATATGTATGTCTCTGTGGTTCACCTAGTAGTGCAATGAAATAAATGTAAAATGGTTTGATAATGCATAAGATATATGAGTCAGGTTGGATTGTTTGTGTGTGTGTGTGTGTGTGTGTGTGTGTATGTGTGTGTAGTGCACACATTATAGGCCTATGCATTATATCTATGAAGAGAAACCTATACAAGACATGCACTTGACATTTCCTCTAAATGCCAAAGAAATATGAGGTGGCACAAGAGGAGGGTACCTTTACCTGTTCTGCTTTGGTTCTGTCAAGCATTTGGGGTTGTGAAAAATAAAACCCTTGAGCTTCCCCCAGCTCTCTCTCTCTCTCTCTCTCTCTCTCTCTCTCTCTCTCTCTCTCTCTCTCTCTCTCTCTCTCTCTCTCTCTCTCTCTCTCTCTCTCTCTCTCTCTCCCTATCTCTCTCTCTACCTTTCTATCTTCCTCTCTCTCTCTCTCCCGCCCCCTCTCCTTCCCTCTTATAACACCCACTGGTTTGACACTTCCATCTGATGACTAGCTGGCCCTGGAGGCTTTGTGGTCATAGGAAAGCATACTGAGGAGAACCGAGTGCATTAAAACAATGCTCTGAAGGGCCTTACATAACTAACACTCTCTCTCCCATCAGAGAAAAGAGCAATCCCCCCCCCCCTCTCTCTCTCTCTTTCTCTTTCTCTTTCTCTTTCTCTTTCTTTCTTTCTTTCTTTCTTTCTGTCTTTCTTTCTTTCTTTCTTTCTTTCTTTCTTTCTTTCTTTCTTTCTTTCTTTCTTTCTTTCTTTCTTTCTTTCTTTCTTTCTTTCTTTCTTTCTTTCTCTCTCTCTCTCTCTCTCTCTCTCTCTCTCTCTCTCTCTTTCTGTCTCTGCATTAGAGCGCTGGAATCTCAGAACTGTACGTTCCCACACAACACAACACAACACACACACACATTCACACTCACAATCACACTCACACTCACACTCACTCACTAAGGATCTACCATGGTCCACACACACCAACACAGTCATGAAGACGGCACAACAACGCCTCTTCCCCCTCTGGAGGATGAAAAGATTTGGCATGGGCCCTCAGATCATCAAAAAGTTCTACAGCTGCTTCACCGCTTGGTATGACAACTGCTTGGTATACGACCGCAAGGCGCTACAGAGGGTAGTGCGTATGGCCCAGTACTGGAGCCAAGCTCTCTGCCATCCAGAACCTCTATACCAGGCGGTGTCAGGAACTCCCTAAAAATTGTCAAAGACTCCGGCCACCCAAGTCACTTTTTTGACTCATCACATACGCTGCTGCTACTGTTTATTATCTGTCACTTTATTCCTAGTTATATGTACTTATAAGCTGGGTGGTTTGAGCCCTGAATGCTGATTGGCTGACAGCCGTGGTATACATACCACTGGCATGACAAAACATTTATTTTTACTGCTATAATTATGTTGGTAACCAGTTTATAATAGGTTTGTGGTATATGGCCAACATACCACGGCTAAGGGCTGTATCCAGGCACTCCGTGTTGTGTCGTGCGTAAGAACATCCCTTAGCTGTGGTATATTGGCCATATACCACACCCCCTCGTGCCTTATTGCTTAAATATTTACCTCAATTACCTCATACCCCTGCACATCATTACTCATTGTGTATTTATTGTTACTTTCAGTATTATGTTTTTATATTTATTATTTATTATTATTTTACTTTTCTAGTATTTCTCTTTTTTTTTCTCTCTGCATTGTTGAGAAGGACCCATAAGTAAGCATTTCACTGTTAGTCTACACCTGTTTACGAAGCATGTGATGAGTACAATTTGACTTGATTTGACCCTGAGAGGCTCCCAGCTCATTGAGATGCTCATGGACCTCTTTCTGAGCTGGTGGGTAGTAGTGCTGTTCTCTGTACTGACCTGAATCATCTTTCATTTGAAACACTCAACTGATCACTAGTTTACAAAGAAGCATGACTAATGAAACATCTCAACTGCCTATATAGGGAATAGGGTGCCATTTGGGATGCAGACAGTGGCTGGATGGGGGATGTGACTCTGAGATGAGCTCAGCAGGAATAAATGATGCATAAAAGAGTAAATCAATATCTGACATCTTGTGCTGGACAAAGGTCATAGTAGCTGAGCTCTAGGTCACTAGCATGGTTCAGGAGTGTGTGTGCGTGTGTGTGTCTGTTTTGTGTACGGGCAGGACCGGCCGGCAACAGCAGCGTGTACGCTCTACCTTTAGAGACTGGACATCTGTTGAAGTATTTTATAAAAATCCTCCACTGAACGGAGCCTGCTGCTGCTGCCACACGTCAAAAAACTTTAAAACAAGCTAGAGCCGCTGAGCCAGAGTGAAAGTCTGCAGTCACTGCTGCAGTGGACTTGACTTTCTACTCGGAGAGAGAAGGCTTTTCTTCTAAAGCCCAGTGACAGAACAGATTTTCATACGATGTGTGGGGCGAGGAACTGCCTCAAACACTCACACGTGTTTGAATGTGATGTTCTTGAACGCTCACCAGGCCAGTCGAGTCCCCGACATCTCAGCAGTTAGCCAACGCAGAGTGACTAAGGGGGAGAGACAGAGCACACACGGTGCCACAGCCCTCACATTCTGGTATGAGTTTGAGGAGGGAAGGGTATATATAGAGAGGGGGGTGGAGGCAAAAGGACAATGGTCTCTTCTCTTTTACCCAACCCCTGGCTTATTATAATTTTAGTTCCTCCTAAATTCTGTATTGGTACTCAGGCAAGGCGAGTAAACTAGCTCAGATGTCCTCTTGATTCAGAACAAAATCAATATGCCTTTGATTCTCCCCCTGAAGCCTCCCATGTTTGTTCAACTATACTGAAACCCTTGGTGAGACACAAAACACACTTTACGCCATCCATCGCACTGTTTGGATAACCTAACAGCAGTACGACCTTACATTATTGGCTGTGTCCCAAATGGAACCCTATTCACTATATAGTGCACTACTTTTGACCTATAGGGCTGTGGTCGAAAGTAGTGCACAATCTATGGAATAGGGTACCATTTGGTTTCCATACATTGTGCATGACCATCACTGACCTCCAGCTTGCTTTTCTCTTGGACAGAGCCATTATATTGCAGTGTATAAAGGCAACCAACTCAGATTAAATCAGTGCAGAGGTTTTTCATATTGCTCTGTATTATTGCAGCCTATCCTGTCTGCCTCTACAGAGTGAAGTTCATGCAGTATTCATTTGCTTAGACAGGGCTGCTGCTGCCTTCGCCTCCTCATCTCCTCTCTCTCTCTCTCTCTCTCTCTCTCTCTCTCTCTCTCTCTCTCTCTCTCTCTCTCTCTCTCTCTCTCTCTCTCTCTCTCTCTCTCTCTCTCTCTCTCTCTCTCTCTCTCTCTCTCTCTCTCTCTCTCCCTCTCTCTCTCCCTCTCTCGCGCTCTCTCTCTCTCTCTCTCTCTCTCTCTCTCTCTCTCTCTCTCTCTCTCTCTCTCTCTCTCTCTCTCTCTCTCTCTCTCTCTCTCTCTCTCTCTCTCTCTCTCTCTCTTTCTCTCTCTCTCTCTTTCTCTTTCTCTCTCTCTCGGTCCCATCCACTCTGAGCCTCTATGTAAAACCGTGGGATCCGCTGTGGGAAAAAGAAAAGCAGAATTAAGGTCACGTGCACTCTCTCTCTCTTACAATGCAGTTCTTGGAGGCACAGGAGAAAGAACCACTTTCATCCTCCCCTGCTCCTCCTCCTCCACCTCCTCCTTGTTATTCGAGGATTGCCTCGCTGCATGGTTCTCTAGAGCATTACTGATGTAGCGAGGTTCCGGGAGGTTCCGTAGATGTACAGCAGGAGACTTCTGAGTTCTGACGTCTATATTTAGTTTACGGACCACTTTCTCTGAGGAGCATGCATGAGTGGCTGACTTCCCTGACATGTACCAAGTGTGTGTAATGTGTGTAGTGTGTGTGTTGAAAAATATGCAGCTGAGAGCTAGAAGCCTGCTCAGCAGAGCTATTATGTAAGCCATGTTAACCCTGTCATTGCTGGATTCACACTCCATCAGACGTACAGTAGCATACTGTCACTGACATGTACTAAGCGTGTGTGTGTAATGTGGGTGTGCGTATGTGTGCGCATGTTAGGGCCAGGATGATACCAGTATCGCGATACTCGTTAGTATTGTGGCAAGGAAACAAAACACGAAGCGGATTTCACTTCTTTAGGAAAACAGCCCTAATGTTGGAAACAAACATCATTATGTTGTCATCCAGAGTCACATTTATTTATTTTCCAACTATAGCACACAATATTTTACATACAGAAGTTTTTTTAAAGGACCAAAGAGTTAGATCTGCTTCGTGTTTTCATTTTTGCCATGGAAAATATATTGCAATACTGTCATTGTCCCGGCCCTAGCACATGTGTGTGTAGTACAGAGGTTCAGTAGCATACTATCGCTGTAGCAGCCAGACAGTGATTGAGGAATGTATCAAATATGGACGATTGCATCACTATTGCAAAGACTCAGTGACATGCAAGAGGGGGAATGAGGGATGTAGCTCAGTTGATAGAGCATGGTGTTTGCAACGCCAGGGTTGTGGGTTCGATTCCCACGGGGGGGCTAGTATGAAAAATTAAAAAAGAATGTATGCACTCACTAACTGTAAGTCGCTCTGGATAAGAGTGTCTGCTAAATGACGTAAATGGGGAACAATGTTATTGTGAACTGAATACTGAATAAACTCAACTGAATGGTGTCTGTATCTTTGAAGAAGCAAATATAATGTGGATAACACTGTCCTCATAGCGGTGGTTTTGCTATGGCAAGACATCAACTGTTCCAGGATGATGGTCAGTCCAAGTCAATTGTTCTTATTTTATCTTGAGTGATGATAAGTCTAAAGTTACAGTTTATGCTTCAAAAAGTACTCCTTTTGTAGGAGGCCCATTTTCCACTCTAAAAATACCATGGCTCCTTTTAAAAGGTCAACGGTTATATTGTCGAATAAACCTGTGGAGAGAGCGAGAGAGAGAGTGACGTACACGGGGTGAGTTCACTCTACTCTTTGTCTGAGGTCTGCCAGTTTTATTAGATGCAGGTGTTTCTACCAACGGGATGAGGAAAGAAACGGTCCAACAGAACTTTGAACACGGTTGAATAAGTTGGTTAACTCTCATGGATTGCAGTGACGATGACAAATCAGGGCTGTGCTCTCTCTGCCTACAGCTCTGTTTTTATAAATAGCAACGATTGTTTCTGAGAGACGTTGTTCTCAGGTTGACCTGTAGCTGTCAGGGTAAGGTAGTCAGTAACCAGGTGTCCATCCAACCTTTTTATGCTAGTAAAGTACATGTGGGATAAAAAAAAATGAAATGACAGGCCTGATGGAAACAGAACATATGTCGGTAAACTTTCAAATGTCGACAAAACAGAATACGCTAGACAAGATTATTATTTTTTACTTCTGCTCTTTTTTTCTCAACACTTTTTTGTTGTTGTTTTATTCTTACTTTTTTGTTTAAAATAAATGCTCTGTTGGTTAAGGGCTGTAAGTAAGCATTTCACTGTAATGTCTGCACCTGTTGTATTCGGCGCATGTGACCAATAAAATTTGATTTGATTTGATTTGATTTGATTTGAGATGGGATCTTTTTGTGTCGGTAAAATGTATTATGCAAGAAATGTCAGTGGAAATGCTTTTATGCGCAAATGTTGATGTATCAAAGTAACTTGGAGTCACTCGATGACATGTTGTGTGGTCCTCCCACTCGTGGGGAAAGCTTGCAGTTTATTAGGATACAAGATTAAATAATTGATGATGAACTTCACAGGGTGGTGGAAAGTGCAAGGTGATGAGCTTGATACTCCTTATTCTGGTGGCATGATCATCGATGCTTGTCTGCCGTTTGACAAATCAAAATAATCTCGCTCTTTTGTCCATAATAATCTCATCATGTAGGCTATACCCACACTGTATCTGTGAGGTGTTGGCTACAGTGCACGTGCCAATACCATAGTGGGCACACTCGCTATATAACGCAACCTTTTTTGTAAGAAAACCATCAGTAGAGTTGAAAATGCGATGGAAAGCCGCACATTTTATTTTGTTGTGCACTACGTCATCACACACAGCCTTTTCTCCCAATCAAGTCAATTTGATGGAAACACATCTCTGGTGGGAAAATGCGCATATTGTTTTTATGCAGATTTTTTTATATTTGCATGAAAATCTGTCACCAATTGCATGGAAACCTACCTGGTGAGTAGGTATGATCGGAGAAAAGAAAAACAAACACATGAAGGATCTTTTTCTTTCCTTCTTCTTTTCACTAAGTTATGCTCTCCTTCCATATGATCGGTTTTGAACTTCACTTTTAAAGTTTTATGAAGGTTTCATTTGGGAAGACAAAAATAAATAAAATCCCCCTTCATATTTGTACCAAAGATGACTCCTTACACATTGACTCTGTGCCGGTACCCCCTGTATATAGCCTCGCTACTGTTATTTTATTTTACTACTGCTCTTTAATATTTTTTTTTTAACTGCATTGTTGTTTAAGGGCTTGTAAGTAAGCATTTCACTGTAAGGTTACATGAATGTCGTTACTACATATTTACTGATGCGGCAAAGATTTAGCATGGGCCCTCAGATCCTCAAAAAGTTCTACAGCTGCACCATTGAATGGCTGCATCACCGCTTGGTATGGCAACTGCTTGGCATCCGACCGAAAGGCGCTACAGAGGATACGGCGTACGGCCCAGTACATCACTGGGGCCGAGCTCCCTGCCATCCAGGACCTCTATACTAGGTGGTGTCAGAGGAAGACCCTAAAAAAGACTCCAGCCACACAAGTCATAGACTGTTCTCTCTGCTACCACACAGCAAGCAGTACTGATGTACCATGTCTGGAACCAACAGGACCCTGAATAGCTTTTACCCCCAAGCCATAAGACTGCTAAATAGTTAGGTAGATAGTTAACCAAATAGCTACCCGGACTATCTGCATTGACCCTTTTTGCACTAACTTTTTTGACTCATCACATACACTGCTGCTACTGTTTATTATTACTTTATTCCTAGTTACTGTATATGTACATATCTACCTAAATGTCCTCGTACCCCTGCACATCGACTCGGTACTGGTACCCTGTGTATATAGCCAAGTTATCATTACTCATTGTGTTTTTATTATTACTTTTATTATGACCTGTTTTACTTTTCTATAATTGTTCTATTTCCTTTCTCTCTGCATTGTGGGGAAGGGCCCGTAAGTAAACATTTTACTGTTAGTCTACATCTATTGTTTACGAAGCATGTGACGAATAACATTTATTTGATTTCATTGTTTTTAATCTATGAGTGCGGTTACATGCACACAATAATGCGATTATTGTGGATAGTCCGATTAATATAATAGTTCGATTAAAACGTTTACGTGCTTTGCAAGAAGAATGATTTCCCTAATAATCCTGTTTACATGGACACATCTGAAATCAGACTACCTGATGGCACTCTGATAAATGCAGAAAATTGCCAATCAAAATAAATGTTATACCACAGTGAACATGTTATTTTTGGGAAGCATACAGTATTTGATTCTGAGTTCGGACATATAAAGTTTGTATGTGAAAATTACTTCTAATACGCATACATTCAGTTGTTCCGAACACACTTCACTCACGCTAAAGAGGCACACCCGTCGCTATGGGCGGGCCATAGGGGGCCGGGCCCGCCCCCAAAAATGCTTGTGCCCCCCCCCGACTTGAGGGAATTTTTTATTAAATATACGTACTGTAGGCTAATAATAATTGTGCCCTGCCCTCCCATGCATTTCATATGCCCCCCTTAAGACTGAGGTCTGGCGACGGGTCTGTAAAGAGGAAGGCTCGCTGGGCTGGTGCTAGCACATGCAAAGATCAAATACACCGCTGGAACACTGATTAACATTTTTACATGTCCTAATAATTAGAAAGATTGCCCAGAAAACCAGGTGTTTTAATCGGCATATGCTTAGTCCCACCTGGACAAGAGGAACACCTACGTGAGAATGCTATTCATTGACTACAGCTCAGCATTCAACACCATAGTGCCCTCTAAGCTCATCACTAAGCTAAGGATCCTGGGACTAAACACCTCCCTCTGCAACTGGATCCTGGACTTCCTGACGGGCCGCCCCCAGGTGGTAAGGGTAGGTAACAACACATCTGCCACACTGATCCTCAACACGGGGGCCCCTCAGGGGTGCGTGCTCAGTCCCCTCCTGTACTCTCTGTTCACCCATGACTGCATGCCCAGGCACGACTCCAACACCATCATTAAGTTTGCCGAAGACACAACAGTGGTAGGCCTGATCACCGACAACGATGAGACAGCCTATAGGGAGGAGGTCAGAGATCTGGCCGTGTGGTGCCAGGACAACAACCTCTCCCTCAACGTGACCAAGACAAAGATGATTGTGGACTACAGGAAAAAAAAGAGGACTGAGCACGCCCCCATTCTCATCGACGGGGCTGTAGTGGAACAGGTTGAGAGCTTCAAGTTCCTTGGTGTCCACATCACCAACGAACTATCATGGTCCAAACACACCAAGACAGTCGTGAAGAGGACACGACAAAGCCTATTCCCCCTCAGGAGACTAAAAAGATTTGGCATGGGTCCTCAGATCCTCAAAAAATTCTACAGCTGCACCATCGAGAGCATCCTGACTGGTTGCATCACCGCCTGGTATGGCAACTGCTTGGCCTCCGACCGCAAGGCACTACAGAGGGTAGTGCGTACGGCCCAGTACATCACTGGGGCAAAGCTTCCTGCCATCCAGGACCTCTATACCAGGCGGTGTCAGAGGAAGGCCCTCAAAATTGTCAAAGACTCCAGCCACCCTAGTCATAGACTGTTCTCTCTGCTACCGCACGGCAAGCGGTACCGGAGTGCCAAGTCTAGGTCCAAAAGACTTCTCAACAGCTTCTACCCCCAAGCCATAAGACTCCTGAACAGCTAATCATGGCTACCCGGACTATTTGCACTGCCCCCCCACCCCATCCTTTTTGCGCTGCTGCTACTCTAAGTATTTATGCATAGTCACTTTAACTCTACCCACATGTACATATTACCTCAACTACCTCAACTAGCCGGTGCCCCCGCACATTGACTCTGCAACGGTACCCCCCTGTATATATAGCCTCCCTACTGTCACTTTATTTTACTTCTGCTCTTTTTTTTCTCAACACTTTTTTTGTTGTTGTTTTATTCTTACTTTTTTTGTTTAAAATAAATGCACTGTTGGTCAAGGGCTGTAAGTAAGCATTTCACTGTGATGTCTGCACCTGTTGTATTCGGCGCATGTGACCAATAAAATTTGATTTGATTTGATTTGATTTTACTTCGATTTTGACCATACTCCGATTAAGATAAGCAGAGTAAGGTGTTTACATGACTATTGCATAATCTGCCTACTACCATAATCAGTTTAATATCGAATTATTAGTGTGCATGTAAACTTACTCTATGATGACTTTGTTAGAGGGAAGGTAAAACAAAAGAAGAGATCATTAGGAATATTTCCAATTAACAGTAGTAGCATGTCGTTGCTGTCTGATGAAAACCTCTTATCTCCAAAACATCAACTTTTTTTAGGAAATGGAAAAAATGCCATATTTTCCATTGAATGAATATACAATTATGACACTTCAGAAGCTATTTTGAATATATTTTCTTGGTCCTAGAGTCATGAAATGTTCAGAGTACATTTAGGGGAGTTACTGCTTTCAATACATGTAAAACAAAATATTGAATCTAATGAACGCCCCTCAAATTTGTACCCAAATCCACCCTAACTAACTGATCTGTATATGAGCAAACAACACAGTGCATACAATAGGCTTAGGCTACGTTGGTTTTGGTTCAAAATGCAGACTAGATTTGTATATTTTTTGTCTAGTTTTGTGGAAACGTATCTTTTTTATCTTTGTGCCTGTTCTTATCCTGTTTAGATGTTTAGTCTGTTTGGAATGAAGAAGATGCAGCCTGTGACATCAGCACGTCTTTTCTTCATCTTCTCAAACTATTCAATTGCCATTTTCTTTAACTCAGTCGTCTTTGAGAACAATCATCTTGTTCTTCAAGATAATGCCTCTATCAAAAAAGACCTCTATGATTTGAAGAATCAATCAGCACGTTGTTGCCATTTACGTGTCTTTCTGTCGTCGCCCAAAGCACGGAGAGGTAGAGCCCACGATTTTAACTCTGCTCTCCGTAAAAGGAACCTGCCTGCACTTCAAACAAACTACACACTAAAACATGTGGGTTCCTCAAGGGTTCTTTGTGAAGGGTGATGGTTCTATGTGGGACCATAATGACTCAAAGAGCCCCTTTGAGCTCTTCAATGGTTCTTTACAGTTCACAAAAGGGTTCTTTGCTCTTTTAGTGATAATTCAAATGTAGGGGAGGCAGCTCATTAGAATATATTGGGGCGTGGTTTGCGCACAGCTCTTATTGTGAAACTGTGAGTGAGAGTGTCATTCCAGTTTATCTAATGTGTTATGCCATTACATTTTAATTATTGTAAAATACTCATGTATGGGCTTGTGTCAATTGAGAATGGTTGACTAAATCAGTCAGTGGTTCTCTCCTCAGGGACCCCCAGCTGTTCCAGAGGTACCACACCTGATTCAACTAGTCAATTAACATAATACTAACACCTACGGAATTTTACAATATAATATGGCTGACCAGAATACAAAAACCTGTATGGTTCTTCAAAAGGATATACAAATAATCTTTAAGATTGAGAAAGGTTTTCCATAAAGGTTCTGTGAAGAACCATAAAAAAGGGTTCTATATATCCCCAAAAAGGGTTGTATCCATAGCGGAACCCTTTTTTGTTGTTTCTTTATAGAACCATAGGAAAGGGTTCTTTATAGCACCATACAGCTTCCATTTAGAACCTTATGAGCGTGGTTCTTTATAGATCCTTCAAAAAAGGGTTCAATATAGCACCAAAAAGCGTTCTGCTATGGTAACAAGCCAAATAACCCTTATCTGGTACAGCAATATTTAGAAAACATTTTTTTGTGTGTGTAGCTTTGACCTCACGAACACACTGGCTAAGTCCCAAATGGCAGGCACCCTATTCCCTTTTAGTGCACTATACTTATAATCAGGGCCCATAGGGCTCTGATCAAACGTAGTGCACCATAGGGAATAGGGTGCCATTTGGGGGGGACACTGTTCTCCTGAGAGTCATACATGTAGGTGTTTCTGACTCGTAACAGCTGGAGTAGAAACTGAAAGAAAATCACTGTATGAGTCTCACTGGGCTCTGCTGTGGTTTGGTCATTTGTTTCATTTAACTTAACTAACTTTCTGATAGAGACTATAGTGTTGTTGTACCATGTCTACAATGGGTAGGTAGTTAGCTGGCTCACATCACATTTAGATGCAATACAAAATCATGGAATTGTTTGCATATGGAAATGCTTCTGTGAGAATGTTTTGGTTTCCCGGTATCATCTATGTTGGATTCCCGGCACTCGCCTTTAGGTAGGGTTTGAACAGAGGCTGTGTCCCAAATGGTACCCTAGTAGATGTGCACTACATAGGGAATACGGTGCCTTTTGAGACACAGACAAACTCACTTAACCCACATTATAAATGGCCCTTCCTTTCCTGTCAGGCATGACCTTTAGCAACAGGATATGTTTAGTAATGTAAATCAATTCCCTTAAAATGCCATGCAAATCTGCAGTTCTGTGGGGGGTCGTAGAATTAAGCTTTGGGCTATGGAGTTTAATAAACTACAGGTCTGTACGTCAAAGGTAGTGGGACCCATGCTTTCACCTATTCAACCATGTTGGACCAGCTACCTCAAGGAAGAACGCATGCCTTTCTGGTATGTAGAGTGATTGTGAAACATAAACAAATACTAGATAAGGTGAAGGAAGGAGTGAACACACTTTTTAGTTCAGGTATAGTTCAGGTTCTGACTCTTTCCTGGCCACACAGGTCTCTGTCTCACCCAGCTAAACATTGGTGATAACTAATCACTTCACCCCTCTCTCCTTTTATAATGGTGTGAATGGCTGAGTTTAAAGGGCCAAACAAGAACCTGATTGATCTTGGCTCTGTGACAATGAATCTGCACCAAGAAACACAATGAATGTGTATACACGACCCTTTCTTCTAAAGGGGCCATCCGGGATTGGTACATCAATTTTTTGACTTTTAAATTAATGCTATATAGCCATTGACTCGAGTGACCACTTTGTTGTTTTTCGAATCCCAGATTGCCCCTTTTAAGGTGTGAGCCGAGGTATTTTTTATTGACACGGGGGACTGTTTCTATGGTAACCATACACTTTTGGGAATAGTTATTTGTATCCCATTATCTTCCTACAGGAAAATACATATGCTGCATTTCTATTGGCTAATCCCAAACATGTGCAGGATAAGACAGAGTAATTTTTCAATTAGACATGGATGGTGAGGCCTACATAGAACAAAGAAAGGCTCTCTAAAATGGGAACAAAGGAAAAGGGGATATTATACAACCCAGCAACTCTTCTACTTATATAACCCCTTTGGTTAAGAGTAAGACACCAGCAGCAGTGTCTGTAGGGAAGCCCCTATCATGGCAGTTTTTGTTTTAATATTTTAATATAAGATGAGCTCCTCTTTGTTTAGCACAGTTGTATTGTTACTCTACACGGTGCAGTAATGTGATGAAACCAACCCACTGGGCACAGACGTCAGTTAAACGTCTAGTTTTGATTTACATTTGAAATCAACAAAATATTTCACAGTCTCATTAGATTTAGGGTGAAAGTTGGGTGAAAAAAAGACGGAATCCCCTTATGTTGATGACTGTTTGCAAATCCAATCCGTTTTCCATGTTGATTCAACGTCATCACAGTGAATTTTTCTGTTGAAATGATGTGGAAACATTGATTCAACCAGTTTTTACCCAGTGGGAAGGACCTCATCTTAATGCAAAGCAACATAAATCAACAGCAGGAATGTATTGAGGGAGGGTGAACCCAGCATCCATCCATCCAGCGTATTTAATTTCCTCCTTCTTTCTGTACATTTATCCAGCACATTTATTTCATCTTTCTCGCCTACTTTCAAAAGGATTCTGCACTTTCTGTTCCTTTGGACTGTTCTGAGGTGCGTAGGAGGTGGTGCCAGGCAGGCAGTCGACCATGGGACCACCCATTCGTAAAAATGTATGCACACATAACTCTGTGTTGTTGTTTTTATCGCACTGCTTTGCTTTACCTTGGCCAGGTCGCAGTTGTAAATGAGAACTTGTTCTCAACTGGCTTACCTGGTTAAATAAAGGTTAAATAAAAAATAAAAAATAAACACGACTGTAAGTCGCTTTGGATAAAAGCGTCTGCTAAATGGCATATTATTATTATTATTATTATTATTATTATTATTATTATTATTATGGCTGCTTCCCAAATGGCACCCTATTCACCTTATGCCCCCAAGCAGTGCACTATATAGGGAATAGGGTGCCATTTGATTTGGGATGCACCCCAGGACATCTGGAGGCATTCTGTTACCCAGGGAGGAAGATTCCTGCACCCCCCAGTATTTTTTATTCTAGTCTTCACAGCCTCTAATTGGCTGGCAGTGAGGTAGAAATCTGCAGAGGCGATAGCTGCCCCCAGGATCGCCCACAGGATCACCCTCAATCAGACTTTGTTTTGTTTATTAGTGGTAATTACTCTCAGATGGAGGAATGGGACTGTTTGTCATACCGTATACTTTGTTGGGGGTGTTGTTGTTGTTGGTGTATCTATTGTACAGAGTCCAATGGTCAGTGAAGGGAGTTATGTTGCTGAAAAAGGATGTCAGTATTGGATCAGATACTTTTCTCTTAGGTCGGGATTCAATCCGATCGCATTTTGTCGACAATGCGCCATTTAGAGTTAATTTCTGATTTAACTGTCATATGCAGCATTTGCCATGAATGCGGTCCTCTGCGAATGTGGGAACATTGCCTTAAAAAGCTGCATTGCCGACAAAGTGCAATCGGATTGAATCGGATTGAATCCCAGCCTTAGTCTCTTACACTTGTTTTTTGCCCACTTTCCTACTGATATGTTTATATCCAGAATGCTGATGCAGAGTTGGGTCGACCCTCAGCTCTCACATCTACTCTTTGTTCCTTTAAATTAGTGGATTATCACATGAACAGTAGGTGAATTTACACTGCAAAGAGATACTAACTAAAAAGCCCTAGAAGTGCCTTTGTCAGCACACAGCTAGTATGTACAGGTCTGTATCAGTGTGATTATACACATCTAGCATGTACAGATCTGTGTTCAATAAAAGCACTGAGCTAATTGCCTCCTAATGGTATTTGTTCAGTCCCACCGTGATGTCCCTTCTCTATTTGACTCTCTGAGACGGTATAAAAGAGTAACATTATGAGTGCGTACCAAATGGCACCCTATTTCCTGCATAGTGCACTACTTTTGACCAGAGACCTACGGGCCCCGGTCAAAAGTAGTGCATTATATATGGAATAGGGTGCCATTTGGGACGCTGTCGTAATGTTAATCTGATCATTCATATCCCAGTTAAAGGCTTTCTCTACAATATAGTTGAGGAGTCTCAGACTTGCTCCACCACTCTTTGCATGGCAAGCAAATGAGAGGGGCCTCATTGCTCCCACAGAGTCAGTGATTTTGTCTAGAGCCAGCGCCAACACACTGAGACAAAAGAGAGGGAAAGGGGGTATAGAATAGAATATATACGTCTGGTTGACAACTTACTATATCCCATTTCGTTATATGATAATATAGGATTATTAGATTGCAATCATATGATTTTCTCTGCTTCTCTAGACAGTGTTGCTTCAGTTTCTCCTCGATACTGAGTTAAATCTGATAAATCCTAACAATAGAAATGAGTATCAATGGCAACAGCAGTAATATGTAGTAATATTTGGTCTGCCCTCAAACCTAACAATAGCCTAGATAAGATAAGGAAAGATAGAGTACATAGAGAATTGCTTGTCACACTGTACATGTTGACACATCAACATTCACAGTGAACAACAGTAAGCTTGTGTTCAACATGCCAGTCAGACAGGAGGTACCGGTCCTTAGCAGTGTCCCAAATGGCACCGTATTCCCTACAGACCAAAGGTAGTGCACTATATAGGGAATAGGGTGCCATTTGGGATGCAACCCTCCTGTCAGTCAGTGTGGCCTTATTTCCACACTGAGAATGACCTCATCTTTAATGGTAGTGCAGCCAGAGAGCTGGAATAATGGCACCGCTCTGCATTCACCTGTGTTACTCAGGATGTGACATCATACATGTATACAGTATGTGTCCTATTCATTGTGCTCTTACCTTCTGAGACAGAGAGAGGGAAAACTCTTCTCCCCTGTAACTATTCACCAGGTCGTTGCTGTAAATAAGAACGTGTTCTCAGTCAACTTGCCTGGTAAAATAAGGTACACACACACTCCCCCCATCCCTTACCATACTAGAATGGGGACATTCCAGGTGACTGCTGTTCTAAGGACAGACCCCACCTAGGCATTGGAAGAAATCGCAGCTAATGTGTTGTAGAAGCACATTCTCTATAATAGAAAACACCTCACCAGAGCTGAGCCAAAGGCTGCTCTTTCAGAAAACAAAGCTTAGGCTCAGCATCCTGCATTGTTCCCAGTACAGAACCTGACCTCAACACTAGACTGACTTACTAAATCCATGCTCTGACTTTACAGTGTTATCTTACAGTACAGTGTGATGGGTGAAGATACAACATAATCGTAAATTCCTCTATTTCCACCCCAGAGTTCAAATGTCAGGGGCTCCTGAACACATAGCTCTTGGAAGGCAGTGTCCATATTTGCCTGTGGACTGTGGGAGGCTTTGAATGGAAGACATCTGGAGTTGACATGTTGGTGGGCTAACAGACAGATTCCCTGGAGGATAGGGCCTGATTATACGAGCCATTTGACAGATTGTCCCCAGACTGTCCCCTAACAGGCAATGTTTCAACCAGCCGAGTCCATACTCCCCCGGACTTGTTGGTATTCAAGAAGTGTAACCTTTTGTGTTGTAGGAATCTGAGTCAGACACATCGCTGAGAGAGAGAGAGAGAGAGAGAGAGAGAAAGAAAGAGACAGAAATAAAAAAGTGTGAATCATTCTTTTCCATGTAGGTCTGTCTCTCATTGCCAAGACGTTAGGTGTCATTCCTTTTAAAATAAACTAACGGTTAGGAATTCTAGGCGCACAGCCACACACATGCTATAAATCACCACCAGCGCACAATGGTACACATTCGCAGTGACACACACACTCCAACAGAATGAGGTATCCGAGTGGGTCCGGATGCAGCGTGGCCTAATCTTTCATAAAACCATTAAACACTTCTCAGCCGCCGGCCACGGTAAGTCTCTCTGAAGAGCCCTCAGATCTGACGACACCTTTCAATTTGGCCCAGGCTCTGTTATTCCTAACAGAAACCAGTGCAGCATTTTGGATAATGTACCTGGACAATTAGATCAACAGTTATGGATGGCCCACGGTTATTCATATGTCCAGTGGGCAGTTGGGTTTTCAGACTTTTCGGTGTGTTTTATTTAACTAGCCTGTCATGATGTGGGTGTTTTCTCACATTGGCTAATTGACTACATAAATGACTGTCCTCATCACAGGGGAGGTGTACATGTCATGTATATGTGAATAAATAACACAGTATATTACAGCGTCACAGAACTTCCTAAAAACAAGCAGCTAAACAAGCATAAATTAAACAGCATGAGCTCAACATTTTCATAGACTATGAGCAAAGAGGAAACAATAGAATAGAAGTCTGATAGAACGTAAACATTAGTTGATGATGACTAATAGTCTTATAAGCGTAGTGTAATACTACAAACAGAAATACATAGAGAGTACGGTGTTCATTACTAAGCTTTCTTCTCTTATCTCCAGGGTTGCTCTCCTCCTGTCTTCAACTGAAGCTCTTTCCCAGAGCAAGAGCAGGAGCCTGCTTTTACTTCAGTGTGTGTGTGTCCCTCTTTCTCTGTGTCTGCATGTCTCTGCCTGAAAGTGTGTGTGGTGTGTCTCTGAGTGTGTCTAAGTGTATGTGTGTGTGTGGCCGTGTGTCTGTTATTGTGTCCGTCTGTGTGTGTATAGGGCATGTCTCTATAATGAGGGAGCCATTTCCCAGCGCTCCAGCTATCCCAGTGCCAGCAACCAGCCAGCAACCATAAAGACACAAAGAGCCTGACTGCTCTGGTCTAGGCTAGGGGCTGGGTGACAGCTTTGGGCACTCAGTTGTGACAAAGAGGGAGAGAGCGAAAGAGAACAAGTGAGTGAGAAAGAGAAAGAGAAAGTGAGAAAGTGAGAGAGAGAGAGAGCACTGTAGAGGCTGAGAGTGAAGCCTACTCAGGGCCCAGAGATAGCAGCAAAGAAGGAACCGTGTCCAAACTCCAGATGAAACTTTGTTTGGATATGAGGACTAGCAGTACTTCTGTGTCTCAGCTGGAGTCGGTTGTTTGTGTTTTGCTCAGTGGGGTGAAGGAACTCCTACATCTGTGAATAAATGCCTCATTTTACAACAAACACACACCAGAGGAATGAAGAGATGACCCAATGCTGAGAATTGCCTGATGGCTGGTCAGGGCAAATGAGGTTGTCATGAACATGAAGGGTATTTAGAGAATGAAAAAGGATGATGATAGGGCACATTATTAGCCTGGTCCCAGATCTGTTTCTGCTCTCTTGCCAACTCCTTATGGAATTGTCATGTTTGGTTTGACAATGACAATGGAGTAGGCAAGAGCACAAACAGATCTGGGACCAGGTTGGGACATTATAGATTGTCTCTCATTTTGTTAACGTTTGCTATGTCTATTTACTAGTCACAGTATGGCTGTCTGTCTTTTCCCTATATCTTTCTTTATGCTCCAGCATGGCTGTCAGTTGAATTTACGATCAGGGAAATTGCAGTGGCAACAGTCGTTGTTTCCATGGTTACTACTACAGGGCCCCTCCCACTCTTCTTCCTAACATTCATTATCCTTCACCTAGTTCCTATTGACGACTGTTACCACTGCAACGTCCATTATTTACATCCTAGTACCAAAGCTCCGATTCGCTAAGAGAAACAACCGTAGAATCACACTACTCTGGATAGGAA
This sequence comes from Coregonus clupeaformis, assembly GCF_020615455.1. Lineage (NCBI taxonomy): Eukaryota > Metazoa > Chordata > Actinopteri > Salmoniformes > Salmonidae > Coregonus > Coregonus clupeaformis. The sequence continues at coordinate 59,453,890 of NC_059211.1, read as the reverse complement.
ATTAGGAAAGATAATAAGATATGGCATCAAGATACATTATCATTGCCAGCAAGACAACTATACTCATGAGGTTGTTGGATGGTACTCCAGTGAGCCATTTAATGCACAACAACACACAGGTTAATAATAACCAAGGAGTGAGCATGCAAGATATGACCATGATTCACCAAATAGCTTCACCGTATTGTTTATGGAAATCAATATAATATATGATTGGATAGAAAATTGGTGTGTGTGTGGGGTACATGCATATGAGCATGTACATGTGTGAGTGTTTATGTTCATGCAAAGGTTCACATGCGAGCGTTCACATGCGAGGGTTGCATGTGTGTGTGTTTGCACGCTAAGTGCACCCCCCTGTTGCTATGGTGTGTTGACAGGTCATGGCTGCAGGGTAGAGGTAGTGCTGATTAACGACTAGGGTTGTTAAGCTTTGGTACTAGGTACTAGGATGTAAAAAAAAAAAAAAAATCACAAATGGCACCCTATTCCCTATGTAGTACACTACTTTTGACCAAAGCCCTATGGGCCCTGGTCAAAAGTATTGCACTATATAGGGAACAGGGGGCTATTTGGGACGTTGCCTGGTAGTAGATGAAGCTGTTGTCTTACATGAGTCAGTAGTGATGCTTCTGGTCTCTTCTCTGTATTCCCATCTTTTATTCACAGCCACCATATTCACATCCTCCTCTGTGTTTCTGTTGCTTTTCTCTTGCAGTTGAAAGAGAAGTCGTTCAGAAGAGGACGTTCACACGATGGATGAATCTGCATTTAGAGAAGGTAAGTCTACAGATCAGGGTTTGGGTCAATTCCATTTCAATTGAAACTGAAATTCCAATTCCAATTTCCCTCAGTGCAAATGTATTTTTTTAAACTTCCTGAATTGAAATGGAATTGACTCCAACCCTGATACAGTTCCCCCCAAAAAAGCCATCCCTCAAAATAAACATATCTTACCCAAGACCACAAACTGGAGTATGTACAGTATGTAAAGTTCGCTGCTGCAGTGTTATGAGATATTTTTTGTCAGATGTTACTATGGTATACTGAACTATAATTACAAGCATTCCATAAGTGTCAAAGGCTTTTATTGACAATTACATTAAGTTTATGCAAAGAGTCAATATTTGCAGTGTTGACCCTTCTTTTTCAAGACCTCTGCAATCTGCCCTGGTATGCTGTCAATTAACTTCTGGGCCGCATCCTGACTGATGGCAGCCCATTCTTGCATAATCAATGCTTGGAGTTTGTCAGAATTTGTGGGTTTTTGTTTGTCCATCCACCTCTTGAGGATCGACCACAAGTTCTCAATGGGATTAAGGTCTGGGGAGTTTCCTGGCCATGGACCCAACATTTTGATGTTTTGTTCCCCGAGCCACTTAGTTATCACTTTTGCCTTATGGCAAGGTGCTCCATCATGCTGGAAAAGGCATTGGTCGTCACCAAACTGTTCTTGGATGGTTGAGAGGAGTTGCTCTCAGAGGATGTGTTGGTACCATTCTTTATTCATGGCTGTGTTCTTAGGCAAAATTGTGAGTGAGCCCACTCCCTTGGCTGAGAAGCAACCCCACACATGAATGGTCTCAGGATGCTTAACTGTTGGCATGACACAGGACCGATGGTAGCGCTCACCTTCTCTTCTCCGGACAAGGTGTTTTCCGGATGCCCCACACAATCGGAAAGGGGATTCATCAGAGAAAATGACTTTACCCCAGTCCTCAGCAGTCCAATCCCTGTACCTTTTGCAGAATATCAGTCTGTCCCTGATGTTTTTCCTGGAGAGAAGTGGCTTCTTTGCTGCCCTTCTTGACACCAGGCCATCCTCCAAAAGTCTTTGCCTCACTGTGCGTGCAGATGCACTCACACCTGCCTGCTGCCATTGCTGAGCAAGCTCTGCACTGGTGGTGCCCCGATCCTGCAGCTGAATCAACTTTAGGAGACGGTCCTGGCGCTTGCTGGCCTTTCTTGGGCGCCCTGATGCCGTCTTCACAACAATTGAACCTCTCTCCTTAAAGTTATTGATGATCCGATAAATGGTTGATTTAGGTGCAATCTTAATAGCAGCAATATCCTTGCCTGTGAAGCCCTTTTTGTGCAAAGCAATGATGACGGCACGTGTTTCTTAGCAGGTAACCATGGTTAACAGAGGAAGAACAATGATTTCAAGCACCACCCTCCTTTTAAAGCTTCCAGTCTGTTATTCTAACTCAATCAGCATGACAGAGTGATCTTCAGCCTTGTCCTCGTCAACACTCTCACCTGTGTTAACGAGAGAATCACTGACATGATGGCAGCTGGTCCTTTTGTGGCAGGGCTGAAATGCAGTGGAAATGTTTTCATGGCAAAGAGGGACTTTGCAATTAATTGCAATTAATTTGATCACTCTTCATGACATTCTGGAGTATATGCAAATTGCCATCATCAAAACTGAGGCAGCAGACTTACTCCTGAACCTGGGTTATGATTACGTTTCCGAAGCATCTAATTTCTATTTTAATGCCCTCTCTCTGACAACACTTTGAGTCTATCCCTCACACAAACAGAGTTGTAGCCTCTCCCTTGGCCCTATAAATGATAAATGGATGCAGAGGAACTGCTAGTGCAGAGAGAGATAGCGTTAAAAAAGTAATTAGTCGGTAAATGCTAATCTGATAGAATGTGTAGATGCTATCTGTCTGCCTTAAAGTATATTTACTTCCCCTTAATGCTGTACAGGTGGTGCTGTGTTTGTGTCTCAAATGGCACCCTTTTCCTTATATAGATTAGTGGTAATAGGGCGATTCCATGCCAGCATGGCCCAAAAATATTTTTGGTATCACAGATTGTTCTGGCAATTCACATTAAAAACTTCATTAGGAGGCAAGATGTTTAACATTTTTGTTACATTTGTTTAACAAAGATTTTTTAGAAAATCGTGATGAAAGTGGCAATTTTTTGGGCCCCTTTTAGAGTATTACATGCCTCCTGTAAGACCCTATGATCCGTGAACTGTACGTGGTACAGACATCTTGGTGTCATTATCAGTCCCTCCAGGATTTCGTGGAGGCAATTCTGACATTTTGCATGGCAATATGCAATGATTTTGTCCAATTTGTCATGAAAATGCACTGATGAGGGAAAAGGTTTGTTGACGTTTGGCTTGATTGAACCATATTATGCGGTAAATGTGTGGTGATTGGTTGAAATTGCGAGCCCTCTTTTTGTACTGCGGTGATGGGTCAGTTTTGTGTGATAATATTGCGATGATTTGACAGTTTTACCCTGAAATAGTGTGGTGATTGGGCAAATATGCAAGCCCTCGCATAATATTCAGTTATACCCTGTATTTGTAGTGCCCGGTGCTGGTGCTGAAGGAGGTCTTCCATTCATCCCCCTCTCTGATGCACACCAGGTTGTAGGCACTGCGTAAATCCAAATTAGTAAAGCATCTGTTCGATCACAGTGGGTATGAGAGGCAGGGGATAACTGAATTTAGCCTCAGCCTTATTCAGTGTCCGGTAATCGATACAGGGGCGGAGACCTCCGTCCTTCTTCTTCACGAAAAAGAAGCTGGAAGAGGCTGGAGAGGTGGACGGACGGAGGAATCCTTGGGCCAGCGCCTCCTGAATGTAGACATCCATGGCTTCGGCCTCTGCATGCGAGAGAGTGTAGATGTGCCCCCGCGGGAGGGTAGAACCAGGCAGTAGGTCGATGGGCGATAAGGGGGCAGGCACGTGGCATGAGTCTTCGAAAATTCCTCTGGGATAGGGACGTGGGTGGCCTGGTCCGGACCTTCCACAGAGGTGGCACAGATAGACACCGAGAGACACCTCCCCTGACACTCCTGCAACCAACCCAACAACCTCCTCTCTGTCCACGATATACTGGGGTTATGCAACTGTAACCAGAGGAGACCTAAAACTACGGGGTGTGCAGGAGAGTCTAAGATGAGGAACGTGATGCGTTCATGGTTGTTATGATCAACTGTGAGGGAAATGGGAATCGTGGTCTGGCTCACCAGTCCTGTTCCTAGGGGACGGTTGTCTAGGGCATGGACTGGGATAGGGGGTTGTAAAGGGACTAGAGGAATGCGTAATGATAAGGCCACTGACTGGTCTAGGAAATTGCCTGCAGCACCTGAGTCCACTAAGGCAAGACTCAGTGGGGGACCAGGATAGTCCGGGAAGGTGACTGGGAGGAGGACGGGCTGGGTGGACAGAGAGGAGCATGGCACGTCCACGCCTACCTGGAAAGGAGCAGGAGCGCTCCTCGGCCTGTCTCTTCCTCGCCTGGTTCTCCTTCTGGAACAGGTGTTCCAGGGGTGGTCCGACTCTCCGCAGTAGGAGCAGAAACCCTGTTGACGGCGACTTTGACGTTTCTCTGGGGGAAGGTGCGTCGTGCCCACCTCCATGGGCTCAGTCTCACTGGAGGTTCCTAGGAGAGACCCGAACCCCTGGGATGGGCGATGACAGGGACGCAGCAGATTATCCAGGTGGATGGCCATGGCGATGAGCTGGTCCAGCGGGAGGTCCTCATCGCGACAGGCCAGCTCGGTCTGGACGTCCGCCTGTAGCCCGCTGCGGAAAATCGTCAACAGCCAGGGCCTATAGGGATTAGGATGTCCCTATAGGCTTTGTTCCTACAGCGGAGAGGTCTTGATGTCCTGCTGCCTCCTGTTTTCTTGGGTCGGTCATTCTGTCACAAGTGTAGAGAGGAGTAGGCAGGAGGCAGTGGCAGGTTTAGAACTACTGAATTTATTAAAGCATCATAGCTTAAAGCGGGACAAAACCCACAGTGCAAAATATAAAGTACTCAGGAAATAGTAGGAGAGATTCCTTTCAGGAAAACAAGCAACATATACAATGACCGACAAAGACAAATGACAAAGGGAGTATATATACAGTGATAGAGTGGGGATTGGAACCAGGTGTGTGTAATGATGACGAGACAAGTCCGGGGTTGATGAGTGAAGGGCGTTTGCCAGCAGCAGGTTCGGCAGCAGCTAGAAGGCCGGCGATGCCTACCGCCTGAGCTGGACAGGAGGGGAAGCCAAAGCGAAGGCTGGTGTGACAATTGTGTTGGTGGTGCTCATAAAATTGCTCATAACTTTAAAGGCAGGGGAGAGCCCACTCTGGAAATTTGACGTTGTTTAAAACAATATGTCAAAGAATTTACAAAATCAAAAAGGGTACTTTTGAGATAATAATATTAATAGTTTTAATGTTGAATAAAATAATGTGTGAAACTGTATTTCAGAATGTAGCGATACCCCATATTTTAGATTAGGCCCCTTTTATCATGATTAAAAAAAGAAGTTCATGTTACAAAAGTAATAAGCATATCAAACATCCTTCCTCCCAATTAAGTTTTTATGTGAGAATTGCCAGAACAATCTGAGATACAAAAATATTTTCGGGCCATGCTGGCATGGTATGATCGCCATAGGCCTTTTTTGTACTTTTCTTCCTCCTTTCTTCTCAGATTGAATTGTGTAATTTGAAGAACTGCTTTATTTACATGAATAGCATTCCTGAACAAATTTCCAAGGAACCGTGGTGAAAAGGCCCACACATACTTTCTCTTTGTCTGCTAACCTACACGTACCCTCAGCCGTTCTGTATTCCCGCCACTCTCAAGCACACACACACTTGTGCGCACTCATTAAAAAAAAATGTTTTCCCTCTCTTCACCCCCACCACCTCCACACTCTCTCCCACCCACTCTCGCTCACACGCACGCACGCACGCACACACACACACACACACACACACACACACACACACACACACACACACACACACACACACACACACACACACACACACACACACACACACACACACACACACACACACACACACACACACACACACAAACACACACACACACACTGCTCTGCCATTAGTTATTTAGTGAGTTTCACTACTCTAGCCTTACATCATTGTTTGCATTGGCAAGGCTGTTTTGTGCTTCTAAGGTTTCAGGCGACAGAGAGATGAGATGATAACAGAGCAGAGCCATAAGGCTGACTGAGAGAGAGAGTCCAAATAGTGATGAAGCCTTTGTTTCTCTCACACAATGAACCTCTCTTCTCTGACACACTGTCTGGCGTTACATCAAATCTCTGACCCACTAATCGACAATCATACGTTTGTCCCCTGGGTTTTGATGGAAAGTTTTGCTCACTCACTAACTCTCTCAAGTAAGCAATCAGATGTAGCGAGATTGGTTCATGCATGGTTCGGTTTGATGTCATAGCTATTACTTAATAGCTGTTTTGAGAGGCTGCTCATTATACTGATAAGATCCATCTTTGACAGCTATTGGCAGTCCTACCAGCCAGCATAAAACCAACACCAGAGAAATGTCAATGGCCATTATTCTCCACTGCTTATACTACATGTGCACTTAATAAGTCAGACATCAGACACACCCACTTTTAGTTGTTGCATCATCAAAAGAAGACTGAAATGTGTTTTTTACATCATCAGGGCTGTTGAAAGATGAACCCTCCTCTCCTCCTGTTTTCAGTGCACTCCTCCGATGGAGGTAAACGACCTGTTCAGAGATATCCAGGATGGAAGGATACTCATGGCTCTGCTGGAGGAACTGTCCGGATGCAAGCTGGTGAGATTTCCACCAACAATGTTACACCATCCACACAGTATTCAGATGTTAGTGATGCTTTGTTGGTTCATTTGTATGTGTCACAAATGACATCCTAATCCCTATAGGCCCTGGTCAAAAGTAGTGCACGATGTAGGGAATAGGGTGCCATTTGGGAGGCAGCCCATGGCTATGCTAGATATGGAGAAGTTGTGTGTTAAAGATTGTGTTTGAGTTCGATTTCGGTGGCTCACAATTCACCCAGCTGTTTATTGTATGGTTGGGGTCCTCCTCCAGCTTCATGGATGGAAACAGTCCTCACATCGTATCTTCAGACTGAACAACATCGCAAAGGTCCTCACCTTCCTAGAGGAAAGAAATGTGAGTATCACAGCCAATCACCAAGGAATATCACAGCCAATCACCAATGAATCACCAATCACCTATGAAGGGAAGTGGACGGCAGCTTTATTCCCTTCAATGATATATATAGCTGAAGCTGTCCGGACAATTTTTTACATCTTGGTAGGAGCATCAGAACACCACTGTCTAAATATCCTGTTGATTGGTTGGATTGTTTACCTGGGTGTATTTACCTGCACAGGTGAAGCTGGTCAGTATTGACGCTGCAGATGTCGCCGATGGCAACTCTTCCATCGTTCTCGGACTCATCTGGAATATCATCCTGTTTTTCCAGGTAAACTCTCTCTCTCTCTCTTTCTGTCTCTCTCCTCTCTATTGCTCCTCTCTTTCTCTCTCTTTCTCTCTCTCTTTCTCTCTCTCGCTCTCCTCTCTCTCCTCTCTCCTCTCTCGCTCTCCTCTCCTCTCTCCTCTCTCTCTCTCCTCTCTCTCCTCTCTCTCCTCTCTCTCTTCTTTCTCTCTCTCAGATATTAAGTAATGAAATAAGTGCCTACTCTTCCTCTGTCTCTTAGATCAAGGAGCTGACAGGGAACATTAAGAGCCAGTTCCCCTCGTCCTCCAGCCTCTCCTCGCTCGCCACCAGCTCCGACTCCGACATCTCCCACTCCAGTACGCCCTCCGATGAGAGGCCGCGCTCCATCGCCATGAGGGATCATGGGAAGGCCATCAAGACGCTCCTGCAGTGGGTCCAGAGACGCACCAGGAAGTGAGTTGTGATTGGACAGCAATCATATGTCAAATTCATAAGAGACAAACTCACAAATAGGATAGGGTATTTGATGAACCTGTGAAAATCCAGTACAGGCAACAGCAAATACAGTAATACTTACACACAAGTTTGAAAGTTTGACTGCAATCATGTTCAAGTGTTTGTGTCAGATGTTGCTGACTTGCCGAGTCTTGTCTGTCTGTGTGTGTCAGGTATGGTGTGGCGGTGCAGGACTTTGGGAAGAGCTGGACCAGTGGGCTGGCCTTCCTGGCCATCATTAAGTCTATTGACCCCAGCCTGGTGGACATGAGGAGAGCTCTGCTGAGGACAGCCAGGGAGAACTTAGAGGAGGCCTTCAGGACAGCCCACTACAGCCTGGGCATACCCAGACTACTGGAACCAGAGGGTAAATTATTCAATTAAATTCAGTTCAATTTAATCCAATTCAATTCATTGAGACTTTATTCATTGCCACAAGGGGCAATTATGTTGGCCTGGTCCCAGATCTGTTAGTGCTATATAGCCCACTCCTATTGCCGTTGTCATGCCAAAATACATGACAATGGCCATAGCAGTTGACAAGACAGCACAAAGAGATCTGGGACTTGGCTACAATTATGCTGTACAATCAGAGTGTATTAGAAGATTTACCACTAGTCGATCTTAAGTCCCTCTGTTATCATTCCCACATTTCCATCTCCACAGACGTGACCATTAACCCTCCAGACGAGCAGTCCATCATGACCTACGTGTCCCAGTTCCTGGAGCACTTCCCTGGGATGGAAGAGGTGAGAGAGACTCAAGGGGTGTCCCAAGGTCTCTGGTCAAAAGTAGTGCACTATATAGATAATGCGGTGCGATTTAGAACACATTTAGAGTCTGCATGATATTAATCTGGTTTTAGTCATTTCAATGTTGATTAAGATTGTAAAAAAAATATATATATATAATAATAACTGATTGGGCTCGTGGGCTGGATGTTTAACACTCCTGCACTAGATACACAAACCACAGATAACCTGATAAATCTCTCTATCCTCTCTCTCTGTCTCTCTTAGCCCCATGAGAATGTATCTGATGTGATACAAAGGAGTGTGTCGTCAGGTAGACTCAGCTGTCGTGTCAACGACTCCTCCCACGACCTGAGGAATGGGGTTCACCTTAGCCGGGGCCGAGAGAGGCCCTTCGTGGTCCGGAGGGACTTGGTCCAGCCCCCACCCAAAATCTTCCTCTCCTCTTTCTCAGAGGAGCTCAAGTCCCCCACATCACCGCCCATGGTGGAGCGCTCCCCGGTCAACGAAGGCTCGTTGGTAGGGTCCACCCCCAGCCCTGTCTTCAGCTCTCCGCAGCCCTCCTTTGTCGACTCGGTCATCAGCTCTGTGTCCTGTGACTCAACGATCAGTGACTCTGTGATCGGTTCGCCAGACTCCTGTTGGGAGCGCCTGCCGAGCGAGGCAGTGATGCCGGACAGGTTTGTGGAGAGCCGTAGCGACGGGTCGCTATGCGACAGCGGGGAATCCTGGGACATGAACATCCCTCCCTCCACACCCCATGGGGTCACACTTGATCTGGAGGATCCGTTGCCGTCGGTTATGGGGCCAAAGACAGGGAAGCCTCAGGATGAGGAACAGGAAGTGATGCCGGAGTTGTTTATCGACGAGGGGAACTACTCTCTGAGCTCAGTGGAGAGCACACAGGACAGGGCCAATACACAACCAGAGGAAGAGGAGGAGGAGGAGAGGAAGAAGAAAGAGAAGGAAGACGAGGAGGAGGCATATAGCTACATTCTGGAACTGAGTGAGGACAAGGCAGCCAAGCAGGAGCCTGATCAAAGAGAAGGAAAGAACATAACAGAGAGAACAGAAAGTGACTCAGAAGGAATGGACACAACTACAGGTCAGAGTAATGGAGTCAACAAGGAGCAGGGGCGGCCATCTTTAGAGTTCTCTGACAAGCCTCAGCAGACTGACTCTGACCAGAAAAGGGAGAGTGTGTGTGAGGGTGAGAGTGTGTGTGAGGGTGAGATAGGAGGAGCTGTGTGTTCTCCTCAACACGAGGAAATCAGCCAATCACAGCAGGGGACCCCTGACCTGTATGAAAAGCCAAATCAGCAGGACAGTGTCCTGGAGAGGACAGACAGAACATCAGAAGGTGCCAAGAAGGAAACAGTGGAACCATCTACAGATTCCAGGAAGGCTGGAAACCCAGAGAGAGGCTTAGCTACGGAACGTTCTGATAAAGCAGAGGGTCAAAGGGATGTGACTGACAGAGTGGTGACGGAACACAGACCGACTACGTCCCTGTCAGAGAGGGACAGAAATGGGGAGCGGTCTCAGGAGGGGTCAGAGGAAAGGCACAAGCAGGTCACAGAAGAGTCCGAAACACAAGAGAAGATAAAGAATGTTCTGAACGGCCACATAGAGTCACAGGAGAACACTACGACGCAGGCGGATGAGGTCACAGAGCAGTCACAACCGTATATGGGGATGGACCAGAGTCGGACCATCCAGGGGGGATCCTCAGAACCAGGTATGAACCCAGAAGAGGAGAGCCATACTGGACAAAAGGACCCTGAATCTCTGGCCTGCACAGACGGTCGGCAGAGCTCCACACTTCCAGCAGAGGACAGAGAGGAGAGGACCCAGAGCCCAGAGAGAGAGGCAGAGGCTGGGGATGAAGACCCAGACCTGTGGGGGCCCCCTGGAGGTGGCTTGGTTGAAAAGTGTGAGATAGCCCCTTGTGGTGGAGATGCTGAAGTGAATGTAGTAGCTCCTGAGAAGAAGAGCGGGGCAGAAAATGGCCATGACAGGGTGGATGCTACTGGGTCTGGGGCCACAGACAACAGAGAGACAGTAGTGGAGGTCCCCCATCAGGGCACGCCAGTGTCCATTATCCCCCTGGACATGGTGTACTACCCCCACTATGATGTCCCCATCTCCCATGTCATTGAGGCCTTCGTGGAGTCTAACCCTGGACTGGTCCTCACTGGGCCGGTTCCTCACTCTCCTCCCTCAGACACACACACCAAGAACCAGTCTGTATCCCTACCGCCTGGTCAAGAGAGAGACATAGAGAAGGATGCAGAGGATCATACTGAGGGCAGTCATAGTGAGACAGGGGCCTCTGCTGTTGAAGAGACAGGGGACGAAATGGCAGACACAGAAAAGAGGGAAAACGAGAGTGTCGATGTGGCCTATACAGACAGTGAGAGGAGCAGTGCTATTGAGAAGCCTGAAAGTGAACCAATGGACTTGTTCCAAGCAGACAGTGCTGCTGACAGCAGTGGGGCACTTGAGGAGACAATGACATTGGGTGAAACTCTGGATCCCATGGACCTGTTCTACCCGGATACAGATGACTGTGGTCCTGTAGAGGAACCAGAGAATGACGTGGAGACATCGCCGTGGTCCTCTTCCTTCAGCAAGTCAGTAGAGACCTGGCCCTCAACCTTTAATGTTGCAGCTCTACAACCAGCACCGTCCTCAGAACCAGAACCAGAGACACACACAGACTCGCACACACATAGCCAGACAGAGACACATACAGAGACACACACACACAGCAGTCCAGACTCACACATAAAAAGCCAACTGGATCAAGAAGATCTCAGAGAGGAGTCAACAATGCAGAAGCAGGATAAGGTAAGCCAGTGTGTATGGAAAACGAGGACAGATCTGTGTGTGTGTGTGTGTGTGTGTGTGTGTGTGTGTGTGTGTGCATGTATGCACGCGTCCTGCGTGTGTGTGTACAAGGTGATCCAAACAACATCAGACAACATCAGAGTGACGTGATATTTCACACATACACTGTCTCATTATATGCAATAATCTGTCAGCATGTGTTATTATCTGTCATCCTTTTCTCTGGTCCTATCTGACGTGTCTGTCTGTCGGGGCGTCTGATAATATATGCATTGTTTTGGTGCTAGATGTTCTGCATACCAAGTCATATTTAGCAGTCAGTTTATAAACTGTTTTGACCCACCATGAATCATGAATCAATCATGAGAACATTACCCATGATTTAAAGGAGGGACATTGGAGCTAATGTTCAAGACAGTTAAAGAGAATGAGTGACATTTCTTATCAAGTGCTTTATGACTACTAGGGCTGGGAATTGAAAGGGACCTCATGATACGATATTATCACGATACTTAGGTGCCGATACGATATGTATAGCAATTTTTACGATTCTATATGTATTGCGATTCGATACTGTGATTTTATTGCAATTTGATGTTCCAAACATATTTCTCACTATGTCTTCTGCAGAGACAAGAGAGAGCATGATAAATGAGTTTTGATCAGTCATGGAAATAAAAGTGCTGAAAACATGTTGGCTCATTATTTAAAAAGAAGATATAGGATGAAAAATACTGGAGTTTTGGCGCAGGTACAGCCGACTAGCGTTAGCTAATGCTACCTAGCAAAAACAAAGAAAGAAACAAAAACATACATATATATATATATATATATATATGTATTTTTTACAAATCAATACTTGGAGTCAAAGTATCTATATAATATCGTAAAAATAATATTGCGATATGTAACTGTATCGATTTTCCCCCATTACTAATGACTAGCCAGTAACCCTTTACCCCCACACCACTACATCCATACCCTATTATCCTACCCAACAACCTACACCTTCCCGTTACACTCTAAAGTAGTCTCCCCCCCCTATGTGTGCCCAGGAGGTTGAAGTGAGAGGGGGCTCCAGGCTATCGGACCCACAGGAATGGCGCTCCGTGCTGGGGGAGCAGACGACGGGAGATGGGGGTGTGGTGGAGACAGAGATGGAGACCCACCGTGGAGATGCTGAGAGCAGTGATCTCACCAGGACTGATGAGGAGAAGCCTGCCTCTGCTGCTGCCAGAGAAAACAATGAGACCATGAGGTAGGATGCTATTCTTAGGCCCCTGGTACAGCTGGGCTGTGTCCCAAATGGCACCCTATTCCCTTTATAGTGCACTACTATGGGCTCTGGTCAAAAGTAGTGCACTATATAGGGAAAAGGGTATCATTTGGGACGCAGCCTGAGAAACACAGCACAGAACATTATTTTGGGGGAAAGCAATGTTAAGCAACGAAGGACATGACTTCAGAACTGGGCCTCCCAGTTTGATAGAGCAAAACGCCTTAAATGTACTCAATGAAATGTGTTTAGATCTGGCTAGTCATTGAAATTGGAAGCTAATTTCCTCTCCACTAACATTAAGAGGCTCTAAACAATTCAAATTACATAATGACATACAGTAATTCAATGATATAATCTGTGCTGATGACTGATTCTGAAATGTTTTATTGTAATGATAGTGGCTTTTTTTTATCTGCTTTAATGAGTGAAATGTACAGTATGTTAGTAACTATGTAAATAATAGCTATAGAAACAAGATGTTTTCTTTGTTCTGAATAATAGTGTTCATTCATTTTTTATCTAGAAGAAACACAAATATAGCACTCTCTCTCTGTCTCTCTCTCTCTGTCTATCTGTCTGTCTGTCTCTCTCGCTGTCTCACTCTGTCTGTCTCTCTCTCTTTCTCTCTCTTTGAACAGGATGGAAGCTGACATTGATGGAACCACAGATGAACAGTGTTCTATGTGTTCTACACCACTCCACCAGAGGAAGGTGGCTGGCTCTAATGAGGTTAGTTGCAAAACATTTCAGATATTTAGGATATTTATTATTTCCTATATAAGTATTATACCATAAGATGAGCCTACAAACAATACCTGTGCTTTTATCATCATCACTCATGTTTTTGGGATTGTAATCCCTCTGTCCCGTAGAAGGACAATCAGAAGAATGGGGCATCCAGCCGAACTCACAGTACCAAGTCTGACACCAGGTAAGGATATGAGTCAGTAGGCGTGTAGCATGACTGTATTTACAGTTATAGCTCCTTCTGTCCAAAACAGAGGTTTGTTGCACGAACCGTTGCTCTCTTACTCACTTGTCTGAGCTCTCTTGCTCACTTGTCTGAGCGTAAGTCACTGGGTGTGGCGATCGTGCAGTTGCCATGACAACCCTCCTGCATGAGTGTCGAGGTGAGGCATCGTGGGAATCAGAGACACACGATATTCGACTGATATCATCACTCCTATGGGGCACAGCTTGGCTGGTGTTGTAATCGTGTGAAACGTTTACATCATTACATCATCTACAGCCCTCTGGGGAGGGAGATGCCATACAGATAGGCTGCATCCCAAATGGCACCCTATCTCCCTTTAGAGTACACTACTTTTGACCAGGGCCCATGGGGTGCCATTTAGGTCACAGCCATAGAGATAAAGGAGCACGGCTGTCTGTAGCTCAGGGAAAAAATATGTTGTGTTAGTAGTTATTAGGAGGACCCGGGAGTAAATCCTGACCACGTGACCTGACCAAGAACAACATCGGGTGCTAGTTGTATGAAGGGTATAACTAGGGCCCATAGTAAACAACTAGGGCCCATGTCAAAACCCCCGTACCTAGTTACAGTATTAGTATGAGATTAACCTTGTCCCATATCTGTTTTTGCTATTGCAAACTCCATTGCTCATGACAATGAGTGACAAGGAGTTGGCATTATAGCACAAACAGACTGGCATTCAGCCTATCCCAGACATAGTTCAATTATTAGTATCAGACAGCTGTTCAACATGAAAATAACTCTTCAGTCTGGATAAATTAAATCCATCCTGGGCTTTTGTTTTGGTGTCACTAGAGAAGCCTAACATATAACTGTTTTTTATATTCTAATATTTTATTCAACTTTTGACCCATTTTACCCTGAATTCTAGCTCTGCCTTTTATGTTGACATTATCTCTTCCCAGCTAGCACATAAAGTTCTGAGAACCATATGTTTCTTAGAGCTTGGTGAGAGCGTGGTTGTCCTATGATTATTTTGCATCTAACCTTCCCACAACGTTCTGGGAATGGTGCAGGATAGCCAGCTAGCACATAACATTCTGAGAACAATATGTTTCTTAGGTGGGAATTTCAGTACCTAAGCTGTAACGTTTCCCACAGGTTTCCTGATGGTTCTATTTAAAGTAATGTTCTCAGAACGTTCAGAGAATGTTAAGAAACAACGTTCTTCTGTGGGAATTTCAGTACTTCACCATAACGTTTTCTGCAGCTTTCCTCATGGTTCTATTTAAAGTCATGTTCTCAGAACGTTAAGAAAACTTTCCGTAAAAACCACAAGAAAACATTAGTAACGTTAAAAGAACGTTCTAAGAATATTATTTAAAAACATATACATTCCATTCGCAGCGTCAACAATACTCTCTTTAGCCTATCTTGTTAAGTGTGTTCAGGTGTGTTGGCCGTGCCCACTAATTGGCCACACCTAATCTTAATGAGTGTTTGTTTCCTTTGAAATGGGGTCTGCTTGAATAGACTACAATGAACAGCTTTGTATAAGTTTTAGAAAAACATGGCATGCTAGCTCCATCCTGGTGGCGCAGTAAACTAATTCCATTGATAGAGAACAGAAGTTCATAGGTTCAGAATCTCACTGATGCCGTGGCACAATACAACCAACAATGCAACCTAAAAATTAAAGTTCCCAGAACAGGCAAAGTTTTCACTTCCGTTCTCAGAACATTTAAAAAACGTTATGGCTTCGTTCCCAGAACCAATAGGAAACCAAAAATGTACATTCCCACAACTTCCAAGGAACCAAATGTGCTAGCTGGGTTGAAAGTCTGTTTGGTTCTGTTGACCTTCTGCTGAACCCGGTTCTCTCTCTCTCTCTCTGTGTGTGTGTGTGTGTGTGTGTGTGTGTGTGTGTGTGTGTGTGTGTGTGTATGTAGCTGGAGGGAGATGAGGACTCCTACTTCATTGACAGAGTACTACATTCTCCTACTGCTGTGGCTGCTCCTCTACTGCCTGTTGGTGCTGCAACAGATCGACTACAGGGACCTGCCACGCCTTCTGCTCAACCTGGAAAAATGAATACACACACACATACTGCGACACATGTACATACTGATACACACGTCACAAACATGTCACACACACACGACACATACACACGCACGTACAAACAACACTTTTTTATTCCAGAATAATTTATAAAGCTGTTTAGAGATTCTGCTCTTTAGCTTTTAATGTGGCTTGAATTGATATGCTTAAATTGTAAAGAATTGATATGCTTGAATTGTAAAGACAAACCTATAACTTTGTATGTTTCTCTGAGTTTATTGATGTACAAAGAAAGAAGCTCTCTAAGGGCTCTCTATTTAATCCCTATCGCTGAAGATCCGCTTTATAGCGCAATTGACAATTAAAGGCAATGTTCCTGCGGTCGCGGAGACTGCATTCACGGTAAACGCTGCATATGTCGGTTCAATCAGAAATTACCTTGACATTTTTACACGGATCTTCCGCAATACTTCGGCAATACGGATTGAATCCAGCCCTTTTTTTTTTGTGCAGGTATACAGTTTATGAAGCTTTTCAGTGGCCCATTTACGTAAATGCCGATTTGGTGAGTGGAATAACATGTATGTTTCAGACACGTCCCTGATGTCCTTTTTGAATTTACACGCAATTTGATAAGAAAAAGTGTGGCCAATGAGTTATGCAGAAATATTTACACATTTGAGATGATGCACAACCTCCATTGAGCGATGAACTTATTAAGGTACTGCATTCTCTTGAAGGTACTACTTGTTTTACAAGCTCAATGGATTCTGCAGAGGCTTGAGAGTGTGTCAGTTGCACTTTTGAAACAGAGTATGTGAACTGCCAAAGATACAGTGTTTGGAATGCTGAATAGAAAATACAAAACAAACTCACAATCAGCAAATTATGAAATATACATTTAACACACAGTTGAAATAGTTTTGAAGTGACAATACTGATTTACTAATAATGTTGGTTTTTATTTTAATAATATTTTAAGAATGCTGGAGTAAATGTCTATGGATCAGTTGAAAATACAGTATATGAATGGATTTTTAAAGTGTGATTATTAATTCCTTTATTAAATACTATGTTTGTATGCCTGTGGGTTGTTTTTTAAACTGCTGTGATTGATTCAGCTGTGCTTGAGCTTGTTAGAGCCCTTCAATAAAAAGAGAATGCTTTATGATTAAATGTTTCTTTATAAAATACCTTTTTTTAACAACATCTTTAATTAAGTACAGCACTATCATATTTTTTTTTTTTGCATTTGTAATTATTTTAATCGGCTTAGTTTACAGCCACCTGAGATCTATATGGGCTGTATGGAGGTCTGCATGATTATGCCCAAGGGACACAATACATACTGCCTATCTGATTGTGAATGAAGTGACCTATTAAGGCCTCAGAGAGGTTGTCTTGCTTTTATATTGGAACCCAGTCTGTTCAAAAGCATCAGTCAAATGCAATCGGGTCGTTCCACGAAAAGAGTGCCTTTTGCGTCCCTTTGATATTTTAAGTAGAAATTGTGCACTAGTATTGCATTTGAAAAGCCTGTTATGTTAAATGAAGTGCCAGTTAGCTAATATAGACATGGACAATTCAATAAATCAGATTTTTTATATGAATAAAGACTTGCTAGTGCAAAAAATCAGCATTTTGACATGTCCCTCCATGCACCCTCTGTAACTTCTAGGAAGATTTTAACCCACTTAACCCCAACATTTCTCCAAGTTTTCACCATCATTGTAAAGCCCTAGTTATTTCTGAAGATTATTATTTATTTCATGTGATTAGTGATTAATTTACATCTGTACCTCATTTGAAGGTCAACCCTGTTACGTGAACTGAACTCTCGTTTTAATATGGTGAAACTATTCATAAAAAGAAAGACAATTTTTCAAAATAAGCATGAAACACCTAATAGTCAAATCATAGGGTACAAGCAGGTGAGCTAGTTCTACTCTTTCTGGCCATTTGCTGTTGTTTTGTGGTGTAAAAGTGAGCGGGTTGAGCATAAAACGTCAACCCTGTTACCCATAGATAGACAGGCTAGAAATGTTTTAAGAATTACAAATGCTTGTCATGAGCCCTCTCACTCCACCGGGTTACCACCTTAATTTGTTTCCACTATCTTCCACTCTGCTCACCTCCCTCTCTCTACTCAGCCTAACTAGCTCCACCTGTCCCTGCTCTGCTCGGCTCTAATTACTCTGCCAGCTGCGCTGCATTACCCACTAACCTCTCCCAGTATTTAAGGCCCTGTCTTTCAGCTCTCCGGTGTCAGATCGTCTGCAAAGCTCACACCCGGAACCTGTTTGCTCGCGCTTCTGGCTCACCCTGGTTTTGTGACCCCGGACCTGCCTGTTTTTTGGATACTCTTCTGCCTCAGGAGATCCAGACCTGCTTCTGCCATTACGACTCCTGACTACTCTTCAATCCCGGACTTCTGGACCACCCACCACCGGCTTCATAGGACGCATCGCTGCCACTGGGGGGGGCACAGACCCAGCGCATTGGACGGGATCCCTGTTACCCCTGGAGCCTTCATTCACTCCCTACTTCCCTTTTTCCTTAAGTTTAATAAACTTTCTGGTGTGACGCAATTGTGGTCCTCTGGTCGTCTGTCTGAATCGTGACAGTACGATCTGACCATTATGGACTCAGCGCACACTTTCCCGACATGGAAACCGATGAGCATGAGCAGCAGTTCCAGCAGCAGCAACAACAACTCGCCATGATCATTCAACTCCTCACCAACCTTACCCCAGCCAGTCTGCCCACCAGCCCAGCCCCCGAGTTACCTGCCCCGGTCATTGCAGCCGCTGCTCCGGAACCCAAGATTGGAAACCCCGAGCGGTTCAACGGCGATTCAACCCAGGTCCGGCCATTCCTGACTAGCTGCCGACTTCAGTTCTCCTTGCAGCCAAGGACCTTCGCCACGGAGGGGGCTAAAGTTGGGTATGCCATCACTCACCTGACGGGCCGAGCTCGACTCTGGGGAACAGCAGAGTTCGAACGTCAAACCCCCGCATGTGCAACCTTCGACCTGTTTGCTGAGGAGATGCTGAAGGTGTTTGACCTGGATTCACCCACCGCAGAGGCGTCTCGTGAACTGTTCAGTATTCGACAAGGCAGACGTACAGTCGCAGACCATTCCATCGACTTCCGAACCCTGGCTAGACGAAGTTCTTGGAACACACCATCGTTGGTGGACGCGTTTCTTCCATAGTTTGGCTGACTATATCAAGGACGAGTTGGTCTCCCATGAACTGCCTTCCACTCTTGATGAAGCCATCGCACTGACTGTCAGGATCGACAGAAGGATACAGACCCGTCGTCGTGAGAGGGGGCGCCAAGGTCCACCTACTACCGGCATTCGGAGAGATCCGACTGGGCTCCTGTCATCTACTGCCACTCACCCAGGTCAGCTTGATCAGTCTGAGCCTATGGAGATTGGGCGAGCCTCCCTCACTCCTGCAGAGCGCCAGCGCCGCTTCACCTCAAACCTCTGCCTCTATTGTGGAGGTGATGGACATCGTGTGGTAACCTGCCCTTTAAAGGGCCGAAGCTCACCGGGCGTAGGGGGAGTCCGGTTGAGTTCAATGACCATCCAGTCCTCCGACCGCAAACCCCTGCTGCAAGTTCACCTCCGCCTCTCTGACTCAACTCACACCCTGGCTGCTCTGGTGGATTCTGGCGCCGAAGCCAACATAATGGACATCAAGCTGGCACGCCAACTGGGACTGGAGAACCTCCGTTTGACACCTCCTATTCCTGCCCGGGCACTGGACGGACACTTACTCGGATCGGTCACTCATGTCACGGCCCCGGTCTCGATGGGTCTGTCCGGAAACCATCAAGAAACTATCCAGTTTCACCTGCTCCCCCTCTCCAGGCCAACCCCTCATCCTGGGTTACCCATGGCTCCGCCCGGCACAACCCTCAGCTCGACTGGGTGACCGGGGTGATCAGGGAGTGGGGAGAGGACTGCCACCGAACCTGCCTGCTTGCTGCCGCACTACCCCCTCGGCCAGTACCTACTAACTCCGCTCCTGACCTCTCCAATGTCCCAGAATGCTACCATGGTCTCAGAGAGGTGTTTAACAAAGCAAGAGCCACATCTCTGCCCCCTCACCGACCGTACGACTGTGCCATCGACCTCCTCCCTGGAACAGCTCCTCCAAGGGGTCGTCTTTATTCGTTGTCTGCTCCTGAAAGAAAGTCCATGGAGGACTACATCAATGGCTCTCTGTCCGCAGGATTAATCCGTTCATCTTCATCTCCTGCTGGTGCTGGCTTCTTCTTTGTGGGGAAGAAGGACGGATCTCTTCGCCCCTGCATCGACTACAGGGGACTCAACGACATCACAGTGAAAAACCGTTACCCTCTGCCTCTGCTCACCTCTGCTTTTGAGTTGCTCCAGGGAGCCACTGTTTTTACCAAGTTGGATCTCAGAAACGCTTACCACCTAGTGCGGATCCGGGAGGGAGATGAATGGAAAACCGCATTCAATACACCAACAGGCCACTACGAGTATCTGGTTATGCCTTTTGGCCTCACCAATGCTCCTGCTGTGTTCCAGGCTCTAGTGAATGATGTACTGCGGGACATGTTAAACAAGTTTGTCTTCGTTTACCTGGATGACATCTTAATTTACTCCAGAAACCTGTCTGAACACACCCGCCATGTCCAGCAAGTCCTTCATCGTCTTCTGGAGAATTCCCTCTACGCCAAGGCAGAGAAATGTGAGTTTCACGTCAAGACAGTGGCCTTCCTGGGGTACATAGTGGCAGAAGGAAGTATCCAAATGGATCCTGCCAAAGTATCAGCAGTCACTTCATGGCCAGTTCCGGAGAACAGAAAGAAGCTGCAACAGTTTCTGGGGTTTGCTAACTTCTATAGGAAGTTTATCCGGAACTACAGTACCGTTGCTGCCCCTCTCACTGCTCTAACCAGCACCAAGCAACCCTTCACCTGGACCCCAGCAGCCGACAAAGCCTTCAGTACCCTCAAGGTGAGGTTCACCTCCGCTCCCATCCTCCAGATGCCTGATGTGGACCGGCAATTCATTGTGGAGGTGGACGCCTCGGATGTGGGAGTTGGTGCTGTGATTTCTCAGTGGGCTGCGGAGGATAGGAAGCTCCATCCCTGTGCCTTTTTCTCACGTCGGTTGTCCCCCTCTGAGTGCAATTACGACATAGGGAACCGTGAGCTGCTGGCTGTGAAGCTTGCCTTGGAGGAGTGGCGTCACTGGCTGGAGGGGTCCACCATTCCATTTCTCGTTTGGACCGATCATAAGAACTTGGAGTACATCCGCACGGCCAAACGGTTGAACTCCAGGCAGTCCCGCTGGGCCCTGTTCTTCACCAGGTTTAATTTCACTCTGTCATACCGGCCTGGATCACGCAACACCAAGCCAGACGCCCTCTCCCGTCAATTCCAGAAGGATGACACCCCCTCCAAGGACCCTGTGTCGATTCTGCCAAGTCCCTGCATCGTTGCAGCTCTGACCTGGGCTGTTGAGGAACAGGTGCTGGAGGCTCTCCGTAACCAGCCAGGTCCCAGCACTTGCCCAGCTGACCGCCCGTTTGTCCCCGAAGACCTGAGGTCCCAGGTCATTCAGTGGGGACATGACTCCCGCCTAGCTTGTCACCCTGGCTCCACCCGCACTTACAACCTGCTCGCCCAGAGGTTCTGGTGGCCCTCTCTGAGGAAGGATGTACGGGAATTCGTCCAAGCCTGCCCCATCTGCAACCAACACAAGTCGTCCTGCCAGCCCCCAGCCGGATTGCTGCAGCCCCTGCCTGTGCCCAGACGTCCCTGGTCTCACATCGCCCTTGACTTTGTCACGGGGCTGCCCCCCTTCAAGTGGCATGACCGTCATTCTCACCATCGTTGACCGTTTCAGCAAGATGGCACACTTCATTCCCCTCCCCAAGCTCCCAACCGCCAAGGAGACCGCCCAGGTGGTCCTGGAACACGTCTTCCGGATCCACGGACTGCCAAGGGATGTTGTTTCTGACCGTGGTCCACAATTCTCCTCCGCTTTTTGGAAGGAGTTCTGTCACCTGCTGGGAGCCACAGTCAGTCTGACTTCCGGATTCCATCCCCAATCCAATGGGCAGTCAGAGCGGGCTAATCAGGAGCTCGAGAAGGCACTGCGATGCATGACTTCACGCAACCCCCCACTCCTGGTCGCAGCAATTGACATGGGTGGAGTACGCACACAATTCTCTGACCTGCTCTGCCATCGGTATGTCCCCTTTCCAATGTGTTTATGGATACCAGCCTCCTCTATTTGCCAGCCAGGAGGAGGAGGTTACTTGCCCATCTGCACTTGCTTTTGCCCGTCGATGTCGCCGCACCTGGTCACAAGCCCGAGCCACACTCCTCAGGTCCGTTGCCAGCTACACTACCGGGGCCAACCGTCGGAGAATTCCTGCTCCCACCTACCATGTTGGTCAAAGGGTGTGGTTGTCATCGAAGAACCTGCCACTCAGGGTGGAGTCGCAGAAGCTGGCACCTCGGTTCATTGGCCCATTCCCTATCATAAGAGTGATTAGCCCAACTGCTGTCCGGCTCCAACTGCCTAATTCCCTGAGGGTGCACCCCACTTTCCATGTGTCTAAGATTAAGCCCATCCATGAGAGTCCGCTGGTCCCTGCTGCGCCTGGTCCTCCTCCTCCACGGCTCGTCGATGGTGGTCTGGTTTACACCGTCCGCCGCCTGCTTCGGTCCAGACGGAGGGGTAGGGGTCTCAGTACCTCATTGACTGGGAGGGCTATGGACCTGAGGAAAGGACCTGGGTGCCAGCTAGTCGGATTGTGGATAGGACTCTCATCACCGCTTTCCACCAACGGCATCCTGATCAACCTGCAATCCGTAGGGGCCGCCCCAGAGGGGTCCCTAACCGTCCGGCCCGCTCGGCTTCCTGTCCTGTGCCTGATCCTGTCTCGGGACCTGTCCCATCTCCCGACCACGGCCCTCCGGCTTCCTCCGAGGATGAGGACGTTCACTCGGACCGTTCGGAGGAGTTCTAGCCCTCCTCCGGCTCCCCTCCTCCCGCCCGGCGTGGTGTTGCTCTTGGGACTTCTGGGGCCGTCCCTTGGGGGGGGTTCTGTCATGAGCCCTCTCACTCCACCGGGTTACCACCTTAATTTGTTTCCACTATCTTCCACTCTGCTCACCTCCCTCTCTCTACTCAGCCTAACTAGCTCCACCTGTCCCTGCTCTGCTCGGCTCTAATTACTCTGCCAGCTGCGCTGCATTACCCACTAACCTCTCCCAGTATTTAAGGCCCTGTCTTTCAGCTCTCCGGTGTCAGATCGTCTGCAAAGCTCACACCCGGAACCTGTTTGCCTCGCGCTTCTGGCTCACCCTGGTTTTGTGACCCCGGACCTGCCTGTTTTTGGATACTCTTCTGCCTCAGGAGATCCAGACCTGCTTCTGCCATTACGACTCCTGACTACTCTTCAATCCCGGACTTCTGGACCACCCACCACCGGCTTCATAGGACGCATCGCTGCCACTGGGGGGGGCACAGACCCAGCGCATTGGACGGGATCCCTGTTACCCCTGGAGCCTTCATTCACTCCCTACTTCCCTTTTTCCTTAAGTTTAATAAACTTTCTGGTGTGACGCAATTGTGGTCCTCTGGTCGTCTGTCTGAATCGTGACAATGCTTTTGTGATGCTTGCATTCAATTGTCACTCACTGTAGCTTCTATTTTCACTGTCACAAGGGGATGTATGGCTGATTTAAGATTAAATCGTCAACCCTGTTACAGTCGACCCTGTTACTTTATTTGGCACTTAATAGGCACTTACTATAGTCATTTTTTTATTTAATCTCTTGAGATGGGAAAACTTATTTTTTTATGAAGCTCTTTATGACAGAATTTTCAAATTAGGTGAACTCTAAAGTTACCTTTTGAAGAACTTACACTTCTGAAATGGCACTGACTTGGTGGAATGACCCAATAAATGACATGTTTTGCCCTTTGTTGTATGATTTATTTGATCGGTTAATCAAGATTGATTTCATGCGTGATGCATGAGTAGCAGTTACAACTCACAGCATTTTGTTCTAGTTTATGGTGAGTATGCCCATTTTGAGATATGGTTTGGGAAACATTATAGTCACTCAGCCCCTGAAGTAAGAAATATTATAAAACTGACTGGGTAAAACGACAAGTACCCTACAGTGCCTAGTGCCTTCCCTTGGAAGCCAATAGCACATTTCCTGTGAGTCCTTTTTGTTAGTAACTATAGTCAGATTTAATCTAGGATGATTTGTCAATCATTTTCGGTTCATACTAATGTTGTAACATAAATTGCCAATTGCCATAGTCTACTGTATGCCACGGTTGCAGGAAATGATCCAGGCCATAATAATCTAATCAAATTGTATTTGTCACATGCTTCGTAAACAACAGTGAAATGCTTACTTACAGGCCCTTCCCAACAATGGAATAAATACACAATAAGTAACGATAATTAGGCTATATACTGTACACGGGGTACAAGTACTGACTCAATGTGCAGGAGTATGAGGTAATTGAGGTAGATACTGTATGTACGTATAGGTAGGGGTAAAGTGACTAGGCAACAGGATAGATAATAAACAGTAGCAGCAGCGTATGTGATTCAGTTAGTGTAAAAGGGGGTCAACGTGGATATTCCAGGTAGCTATTTGGTTAACTATTTAGCAGTCTTATAGCTTGGGGGTAGAAGCTGTTCAGGGTCTTGTTGGTTCCAGGCTTGGTGCATCGGTCCTGCTTGCCGTGCGGTAGCAGTGCGAACAGTCTATGACTTGGGTGGCTGGAGTCTTTGACAATTTTTAGGGCCTTCCTCTGACACTGCCTGGTATAGAGGTCCTGGATGGCAGGGAGCTCGGCCCCAGTGATATACTGGGCCGTACGCCGTACCCTCTGTAATGCCTTGCGGTCGGATGCCAAGCAGTTACCATACCAAGAGTTGATGCAACCAGTCAAGATGCTCTCAGTGGTGCAGCTGTATAACGTTTTGAGGATCTGAGGGCCCATGCCAAATCTTTTCAGCCTCCTGAGGGGGAAGAGGTGTTGTCGTGCCTTCTTCAGAACTGTGTTGGACCTAGGACTGTTGCGGTGACCGTATTACAGCCACACCGGTTGTCACGAGTCATGAAGGCTGATTGTCATTAGCAGCCTACCAAACTTGCTAACTGCCTGGTACTCAGCACTCTATTGTCCCTCTAATCACTCTGACATCAATGCAAATGTCTTAGAAATCAAACACTTCATAAGAGCCCATGAGCTCAAGTTGCACAACATTTCTATAGGTTAAGCAATTGAGTGAGAAAACAGTGTTGGCCTCTACTAAAAAGAGGAGGATCCCATCAGCTTTCTATAGGCTAGGCCTACTATATTTATTTCTCAACTTTCCTAATATTAAGCACATTGTTTATCTTTACAACAGGAATATAGCCTACCTGGCTGGCATGAAAATGAACCATGGGAAAAGTGTCCTCCATTCGCTATTTAAGTGCATAGATGACATGTATTTTTTCCCGCTGCCCCTGTTTTGAGACAGGGGCATGATAATGGTCCATTCTAAATCAAAACAAATGTCACACTATATTATTTAGTATATGTAAAGACAAGATTAAACCAAGAATAGTCTGCTGGGTGACAATATTAGCCTATCACTTGTGAATTATATATTATCACTTCTGAATGACGCCCAGCATAAGAAACTGCCTTTTTTTTGGCACACCTCATGTAGCCTAGCCCATAGGCCTATATGTTTTGATAAGGTTTGTATCACAACTAAAGTGGCCAAATAACTTCTTAAAATTAAGCACATTAATCCGCTTTACAAGGGGTTTATAGTCTAAGTGGCATACATAAGCAGCGCGTGAGTTTCACGTTTGGGGAAGATACTTTTCACCATATAAATGCACCTTTATAATAAAAGAATTACATGCATAATCACATTTGCGGTCACTGCCATGTGTGCATTGCTGCGCTTATAATGTGAAGAAGCCTAATAGTTTATTAACATTTTAAGCTAAATGTTCTGATCTATTGCATCAGCCATTTTGCGTAAAAAAGTTTTTTTGATGCTAGTGGTTGTATTAATTTTTGGATCTATTGCATCCCACAACTGTCCCAGACTATGTTTGGAATATGTATTTCTTGCACAGAATAGAATAGGTCGACTTTTGTACAATGGGGGATAGTAGATTGACATAGGCTAGTGCTTTTGCTGTTTGTTAGGCCTACTCATCTTGTTGGCTGACGAAAAGTAAATGTGGACAGTTCTTCCAATATCTTCAATATGCACCTTGGAATTGGATAAGGACGCACGCAGTTGCGCATGTCCTTATCTTCACTTGTAGCCTGTGAGAAAGACCCGATCATGTGATGGAGAGCCATGTGCTTAGGAGCGTGCAGCACTCAGGGAGAAGGACACAACGCAGCACTCCGGGCCAAGGGCACCATTGGCAGCAAACATTTTTAGGGTGCATTACGGCCACAAAGGGGATGCCGCCGTGAAATTCAAAGCATTATCAAGTGCTTGTCAAATTGTGAATTAGAGACTAATGAAGAGTGTCCTGCCTGCGCATCATTAGAGTTGCATCATGCAGCCTTACAATGTATTAAAAATCAAAACATATAGCCCAACGTTAGTAGAACAAATAAAGTTACATTAATAACTATAAATGAAGCATATAGGAGGACAGGTTTTTTTGCTAACAGCTCAACACAGAATAGCTGCATGTGCGCGCTCCCTCAAATCGTTTGGAGAAAATTGTACATTTTATTCAGCTTTGTTCAATTGTATTCTTCATACTATAAAATAATATAAATAATGCCACGGAATTCTAAGCATATCTTGTCAGCTAAATGAACAAGTGTAGCCAACAGCCATTTGGCATAGCCAGATCAGTACCTAACATAAGGACAACTCAGAGTATGCTATTCTGTTCTTCTGAATTAGACAACATTTTCTTCATGTCATGCTTCTTTAGACCTAAAATAAAGGTGCAGGCTGTATTACATGGATTTATTAGACTTTTTTAAATGTAGATGTTCCAAAGGTTTGCATCAGTGGTTTGTAGGCTATGTGTGGAAGCCAGGAGATGCGAAATGTGTTTATGTTAATTAGCGGTCAATTACCGTGAGACCGACAGTTATTTGCTTGACAATCAGCGGCTGATGAAATTTCGTGACCGCCACAGCCCTAGACTTGGACCATGTTAATTCCTAGTGATGTGCACACCGAGGAACTTGAAGCTCTTGACCCGCTCCACTACAGCCCTGTCGATGTGGATGGGGGCGTGCTCGGCCCTCCATTTCTTGTAGTCCACAATCAGCTCCTTTGTCTTGCTGACGGTGAGGAAGAGGTTGTTGTCCTGGCACCACACTGCCAGGTCACTGACCTCCTCCCTATAGGCTGTCTCATCGTCGTCGGTGATCAGGCCTACCACTGTAGTGTCGTCAGCAAAGTTAAGGTTGTTGGAGTCGTGCACGGCCATGCAGTCGTGGGTGAACAGGGAGTACAGGAGGGGACTAAGCACCCACTCCTGAGAGGCCCCCATGTTGAGGGTCAGCTTGGCGGATGTGTAGTTGCCTACACCCACCACCTGGAGGCGGCCCGTCAGGAAGTCCAGGATCTGGTTGTAGAGGGAGGTGTTCAGTCCCAGGGACCTGAGCTTAGTGATGAGCTTGGAGGGCACTATGGTGTTGAACGCTGAGCTGTAGGCAATGAACAGCATTCTCACATAGGTTTTCCTCTTGTCCAGATGGGAGAGGGCAGTGTGGAGTGCAATAGAGATCTGTGGATCTGTTGGGTTGGTATGTGAATTGGAGTGGGTCCAGGGTGTCTGGGATGATGGTGTTGATGTGAGCCATGACCAGCCTTTCAAAGAATTTCATGGCTACAGATGTGAGTGCTACAGGGCGGTAATCATTTAGACAGGTTACCTTGGCGTTCTTGGCAGTGGCGATTTTAGCATGTAAATCTTGGTGGGGCAAATAAAAAACTAAAATGTGGGATGCATGCCAGCAAAGCAACTACACAACACAACACTAAACAATACCTTAATTGAACTATAATGGTGACAAACGGCGCCCACACACTGTTAGGGCCTACATAAAGCTGTCCCAACAGCAGAGCTTTCTTTTCAGCACCATGGAGTGAATCCTTACTACTGCTACACCTGGCTATCAGCATAGCCTTGTCTGGCAGCGAAACAGTTCATTCAGCCTCATTTACTGCCTTTGAAAAAAACATAGCTGATGTGGCTGACTTGCTTAAACAAATGTGGTTTCTACTGACAATTGAGATGTACAAACTATGGCATAAGGGAACGATGAGCGGATAAGAGGCAATCCGTAATTTCGATTAAGACATTAATGAGCGAGCTAAGACGGACGTAGTCAATAAAACTATTTGTTCAGCACTTTGGAAATGTACAGCGACAGAATTCAGAACATGGGCCCTACTTACAGTATTCTCTCTGTACACCAAGTCAGAACCGTAGGATAAATAAAGGGGGCATATAATCAGACAACGAAAGCTCTTACAATATTTTATGATAACATTTCTCAAAAACAGGCTATAGGCTACATGTGCACCACCAAGTCAGAACAGTAGGCTAAGTTATGAGGGGGAAAGGGACCAAATTATTAGGGTGAGGCTCATGGGCTACTAACAGCTTACTACACAACATACACTTAGTATTACTTTCTTAGCTACAGTATACATACAGTATCTCCCTGGCATATTACATCATTTTATGCAGCAGCATACAATACATTTTTGGACTCACCTTGTTGTGCTGTGCTCACTTGAACAGATTAGGTGGCGCGGCACTCCTTCTTGTGGGCAAAATTTGTCATCAAAGTCTGGCATTCTCTGGATTTATGGTTCCTTCAAGACAACTGGGAACTCTGAAAAAAACATCAGTGATCTTCAGGTCGGAGCTCTAGAAAGAGGCTTGAGTTCCCGACTTGGAATTCCGAGTTGGATGACCGTTCAAAATGTATTTTCCCAGTGTGAGCTCGTTTTTTTCAGAGTTCCCAGTTTTCTTGAACTCACTGAAGTCTGAGATTTCCCAGTTCCGAGTTTCCAGTTGTTTTGAACCTTTTCTGGCCCATGGTGTTGCATCTGAATGTTTATCCTTTTAAGCTTGGAAAAGAGACCCTTAAACTCAGACTTAGACCACACACCCTCTCTAGGCTAGTGATTGCTTTGCAATGCTTGCAGTTAGCCACTGATTCCTTCCAAACCACTCACTGTTGAATTTGCAATTTCCAACTTGTTGTGTAATGTTTATGTCCAATGGCCGATGAGCACCGATACATTTTATCTATAATTTGATTGAAAAGGATTTGCCAATAGATTGTCGACTTGATTCATGATGATGATTGCTTGTCTAGCTTGCTAGCTAAGATTTTGAAAGTATGATGTTGACATAATCAGTCCAATCAAAAATACGGTAGATATATCGTGATTTGACAACATTCTATCTGTGGATATGACCTTGAACCTTCTTGGATTTTCGAGCTCTCCCCCGGATTTTGCAGTGACGTAGTTTCCCCATGACTGACAGAACACTGAGCCAATCACGGCGCAACTAGAGAACATTACTAACCCCTAGGCTTTGTATTTTCCGCTGGCTGCCCCACCACCACAGAAAGCACTGAGCTAAGCTGAAACACCTGCATTTTGGAGCTGCCTTACTCAAGAAAGCAAAAGAGAGACCATGTTTGTATGCGGCTTTATTAACTCAAATTATTATTATTATTATTTTTTTTACATTATTTGCAAACTGATATGTGACACGTATTAATGTCAAAATAACATGCAAAACAGGCTCTGCCCCATCTGCCCTTAATGACGGGTCGCCACTGGTTCTTGGGCACAAGGACTATGGTGGTCTGCTTGAAACATGTAGGTATTACAGCCTGGATCAGGGAGAGGTTGAACATGTCAGTGAAGATACCAACTGGTCAGCGCATGCTCTGAGTACGCGTCCTGGTAATCCGTCTGGCCCCGCGACCTTATGAATGTTAACTTGTTTAAAGGTTTACTCACATCGGCTACGGCGAGCGAGTATGAAGCGTCTCAGATTAGAAGTGCTGATTTGGATCAGTTTAGCCTTTTAGGTCACTATGAATAAGATTATATGGACAGTGGGGACCTGATCCTAGCTCAGCACTCCTACTCTGAGAAGCTTGATACATATGGCCAACAAATATGGTCTGTATGGCCACTCTGCCTTAGTTACCTTGTGCATACTGCCATCTAAAGGACAACATATGTCATGAACCATCATATGGCTTGAGAAAAACATGTATTTCACTAAGCCTAGATTTGTCTATGGTCACATAATTTCTTGTGTTCATATAGAGGCATCAGTGTCCCTTTTGAAACCATAAGGGAGGTAGATAGGACATGAGTCACAAATGTCTTTGGATAATGCTTTATTGAACAACCTCTCCCTCAACGTGATCAAGACAAAGGAGATGGTTGTGGACTACAGGAAATAAAAAGAGGACTGAGCACGCCCCCATTCTCATCGATGGGGCTGTAGTGGAACAGGTTGAGAGCTTCAAGTTCTTTGGTGTCCACATCACCAACAAACTATCATTGTCCAAACACACCAAGACAGTCGTGAAGAGGGCACGACAAAGCCTATTCCCCCTCAGGAGACTGAAAAGATTTGGCATGGGTCCTCAGATCCTCAAAAAGTTCTACAGCTGCACCATCGAGAGCATCCTGACTAGTTGCATCACTGCCTGGTATGGCAACTGCTCGGATTCCGACCGCAAGGCACTACAGAGGGTAGTGTGTACAGCCCAGTACATCACTGGGGCCAAGCTTCCTGCCATCCAGGACCTATATACCAGGCGGTGTCAGAGGAAGGCCCTAAAAATTGTCAAAGACTCCAGCCACCCTAGTCATAGACTGTTCTCTCTGCTACCGAACGGCAAGCGGTACCGGAGCACCAAGTCTAGGTCCAAAAGGCTTCTTAACAGCTTCCACCCCCAAGCCATAAGACTCCTGAACAGCTAATCATGGCTACCCAGACTATTTGCATTGTCCCCTCTTTTACGCTGCTGCTACTCTCTGTTTATTATCTATGCATAGTCACTTTATCTCTACCCACATGTACATATTACCTCAATTACCTCGACTAACCTGTGCCCCCGCACATTGACTCTGTACCGGTACCCCCTGTATATAGCCTCCCTACTGTTATTTTATTTTACTGCTGCTCTTTATTTTTTACTTATCTATTTTTTACTCAACACTTACTTATTTTTCTTAAAACTGCATTGTTGGTTAAGGGCTTGTAAATAAGCATTTCACTGTAAGGTCTACACCTGTTGTATTCGGCGCATGTGGCAAATACAATTTGATTTGATTTGATATATAAGAAGAATCCAGTATGCAAGGGATTCAATGTCACTAATGACAAATTAACACATCACACATTGTGTCCAATGTATGACAGTGTTGTCACTTTCTAACAAGAACATCATGCTAACAAGCTAAACAGAGAGAAATTGTCAAACCACATTGTTACAAGATTTTTTTTTAAATAGGGTGGTCCACTGGTCACAACCTTACTGAAAGGGGCAAATATTTTCTAACTTATGAAGTATATTATAGTAATCAAAGTATCAATCAAATGTTTTGTCTTCTAAGTGGTATTGTTGACAACATTCCATTGTCAGCAACACCACTTTGTACAAATAAACATGGTAGGTTGTCTTTGAAATATGTCAATATGTAACCAGTTGAATAGTAAACTCAGCAAAAAAAGAAATGTCCCTTTTTCAGGACCATGTCTTTCAAAGATAATTAGTAAAAATCCAAATAACTTCACAGATCTTCATTGTAAAGGGTTTAAACACTGTTTCCCATGCTTGTTCAATGAACCATAAACAATTAATGAACATGCACCTGTGGAACGGTCGTTAAGACACTAACAGCTTACAGACGGTAGGCAATTAAGGTCACAGTTATGAAAACTTAGGACACTAAAGAGGCCTTTCTACTGACTCTGAAAAAGACCAAAAGAAAGATGCCCAGGGTCCCTGCTCATCTGCGTGAACGTGCCTTAGGCATGCTGCAACGACGCATGTGGACTGCAGATGTGGCCAGGGCAATAAATTGCAATGTCCGTATTGTGAGACGCCTAAGACAGCGCTACAGGGAGACAGGACGGACAGCTGATCGTCCTCGCAGTGGCAGACCACGTGTAACAACACCTGCACAGGATCGGTACATCCGAACATCACACCTGCGGGACAGGTACATGATGGCAACAACAACTGCCAGAGTTACACCAGGAACGGACAATCCCTCCATCAGTGCTCAGACTGTCCGCAATAGGCTGAGAGAGGCTGGACTGAGGGCTTGTAGGCCTGTTGTAAGGCAGGTCCTCACCAGACATCACCGTCAACAACGTCGCCTATGGGCATAAACCCACCGTCGATGGACCAGACAGGACTGGCAAAAAGTGCTCTTCACTGACGAGTCACGGTTTTGTCTCACCAGGGGTGATGGTCGGATTCACGTTTATCGTCGAAGGAATGTGTGTTACACCGAGGCCTGTACTCTGGAGCGGGATCGATTTGGAGGTGGAGGGTCGGTCATGGTCTGGGGTGGTGTGTCACAACTGAGCTTGTTGTCATTGCAGGCAATCTCAACGCTGTGTGTTACAGGGAAGACATCCTCCTCCCTCATGTGGTACCCTTCCTGCAGGCTCATCCTGACATGACCCTCCAGCATGACAATGCCACCAGCCATACTGCTTGTTCTGTGCGTGATTTCCTGCAAGACAGGAATGTCAATGTTCTGCCATGGCCAGCGAAGAGCCCGGATCTCAATCCCATTGAGCACGTCTGGGACTTGTTGGATCAGGGGGGTGATGGCTAGAGCCATTCCCCCAGAAATGTCCAGAAACTTGCAGGTGCCTTGGTGGAAGAGTGGGGTAGTCCCCTGTAGCTCAGTTGGTAGAGCATGGCGCTTGCAATGCCAGGGTTGTGGGTTCGTTTCCCATGGGGGGCCAGTATGAAAATGTATGCATTCACTAACTGTAAGTCGCTCTGGATAAGAGCGTCTGCTAAATGACGTAAATGTAATGTAAATGTAATCTCTCACAGCAAGAACTGGCAAATCTGGTGCAATCCATGAGGAGGAGATGCACTGCAGTACTTAATGCAGCTGGTGGCCATACCAGATACTGACTGTTACTTTTGATTTTGACCCCCCCTTTGTTCAGGGACACATTATTCCATTTCTGTCAGTCACATGTTTGTGGAAGTTGTTCAGTTTATGTCTCAGTTGTTGAATCTTGTTATTTTCATACAAATATTTACACATGTTAAGTTTGCTGAAAATAAACGCAGTTGACAGTGAGAGGACGTTTCTTTTTTTGCTGAGTTTATTTACCGATGGTTTACCACCCAGTTCCAGATACTTCAACCATGTAATTGTATTCTTATGGTGAAAAACCTTGCCTTATTTAACTGCCTAGAATAGCAATGGGATTGACACCAACTCTGCAGAGGAAAGTCTCACACGAAAGGGTAGATGGAACGGCCTGCGAATCCACACTGGTTGTATCCTCTAGCGATGAGGAGATATCCTTTATCTCCCCAAGTGGTACCCCAGCTGTAAAATGTAAAGACAACACAGACTTTCAATTACAACACAATGAAGTTATATTACCCTTTAATCAACTGAATAATATTTGTTTGTCACTGAATTTACTTCATGGAATTTGTTGTCTTAATAAATATACAGATATTTTAGATAAAGTTTCCATTATCATGCCATGCCTGTCTTTGATACTGATGTCATGACAACAAACTTCATACTCTTACAATCTGCCAAAATGTGTATATCACTTGCATGTAATGTTTTATTCAATTTTGGTGACTGACCTGTTCTTCACAATCCAGTAGCCAATGTTGCGTCTGCCATACCCAACAGCCAAAACATTATGATTATAAGTTTTGGAGCATATAGAGGACTCCTAAAATGAATGATTGTGGTTGTTTTAATACACTTAAGTGTGTTATAATTCTGCAATGCAACGAAATGTAAAACCAATATTAAACGTAAGGTCCCTCCCCTCAGACCTTCTTCTCCAATGCGTTTTGAGAAGTAGGTGAGGAGAGAGGAATGGAGAAAATGCTCACCGGCGTGGTAAAACTGGAAGGTCCGAGAGCTTAAATTCACGTACACAGTAATTAATAATAATAATAATTAGTCATTTAGCAGACGCTCTTATCCAGAGCGACTTACAGGAGCAATTAGGGTTAAGTGCCTTGCTCAAGGGCACATCGACAGATTTTTCACCTAGTCGGCTCGGGGATTAGAACCAGCGACCTTTCGGTTACTGGCACAACGCTCTTAACCACTAAGCTACCTGCCGCCCTGCCGCCCCACAGTGACTGGGCCCACATTGTACAGACTGTCACGCATGTGCTCTTTCGTTGTCAACAGGAAATCTCTGGTATCCCTTGACACGTATTCCTAAAAAAAAGAAAATAAAGAAATAAAGGAAGTTCCTATGAATATTAGTCATGCAAAAATAATAATGTACTACTACACCATAACACCATTGTGTAGCTTTTCTGACACTTTACCTTGGGGGAGTAAGGATATCCTGTTTCTGACATAATCTCATACTTTCTGATCATCTCATAACAGAGAGCAATACGGCCCTCTTTGCAGCCCATGTTACCCAGTGTCCTGGTACAGTCCAGCAGGTTCTTCGCACTGAGGGAGCACAGCCTGCCGGTCTTCCTGTAGACTTGTCCCTCCAGAGACCCAACAGCAGCAAATATGTAAGCGGAGGGGGGGCTGCAGAGTGGGGTGCGGGCTTTTTGTACGGCATGTGTCAATTGTCCGATTCCCTCTCATCTTTAAAGCAAGAGCAAATACGGGGGATGGAGTTTTGGAAGGTTACCTTGCTGCACTTTTCTCTAGCTACATCATCAGTGTCTGTTTACATGTAAGATATATAAAGAAAGTATTGTGAGTGAGTGAAATTAAGGAAATATGTGTTGTGTTCTTCTAAGGTCACATATCCGTAATTATGCCAGACCCATGATGACACGACTTTGGCAGTCCCGTTCCACTCAGAGAGGGGGATCTCCTCAAATCAGTCCTGATCCTCAGCATCATCAGGCAGCATGGCATTGTACTCTTTGTGTGTCTAGACGTGTGAGAGAAAAAAACAAGCTGTCAGTCTAATAAAAGAGCAATCAAATAATAATTATCAAATTATCCATTCACAGATCTTTTCAAGGTTATGGAATAACCTCAAATACAGTGGATATCATAAGTATTCACTCCCTTTGGATTTTTTCACATTTTGTTGCGTTACAAAGTGAGATTGAAATAGATTTAATTTACATTTTTGTCATTGATCTATACAAAATACTCCATAATTTCAAAGTGAAAACAAAATAATTCTACATAAGTATTCACCCCCTTTGATTAGGCTAGCCTAAATTAGTTCAGGAGTAAAATCTGGCTTAACAAATCAAATAATAAGTTACATGGACTTACTCTGTGTGAAATAATAGAGATTGACAAAATTGTTTTATGACTACCCCTTCCGCTGTCCCCCATACATTCAACATCTGTAAGGTCCCTCAGTCAAGTACTGAATTTCAAGCACAGATTCAACTACAAAGACCACAGAGCTTTTCAAAAGCCTTATAAAGAAGGGCAGTGATTGGTAGATGGGTAACAATAACAAATCAGACATTGAATATCTCTTTAAGCATGGTCAAGTTAATAATTATGCTGTGGATGATGTATTAAACCACCCAGACACATCAAAGATACAGTTGTCCTTCTGAACTGAGCTGCAGGACAGGAAGGAAGGAAACTGCTCAGGGATGTCACCATGAGGCCATTGGGGATTTTAAATCAGCTACAGAGTTCAATGGCTGTGATGGGAGAAAACGGAGGATGGATCAACAACATTGTAGTGACCCCATAATAATGACCTAAATGAGTGAAAATAATAATACAAAATATTCCAAAACATGCACAGCAAAGGAATACAGTTTTTTGGTGGTGGCTGCATCATGATATGGGTATGCCTGACATCGACAAGGACTGGGGAGTTTTTCAGGATAAAACTAAATGGGATGGAGCTAAGCACAGGCAAAATCCTAGAGGTAAACCTGCTTCAGTCTGCTTTACACAAGACACTGAGAGAGGACTTTACCTTTCAGCAGGACAATAACCTACAACACAAGGCAAAATCTACACTGGAGTTGCTTACCAAGAAGACAGTGAATGTTCCTGAGTGGCCAAGTTACAGTTTTTACTTAAATTTGCTTGAAAATCTATGGCAAGACTTGAAATTTGCTGTCTAGCCATGATCCCCAACACCTTGACAGAGCTTGAAGAATTTTGAAAAGAATAATGGGTAAATATTGCAGTCTAGGTGTGCAACGCTCTTGAGGCCCAATTCAGACATAGGAAAGGTATGCCTTTCTTACGCACGCCTCAGTAGTTGATATTCAGACTTACCTTATGCAGGTGTGTAATGGGCTTTGCAGGCGTGGTTCCCTTGCGCACGCTGAATAAATGTAATTCAACCACTGAAAAACCCTCCCACTTGCTGGCCAACAGATTATCTCGTGGAGTTTTCATTCAACGGGGTTTACAGTACATGTATCTAAAGCCATCCATTTAAATTTGGTGTAACTTTAATTAGAATTTTCGACAGACCAACTAGAATACATGGAGAGAAATGTTCCGAATATTAGAGATCAATGAAAGAAAGCCATGTAAATACATGCAGATACACCATATTCTGACCTTGACTTAATTCCCTCATAATTCCACCACCTTTGCATGCGATGAAACTATTAATAAAGTCGAGCAAGTGGAACAACATCTACTTAATTTTTTTTTTAACTGCAGAGAAGAATGGGAGAAATTCCCCAAATACAGGTGTGCCAAGCTTGTAGCGTCATATCAAAGAAGACTCAAGGCTGTAATCGCTGCCAAAGGTGCTTCAACAATGTACTGGGTAAAGGATCTGAATTACTCAAACCACTGTATTTTTGATTCACCAATATATTTCATGCGTAAAGGCTCACCAAACCTTTTTTTATTATTCATAAATACTTTCCTAACCCTAAATAATATACAAGATCAGAGTTTTTTTTTTATCTACTAAATGGTGCTGAAAAGGAGACGAATATGCGTCTATTTACATAACTTTCTTTAATTGATCCCCAATATTCTGAACCGTTCTCTCCATGTATTCTACTGAATCTGTCGAGAAAATTCTAATTAAAAGGTACACCAAATTTAAAGGGATGGAGAAAAAATATGATGACCAGCAAGTGGGAGGACTTAATTACATTTATTCAGTGCTCATAAGGGAACCTGCAAAGCCCGTTACGCACCTGCAGAAGGTAAGTCTGAATGCCAACTACTGAGAAGTGCGTAGGAAAGGAGTGTGCAGGAAAAGTTGAAAGTCTGAATCGGGCCCTTAGAGACTGTGATGTCACGAGAGGCTGTGTCCTGGAGGGACGTTACATCCCCCTGAGGTGGCTGCAAACCCAGACAGATATGGCTCCATCTGCTGGTATGGTCGGGAACTCCACCCCTCTATGGCCAATCTTCCCACGCAGCTGAAACAAATGAGGAGCTGATGAGCTGAAGGTTTGGGAAGGGAAGAGACACAGTCTCCAACCTGGGCTCTCTGGAGGACAAGAGTGCTGCACGTCCACTTCCATGAGGAATATAAGGATTTGGAGATACTTACCTTTGGGAAATACTCACCTTTGGATATATGCACCGGTGGAAATACGTGAGAGACATTTGGAAGGACTTTTTGCTGGGTTGGCCACTAGCTGCAACGTGGACTACAGTAAGGCTGGGGAAAAGTTATCTGAGCGAGTGAGAATTATGATTTTGGATGTGGAAGAGACATCCCTGAACTGTTAACCCTTAAAGAGCCACAAGAGAACAGAATTTTGTTATATTTTCGTTAATTTCCCAAGACCTATAATAAAATCCTTGTTTTGTTTGAACCTTGTCTCCATGCACTACTTGAGCAATCCCGCTGAAAGCTGTGTAGCCTCTCGTGACGTCACAGATGGTGGAGAATACAGGCACGCTCAAGCGTTAATAGTGCATGTCAGAGGAGGATACCGAAGGTTTGATCACCCAGTTTTCCAAGTTGGCCGTAGGCTCCCGGCCGACTGAAATGGAGGACATATTGAAAGCCCTTGTTGCTGGCCAGCAAGCCCAGATGCAAGTAAACGTGGCTCTCTTGGAGGAGCAAAAGAAAGCCAACCTTCTGAAGGCAGAGGAATTGCAGTTGCAGAGACAGAGGGTGGTCCAAAATACCCGCCCAATAAAGGCAAGTGACTTTATATCTAAGATGGGAGCTACCGATGACATTGAGGCATACCTGCATGCATTTGAGGCCACGGCCACTAGGGAAGCCTGGCCCAAGCAACAGTGGGTTGGTCTGTTAGCCCCCTTTCTAACCGGGAATCGCTGAATGCTGTCCGGGACCTGGGCCCTGACCAGGTTACTGACTATGATGCCCTGAAGTCTGAGATCCTCAGCAGATATGGACTCACAAAGTTTGGTATGGCCCAGCGCTTTCACAGTTGGACCTTCCAACCAGACCAACCTCCTCGGGCGCAGATGCATGAACTTGTCCGAATCGCAAGGAAATGGCTGGATCCGCAGAGGAATACAGCAGCGGCGGTGGTGGAGGCCGTTGTGGTGGATCGTTACCTACGCGCCCTGCCTTATGAGGCAAAACGGTTCATCAGTCAACAGGCCTTGACCACGGCTGATCTGACCGTGGAAGCTGTGGAAAAGTACCAGGCCACAGCGGAGATGCTGAATGCTTCCCGAAAAGACCCCAGGAGTGCGGCCCCACCACAAATGGGAAGAACCCGTCCCAAAGGACCCCAAGGTCTCGAACCCAGCCACGTCAGGACTTATCCCGGCTCCAGGGGGAGCCAGAAACCAGACGGGTCCAAGAAGAGTACACCAGGAGGGGGGAAACTCGACAGTGTTACCGGTGTGGGGAGATGGGACATATCTCCTGGCAGTGTGGGAAACCAGCCGATGAACCTATGCCCACTGCGGAGTCCTCCAGCTCAGCACCCACACACCGTTTTGCCTCGCTCTTGGGAGTCGTAGATGGCGGCCCAGATCGACCCCCCACCTGCCCGGTAACTGTGAATCACCATGATGTGGAGGCCTTACTGGATTCTGGTAGCCGGGCCACCCTGGTGCGTAAGGATTTGGTGGGCCCAACGTGTCTGACCCCGGGGAAAGTCCTCCCAGTTTCCTGTGTCCATGGGGACACCAGAGAATACCCCATTACTGAACTTACAATGACCAGCACACGGGAACCATACACACGACGGCGGGGGTGGTTGATTCCCTCCCCGTTCCTGTCCTAATTGGACGAGACTGCCCAGCCTTTTACCCGCTCTGGAGAGAGTCTCAGGAGAGGGTAACCCGAGTACCTCGGAAACGGAGAGGCAAGACTCATCCTGGGAAGGCTCCGGTGCAATCCTCCGAGTTACTCACTCCCGCCCGGGCTCTGATAGGGATGGCAGGTGCCCAGACCGACACCGAGACTGGTCCGGATACGGGAGAAGAGAACGCAGCCCAGGAAAGTGCTCCGTTCTCCAGTGAAGAAGACGTCCCAGGCACCCAAGAGCTTCCCCCTCTCACAGGCCAGTATGGTACGGCTCAATTACAAGATCCTACTCTTGCAAATGCCTTAAGAAATGTGCAGGTATTAGAAGGTGTAGTGTTAGGTGATAAGACAAACCCTACTTACCCCCATTTCGCAGTAAACCGGGGGTTAGTATATCAGATAGTCAAGAAAAATGATGAAGTGCATGAACAGCTCCTCGTGCCACAGCCCTATCGGGCCACAGTACTCAACCTAGCACACACACACCCGCTAGGGGCCCACTTGGGGGTAGAGAAGACTAAGGAAAGAATCATGCAACGTTTCTTTTGGCCAGGAGTACACAAAGAGATAGAGAACTACTGCCGTAGTTGCCCTGAGTGTCAGCAGGTTGCGCCAAAGCCCACATATAGAAACCCGCTCATTCCCTTGCCCATTATCGAAACTCCTTTTGAGAGGATTGGATTAGACATAGTCGGGCCCTTACCGAAAAGTTCCAGGGGACATCAATACATTCTGGTCATTCTGGACTATGCATCCCGGTACCCGGAGGCCATTCCGCTGAGGAAGGCTACATCCAGACAAATCGCCAAGGAGCTGTTCCGTCTCTCAACTAGTCTGGGAATCCCAAAAGAGATATTGACGGACCAAGGGACTCCATTCATGTCCAGGGTGATGAAAGAACTCTGTGCTTTACTGAAAATCAAACAGCTGAGAACCTCGGTCTACCACCCCCCAGACAGATGGCCTAGTCGAACGTTTTAACAAAACACTAAAATCCATGCTGCGGAAAGCGGTAGGGGAAGATGGGCGCAACTGGGATCAGCTGTTACCCTACATATTATTTGCGGTGAGAGAGGTACCTCAGTCTTCTACTGGTTTTTCACCCTTTGAGCTCTTGCTTTCCTACAGACCCAGAGGACTGCTCGACATCGCCAAGGAGGCCTGGGAGGAGCAGCCATGCCAACAGCGGACACTGATCGACCATGTCGGGGCTATGAGGGAGAGAATGAAGGCCATCTATCCCATGATGCGGGAACACCTGGAGGCCAGTCAGCGGCAACAGCAAGCCTCCTACAACAGATCTGCTCAACCCAGGGAGTTTAGGCCGGGGGACAGAGTGCTGGTCCTGGTGCCAACCGTTGAGTGTAAATTCCTGGCAACCTGGCAAGGACCATATGAGGTCATTGAACGCATGGGAGAAGTAAACTACAAGGTGAGGCAACCAGATAAAAGAAAAACTGAGCAGATTTATCATGTTAACCTTTTAAAGAAGTGGCACGCCAGAGAGGCGCTGTTCAGCTGTCTACCCCCACAGAGACCAAGGAACCGGCGCGAGAAGAGGTTCAGCTGGGTCCAAATCTGTCCCCACATCAACGACAGATGGTCCTGGAACTCGTGGAGCAGAACCAGGATGTCTTCTCCTCCCTTCCCGGTCACACAGAGGTGGTCCAACATGAGATCCGCACCATGCCTGGCCGAACGGTAAACCAGCGCCCGCACTGCGTGCCAGAGGCTCGTAAAGTGGTTATACAGAAGGAGGTAAGGAAGATGCGGAGTTGGGAGTAATCGAAGAGTCCCACAGTGCCTGGGCAAGTCCCATCGTACTAGTTCCCAAGCCAGACGGTTCAGTACGATTTTGTAATGACTAT
The DNA here is from genome assembly GCF_020615455.1 of Coregonus clupeaformis. Lineage (NCBI taxonomy): Eukaryota > Metazoa > Chordata > Actinopteri > Salmoniformes > Salmonidae > Coregonus > Coregonus clupeaformis. Next base: position 59,412,912 of record NC_059211.1, on the reverse strand, counting down.
CGAAAGTTGAATGAAGTGTCTGAATTTGATGCATACCCAATGCCTCGTGTCGATGATTTAATAGACTCCTTGGGGGCATGCTCGTTTCCTAACCACTCTTGATCTCACAAAAGGCTACTGGCAGGTGCCCCTGACCCCGGCGTCTAAGGAGAAGACAGCCTTTGCCACCCCGGGAGGGGGCTCTACCAGTATACCCGACTTCCGTTTGGTCTCCACGGGGCACCTGCCACGTTCCAACGCCTGATGGATCGAGTCCTTGCGCCCCCACAAGAGGCACGCAGCGGCTTATTTGGATGATGTTGTTATACAAAGTCCGGATTGGGCCAGCCACATACCCCGGGTACAAGCGGTGCTGGATTCGCTCAGGGAAGCAGGGCTCACGGCAAACCCGAAGAAGTGCAAGCTGGCCTTCAGTGAGACAAACTACCTGGGGTACACCATTGGGCGGGGGTTGGTCAAACCACAGGAAGCCAAACTGCGGGCCATACAGGACTGGCCGCAGCCCATCACCAAGAAGCAAGTAAGGTCATTTTTGGGCCTCGCTGGCTACTATAGACGCTTTATTGCAGATTTTGCTACCATAGCTGCACCGTTGACGGAGCTGACGACCAAACGCCACTCACGAATGGTGAAGTGGAACCCTGCGGCGGAGGCGGCTTTCCTCAACCTGAAGCGAGCACTCTGCTCCAGTCCGATCCTGGTGGCACCAGACTTCAAGAAGGAATTCATTGTCCAAGCGGATGCTTCGGAGGTGGGTCTGGGTGCTGTCCTCACCCAGGCACATGACGGTGAAGAACATCCCATTCTCTACCTAAGCAGAAAGTTACTTCCAAGAGAGAAGAACTATTCAACGGTGGAGAAAGAATGTCTGGCTGTAGTCTGGGCCCTGGAGTCCCTTCGGTTCTATCTCCTGGGCCGACGTTTCATGGTGGTATCTGATCACGCCCCCTCTGCAGTGGATGGCCAAGAACAAGGAATCAAACAGTAGAGTAACCAGATGGTTTTTGAGCTTGCAACCGTTTAACTTTTCTGTTGTCCACAGGGCTGGCAAGCACCACGGCAATGCGGACGCCCTCTCCCGGCGTGATGCCTTCTTCGCTGCCTTTACCCGACGAGGACGTCGGTCCCGAGGAGGGGGATGTGTGATGTCACGAGAGGCTGTGTCCTGGAGGGACGTTACATCCCCCTGAGGTGGCTGCAAACCCAGACAGCTATGGCTCCATCTGCTGGTATGGTCGGGAACTCCACCCCTCTATGGCCAATCTTCCCACGCAGCTGAAACAAATGAGGAGCTGATGAGCTGAAGGTTTGGGAAGGGAAGAGACACAGTCTCCAACCTGGGCTCTCTGGAGGACAAGAGTGCTGCACGTCCCACTTCCATGAGGAATATAAGGATTTGGAGATACTTACCTTTGGGAAATACTCACCTTTGGATATATGCACCGGTGGAAATACGTGAGAGACATTTGGAAGGACTTTTTGCTGGGTTGGCCACTAGCTGCAACGTGGACTACAGTAAGGCTGGGGAAAAGTTATCTGAGCGAGTGAGAATTATGATTTTGGATGTGGAAGAGACATCCCTGAACTGTTAACCCTTAAAGAGCCACAAGAGAACAGAATTTTGTTATATTTTCGTTAATTTCCCAAGACCTATAATAAAATCCTTGTTTTGTTTGAACCTTGTCTCCATGCACTACTTGAGCAATCCCGCTGAAATCTGTGTAGCCTCTCGTGACGTCACAAGACTTACCCAAGAAGACTCACAGTCTTAATGTAATAGCTGCCAAAGGTGTTGACTCTAAAATGTATTGACTCAGGGGGGATGAATACTTATCTATCAAGGTACAGTACCTTCGGAAAGTATTCAGACCCCTTGACTTTTTCCACATTTTGTTACGTTACAGCCTTATTCTAACATGGATTAAATAAATACAAATCCTCGGCAGGGACTGGGAGACTAGTCAGCATCAAGGCAAAGATGAACGGAGCAAAGTACAGAGAAATCCTTGATGAAAACCTACTCCAGAGTGCTCAGGACCTCAGACTGGGGCGAAGGTTCACCTTCCAACAGGACAACGACCCTAAGTACACAGCCAAGACAATGCAGGAATGGCTTCCCGACAAGACTCCAGGCTGTAATCGCTGCCAAAGGCGCTTCAACAAAGTACTGAGTAAAGGGTCTGAATACTTATGTAAAAGTGATATTTCCGTTTTTATTTTTGTTTACATTTGCCAAAAATTCTACAAACCTGTTTTTGCTTTGTCATTATGGGGTATTGTGTAGATTGATGAGGGGAAAAAACAATTTAATCAATTTTAGAATAAGGCTGTAAGGTAACAAAATGTGGAAAAGGTGAAGGGGTCTGAATACTTCCCGAATGCACTGTATATTAGTGTTTAACTTGTCATTAAGCATAGAAAAATATATACTTTTTCTTCTACTTCGACATTACAGAGTATTTTTTGCAGATCGTTGACAAAAAATTACAATTAAATCAATTTTAATCCCACTTTGTAACAAAATAAAAAGTGAAGAAATCCAAGGGGGGTGAATACTTATGATAGGCACTGTAAGTCCAACTATAAATTGAGGCACAATATCTGTGTATTTACATGGTAATCAATGTAGTATTTACAGTGTAACCAACTAAGTAGATATGCATCCCAAATAGCACCATATTCCCTATGTTTTTTAAAGTTTTTTTTATTTCACCTTTTTTATACAGGTACACCAATCAGGAGCAAATTCTTATTTACAATGACGACCAGTCGAACACATCAAAAAACAACAGATCGTATTGACCAGAGCCTACTTTTGGGCTCTGGTCAAAAGTAGTGCAATACAGTAAGTAGTGCAATACATTGGTAATGCTATTTACTAGTGCAATACATAGAATAGGGTGCCATTTGGGACATAAGCATAGTTACAGGCCTTACCATGTCTCCAATGTGGTTCATTCTCAGGGTGTAGGTGTAATTGCTCTCTGCTGCCTCCAGGTTGTGTTGGTCGATGAATCGCATGTTGTCCTCCCAGACCATCTTCCTGTGGCTCTCCTCCACCTGGGCCATACAGTAGGAACTTTACTACTCGACTGTGTCCCAAATGGGACCTTATTTAGTACATTACTTTTGACCGAGACTCATACTGTAGGGTTCTAGTCAAAAGTAGTGCACTATATACCCAGCTAACAATTCTAGGGAGAGAGAACATTTTTGTAATGTTCCCCGTAATGTTCCCCTAATGTTTGAGTGTCCAGTTTTACGTTAGTTAGGGGAACATTCTACTTATGTTAGCAAAAACCTTCTGAGAACCTTTTTAGAATGTTTTGGTGTTCAAGTTAGGAGAACATTCCCTTAATGTCAAGCAGAACTTATATAGAATCTGGCTACGATGTTCTCAGAATATGCAACATTCAAGAACATTCATGTGTCCAGTTTTCTGAGGGTAAGGAGAATATTCCATCAACGTTCCACCAAACATACACAGAATAACACTTTTCTGTAATCTCAACAGTAAAACACTGTAGAATGCACAGTATAATACCATCAATTATCAAAATGATCAGTTTCAAGCGGCAATATCATGTTGTTGGATGAGACACGACGCTTAGACTACTTTAGTAAAATGTATTTTTTAAGCGGCTGTGAACTGTAAGAATATTTTCAGCAGCTGCTGGGTAGGTACCATGACTTGTTTCTAAGTATCTTTATTGCTAGCCAAGTAGCATGTTTATTGCTAGTATAATGTTTTCTTAGCTAGCTAGCTGGATAACGTTTGGAAGCTAGCTAGCTAGCTAGCTAGTTAGCTAGCTCAAATTGACACAAGCCATTTCGGTCTGTTCTAAATTGCTGTGCAACCTAGAAAAACATCACCCAAATAATAATTATTGTGATGGTAGGCTGTATCGCAGCCCCTGAGTGCCATAGAGAATACACTCAGTGCAGATTCATGACCATTATTTTTTTTTGCTACCATTACTAAAGAGAAAATTGCTTGTTTCTAGCAGTTCAAAAGATGACCCATATTACCAGCGCAACAATTTTTTTTGCTTAATAGGTGTGATGAGTGTGATAGAACGACTCAGGCGCAGGAGGGTATATCACCGAATACAGAGTTTATTCCGTCGTACACAATTGCGCTGGATAGCGACAACAGAAAACAGGCACAGGGGAAACGATCTACCCTGGCAATACAAGGTACAGGTAGCTCCAACAATATACAGGCACAGGGGGAAAATCTACCCCCGCGATACAAGGTACGAGTAGCTCCACCGAGCTACACTACTCTCACAAATAAACATTCACCCACAAGGACAAGGGGGCAGAGGGAACACTTGTACACGGACTAATGAGGGGATAAGAGCCAGGTGTGTGTAATTGACAAGACAAGACAAATGGAATGATGATATATGGAGCGGCAATGGCTAGTAAGCCGGTGACGACAAACGCCGAAGCCTGCCCGAACAAGGAGGGGAGGCAGCCTCGGCGGAAGTCGTGACAGTACCTCCCCCTTGACGCGCAGCTCCAGCAGCGTGCCGACCCCGGCCTCGGGGACGGCCAGGAGGACACTTAGCAGGGCGAGCCGGATGGCGACAGTGGAAATCCCGCAACAGGGAGGGATCGAGGATATCCCTCACCGGGACCCAGCACCGTTCCTCCGGACTGTACCCATCCCACTCCACGAGGTACTGAAGGCCCCCCACCCGACGCCTCGAATCTAGGATGGAACGGACAGAGTATGCCGGGGCCCCCTCAATGTCCAGAGGAGGTGTTGTCCTTGTGGGTGAATGTTTATTTGTGAGAGTAGTGTAGCTCGGTGGAGCTACTCGTACCTTGTATCTCGCACCTCAGACTCCTGGAGCGGACCAGCCACAACCGGCCTGAGGAGAGACACATGAAACGAGGGGTTAATACGGTAATCAGGGGGGAGTAATAACCTATAAGTGACCTTGTTGATTCTCCTCAGGACTTTGAACGGCCCCACAAACCGCGGGCTCAGCTTCCGGCAGGGCAGGCGGAGGGGCAGATTCCGGGTTGAGAGCAGACCCGATCCCCCGGTACGAAGACCGGGGCCTCACTGCGGTGGCGGTCAGCGTTGGTTTTCTGACGAGGCATTGCGCGCTGGAGGTGGACGTGGGCAGCGTCCCACGTCTCCTCCGTGCGCCGAAACCAGTCATCCACCGCAGGAGCCTCGGTCTGGCTCTGGTGCCATGGTGGCAGAACCGGTTGGTAACTTAAAACAAATTGGAATGGCGTTAGGTTAGTAGAGGAGTGGTGGAGAGTGTTCTGGGCATATTTTGCCCATGGCAAGAAAACCGACCGCTCCCCTGGCCGGTCCTGGGAGTAGGACCGCAGGAACCTACCCACATCCTGATTTACCCGTTCCACCTGCCCATTAGACTCGGGTGGAACCCAGAGGTCAGGCTGACCGAGACCCCCAGACATTCCATGAACGCCTTCTAGACCTTGGACATGAACTGGGGACCTCGGTCGGACACTATATCCTCTGGTACCCCGTAGTGCCGGAAGACGTGAGTAAACAGGGCGTCCGCAGTTTGCAGGGCCGTGGGGAGACCGGGCAGAGGAAGGAGGCGGCAGGACTTGGAAAAGCGGTCCACAACGACCAGGATGGTGGCGTTACCTTGGGAGAGTGGAAGATCAGTCAAGAAATCAACACTTAGGTGAGACCATGGTCGTTGTGGAACTGGTAAAGGTTGTAACTTACCCGCTGGGAGGTGCCTAGGTGCCTTACTCTGGGCGCACACCGAGCAGGAGGAGACGTACACCCTCACATCCTTAGCCAAGGTAGGCCACCAGTACTTTCCGGTCAGTCAGCGCACTGTACGACCGATACCGGGTTACGTGTGGGCCCAGTAGATCAGACAATCACGGATAAGAGCAGGCACATACCGCAGCCCAGCTGAACACTGAGGTGGAGATGGATCTGTGCGTAATGCCTGCTCTTTAGCCCATACTACTGGCGCCACAATGCAGGAGGCCGGGAGTATGGGTTTTTTGTTTCTGGGCCTCTCCTCTGTGTCATACAGCCGGGACAGTGCGTCTGCCTTCACGTTCTTCGTACCCGGAATGTATGACAGTGTAAAATCAAACCGGGTGAAGAATAGGGCCCACCTGGCCTGGCGAGGATTCAGCCTCCTCGCTGCCCGGATGTACTCCAGGTTACGGTGGTCCGTCCAGACGAGGAAAGGGTGTTTCGCCCCTTCGAGCCAATGCCGCCACACGGTCAAAGCTCGGACAACAGCCAACAGCTCCCGATCACCAACGTCGTAGTTCTGCTCCGCCGGGCTGAGCTTCTTAGAGAAGAAGGCACAGGGGCGGAGCTTGGGTGGCGTGCCCGAGCGTTGAGATAGGACAGCGCCTATCCCTACCTCGGACACATCCACTTCCTCTACAAACGGTAGTGATGGATCAGGGTGGGCCAGTACCGGGGCTGAGGTGAACAGTACCCAGAGTTTACTGAAGGCCAGGTCAGCCTCAGCAGACCAACGGAGCCGGGACGGTCCACCCTTCAACAGGGATTAATGGGAGCTGCGACCTTGCCAAAGCCCCGGATAAACCTCAGAGAGTAGTTGACGAAGCCAAGGAAGCGCTGCACCTCCTTAACTGTGGTTGGAGTCGGCCAGTTACACACGGCTGAAATGCGTTCTCCCTCCATCTCCACACCTGAGGTGGTAATGCGGTATCCGAGGAAGGAGACGGAATGCTGGAAAAACATACACTTCTCTGCCTTGGCATAAAGGTCATTTTCCAACAGTCTGGCCAGTACTTTGTGAACCAGGGACACATGCTCGTCACGAGTGGTGGAATACACCATGATGTCTTCAATGTAGACCACTACACTGCGACCAAGCATGTCCCGAATCACCTCGTTCACAAAGGACTGGAAGATGGATGGAGCATTCATCAAATCATAGGGCATCACCAGGTATTCATAATGCCCCATGGTTGTGCTGAATGCTTTCCTCCACTCATCCCCCTCCCGAACACGCACCAGGTTGTATGCACTCCTGAGATCTAATTTGGTGAAGTAGCGCGCCCCATGCATTGACTCAATCACTGAAGGAATGAGGGGGAGAGGATAACTAAATCTTATCGTCTCCTTGTTCAGTGATCGATAATCAATGCACGGGTGCAGACCACTGTCTTTCTTCTTCACAAAGAAGAAACTCGAGGAGGCGGGTGAAGTGGAGGGACGTATAAACCCCTGGCCCAGGGACTCGGTGACGTATGTTTCCATAGCCTCCATTTCAGCCTGCAACCGGGGGTACCCATGACTCCTGGGAGGTACAGTGTCTAACCCGAAAGGTTTATCGCGCAATCCCCCGCCCGATGAGGTGGTAATTTTGTCACCTGCGTCTTAGAAAACGCGTACGCCAAATCGAGGTATTCGGGGGGAATGCGCACGGTGGAGGTACCGTCTGGACTTTCCACCGTGGTTGCACCAACGGAAACACCTAGACACCTACCCTGATACTCTCGCGACCACCCCGTGAGAACCCTCTGTGGCTATGAGAAGGTGGGGTTGTGGAGTGCTAGCCAAGGGATACCTAATACCACAGGGAAAGCAGGAGACTCAATAATCCAAAAAGTTACCTGCTCACAATGAGTCTCCTGCGTGATCATGGTGACTGGTACAGTAACTTCCTTAACAAACCTGGACCCTAATGGTCGACTATCAAGTGCTCTGATGGGGAGTGGAATGGATAGGGGAACCAATGAAATGCCTTGACGGCGTGAGAATGCCCTGTCCATAAAGTTCCCAGCTGTGCCTGAATCGACTAGCTACCATGTGATCGGGAAAGTAGATAGGTAGGGTACAGTGTGCAGCAGAGGGCTCTGAACGAGTGTAGGTGTTTGATACCTGGGGTGATGCAAGAGTGCCCTGCCTGCCGCCTCCAGACCCAAAAGAGCGTTGACGACGACGTGTGGTGTACTGTCCCTTCATGCCACCAGAGTGGCACTGTCGCTGTCGTCCTCCGCTCTCTCGGACGGCAACTCCACCCAGCTCCATCAGCTCGGGATCCGAGTCGTCCGGGGTGGAAATGGGAAGACCCCTACCAGGACGTCCTCTGGCTGCCAGCAGGTTGTCCAAACGGATGGCCATGTCCACCAGTTCCGTGAAGGACAACATGGTGTCCCGGTAGGCTAGCTCCCATCGGACGTCCCCCCGCAGATGGCACCGGAAATGGTCGATCAGGGCCCGCTCGTTCCACCCGGACCCCGCTGCAAGATTCTAAATTCCAACGCAAAGTCCTGCGCGGTCCTCGTCCCCTGCCTCAGGTGGACCAGCCGCTCGCCCGCCTCTCGACCTTCGGGCGGGTGATCGAAGACAGCCCGAAAGAGGAAAGCAAACTCCCCATAGTTCTCCAATGCGGCTCCTCCTTCGTTCCAAACCGCGTTGGCCCACTCCAGGGCTTTCCCCGAGAGGCAGGAAACGAGGACGGACACTCCGATGGGGCCGGCCTGATGCTGAAGAAGTAGAGCTCCCGTTGGAGGAGGAATCCTTGGCAGAGCGCCGCCGTCCCGTCGAACGCCCGTGGTCGGGATATCTGGATCCCTCCGGGTGCTGGGGTGTAGGTGTCTGGATCTGGTTGGCCAGCTGGTCTCGACAGATCGGATCCTCTCCTCTTCAGGCGTTGGGCGACCTGAAGAACCCGATCCATCGCTTCCCCCAAGCTGGCCAGCATCGTGGAATGCTCCTGGACCCGTGACACGACTCCATAGCGGGTGGGTGATTCTGTGATGAGTGTGATAGAAGGAGTCAGTCGCAGGAGAGTATATCACCGAATACAGAGTTTATTCCATCGTACACAATTGCGCTGGATAGCGACAACAGAAAACAGGCACAGGGGAAACCATCTACTCTGGCAATACAAGGTACGAGTAGCTCCAACAATATACAGGGGAAAAATCTACCCCGGCAATACAAGGTACGAATAGCTCCACCGAGCTACACTACTCTCACAAATAAACATTCACCCACAGGGACAAGGGGGCAGAGGGAACACTTATACACGGACTAATGAGGGGATAAGAACCAGGTGTGTGTAATTGACAAGACAAGACAAATGGAATGATGATATATGGAGCGGCAGTGGCTAGTAAGCCGGTGACGACGAACGCCAAAGCCTGCCCAAACACGGAGGGGAGGCAGCCTCGGCGGAAGTCGTGACAAACGGGCTGCATTTTACACATAAACCACGTCGTGGGCCGTACTTGCGAGCCACTAAAGCCGATAATGCGAATGACCAGTGCACCGTTTTTTTATCGAGATGCCTGCCGACCTAAGAAGGTGCAGTGCCACTGGGCTGCTGTAGCCTATTCACACTCAGTGTCGCCGGCATAGCTAGTAATGTGGCCAGTTATTTTTCCCTCCCAGGATTATATTTCAAGTAGGATAGCAGCCTACACAAGAAATCACTAATATTGGTAGTCATCTAGATGTCACTGTGATATAGTCTACTAAATGGGGAGAGCATGAACGGCAAAAACACCGGGACACAGTGTGCTCCTTAAATGCGTCTGCATGCTTCCCAGCCGAAACAGTTTGGTTGAGTTCGTGCATATACGTTTTTGTTCGTTTTGGACTTCGGCAAGGGTTTTTTCAGCTGTTCGGGCACACAATTGTTTTTCTGGAGGCAAGCCGAAGTCTACGCCACTTCAAAAATTTTCTTGGGGTTGCCTCTCGGGTCTCCGTCGTCGGCACTGTTGGCGCCGTTTCTCCTCTCCTACCTGGGCATCCTCCTTCATCGCCCTCCGGTAACGGACGGCCTCCTCCTCCGTAATTCTCCCCCAACCGAGGAGGACATCTACTAATGTAACCTCCTGTTGAATTCCCGGCGTTTGCTCCTGAACACGCTGCTTGGTCCTCGTTTGGTGGGATCTTCTGTCACGTTCGCTTACAGACGGGACGGACCAAGGCGCAGCGTGATATGTGTACATGTTTATTTTTCCGAATAAACACAATGACAAAACAACAAACGAAACGTGAAGTCCAAGGTACACAAAACAAACATACCTAACACGGAACAAGATCCCACAACCCACTAGTGCCAATAAGCTACCTAAGTATGGTCCCCAATCAGAGACAACGAGCGACAGCTGCCTCTGATTGGGAACCACACCGGCCAACATAGATCTAGACGATCTAGATCTAAACTTAGAAAATACAACATACCACACAGAAAATACACACCCTGACTCAACAAATACGAGTCTCCAGAGTCAGGGCGTGACAGTAACATATACAATGACCGACAAAGACAAATGGCAGCGGGAGTATAAATACAGTGATAGAGTGGGGATTGGAACCAGGTGTGTGTAATAATGACGAGACAAGTTCGGTGTTGATGAGTGAAGGGCGTTTGCCAGCAGTAGGTTCGGCAGCAGCTAGAAGGCCGGCGACGCCGAACGTCTGAGCTGGACAGGAAGGGGAGCCAAAGCTGGAATGCATTTCAATTAACAGGTGTGCCTTCTTACATTTACATTTACATTTTAGTCATTTAGCAGATGCTCTTATCCAGAGCGACTTACAGTTAGTGAGTGCATACCTTTTTTTTATTTTTATACTGGCCCCCCGTGGGAATTAAACCCACAACCATGGCGTTGCAAGCGCCATGCTCTACCAACTGAGCTACACGGGGACCAAAAAAGTTAATTTGTGGAATTTCTTTCCTCCTTAATGCGTTTGAGCCAATCAGTTGTGTTGTGACAAGGTGGGGGTGGGTATACAGAAGATAGCCCTTTTTGTTAAAAGACCAAATCCATATTCTGGCAAGAACAGCTCAAATAAGCAAAGAGAAACGACAGTCCATCATTACTTTAAGACATGAAGGTCAGTCAATATGGAACATTTCAAGAACTTTGAAAGTTTCTTTAAGTGCAGTCGCAAAAACCATCAAGCGCTATGATGAAACTGGCTCTCATGAGGACCGCCACAGGAATGGAAGACCCAGAGTTACCTCTGCTGCAGAGGATAAGTTCATTAGAGTTACCAGTCTCAGAAATTGCAGCCCAAATAAATGCTTCACAGAGTTCAAGTAACAGACACATCTCAACATCAACTGTTCAGAGGAGACTGTGTGAATCAGGCCTTCATGGTTGAATTGCTGCAAAGAATCCACTACTAATGGACACCAATAATAAGAAGATACTTGCTTGTGCCAAGAAACACGAGCAATAGACATTAGACCAGTGGAAATGTGTCCTTTGGTCTGGAGTCCAAATTGGAGATTTTTGGTTCCAACCGCCGTGTCTTTGTGAGATGCGGTGTGGGTGAACGGATGATCTCTGCTTGTTTTTTTCCCACCATGATGCATGGAAGATGAGGTGTTATGGTGTGGGGGTGCTTTGCTGGTGACACTGTCTGTGGTTTATTTAGAATTCAAGGCACACTTAACCAGAAGGGCTACCACAGCATTCTTCAGCGATACGCCATCCCATCTGGTTTGGGCTTAGTGGGACTATCATTTGTTTTTTAACAGGACAATGACCCAACACACCTCCCTGCTGTGTAAGGGCTATTTGACCAAGAAGGAGAGTGATGGAGTGCTGCATCAGATGACCTGGCCTCCACAATCCCCCAATCTCAACCAAATTGAGATGGTTTGGGATGAGTCGGACCGCAGAGTGAAGGAAAAGCAGCCAACAAGTGCTCAGCATATGTGGGAACTCCCTCAAGACTGTTGGAAAAGCATTCCAGGTGAAGCTGGTTGAGAGAATGCCAAGAGTGTGCAAAGCTGTCATCAAGGCAAAGGGTGGCTATTTGAAGAATCTCAAATATAAAATATATTTTGATTTGTTTAACACTTTTTTGGTTACTACATGATTCCATATGTGTTATTTCATAGTTTTGATGTCTTCACTATTATTCTACAAAGTAGAAAATTGTAAAAAAAAATTAAGAAAAACCCTTGAATGAGTAGGTGTTCTAAACTTTTGACCGGTAGTGTATATTGCTAAGAATGTGAGGGAAGGCCGACTCCCCTAGCTGGTCTCAAACCCAGGCCACCAGCACCAATGATGAACGCCCTAACCATGGTGCCAATAAGGGATATACAGTATCTAGAACATGTGCTTATTGGGCCAGTATAGTTAGGCCCCGTCCAGAACAAACCCTAAACCCTCCTCCCTAGGCACTTGTGTAGATCTGAAACACATTTATAGTTGTAAGCAATAAAAAGAATGCACTTTGAAGTAAATCTCAGCTCTGTTGAAGGTACACTCAATAAAATATTTTATTGATCATAGTGATTTAGGAGTATCATTAAAACAGGTTAATATGCCCCACCAACATTAGACAACTATACAGAAAGCCCTTCAATTGCTGAAATAAGTCAATCAAATCAATGATGAGAGAATGGTCAGATTAACTGATACCAGACAAGGACATGGTGGCACAGCAGGAAGATCGGAGTACTGAGAACAAAGAGGTTGTGAGTTCAAATCCCAGGTCTGGACATGTTGAATAATACTTAAATGAACATGCACAATGTAATCGTGTGTCAAATATGTTGAAAACACTGTATGCTAAAAGCATTGTATGTGTGAGTATCCCTAACCCTGCTAAAAGACAAAGAGCTATGAATAGAGCAGAGGTTGATGATGTGTAATTAATTTTTCTTTAGACATAAATGTTCTTGCAATGTTCCCATGAACTGTATCTAGAACATGAATATCTTATATTTTGAGAACATTGCGACCATGTTCTGTGTATGTTTGGTGTGACGTTGATGGAATATTCTCCTAACTCACAGAAACTGGACATGTTCTTGCAACGTTCCCATGAAATGTGCCTAGAACATTCTAATCTTAAGCTCTGAGAACATGGTAACCACGTTCTGGATCAATTCTATTTGACATTAAGGGAATGGCTTGGAAACATTCCTTGCACATCATGGGAACATTCCTATGAAAACATTAGTTAATGACCTAATGAGACTCTTAAGGGAATGTTCTCTAAAGTTGTGGGAACGTTTGTTGTTAGCTGGGTAGGGAAGAGGGTGCCATTTGGGATGCAGACATACAGTAGCCCACCATGTGGGCGGCAGGTAGCTTAGTGGTTAAGAGCGTTGTGCCAGTAACCGAAAGGTTGCTTGTTCTAATCCCCGAGCCGACTAGGTGAACAATCTGTCGATGTGCCCTTGAGCAAGGCACTTAACCCTAATTGCTCCTGTAAGTCGCTCTGGATAAGAGCGTCTGCTAAATGACGTAAATGTAATAACGCCACCTTATATCTAGCATTATACAGTGCCTTCGGAAAGTATTCAGACCCCTTGACTTTTTCCACATTTTGTTACGTTACAGCCTTATTCTAAAATTGATTAAATCGTTTTTTCCCCTCATCAACCTACACACAATACCCCATAATGACAAAGCAAAAAACTTAATTTTTTTTTTTTAAATTCATAATTTGTTACAAATAAAAAAATGGAAATATCACATTTACATAAGTATTCAGACCCTTTACTCATTACTTTGTTGAAGCACCTTTGGCAGCGATTACAGCCTCGAGTCTTCTCGGGTATGACGCTACAAGCTTGGCAAACCTGTATTTGGGGAGTTTCTCCCATTCTTCTCTGCAGATCCTCTCAAGCGCTGTCAGGTTGGATGGGGAGCGTTGCAGCACAACTATTTTCAGGTCTCTCCAGAGATGTTCGATCGGGTTCAAGTCCGGGCACTGGCTGGGCCACTCAAGGACATTCAGAGACTTGTCCCGAAGCCACTCCTACATTGTCTTGGCTGTGTGCTTAGGGTCGTTGTCCTGTAGGAAGGTAAACCATCACCCCAGTCTAAAGGTCCTGAGCGCTCTGGAGCAGGTTTTCATCAAGGATCTCTCTGTACTTTGCTCCGTTCATCTTTGCCTCGATCCTGACTAGTCTCCCAGTCCCTGCCGCTGAAAAACATCCCCACAGCATGATGCTGCCACCACCATGCTTCACCGTAGGGCTGGTGCCAGGTTTCCTCCAGATGTGATGCTTGGCATTCAGGCCAAAGAGTTCAATCTTGGTTTCATCAGACCAGAGAATCTTGTTTCTCATGGTCTGAGATTCTTTAGGTGCCTTTTGGCAAACTCCAAGCGGGCTGTCATGTGCCTTTTACTGAGGAGTGGCTTCCGTCTAGCCACTCTACCATAAAGGCCTGATTGGTGGAGTGCTGCAGAGATGGTTGTCCTTCTGGAAGGTTCTCCCATCTCCACAGAGGAACTCTAGAGCTCTGTCAGAGTGACCATCGGGTTCTTGGTCACCTCCCTGACCAAGGCCCTTCTCCCCCGATTGCTCAGTTTGGTCAAGCGGCCAGCTCTAGGAAGAGTCTTGGTGGTTCCAAACTTCTTCCATTTAAGAATGATGGAGGCCACTGTTTTGGTAACCTTCCCCAGATCTGTGCTTTGACACAATCCTGTCTCGGAGCTCTACAGACAATTCCTTCGACCTCATGGCTTGGTTTTTGCTCTGACATGCACTGTCAACTGTGGCACCTTATATAGACAGGTGTGTACCTTTCCAAATCATGTCCAATCAAGTCCCCCCACACATTTATTTAACCAGGTAAGCCAAGTTCTCATTTACAACTGTGACCTCGCCAAGATAAAGCAAAGCAGTGCGATAAAAACAACAACACAGAGTTACATATGGGGTAAACAAAGCATAAAGTCAAAAATACAACAGAAAATATATATACAGTGTGTGCGAATGTAGTAAATTATGGAGGTAAGGCAATAAATAGGCCATGGTGAAAAATAGTTACAATTTCGTATTAACACTGGAATGATAGATGTGCAAAAGACGATGTGCAAATAGAGATACTGGGGTGCAAATTAGCAAAATAAATAACAATATGGGGATGAGGTAGTTGGATGGGCTAATTTCAGAATGGCTGTGTGCAGGTGCAGTGATCAGTAAGCTGCTCTGACAACTGACGCTTAAAGTTAGTGAGGGAGTTAAGAGTCTCCAGCTTCAGAGATTTTTGCAGTTCGTTCCAGTCATTGGCAGCAGAGAACTGGAAGGAATGGCGGCCAAAGGAGGTGTTGGCTTTGGGGATGACCAGTGAGATATACAGTGGGGGAAAAAAGTATTTAGTCAGCCACCAATTGTGCAAGTTCTCCCACTTAAAAAGATGAGAGAGGCCTGTAATTTTCATCATAGGTACACGTCAACTATGACAGACAAATTGAGGAAAAAAATTCCAGAAAATCACATAGTAGGATTTTTAATGAATTTATTTGCAAATTATGGTGGAAAATAAGTATTTGGTCACCTACAAACAAGCAAGATTTCTGGCTCTCACAGACCTGTAACTTCTTCTTTAAGAGGCTCCTCTGTCCTCCACTCGTTACCTGTATTAATGGCACCTGTTTGAACTTGTTATCAGTATAAAAGACACCTGCCCACAAGCTCAAACAGTCACACTCCAAACTCCACTATGGTCAAGACCAAAGAGCTGTCAAAGGACACCAGAAACAAAATTGTAGACATGCACCAGGCTGGGAAGACTGAATCTGCAATAGGTAAGCAGCTTGGTTTGAAGAAATCAACTGTGGGAGCAATTATTAGGAAATGGAAGGCATACAAGACCACTGATAATCTCCCTCGATCTGGGGCTCCACGAAAGATCTCACCCCGTGGGGTCAAAATGATCACAAGACCGGTGAGCAAAAATCCCAGAACCACACGGGGGGACCTAGTGAATGACCTGCAGAGAGCTGGGACCAAAGTAACAAAGCCTACCATCAGTAACACACTACGCCGCCAGGGACTTAAATCCTGCAGTGCCAGACGTGTCCCCCGGCTTAAGCCAGTACATGTCCAGGCCCGTGCTAGAGTGCATTTGGATGATCCAGAAGAGGATTGGGAGAATGTCATGTGGTCAGATGAAACCAAAATAGAACTTTTTGGTAAAAACTCAACTCGTCGTGTTTGGAGGACAAAGAATGCTGAGTTGCATCCAAAGAACACCATACCTACTGTGAAGCATGGGGGTGGAAACATCATGCTTTGGGGCTGTTTTTCTGCAAAGGGACCAGGACGACTGATTCGTGTAAAGGAAAGAATGAATGGGGCCATGTATCGTGAGATTTTGAGTGAAAACCTCCTTCCATCAGCAAGGGCATTGAAGATGAAACGTGGCTGGGTCTTTCAGTATGACAATGATCCCAAACACACCGCCCGGGCAACAAGGAGTGGCTTCGTAAGAAGCATTTCAAGGTCCTGGAATGGCCTAGCCAGTCTCCAGATCTCAACCCCATAGAAAATCTTTGGAGGGAGTTGAAAGTCCATGTTGGCCAGCGACAGCCCCAAAACATCACTGCTCTAGAGGAGATCTGCATGGAGGAATGGGCCAAAATACCAGCAACAGTGTGTGAAAACCTTGTGAAGACGTACAGAAAACGTTTGACCTGTGTCATTGCCAACAAAGGGTATATAACAAAGTATTGAGAAACTTTTGTTATTGACCAAATACTTATTTTCCACCATAATTTGCAAATAAATTCATTAAAAATCATACAATGTGATTTTCTGGATTTTTTTTCCTCATTTTGTCTGTCATAGTTGACGTGTACCTATGATGAAAATTACAGGCCTCTCTCATCTTTTTAAGTGGGAGAACTTGCACAATTGGTGGCTGACTAAATACTTTTTTTCCCCACTGTACCTGCTGGAGCGCAGACTATGGGTGGGTGTTGCTATGGTGACCAGTGAGCTAAGATAAGACGAGGATTTGCCTAGCAGTGATTTATAGATCACCTGGAGCCAGTGGGTTTGGCGACGAATATGTAGTGAGGGCCAGCCAACAAAAGTGTACAGGTCACAATGGTGGGTAGTATATGGGGCTTTGGTGACAAAACGGATGGCACTGTGATAGACTACATCCAATTTGCTGAGTAGAGTGTTGGAGGCTATTTTGTAAATGACATCGCCGAAGTCAAGGATCGGTAGGATAGTCAGTTTTACGAGGGCATGTTTGGCAGCATGAGCATAGGTGGATTCCAAGTTGTATAAACATCTCAAGGATGATCAATGGAAACAAGATGCACCTGAGCTCAATTTCGAGTCTCATAGCAAAGGGTCTGAATACTTACTTAAATAAGGTTTTTCTGTTTTTTATTTTTTATACATTTGCTAAAAAATCTAAAAACCTGTTTTTGCTTTGTCATTGGTATTGTGTGTAGATTACTATGGACATCTTTTTATGTAATACATTTTAGAATAAGGTTGTAACGTAACAAAATGTGGAAAAAGTAAAGGGGTCTGAATACTTTCCGAAGGCACTGTAGAAGCAGTAAAGAAATCTGAGATAGGAACAAAACATCTTTGAACTCACAGAGTCCTAAGACATATTTATTAGGAGAAACACCTAAATCTTACTATCATCAGCTCACTGTTTTCATGTGTTGAGTTTATCATTATCAGGACATGTAAGGGTCTGTTTTACCTGGGCACATTGTTTGCTGGGTTGAGTTTTCCTGCCCTCCCAGACACCATCCATCTCAGAGCTCAGTGGTCGGTTCAGAGAGGACACTGTCGCCACGGCACCCAGGGCCATCAGCATCAGCAAGAGAGTCACCTTCATCCTGTTGCACAGATACAGGTACAGAAACAGTAAATGGTCAAATAACAATTAGCATATGATTCAGTTGCCTGGGGACCATACATCTGGTCCTAGTTACTAAATTTCACTCGAATTATTGTGCGTTTCCACAAGTGGAAAAATGTATGACCTGGTGAAAACTTACTGAACATCACACAAAAATCAAGTGTATAAATAAATAATCAAAAAATTTAATAAACGAGCTCCTTCCTGCATTTCAATGCTCCAGTTACTGTATGAAGAGTAATGGGATAAGACCAGATTTAGACAGGAATGTGTTTTTGACATAGCTACAATACAGTTTATGTATTTTATTTAATAATAATGATATTATAATATATTTTTTGACTATATAGTTACCGGTATTTAAGTAATGGGTGTGAAATGCATTAATGTGGTGGAATGAGTTTGTCTCTACTTGATGAATGAAGGGTGTGTAGAAAACATGCAAAAATCTGTTAGGATTTATGTGATACTCAAAGGATGGATATAATATTTAAATTGTTTAAGCTAGAACAAGTCAGTTCCTCTTTAGGTCTTGATGGTCACACACATCTCATCTTGTCAAACCACTTGATCTGGATCTCTTGTGCTGTCTGAAATGGAATTGTTGCCGCTAATTGGTGCAAGAGGGGGTGCTGCATCATTCGTTGGGGACGACATGTTGACTGTTGCCTTGTTTGAAATTCAAGCACGCTACAAAGTTGCGGAAACAACACAAACAAATCAAAGCAGAGTTAAACAGCTCATTGTTTGAGTCCAGATTATAGTTATTTTCAGTTTTCAGGAGCCAATGCTGGGGGCAAATGGCTTCACTTGCGTAGCAATTCTTTGGTTTTGAGGGGATTTGTATTCTCGACCACCACACACGCATGTCATCCATGCTATGTAGAACAACAATCTTACGTATTTTACGCAAAATGTTGCGTTTCGAAGGCCCAGGTGGAAGGAAGTATCGTGGTGGGGTAGTTCCTGACAGCAGCAGGAGGGAGTGGAGGAGAGTGTATCAGACGAAATAAAAGGACAATTTTCAATCAAGACGGCTCTATAAAAAATATTTATTAGGTGAGGACGTTTAACGGAAGCACTAGGAATGCATGCTATTCCTTACTGGTGGCTTTGCGCGGGCTTTGTCGACAGAGTGAAATATGCCTTGTCGCACCCACAATATAAGTATATTTGCTTAAAAACTAAGCTAGTCAATAATGTTAACAAGCTAACGTTAGCTAGATAGCGTGGCTCACTTTCTTTGCACATTAATCATTATTCGAATATACAATTTACACATTGTAGCTTTGCATGTAACTATGTCCATCAGTCGTCTTAGACAAAATAATGTTATGCATCTATGCTCTGTGTATTTCATTCTAATTAGTCAACCAGCCAACTAGTTAGCTACTTTGCTAAGCTGTCACTGTCAAATTCGGTAGCGACGCTAGCTGCACGCGTGGGATAGCAAGCAATTGCATCTATCAATCCATCAAAGAATAACCACATTAAATATTTGTTAATCTATTTAGACATTTGTCCAAGGTATAAACTTGTCCTCGTGGACGTGTTTGTTTGCCATCAGGTTGATGTAGCTAGCCACCTGTGCTTAGTTAGCTAGCTTGCTAAATGCTAACGGAACAGCCAGTTTTTTATCATTTGCTCGCCAGCTAACGTTAACTAACTTGGCTAACTCGTTTCACTGAAAGGCCAAGGTCTCATTGGGGCCTAACGTAGAAACTATTCAAATATTAAGATGTATAGTTGGCTAGTCATTATTCTTTCCCTGGCCTGATCTCTCGTCGTAGTTTGGAATGTGTTGGTTGATGATTCGAAATGAAATTTGTTAGCAAGTTGCTTGTTGGTGGTGAGAAATTATGTTCTCAGTTTGAACTAGCTATATTTATGCACAATGAATGATGTGCTATGTATACATTTATGTTGACATTTTGTGGACTGGTAATGTTTTAAAATAAATGTCCTGCAATTCAACACATTTTGCCATGGTTTATGCCATGTTCTTATGCTATCAGAGTGACTCAAACATAACAATCAACTTTTTGCATTTTAGATTTTCCCTGATAATCTAGTTTTTATTTTGGTGATTGTTAGTGCTCGAAAATGATCTAATAAAAAAAATATCTATCTATATATATATATATATATATAGGTCCATTATCTTTTCTACATACTTTATATCTTGTTTTAGTCATTTAAGTTTACACTGAAATGTTTTATCAACCTGTTGTTTTTCTCTAAAATATACAGTACCAGTCAAAAGTTTGGACACACCTACTCATTCAAGGTTTTTTCTTTATTTTTACTATTTTCTACATTGTAGAATAATAGTGAAGACTTCAAAACTATGAAATAACACATATGGAATCATGTAGTAACCAAAAAAGTGTTAAACAAATACAAATATTTTAGATTCTTCAAAGTAGCCACCCTTTGCCTTGATGACAGCTTTTTACACTCTTGGCATTGTCTCAACCAGCTTCATGGGGAATGCTTTTCCAACAGTCTTGAAGGAGTTCCCACATATGCTGAGCACTTGTTGGCTGCTTTTCCTTCACTCTGCGGTCTAACTCATCCCGAACCATCTCAATTGGGTTGAGGTCGGGGGATTGTGGAGGCCAGGTCATCTAATGCAGCACTCTATCATTCTCCATCTTGGTCAAATAGCCCTTACACAGCCTGGAGGTGTGATTTGGGTCATTGTTCTGTTGAAAAACGAATGATAGTCCCACTAAGCGCAAACCAGATGGGATGGCGTATCGCTGCAGAATGCTGTGGTAGCCATGCTGGTTAATTAAGTGCACCTTGAATTCTAAATAAATCGCAGACAGTGTCACCAGCAAAGCATCCCCACACCACCTCCCCCATGCTTCACGGTGGGAACCACACATGCAGAGATCATCCGTTCACCTACTTTGCGTCTCACAAAGACACGGCGGTTGGAACCAGAAATCTCAAATTTGGACACATCAGACCAAAGGACAGATTTTCACCCATCTAATGTCCATTGCTGGTGTTTCTTGGCCCAAGCAAGTCTCTTCTTCTTATTGGTGTCCTTTAGTAGTGGTTTGTTTGCAGCAATTCGACCATGAAGGCCTGATTCACGCAGTCTGATGTTGAGATGTGTCTGTTAATTGAACTCTGTGAAGCATTTATTTGGGCTGCAATCTGAGGTGCAGTTAACTCTAATGAATGTATCCTCTGCAGCAGAGGTAACTGTGGGTCTTCCTTTCTTGTGGCGGTCCTCATGAGAGCCAGTTTCATCATAGCGCTTGGTGGTTTTTGCGACTGCACTGAAAGAAACCTTCAAAGTTCATGAAATGTTCCATATTGACTGACCTTCATGTCTTAAAGTAATGATGGACTGTCGTTTCTCTTTGCTTATTTGAGCTGTTCTTGCCATAGTATGGACTTGGTCTTTTACCAAATAGGGCTATCGTCTGTATACCACCCCTACCTTGTCACAACAACTGATTGGCTCAAACGCATTAAGAAGGAAATAAATTCCACAAATTAACTTTTAACAAGGCACACCTATTAATTGAAATGCATTCCAGTTGACTACCTCATCAAGCTGGTTGAGAGAATGCCAAGAGTGTGCAAAGCTGTCATCAAGGCAAAGTGTGGCTATTTGAAGAACCTAAAATCTAAAATATATTTGTTTAACTTTTAATTTGTTTTTGGTTGCTACATGATTCCATATGTGTTATTTCATAGTTTTGATGTCTTCACTATTATTCCACAATGTAGAAAATAGTAAAAATAAAGAAAAACCCTTGAATGAGTAGGTGTGTCCAAACTTTTGACTGGTACTGTGTATTTTTGTATCATATTCTTTGGCTGCTTAATGAATATAGGGGAAACACTGGGTTATGGTAAAGTACAGTTGCCCATCTCAATTTGACTAGTTTATTCTGTCTCTTTTACACACACACCATATACCCAGCCCTGTTCAGTTTCATTATTAGCCAATTGTCCTGAATGTGTATCATATGTGCAAGCGTGTGCAGGGGTTTTGAAGTGGAGAGGGTTGTCACGTAACCATTTAGCCCACATGTGCTTAGCAAATGTTTCTTCACACAAAATTGTTCTCTATCACTTCCCCCAAATGCGAGTGGCCGCAGAGAAACAGGAATAAATTATTGATGAAGCCTACTTTTAATAATCTGTTCCAAATGGCGCCCTATTCTCTATGTAGTGCACTATGTAGGGAATAGGGTGCCATTTCAGACACAACTAGCGTCCAACACCCCACCCCCTTTCTTTCTGGGTCACAGTAGTCAGCCGAGGTGGAAAGATAGGCAGATTGGCCCTAAGGGCTTGTTCTAGATTAGCCTTTCCGGGCTGTAGACCTGCATTCGGCATGTCGTGAGGAACTGCAGTATAGCGAATACATTTTTTCAGTGATTGCTATATCATTACTGCCTACTTCATCAGAGTGTTCTGGTTCAGAAAAGGTTGCACTCTTCCCCAGAGAGATCTTTGACATGGAAAGAGCAATGAGAACCGGGGAAAGTTGAGGCATGTCAGCAGCATGCATTTCATTTGAGGCAAGGCCTAGATGTACATAATCTGTTGGATTTGTTTTATTTATATATGCGTGTATGTGCTTTCTCTGCATGGAGTCAGAGATTGCGTCCCAAATGGCATCCCATCCCATACATTCCCTATATAGTGAACTACTTTTGACCAGGGCCCATATACGGGTTGGTTGTTTAGCAACAAAAACAACGCGTGCGCAATCATGGGGCAAAAAAGATGAGGTTGACAACATGTAAACTATATTTCGTCTCTAATGTTTATTGAACACATAAATACATTTGCGCAATGACCACTTGTCTCTCAAATACATTGTTACAGTTGCTGGTTAGCTAGCTAGCGAATTTGAGCCATATTAGCATTGACATGAAATCAGTCAAACCACCTCAAAACAAGACATGGTATCAGTAACAAGATGAAACAAGCTGAAACTAGACACTTACGATTCCCCACATGGCAGTTTCTTGTCATTCTTGCTAGCAATCTGGCCATCCAGAATCACGACAACAGGCTGACTACTGTCCCATGGAAGTGCGCACATTGTTTTCGTGATGTTGTCAGCCAACCCATCTATAGGGGCTTAGTGCACTATATAGGTAGTGCACTATATAGGGAATAGGGTGTCATTCGGGAGGCTATCAGAGAGCAAGAGAGCGCCAACAGCTTTTAACCAGCAGCAAATGTGAGCACTCTATAAAAATGAGGGCTTGTGCTGGCTAAACTGAAATGACTTCTGGGATTGGTTGCAGCTGGGTTCTACAGCAGTGGTCAGGGCAGGCGTGCAGTCTTGATTTTAGGGCAGCAAAAATGTGTTGAAAAGCCAGTTGTCATCCAGAATGTAGATCCCCCCACCCCCTACACGCAGGTGCGCTTCCTTCTCCACTCCACACCAGCCCTCTCCCATTCCCGCCAAGCAAGATGTCTGTGTTCTCATTTATTTTCCCTCTCTGTCTGTGATTGCTGTTTAGGAAGGAAGAATCTTCAGCTCCTCAAGCCCTGTCATTACAGCCTTTCAACTGTGTAGAGGTAAAATTAGTTTTACCATAAGCCTAACGTGTAATAGATAGGATGGTTGGCCAGAATCTAGGACACCAGTATGATTCGCTTCGGTGTAATAGGCCTATTCATGGGATTTATGTAGGGGGGGTTGTGTGTTTCTCTGTACAGCTCCTCTAGTTGAGATGCGGGGGAGTATGATGAGCTGATTGATGAGCGTTGATCATGAAGCCCAGAGTTAGTGCTGCCTGGTCCATCACAGAGTCTATGACCCTATCTGTAAGTATACACTTGTGTGAATAATAATATCATGTTTATTATTGATCTTGTCAATAATATTAGTAATGATTGTATTATTAGTAACATCCGGCCGGCATGCTGCCTGTTGTTTTGTGAACCAGTAAGTTTTAGAGGAAGAGAATGAGGAAATGAGATAAAGAGAAAGTGGACGAGTGGAGGACTGCACCCCCAGCGTCCCCCAGTCCTGAAGCAGCATGTCAGGACTCCAGCTGGTCACCCCCGCCTCCAATCCCATGGGGCCTTTCTTTGGTCTCCCGTGGCAACAGGAGGCCATCCACGATAACATCTACACACCTAGGAAATATCAGGTAAGGAAGGAGGAAGTCCAATTGACATTGGAGCTCAACCGTGTTTAAACTGACACTTGACTATGCACTAGGAAAGAGATTGCAGTGCGTTGTATGTAGACATTGTTATCACTTTCCCCATTGATCTAATATCTGATAATGACTATAGCCTAACCTATGGAATAAAGATGGATACCCGCACGCAGATTAATGCTCCCGCAGTTTTTAGTGCAAAACTTTGACTGGCCTGACAGAAGTGTTAACTCAAAATGACACAACGACTAGGTTCCAGTTTAACAACGTTTACTTCACCGTATTACCACAGTACATAGTCGCCATCACGTATTATTTAAGTTCCCCATTACAAATGGGTTGTGTGACAAAGTTTTAATTTGTATTACTCAAGCTGCCACTTTCCATTACTTAGTGCCTTTAGGAGCACAAGACCGGATGCTCCCTTTTTAGTCAGACAGTCAGCAAGCTGTTCCTTTGTGGCCGACCAGGAAAACTTTGAGGTGGGGAATCACAGTTGTTGCAAAGGTCTGTGAGCCACCCCAGATGAAGTCATCAACATGACAGGCATGTACTCCAGTCACATTGCAGTCTTGATCAAGCCAATAGAAGACTGCAGGATCCACTTGTGACATTCTTCCACCTGTATTCAGCATTGTTGCCTTGACTTTATTGTACCAGTAGAGTGATGCATCTGCCAGGCCAGACACACACTTTTTTAGTTTCCACAGTGTTCCTTTGCTCTTAGCTTCAGGTGGAGGTCAGATGTGAATGTCCCTTGACAGCTCTGTTCCCTGCAGAAATGCAATGAAGTTTCCATTTTTTCTGGCAGATCAAAGTCAGCAGCAATCTGAGTGACTCTGAGGCGCATGTCGGTGAGTCTTTTGGGAGTTCTTTAGCAGCCAGCTCCTCAACCTCTAGCCACTAGATGTGCTTTTGGCACTATTCCAGTTAAGGATTCTTTAAGGGTACACACCCAACTTGTTGAGACACATTTTTGGCCAGTGTCTTTGACTTTCTCAAACACTCAATTTTTCCTCCAATTACTGAGCTCATCTTGTTTAGCTGAGTCAAATGACACGTCCTTTGTTTCAAGTACATAATCATTTTGAATATCATTCTTTTTTTCTCGATTTTCCATTGGTTAAATTCTGAGATTATCTACAAGTGACAGGTCAGCTGACCCTGTTGTACCAAAAGTGTAGCTGGTTCAGAGTACTGCAAGTTTCCTTTGGCTTTTCCTGCTTGTCCAATGACTGTTGCTGTGTGTGGAATACCACTTTCTCTGTCCATGTAAATGTCCAGTTTTCAGATTGGAACAACCATGTTGTCTTAACATGTGGCTGTTGTTGAACGTTTTCCTCATTTGAACCCTCAACAGTATTACCTGTGTTTTGGTTGAAGGTCTTTGATCCATTTCCTGTGTCAGTTTCAGTGTCCATATCATTGGATGCGACAACTGGTAGGTTTGTGTCTGTTAATGTGTCCTTTTTGTCATTTTCAGTAGGAGGCTGATTCTCAACAACAGCCCTTCCATCTTGTTGATCATTTACTTTCCGCAATCTTGGGTGATGCACCCTGACAATTGTGCCTCACAAATATCACTACACCATCTTGGCCAATGATGACTCACGGTCCTTTCCACTCTTGACAGTCAACTCGTTTGTAGTACACTTTGTTTCCAGTCTCGTGGGTCGAAGCTGTTTACGCAGAGCCCTGCGAATTCTCTCTGAACACTCTGCTTCAGTGAACGCTTTTCTCGCTGCATGTAGTGCTGAAAGGTGCTGTCCCACCCATACACTCACACTGGTCCTTTCTAGTGCTGGTGGCTTGTCAACCTGTACAGAGGGAAGATTAGGGTTCCCGAACACTAGCTGGTATGGGCTGTATCCATGATCATTGTGCATTGAGTTTTTTGCCATCAAAGCCCAATCTAGGGCTTTTTTTCCAGTCACTTCTATTGTCTTGCTTCACTTTCAGCATGATCTCTTTGAGTGTTTGATTATGTCTCTCCAGAAGTCCATTGCTTCATGGACTGTATGCAGCAGTTGGCTTTACTTCCATGTTGAATTTTTCAGCCATTTCTCTTATTTCATTATTATTGATTTCTCCTCCATTGTCACTGTACAATTTCTGGGGCGGGCCATGCACACTTATCCAGGAATGAATGAAGTGCTTGATGATTTCACTGGGTTTCTTTGAATTCACGATGCGTCCAGCACTGAAGAATGTGAAGTGGTTGATTATGTGGTGACACTTAGTCTGACCAAATTTTGCTGGTATCTTGACTCTCTTGGTAGAATGGACGACTCTCCCATCTCCAAATTTGAAAGCTCTGTTGCTTGGTGTGTCAATCATATTTTGTACTTCTTTTATATTTACTTCACTGACATAGCTATCAAACCATTTTGCACCACACACTGTGCGTGTACATGCAGTATCAATCACAGCAGATCCTAAGGATTCAACTATAAAGATCTAAGAAGCAGATTCGTTTGAAAACAGTGTAATGTTACACTGCTCCATCTCTGTGTTTTACATTTTCCTCTGTTAGTTTAACTTGTTCATTTTTTATGAGGACAGTCTTTAACCCAATGGTAAGTGCTTTAACAAATGGCACATTTTGATCTCCTTCCAGTGGATTTGTGCCGGGCAATGGCGCCCTCGTCTGGTTGTCTTGAGAATGTGACTTGTTGGCGCCTTTTCTAATCTGCTCAGTGTAAATTGCCGCGTCACTCACTAGCATTCCATCTGTTATTGGCGCGACAGACGTCTTTTTACCAAACATCATTTTTAGTGCCGACTTCATTGACGCAAAAGTCAGCACAGTACAAGCAGTCAAAGCCAACTGTTTCTCCCTACCATCCAGACAAGCAGTATCTAGCAACTTGAAAGCTAACACTGCATCCGGGAGAACCATGTCGTAATTGCGCATTCTATTGTACCTCTGTTCGAAATCAATTATGTAGTCCGTCATTGCAACCGAAATGACTCTAGTAACAGTGTCAAAGTTTGAATATACCTCGTAGGCACGGTCTTTCTCTTCTTTAAGGAACACAGATTCCAGTGCTCTGATCAAAGTTCTCATACCGTCATCCTTGTTCAAATCCTCCACGGATATTTCCAGTGCTGTATCTCTCGCTCTTCCCTCAAGCAATAATACCACCGCAAGTGCTTGCTTTTTCACGTCCAGATTAGTAACCCGTGTCCAGATTCCAAGTTCATTTTTCCAACTTTCATATGACCTCTTCACGTCGAAGTGAGGTGGCACATTGTAGTTATTAGCCATCCTCTGCCACCAATGTTAACTCAAAATGACAACGACTAGGTTCCAGTTTAACAACGTTTACTTCACAGTACACAGTTGCCATCACACTCAGGCCAGGTCCATCTCTAGTGAGACTACTGCGCAGGCGTACT
Source organism: Coregonus clupeaformis (assembly GCF_020615455.1). NCBI lineage: Eukaryota > Metazoa > Chordata > Actinopteri > Salmoniformes > Salmonidae > Coregonus > Coregonus clupeaformis. The sequence goes on along the minus strand of NC_059211.1, from coordinate 59,385,745 downwards.
AATAACAGCAATATAGGAATACTTCAAACATGAACAGGAAGACCTTCGGGTCTAAATGTTGCAAAATAAACTGTGGGAACATTCGTCAGTGTATGGGTATCTATCTATATTTTATCTGTATAAAAAAAAAAAGTGTAACCAGTTGAGTGTGCTTGCGCAACAGTTGAAACTAATGACTGTAACCTTCTCTGCCCTACCAGGTTGAACTTCTTGAAGCAGCTCTTGAACACAATACTATCGTCTGTTTAAATACTGGCTCAGGGAAGACCTTTATTGCAGTACTCTTAACTAAAGAGCTTTCCCACCAAATCCGGGGAGACGGGAAGAGGACAGTTTTCCTGGTGAATACAGGTAACTACATTTGGAGTCACAAAGAAATGCACTATTTGGTGCATCCGAATTCTTCACACTTCTCCCAAAGTGTGCACTTGCACTCCCCATCATGGATTTCAAAGCATTGGATTGGTGTAAGCATTGTCTGTAAGCATTGTGAAATCCATTAGAGGGAGTGTGGAAGTGCGCACTTTCAGGAAAAGGGTAAAGAGTCAGGATATGCAGCCTTTTAGAAGTATCAACTTCTAATAAGTGTACATCAAATATGGTATGATTGAGACCATGAGTTTTCTCTGTTTTCCCCTCTTTTCCTGAATGATAAATAAAGCATCGTCTGTGATTCAGCAAGCAGCTAGTGTTAGGACCCACTCTGATCTCCAGGTTGGAGAATACACCAGCACGGAGAAGACCTCTTCATGGTCTGGGGAAAAGTGGAGCCAAGAAATGATCGAAAATCAGGTGGGGTTCTACCAATTTTGTCATATAATTTCAATTGCCAGAATAAAGTACCAATGGTTACCAATTACTTTCATGATAAATACCAGTGGTAATAGCATTACTAAAGTTTTCCCCTCTCAATTTCAACAACTTAGAAAAATAACACTGAATTCCCAGTGTCATTTCCATGAGGAGGGGAAAGTTAGTATTCTGTGGATGGATACAATCAATGTCATGACACTGTAATCTATTATTCAAGGCAATATGCCATCCCTCCAACCTCCCCTCCACTCATTCTCTCCATCATTTCTGTTCTTCTAGGTGCTCGTTATGACTTGCCATGTCTTCCTGCATGTGCTGAAGAATGGAGTGTTGCCACTATCGAAACTCAACCTGGTGGTGTTTGATGAGTGTCACCTGGCAATCACAGACCATCCCTACCAGGAGATAATGAAGGTACAATTACAGTCTGCTCTACGTAGTTATGCATTCAATTGTCGCTTGAAAGCCAAGCACATACTCTTCCTTCCCTGTATGGCGAGAGCCAAGGCATTATGGAGATTGGAGTTAGTCATTATATTAAAATGTTGTCAGTCAGCCGTCCTTATTGAACCCCATTGCAGGATGTTCAATGTTTTAGCATTTTCCTTGTTTTAATAAGACTGAAGCAGTCTGCCTCCTCTATCTGTTTCAGCTATGTGAGGGCTTTCTGTCCCTGTATCTGTTTCAGCTATGTGAGGGCTTTCTGTCCCTGTATCTGTTTGAGGGCTATTTACAGTGGGGGAAAAAAGTATTTAGTCAGCCACCAATTGTGTAAGTCCTCCCACTTACAAAGATGAGAGAGGTCTGTAATTTTCATCATAGGTACACGTCAACTATGACAGACAAAATGAGAAAAAAAACTCCAGAAAATCACATTGTAGGATTTTTAATGATTTTATTTGCAAATTATGGTGGAAAAGAAGTATTTGGTCAATAACAAAAGTTTCTCAATACTTTGTTATATACCCTTTGTTGGCAATGACACAGGTCAAACGTTTTCTGTAAGTCTTCACAAGGTTTTCACACACTGTTGCTGGTATTTTGGCCCATTCCTCCATGCAGATCTCCTCTAGAGCAGTGATGTTTTGGGGCTGTCGCTGGGCAACACAGACTTTCAACTCCCTCCAAAGATTTTCTATGGGGTTGAGATCTGGAGACTGGCTAGGCCACTCCAGGACCTTGAAATGCTTCTTACGAAGCCACTCCTTCGTTGCCCGGGCGGTGTGTTTGGGATCATTGTCATGCTGAAAGACCCAGCCACGTTTCATCTTCAATCCCCTTGCTGATGGAAGGAGGTTTTCACTCAAAATCTCACGATACATGGCCCCATTCATTATTTCCTTTACACGGATCAGTCGTCCTGGTGCCTTTGCAGAAGAACAGCCCCAAAGCATGATGTTTCCACCCCCATGCTTCACAGTAGGTATGGTGTTCTTTGGATGCAACTCAGCATTCTTTGTCCTCCAAACACGACGAGTTGAGTTTTTACCAAAAAGTTCTATTTTGGTTTCATCTGACCATATGACATTCTCCCAATCCTCTTCTGGATCATCCAAATGCACTCTAGCAAACTTCAGACGGGCCTGGACATGTACTGGCTTAAGCAGGGGGGACACGTCTTGCACTGCAGGATTTGAGTCCCTGGCGGCGTAGTGTGTTACTGATGGTAGGCTTTGTTACTTTGGTCCCAGCTCTCTGCAGGTCATTCACTAGGTCCCCCTGTGTGGTTCTGGGATTTTTGCTCACCGTTCTTGTGATCATTTTGACCCCACGGGGTGAGATCTTGCGTGGAGCCCCAGATCGAGGGAGATTATCAGTGGTCTTGTATGTCTTCCATTTCCTAATAATTGCTCCCACAGTTGATTTCTTCAAACCAAGCTGCTTACCTATTTCAGATTCAGTCTTCCCAGCCTGGTGCAGTTCTACAATTTTGTTTCTGGTGTCCTTTGACAGCTCTTTGGTCTTGGCCATAGTGGAGTTTGGAATGTGACTGTTTGAGGTTGTGGACAGGTGTCTTTTATACTGATAACAAGTTCAAACAGGTGCCATTAATACAGGTAACGAGTGGAGGACAGAGGAGCCTCTTAAAGAAGAAGTTACAGGTCTGTGAGAGCCAGAAATCTTGCTTGTTTGTAGGTGACCAAATACTTATTTTCCACCATAATTTGCAAATAAATTCATTAAAAATCCTACAATGTGATTTTCTGGATTTTATTTTCTCAATTTGTCTGTCATAGTTGACGTGTACCTATGATGAAAATTACAGGCCTCTCTCATCTTTTTAAGTGGGAGAACTTGCACAATTGGTGGCTGACTAAATACTTTTCCCCCCCACTGTATACTCTAATCTCTGCTTCAGCTATTTGAGGGCTGTCTCTATCTCTGTTTCAGTTATGTGAAGCCTGTCTATCTCTGTTTCAGCTATGTGAGGGCTGTCTCTGTCTCTGTTTCAGCTCTGTGAGGGCTATCTCCATCTCTGTTTCAGCTATGTGAGGGCTGTCTACTGTATCTCTGTTTTCATTTATGTGAAGGCTCTCTATCTCTTTCAGCTATGTGAGGGCTGTCTCTCTGTTTCAGCTATGTGAGGGCTGTCTATCTCTGTTTCAGTTATGTGAGGGCTGTCTCTACTGTATCTCTGTTTTCATTGATGTGAAGGCTCTCTATCTTTGTTTCAGCTATGTGAGGGCTCTCTGTGCAGCCCTCGCATCCTGGGCCTCACAGCATCCATTCTGAATGGTAAATGTGACCCGTCTGAACTGGAGCAGAAGATCCAGAACCTGGAGCGGATCTTAAGGAGCAATGCAGAGACCGCTACTGACCTTGTTGTCCTCGACAGGTATTGTAATAATACACATCATGGCCCATATTCATTAAGCAACCCCTAGGAGGAGTGCTGATCTAGGATCAGGGCCCCCCTGTCCACAATCTTATTCATTATGATCGAAAACGGAAAACGGAACTTTGTGTGTGTGTCTCAGATATGCCTCCCAGCCCAGAGAAGTGGTGCTGGACTGTGGACCCTACCTGGACAAGAGCGGCCTCTCTGAGCGTCTGCTGAGCGAGCTGGATGAGGCTCTCCACTTCCTCAACGACTGCAACATATCTGTGCCTCGAGAGGATAGAGACCCCACCTTCATAACCAAACAGGTCTGACCCCATCTACATATCCAAGCTTGTGTCCCAAATGGCACCGTATTCTCTATATAGTGCACTACTTTTGACCAGAGCCCTACAGCCTAGCCTATACAGCTGAGATTGTAATTGTCTGCTTTGTCTTTAATGTCACTTGTCTGCTTTGCTGCACTGTTTAATGCTCCTTCTTGGCCAAGTCTTCATTGTTAAAGAGAATGTGTTCTCAATTACTTACCTGTTTAAATAAAGGCTAAATAAATAAGTAAATGTCTCCCTGCTCTTCCCCAGGTGTTGAATGACTGCCGGGCGGTGCTGCTGGTGCTGGGGCCGTGGTGTGCCGACAAGGTGGCTGGCATCATGGTGCGGGAGCTACAGAAGTACATCAAACACGAACAGGAAGAGGTCAACAGGAAGTTCCTGCTCTTCACTGACACCATCCTGAGGAAGGTATGTACAGTATGCTGTCTATATATTCCTTTGTGTTTGATGTAAGGTATGTGTATACTAACTATCCCCTGTGTGTATGTTGTAATTCGTGTTTAGTTGAGTTCCGTAAAGCACTTTGTGACAACTGTTGCTGTAATAAGGACTATATAAATCAGTTGTATTTTGTGTTCCTGTGCAATCTACTGTGTGTGTGTGTGTGTGTGTGTGTGTGTGTGTGTGTGTGTGTGTGTGTGTGTGTGTGTGTGTGTGTGTGTGTGTGTGTGTGTGTGTGTGTGTGTACAGAGGCAGGTGAATTTCCCCTCTGGGTATAGGCTAATTAAGTTATTTATTTCTGGTATCCTAGGTCCACGCTCTGTGCGAGGAGCACTTCTCCCCGGCTTCTCTGGACCTGAAGTTTGTGTCTCCCAAAGTCATCCGTCTCTTAGAGATCCTCCATGAGTACAAGCCCTTCGAGAGGCAGCAGTTTGAGAGCGTGGAGTGGTATAACAATCGCAACGAGGACAACTACGTATCGTGGAGCGACTCAGAGGACGAAGACGAGGATGAGGAGGTGGAGGTGAAGGAGAAGCCCGAGGCTAACTTCCCCTCGCCATTCACCAACATCCTGTGTGGGATAATCTTCGTGGAGAGGCGCTACACGGCCGTCATCCTCAACCGGTACAATTCTGGGATTCAATGCCATTTTCGTTAAAATGTGTGATGCCTCTGCTACCTTGTCTCCTTAGATTCCTTATTGTACACTGCTCAAAATGACTTGTCACCATATAGGAAGAAAATAATAATAATGTCTTATTTTGGGAGGATTTAGGTTGTCTTAATACCATTTCCATGATTACTGTCCCTCTTTGTGTCAGGCTGATAAAGGAGGCCGGGAAGCAGGACCCAGAGCTGGCCTACATCAGCAGTAACTTCATCACAGGCCACAGCATCGGCAAGAACCAGCCACGCAACAAACAAATGGAGGTAGAGTTCAGGAAGCAGGAAGAGGTAAGAACACACTGATGCCATTTTGTATTTTCTTACTTCATCCTCTGTAGATACATCGAAATTGACCTACCCCGACATTTGTATCTCTGTCCATCTGTCCATCCCTTCATCCATCCATCCCTTCATCCATCCATCCATCCATCCATCCATTAATCCACCTATACTTCCATCCATCCACACCTAACTACCTTGCGTCATCATCCCTCAGGTTCTGCGTAAATTCCGAGCCCACGAGACCAACCTGCTCATAGCGACCAGCATCGTGGAGGAAGGAGTGGATATTCCCAAGTGTAACCTGGTGGTGCGGTTCGACCTGCCCACTGAGTACAGGTACAGCACTGCTTATCCATCCACTGCCTTGTTGCTTCCTGCCCAATGGACTATTGGCTTCTCTTTTTAGCTTTTTATATTTTTATATTTTTATATTGTTGTTGATATTATTTCCCTCCCCTTTCTACATTGTTTTGTTCCTGTTTTTTTAATCATATAAAGTGTGTTGTGCACTTTAAATAAATGTTGTCTATGACTTGACTACAGGTCCTACGTTCAGTCTAAAGGCCGAGCCAGAGCTCCTGTATCCAACTACATCATGCTGGCTGACAGTGAGAGGACCAAGACCTTTGAGGACGACCTGAAGACCTACAAGGCCATAGAGAAGGTGTGGTTTTCAGAGCCTGTCCTCAATCAATCAATCAATCAATTTTATTTTATATAGCCCTTCTTACATCAGCTAATATCTCGAAGTGCTGTACAGAAACCCAGCCTAAAACCCCAAACAGCTAGTAATGCAGGTGTAGAAGCACGGTGGCTAGGAAAAACTCCCTAGAAAGGCGAAAACCTAGGAAGAAACCTAGAGAGGAACCAGGCTATGAGGGGTGGCCAGTCCTCTTCTGGCTGTGCCGGGTGAAGATTATAACAGAACCATGCCAAGATGTTCAAAAATGTTCATAAGTGACAAGCATGGTCAAATAATAATCAGGAATAAATCTCAGTTGGCTTTTCATAGCCGATCATTAAGAGTTGAAAACAGCAGGTCTGGGACAGGTAGGGGTTCCATAACCGCAGGCAGAACAGTTGAAACTGGAATAGCAGCAAGGCCAGGCGGACTGGGGACAGCAAGGAGTCACCACGGCCGGTAGTCCCGACGTATGGTCCTAGGTGCTCAGGTCTCTCAGTTGGCTTTTCATAGCCGATCATTAAGAGTTGAAAACAGCAGGTCTGGGACAGGTAGGGGTTTCGTAACCGCAGGCAGAACAGTTGAAACTGGAATAGCAGCAAGGCCAGGCGGACTGGGGACAGCAAGGTGTCATCATGCCCGGTAGTCCTGACGTATGGTCCTAGGGCTCAGGTTCTCAGAGAGAAAGAGAGAACGAGAGAATTAGAGAGAGCATACTTAAATTCACACAGGACACTGGATAAGACAGGAGAAGTACTCCAGGTATAACCAACTAACCCCAGCCCCCGACACATAAACTACTGCAGCATAAATACTGGAGGCTGAGACAGGAGCGGTCCGAGACACTGTGGCCCCATCCGAAGAAACCCCCGGACAGGGCCAAACAGGAAGGATATAACCCCACCCACTCTGCCAAAGCACAGCCCCCGCACCACTAGAGGGATATCCTCAACCACCAACTTACAATCCTGAGACAAGGCCGAGTATAGCCCACAGAGGTCTCCACCACAGCACAAACCAAGGGGGGCGCCAACCCAGACAGGAAGATCACGTCAGTAACTCAACCCACTCAAGTGACGCACCCCTCCCAGGGACGGCATGAAAGAGCACCAGCAAGCCAGTGACTCAGCCCCTGCAACAGGGTTAGAGGCAGAGAACCCCAGTGGAGAGGGGAACCGGCCCGGCAGAGACAGCAAGGGCTGTTCGTTGCTCCAGAGCCTTTCCGTTCACCTTCACACTCCTGGGCCAGACTACACTCAATCATATGACCTACTGAAGAGATAAATCTTCAGTAAAGACTTAAAGGTTGAGACCGAGTCTGCGTCTCTCACATGGGTAGGCAGACTGTTCCATAAAAATGGAGATCTATAGGAGAAAGCCCTGCCTCCCGCTGTTTGCTTAGAAATTCTAGGGACAATTAGGAGGCCTGCGTCTTGTGACCGTAGCGTACGTATTGGTATGTACGGCAGGACCAACTCGGAAAGATAGGTAGGAGCAAGCCCATGTAACGCTTTATAGGTTAACAGTAAAACCTTGAAATCAGCCCTTGCCTTAACAGGAAGCCAGTGTAGGGAAGCTAGCACTGGAGTAATATGATCAAATTTCTTGGTTCTAGTCAGGATTCTAGCAGCCGTATTTAGCACTAACTGAAGTTTATTTAGTGCTTTATCCGGGTAGCCGGAAAATAGAGCATTGCAGTAGTCTAACCTAGAAGTAACAAATGCATGGATTAATTTTTCTGCATCATTTTTGGACAGAAAATTTCTGATTTTTGCAATGTTACGTAGATGGAAAAAAGCTGTCCTTGAAACAGTCTTGATATGTTCGTCAAAAGAGAGATCAGGGTCAAGAGTAACGCCGAGGTCCTTCACAGTTTTATTTGAGACGACTTTACAACCATCAAGATGAATTGTCAGATTTAACAGAAGATCTCTTTGTTTCTTGGGACCTAGAACAAGCATCTCTGTTTTGTCCGAGTTTAAAAGTAAAAAGTTTTCAGCCATCCACTTCCTTATGTCTGAAACACAGGCTTCTAGCGAGGGCAATTTTGGGGCTTCACCATGTTTCATTGAAATGTACAGCTGTGTCATCCGCATAGCAGTGAAAGTTAACATTATGTTTTCGAATAACATCCCCAAGAGGTAAAATATATAGTGAAAACAATAGTGGTCCTAAAACGGAACCTTGAGGAACACCGAAATGTACAGTTGATTTGTCGGAGGACAGACCATTCACAGAGACAAACTGATATCTTTCCGACAGGTAAGATCTAAACCAGGCCAGAACTTGTCCATGTAGACCAATTTGGGTTTCCAGTCTCTCCAAAAGAATGTGGTGATCGATGGTGTCAAAGGCAGCACTAAGGTCTAGTAGCACGAGGACAGATGCAGAGCCTCGGTCTGACGCCATTAAAAGGTCATTTACCACCTTCACAAGTGCAGTCTCAGTGCTATGATGGGGTCTAAAACCAGACTGAAGCATTTCGTACACATTGTTTGTCTTCAGAAAGGCAGTGAGTTGCTGCGCAACAGCTTTTTCTAAAATTTTTGAGAGGAATGGAAGATTCGATATAGGCCGATAGTTTTTTATATTTTCCGGGTCAAGGTTTGGCTTTTTCAAGAGAGGCTTTATCACTGCCACTTTTAGTGAGTTTGGTACACATCCGGTGGATAGAGAGCTGTTTATTATGTTCAACATAGGAGGGCCAAGCACAGGAAGCAGCTCCTTCAGCAGTTTAGTAGGAATAGGATCCAGTATGCAGCTTGAAGGTTTAGAGGCCATGATGTGTGTGTCTGTCTGAGGAACACGGTGATTCTCAGAGATTGTTGTCTAAGTATGCATCTATATAGGGAATAGGGTGCCATTTGGGACTGAGCCTAAGTATCTTCCTGTGTTTGCTGATTATGGTTTCACCATACTCCACTCAATTATGTTCAATTGATTGGTGTGTCTGTTTGAAGAACACTGGTTTTCAGAGCATGGCCACAAGGGCCATCCTTGGATGATATGTGAGGTCATTGGTGAATGCTACTTAATTGCCAAATCCTGACTGGACGATTTACATGTGGAACTTTTCACGTAAATCAAGTTTTGATGTCAAGGGGAGTTTGACGTGTACGTTTTGAGAAAAGGAAAATGGGAACACTGATGACATTTTTTTATCTGTTTCTCTACTAGTATTGTGACAACCCTAATACTGACAAATGTAGATCTTCTCTTGATGTCTCCAGATTCTGAGGAATAAGTGTTCCAAGGCAGCGGGGGTCGGTGAGTTTGAGGTGGAACAGGTGCTGGATGATGACAACATCCTGCCTCCATACGTGCTCCGCTCTGAGGATGGAGGGCCCCGCGTCACCATCAACACGGCCATCGGACACATCAACAGGTAAGAGGAAATGGGGTTTTAAAAGGGTGCTCGATGGAAACAAGACTAAATACACTGAGAACAAAATAAGTTGGAGTCTCAAAATACTGTAAATATCTGCAGGCAGTGTTGCTAAATTTGATTTGAAGATTACATTTTTGTTGGTTCTTGTTTTCTTGGTGGTCTGCTGTGCTAATGTCCCTCTCCCCCATGGCTGCCACAGATACTGTGCCCGTCTGCCCAGTGACCCGTTTACCCACCTGGCACCCAAGTGTAAGACCAAGGAGCTGAAGGATGGGCGCTACCAGTCAACCCTCTACCTGCCCATCAACTCCCCTCTACGGGTGCCCGTTGCTGTGAGTCTGCAGGCTTTCGTCATTGATTGGATTTATAGGTCTGCATCCCAAATGGCACCCTATTCCCTATATATTCCAGCTCTGGTCAAATGTAGTGCACTATATAGGGGAAAAGGTGCCTTTTGGGACAGATAATTATACAGTGCTTCCAGATGCTCAAAGGGCTGTAGTAGGCTACATACTGTAGTAAGCAGGAAATTCACCTCATCCACCACCATTGTGTAACACCCACTGTTTCTCTCCGAGACGTCAAGATTCACCTAACGGTGTGTATAATGGATGTCTTTGAGACCAATGTACACTTTGTTTTGTCACTGCAGGGGCCGACAATGAACTGTGCAAGACTGGCAGAGAAAGCAGTAGCACTACTTTGTTGTGAAAAGCTTCACAAAAAAGGTAAATAAAATGAGCTATTTGATTGGTAGAATGTTCTTCATGTAGTGCTCACTGCTAGCCTGGGTACCAGTCTGTTTAGCTAACATTCTACTACTTGTGTCATTATGCCAAAGATTATGCCATGTTTAGCATGACCGGAGTGGAATGATAGCTAAACAGACTGGTACCCAGACTAGCTCACTGCAGCTAGTCCCAGATTGTATCTCTCCCTCCCCATCTTTCTTGGTGGGAGAAGAGGGGGACCTGGTATTAACTGCTGTGACATATTTAACTTCATTTTGCCATGCATGTACAGTAGCTAAATGGTGCCAATAAATGTCTCTCTCTCCCTCCCTCCCCCAGGTGAGTTAGATGACCACTTGATGCCTGTGGGGAAGGAGACAGTAAAGTATGAGGAGGAGCTGGATCTCCATGATGAGGAGGAGACCAGTGTTCCAGGCAGGCCAGGATCCACCAAGAGGAGGCAGTGCTACCCTAAAGCTGTGAGTAGTCATCACTCCTGATGCATCCCAAATTGCACCCTATTCTCTATACACTGAGTATACCAAACATTAGGGACACCTTCCTAATATTGAGTTGTACCCCCTTTTTCCCTCAGAACAGCTTCAATTCGTCGGGGCAAGGACTCTACAAGGTGTCAAAAGCGTTCCACAGGGATGCTGGCCCATGTTGACTCCAATGCTTCCCACAGATGTGTCAAGTTGGCTGGATGTCCTTTGGGTGGTGGACCATTCTTGATACACATGGGAAAATGTTGAGCGTGAAAAACCCAGTAGCGCCTGGCACCCACTACCATACATCGTTTAAAAGCACTTAAATCTTTTGTCTTGCCCATTCATGACACACATACATAATACATGTCTCCGTTGTCTCAAGGCTTAAAAATCCTTCTTTAACCTGTCTCCTCCCCTTCATCTACACTGATTGAAGTGGATTTAACAGGTGACATCAATAAGGGATCATAGCATTCACCTGGTCAGTCTATGTCATGGAAAGATCAAGTGTCCTTAATGTTTTGTATACTCAGTGTATACTGTAGTGAACTACTTTTGACTGGGGCTGTTTTCCATTGCTGATATGGTGCCCCTCATCTAAATGGTGTGAAGCTGCTTCCCTCCTTGGTTACTGTCTGATTCTCTATTCTCCCAGAAGTGTTCACTCATTCACTCCCTCCCCCATGGATGTAAACGTAATTCACTAGTGTAAGAATTATGGTGGAAACTCGTTTTCACCAATCCAATGCTGTTTTCCCCCCAGATACCAGAGTGTCTTCGGGACAGTTACCCTGTACCAGAGCAGTCTTACTACCTGTATGTGGTCGGCATGGTCCTCACCACCCCTCTGCCTGATGAGCTCAACTTCCGGCGCAGGAAGCTCTACCCTCCAGAGGACACTACCAGGTGCTTCGGCATCCTGACCGCCAAACCTATACCTCGGGTAAGGAACACACCTATCTCAGTTTCCCATTGATTTGTTTCCTGGCAGGTCCTCAAAGCAATATTTAGGGATGCAAACATTAACAATTTCTATTGAAACTGATCGAGAACATATTTTTCTAGGAAGCAACAGCTAGACAGCAGGGGCCACTTGCTTTTCCAAAGTTAGTATGCCCTTTATTAAGTGTACAGTGAAACTCACCTAACCCCCTCATCCCTCTCCACAGATCCCCCATTTTCCTGTGTACACACGGTCTGGTGAGGTGACCATCTCCATCGAGCTCCAGAAGGCAGGGTTCACCCTGAGTGCTGTCCAGCTGGACCTGATCACCAGATTACACCAGTACATCTTCTCTCACATCCTCCGCCTGGAGAAACCTGCTCTGGAGTTCAAACCCACGCAGGCCGACTCAGCCTACTGCGTTCTACCTCTCAATGTTGGTGAGTTAGTCTGCTGTATACTACCGCTCAATGTTGGTGACTTATACTGTTAGATACACACATGTTGCCTCTCAATGTTGGTGTGAGAGCCCAACGTTGCGCACATACTGTAGGCCTTACTCCATTAGTAAGCCTATGGGTGTGTACCAAATGGCACTCTATTCCCTTTGTAGTGCACTACTTTTGAGCAGGGCCCATAGGGATGTGCACTGTGTCAAATAGGGTTGGGCGGTATACACTACCAGTCAAAAGTTTGGACACACCTACTCATTCAAGGGTTTTTCTTTATTTTTACTATTTTTTACATTGTAGAATAATAGTGAAGACATCACAACTATGAAATAACACATATGGAATCATGTAGTAACCAAAAAAGTGTTAAACAAATCAAAATATATTTTATATGAGATTCTTCAAATAGCCACCCTTTGCCTTGATGACAGCTTTGCACACTCTTGCCATTCTCTCAACCAGCTTCATGAGGTAGTCACCTGGAATGCATTTCAATTAACAGGTGTGCCTTCTTAAAAGTTAATTTGTGGAATTTCTTCCCTTCTTAATGTGTTTGAGCCAATCAGTTGTGTTGTGACAAGGTAGGGGTATACAGACGATAGCCCTATTTGTCCATATTATTGTGACGAGTACTAAGTATATGAAGAGGCAGGACATTGATGGAAGTTACAATCTATCTGCAATATTAAAGCTGATGTAACCCCTAAAAAATAATAAGAATAAATAAAAAAATAAAAACACTGTGACGAGTACTGAGGATACGAAGAGGCAAGACGCAGACGCAGGAATAAACAAGGTCAAGGTTTACTCAAACAATGACAAAGAGAAATAAAAAAAGATAGAGTACACGACACGAAGCTAAACAATCACACACAACATCATAAGGAACAGTCCAGGGCTAAATAGGAGTGGTGATGAGATGATGAGGTGCAGGTGCACTGGAGGTGATTAGGGTGCGTTGGGTTTCCATTCCGGTGTTGACGAGGTGGTGCGCTCAGACCGGTGGCTCAGTAGACCGGCGAATCAGAGTGCCGGAGGGGAGCAACGGGAGGAGACGTGACGTGGCCCACCCTTAAGGAGAGAGGTGAGCGGGGCAGCTATGAAGCTGAAGGACCTGATGAAGCGGCAGTAGAAATTAGCGAAGCCCAGGAAGCTCTATAGGCCCTTGATGGTGGTGGGAACTGTCCATGACCTGACGGCGAACACCCCCTGAGGACATCCGGTATCCCAGGAAGGAGATGGCCTGTTGGTGGAATTCTCATTTCTCCCCCTTCACCAACAGGCTGTGTTCCCGGAAGCGGAGTAGGACAGCTCGGACGTCCCTGACGTGCTCCTCGAACTTAGCCGAGTAGATCAGGATATCGTGGATGTACACCACCACCTGTCTACTCAGCATGTCCTGGAACACGTACAGTGGGGAAAAAAAGTATTTAGTCAGCCACCAATTGTGCAAGTTCTCCCACTTAAAAAGATGAGAGAGGCCTGTAATTTTCATCATAGGTACACGTCAACTATGACAGACAAAATGAGGAAATAAAATCCAGAAAATCACATTGTAGGATTTTTAATGGAGTTATTTGCAAATTATGGTGGAAAATAAGTATTTGGTCAATAACAAAAGTTTCTCAATACTTTGTTATATACCCTTTGTTGGCAATGAGGCACAGGTCAAACGTTTTCTGTAAGTCTTCACACACTGTTGCTGGTATTTTGGCCCATTCCTCCATGCAGATCTCCTCTAGAGCAGTGATGTTTTGGGGCTGTCGCTGGGCAACACGGACTTTCAACTCCCTCCAAAGATTTTCTATGGGGTTGAGATCTGGAGACTGGCTAGGCCACTCCAGGACATTGAAATGCTTCTTACGAAGCCACTCCTTCGTTGCCCGGGTGGTGTGTTTGGGATCATTGTCATGCTGAAAGACCCAGCCACGTTTCATCTTCAATGCCCTTGCTGATGGAAGGAGGTTTTCACTCAAAATCTCACGATACATGGCCCCATTCATTCTTTCCTTTACACGGATCAGTCGTCCTGGTCCCTTTGCAGAAAAAACAGCCCCAAAGCATGATGTTTCCACCCCCATGCTTCACAGTAGGTATGGTGTTCTTTGGATGCAACTCAGCATTCTTTGTCCTCCAAACACGACGAGTTTAGTTTTTACCAAAAAGTTATATTTTGGTTTCATCTGACCATATGACATTCTCCCAATCCTCATCTGGATCATCCAAATGCACTCTAGCAAACTTCAGACGGGCCTGGACATGTACTGGCTTAAGCAGGGGGACACGTCTGGCACTGCAGGATTTGAGTCCCTGGCGGCGTAGTGTGTTACTGATGGTAGGCTTTGTTACTTTGGTCCCAGCTCTCTGCAGGTCATTCACTAGGTCCCCCCGTGTGGTTCTGGGATTTTTGCTCACCGTTCTTGCGTGGAGCCCCAGATCGAGGGAGATTATCAGTGGTCTTGTATGTCTTCCATTTCCTAATAATTGCTCCCACAGTTGATTTCTTCAAACCAAGCTGCTTACCTATTGCAGATTCAGTCTTCCCAGCCTGGTGCAGGTCTACAATTTTGTTTCTGGTGTCCTTTGACAGCTCTTTGGTCTTGGCCATAGTGGAGTTTGGAGTGTGACTGTTTGAGGTTGTGGACAGGTGTCTTTTATACTGATAACAAGTTCAAACAGGTGCCATTAATACAGGTAACGAGTGGAGGACAGAGGAGCCTCTTAAAGAAGAAGTTACAGGTCTGTGAGAGCCAGAAATCTTGCTTGTTTGTAGGTGACCAAATACTTATTTTCCACCATAATTTGCAAATAAATTCATAAAAAATCCTACAATGTGATTTTCTGGAATTTATTTATTTGGCACATCACTTAGATAGTTAACTTAATAATTATAAGATGTATAGCTGTCAAACATTAGGAGTGAATTTCATAGAAGTGCAACTTGATCACCTCACTTAAGTTGCGCTGCAGGAGTGATTCACCTCACGAAGCTCCCATTTTGCTCGTTGTTCTTTTGAACAAACGAATGTGACAGGCTCAAACAGCTGTTTTTGGAAACTATTACTGGTAAGCTTCAAAATGAAAAATAATCTTAACAGGCGAAATGATTAACACGATCTGCTTTATCTATTACCTAGTGCACAAGTTGACTGCAGGTATATATTTAAATAGTACAAATATTCCAATTCATAAAAAAGCGGTATTGGAAAATCATACCGAGGGTATTTCGAAATACCCCAGGATATGGTATATACTGTATACCACCCAACCCTAGTGTCAAATCAGTGAGTTTCCAATGTCTGAAAGTATTCATTCACCATGTAAGCTCCCATTGTATACGTTTTTTCTTCTTCCAGTTGAGGATTCCAACACTCTAGATTTGGACTTTAAATTCATGGAGGACATAGAGAAGTCTGAGGCTCGTATTGGCATTCCTACCACCCAGTACACCAAGCAGAACCCCTTCACCTTCAAACTGGAAGACTACCAAGACGCTGTCATCATTCCACGGTATGCTGCTTGCTTGCTGACTGAGGAGCCAATGGAGTTTTAGATGAAGTTCTAAATAGCTCCCTATACAGTGAGGGAAAAAAGTATTTGATCCCCTGCTGATTTTGTACGTTTGCCCACTGACAAAGAAATGATCAGTCTATCATTTTAATGTTAGGTTTATTTGAACAGTGAGAGACAGAATAACAACAAAATAATCCAGAAAAACGCATGTCAAAAATGTTATAAATTGATTTGCATTTTAATGAGGGAAGTAAGTATTTGACCCCCTCTCAATCAGAAAGATTTCTGGCTCCCAGGTGTCTTTTATACAGGTAACGAGCTGAGATTAGGAGCACACTCTTAAAGGGAGTGCTCCTAATCTCAACTTGTTACCTGTATAAAAGACACCTGTCCACAGAAGCAATCAATCAATCAGATTCCAAACTCTCCACCATGGCCAAGACCAAAGAGCTCTCCAAGGATGTCAGGGACAAGATTGTAGACCTACACAAGGCTGGAATGGGCTACAAGACCATTGCCAAGCAGCTTGGTGAGAAGGTGACAACAGTTGGTGCGATTATTCGCAAATGGAAGAAACACAAAATAACTGTCAATCTCCCTCGGCCTGGGGCTCCATGCAAGATCTCACCTCGTGGAGTTGCAATGATCATGAGAACGGTGAGGAATCAGCCCAGAACTACACGGGAGGATCTTGTCAATGATCTCAAGGCAGCTGGGACCATAGTCACCAAGAAAACAATTGGTAACACACTACGCCATGAAGGACTGAAATCCTGCAGCGCCCGCAAGGTCCCCCTGCTCAAGAAAGCACATATACATGCCCGTCATAAGTTTGCCAATGAACATCTGAATGATTCAGAGGAGAACTGGGTGAAAATGTTGTGGTCAGATGAGACCAAAATGGAGCTCTTTGGCATCAACTCAACTCGCCGTGTTTGGAGGAGGAGGAATGCTGCCTATGACCCCAAGAACACCATCCCCACCGTCAAACATGGAGGTGGAAACATTATGCTTTGGGGGTGTTTTTCTGCTAAGGGGACAGGACAACTTCACCGCATCAAAGGGCCATGTACCGTCAAATGTTGGGTGAGAACCTCCTTCCCTCAGCCAGGGCATTGAAAATGGGTAGTGGATGGGTATTCCAGCATGACAATGACCCAAAACACACGGCCAAGGCAACAAAGGAGTGGCTCAAGAAGATGCACATTAAGGTCCTGGAGTGACCTAGCCAGTCTCCAGACCTTAATCCCATAGAAAATCTGTGGAGGGAGCTGAAGGTTCGAGTTGCCAAACGTCAGCCTCGAAACCTTAATGACTTGGAGAAGATCTGCAAAGAGGAGTGGGACAAAATCCCTCCTGAGATGTGTGCAAACCTGATGGCCAACTACAAGAAACGTGTGACCTCTGTGATTGCCAACAAGGGTTTTGCCACCAAGTACTAAGTCATGTTTTGCAGAGGGGTCAAATACTTATTTCCCTCATTAAAATGCAAATGAATTTATAACATTTTTGACATGCGTTTTTCTGGATTTTGTTGTTGTTATTCTGTCTCTCACTGTTCAAATTAACCTACCATTAAAATTATAGACTGATCATTTCTTTGTCAGTGGGCAAACGCACAAAATCAGCAGGGGATCAAATACTTTTTTCCCTCACTGTATATAGTGCACTTCTTTTGACCAGGGTCCATAGGGAAGAGACTTCCATTTGGGATGCTTTTGATTTAAACAGCATACAATTAATTTGGTATGAGCCATAAGATTATAAACTGAACAGAAATATAAATGCAACATGTAAGGTGTTGGTCCCATGTTTCATGAGCTGAAATAAAAGATCCCAGAAATGTTCCATACGCACAAAAAGCTTTTCTCGTCCAACCGGATATTAGGAAGGTGTCCTTAATGTTTTGTTCACTCAGTGTATATCTTCACTGTTCCATTTATGCCAACCCTTGACCTCTAATCCCTGTCTTTCTCTCTCAGGTATCGTAACTTTGACCAGCCTCACCGTTTCTACGTGGCTGACGTTTACACAGACCTCACGCCGCTCAGCAAGTTCCCGTCGCCGGAGTATGAGACTTTTGCTGAGTACTACAAAACCAAGTACAACCTGGACCTGTCCAATGTAAACCAGCCACTATTGGATGTCGACCACACCTCCTCACGGTGAGAGAGAGGAGAGGTGGAAGGAGATGGGGAGGAAGGAGGGAGAGAGAGGAAAATTCATCTTATTCAACTCTCCATCATCATAAGGATGCCCTCTGTCTCTCAGACCTCCATGGGTGGTGGGGGGAGCATGATCACCATCAAAATGTATAAAGATATGGGGAGAACCCTTTATCTGTACCTTACACCCATGAAGGTTACTGTATCTGAACTACTGTGTAACTCATCCAGTTTCTGACCTCTCCCTGCAGACTGAACCTGTTAACCCCTCGCCACCTGAACCAGAAGGGGAAGGCACTGCCCCTCAGCAGTGCAGAGAAGAGGAAGGCCAAGTGGGAGAGTCTACAGAACAAACAGGTAATCTAGTCTAAACACATAGCCATAGATCCACCTTCCACCATATTTAGAGATGAACCAATGGCTGAAGACTAACTCTGAAGATGGTCTAAAATAGGATTCCCCAACTGGCGGCCCGTGGGCTGAATTTGGCTCGCGTGTGATTTTATATGGGCCCCCATGTTTTCTGAGCAAATAACGTTTTTTGTTTTTTTTGGGACGTAAAAGACTGTAAAACACCAGCAAATCAGCTGCAAGTGATAAACATCTTGGAAATATGTTCCAAAGCATTCTCACGCATAATATATTCAAATTATTATGTTTTTGTCAAATAATATATCTGTTTGGGCTTCTCGTGGTCCATTTGCAGTCTACAATTTATTTGTAATTATGTTCTGGCCCCCTGACCATCCGCTCAATAAATAATTGGCCCGCGGCTAAATCTAGTTGATGATCCCTGGTCTATAATCTAGATTAGAGCATGTTGGAGAACCATCTTCTCCTACTTCTGGAAGGATGTTTCCTCCCCTCCACAACTTGGTCTCAGAGCTGTGTGCCATCCACCCCATCCCAGCATCGACTGTATTTCTGGCCCTAGCCTACAAACATTTGGAAGGATGTCACATTTTCTTTCTCTTTTTCCTCCCCTCACTGCCCCTCCAGATCCTGGTCCCAGAGCTGTGTGCCATTCACCCCATCCCAGCCTCTCTGTGGCGGAAGGCTGTGTGTCTCCCCAGCATACTGTACCGCCTCCACTGCCTCCTCACAGCTGAGGAGCTGAGGGCCCAGACAGCCAGCGACGCTGGAGTAGGAGCCCAGACCCTGCCCCCTGACTTCAGGTACATCTGATACATTTTGTTTTGATGAACTTGATGACATTTTGAAGAACTATCCCTTTTAATAATTCATTTCATGACTGGTTGTTTGATAACACTCCACTCTCCAACACTACATTCTGCCCCTAAATCTCACTCTGTCTTTATAGGTATCCAAACTTGGACTTTGGATGGAAGAAGTCCATCGACAGCAAGTCTTTCATCTGTCCGTGTGATGAGGAAGAGGATGATGATGAGGAGGAAGAGGACAGTGGTGATGAGAACTGTAAACAACAAGGCCAGACTGTAGCCCCTGACCCTGCTGTTGCTCAGCAACCCTGTAGTGACTGTCATGTCTCCTCCTGGCCTGAGAGGGGCGACGTCAGCAAACACCCAGAAGATGACAGGCCAGAGGAGGAGGAGCCCCAGCAGCCAGACTCTGCCTCCTGCACCAATACCCTCACTAACGGCACTGCTGCCGTCGCCAAAGACAATGGTGACTACGGCGACCACGCTAACCTTCACGACGGACGGGATAACTGCCAGTTCCTCCCGGGTGGCCCTGGTTCGCCACTGGAGAGCGAAGAAGAAGTATCAACAACAATGACAACACAAACCACTACCTCAGTTCTTCCTGTGCAGCCCTCTCCAAGCACAGAGAACCAGAATCTAACCCCAACACCACCCCAGACCCAGTCTCAGCTTCAGCCCCGGACCCAGCCTCGACCCCACCAGGCTAGCGATGAATGTAAACCAGGGGGGACCACAGAGCTCCGTGAGGGCGATGGACACCACATGAATCAAGCTACCTCAGACTCCTGCAGCCCAGCAACAGTGATGTGGCCCAAGGGCACTGCTCCCATCACAACCACAGCACCTTTACCTGACTACTCAAAGACCCAGGAGACCAGCTCCACAGGGGGGGACACCCCTGGCCCCTGCCCCAAGACCCTGGGGCCCAACCCGGGGCTTATCCTTCAGGTAGGGATGGGTTCAACACAAGTTTTTCAGAGTCAGTTGATTGTTTTCTTTGGTCGATTAATTGATTAATTGACCTAATTGAAGTTTTGATTGTTTTAACTAATAAATATGAGTGCGCGTGCTTACTGCATACTAGACGCATGCTTACATGTCTATTGCGGGGGAGAAAGGCCACACATATTCTGAATCAAAACAGAATCTTGTTTATTTAAACTCAAATCTGTGTCCAGCAATTCAGAATATCAGTTAAATGTGTTGTTTTCGATGTTCGATTCCCAAATTTTTTTATCAATTCGGATGCTCTGAATAGACGAACCAATTAATGTAACTGATCCCTACCTTCAGGCCCTGAACAAAAATATGTATTACTTCAAAAATGAAAAAGGCCAGCACTCACTTGGATATAAGTTTCAATTCAATCTTGTTTTTTACATTTCTGCAGGCCCTGACCCTATCCAACGCTAGCGATGGCTTCAACCTGGAGCGTCTGGAGATGCTGGGAGACTCGTTCTTGAAGCACGCCATCACCACCTACCTGTTCTGTACTTACCCTGACGCACACGAGGGACGACTCTCCTACATGAGGAGCAAGAAGGTGAGTCTGGCGGGGGGGAGGATGGCGGATGCGTCCCAAATGACACCCTATTCCCTTTATAGTGCCCTACTTTTGACCAGGGCCCACATAGGGTAGTGCACTATATAGGGAATAGGGTGCCATTTGGGACATAAACACAGAGTTTAGGTTGAATGTCTGAATTTAATGTTTGTCAATGGAATGCTCTGTGTTTGCCTATTTGTTATTGATAGATAGGCCCATAATTTGCTCATGTTTCATGTATTTTTAGAAAGTATGTGTGAAATGGTGTGAATATAATTATTTTCTGTCTAACAGGTGAGCAACTGTAACTTGTATCGTCTGGGGAAGAAGAAAGGTCTTCCTAGCAGGATGGTAGTGTCCATCTTTGATCCGCCGGTCAACTGGCTGCCCCCTGGCTACGTGGTCAACCAGGACGAGAGCAGCGAAGACAAATGGGACGAGGATGAGGTACGTGATGCTCTGTAATTCATGACTAGACCACCAGAGGGCAGGCTTTCACCTTACTGGTATAATTCAACTGGTAGCGTCTTCTCCATATGATACATTTACATTTTTGTCATTTAGCAGACGCTCTTATCCAGAGCGACTTAAAGTTAGTGAGTGCATACATTTTTCATACTGGCCCCCCGTGGGAATCGAACCCACAACCCTGGCGTTGCAAACGCCATGCTCTACCAACTGAGCTACACGGGGATACTGAAGGAGATTGTCAATAAGTGCATGTGGGTATGCTTTATAAACAGTACATGAAATATCTCTTGTTATGGTAGCTTTCTCTCTCTTAGTGAACATGTAGACATTCTTATACATTATCCAAATAAATGCCAAATATAAAATAAAAAAATGCATGAAATACCTTAAATGTAGCACGAGTTAGTATGAGAACAGCAGGGTAGTAAACAGTACAGGGTGATATGGGGTTGTTAGGGAAACTTGGGTATAGCTGGAGACTCTGCCTGGCTTGTTAGGGAGGTGTGTATCTGAGGTAGATGTGTTGAATTTTGTTAAGCTGGCAAGTCTGCATTTGCTTAGCGCGTGTGTCGAGTGTGTGTGTGTGTTTGTCAAGTGTGTGTGTTTGTCGTGTGTGTGCGTGCGTGTGTGCAAGAGAGAAAGTGGAGAGTGTGTGTGTAACACCATGTGTGCATAATGCACTCGGGGCGATGTAATTTTCAGCGTCAGGGCCTGGCTGTATTCTGACAATATTAGATGTCAGGGCCATTAGCATTTAATGAATATGCATCAGAGAATTTCCCACATGGTCAACTTTTAACGATTATAAATGTAATATTCAGGATGCCGCTTGTCAGATATTGAATTGCATTAGGCCTACGAGTCATTGAGTTGGATAGGCCTGGCTCCCCTCTCACATCCAAAGCCCTCTTAGTTGACCTAATGCTGCAGTGAGAGTGAAACTCTGAGACTATAATCTGTGTAAATCCCACTGTGGGTCTTGACCACGGCTCCAGGAGTCAACTACAGGCCTGGAGGCACTGCTGGATTAAAGAGACGTTGGGTAATGAGACATTAATACAATCCACATAGTAATCCATCCACTTTTTCTGTCGCCCATTCTCTCTCTCCTTCTACCCTCTTCCTTTCGTTGTTTCTCTGTCGCCATCCTCGCACTTACTCCCTTGTCTTTCCCTCCTCTCTCCCTCCTTCCTTCCTCACTCCCTCTTTCAGGCCAAAGAGGACCCCCTAGACAACGGTAGTGCTGGAGAGGAGTTATGTGAGGATGAGGAGGAGTTAGAGGAGGAGGTGCTGGAGGAGGATGAAGATCTGATGTGGAAGGAGCCTAAAGAAGAAGTCAACATCGAGGATGACCTGGAGTACTACCAGGTAGGGAGGAGTTCAGCACAAGGGGTCTGTCCCAAATGGCACCCTATTCCCTATAGTAGTGCACTACTTTTGACCTGGGCCTATAGGGCTCTGGTCAAAAGAAGTGCACTACTATAGGGAATAGGGTGCCATTTGGGGCGTACCCAAGTTTTTCAGGATTGATTAGGCTAGTTGATGGTTGTCAGGGGTGATTAATCGAAGTTAGTTTTTTTAAACTAATAAATCTAAGTTCTCTCGGCCAAATATAGTAAGAGGTATGCATGCATACTAGACACATGCTTACTTATCTATTACAGGGGGAAAAAGCTGAATCAAAACACAATCTAGTTTATTTAAACTAATTTGTCTGTCAAGCTATGGAAAACATCACGTTTTTTAGTTTTTTTATCGATACGGATGCCCTCCATCAACGAATTGATTCATTACTCTAACTCATCCCTACTACTAGGAGCACATCAAGTTCATCGACAACATGCTCATGGGCACCGGTGCCTTCGGCAAAAAGATCTCCCTCAGGACCTTCCCCCCTGCCCTCACCACCGCGGCCCCTGGCCCCAGCCCCTCCGCCCGCTCCTCCTCCCCTGCAGCCGAGCCCAGCTACGGGGAGTGGAAACCCCCCAAGAAACCTGTCCCGGTCCCCACCCCCCACTACCCCTCGGAGCCTAGCGGTGGTGGCTCAGCAGATGAGTTTGACTACAGGTGAGTCCCCTCCATACTATGTAAAGTGGAACCTGAGCACCTAGGTGGAAAAACGCTATATAAATACAATCAATTATTATTAAGTAAGTAAGCCTTGTCCGAGCCAGAACGGCCCATAGGGCAGGAGCCGATTTCCTGTTTCTGTAGCGTGAGGCAGCTTTGATGTACAAGTAAACCCCCTGGACAAGTGCTATATAAATCCAATAAATGATGATGAATTATTATTAGCTCGTGGGACGCCATGTGTTACTTGGACCCCAGCAAGGCGGGGGAGGAGGATGATTTCGTGGTGGGTTTCTGGAACCCGTCTGAGGAGAACTGTGGAGTGGAGCTGGCGAAACAGTCCATCTCCTACGACCTGCACACGGAGCAGTGCATCGCTGACAAGAGCATCGCTGACTGTGTGGAGGCACTGCTGGGCTGCTACCTCACCAGCTGTGGGGAGAGGGCTGCTCAGATGTTCCTCTGCTCACTGGGACTCAAGGTATGGCCTCACATACACCACCTCTATCTATAATTAACTTTAATGTCCCCAAAGAGAAAATTGTCTTATACACACAGTACTGTGTTTAAAAAAATTCAGAACTAAGAACAGATCTCCTCAGACTTGACTGCCTTTGACCAGCACAAAAACATCCTGTGGCGTACTGCATTAGCATCAAATAGCCCCCGCGATATGCAACTTTTCAGGGAAGTTAGGAACCAATATACACAAGCAGTTAGGAAAGCAAAGGCTAGCTTTTTCAAACAGAAATGTGCATCCTGTAGCACTAACTCCAAAAAGTTTTGGGACACTGTAAAGTCCATGGAGAATAAGAGCACCTCCTCCCAACTGCTCACTGCACTGAGGCTAGGAAACACTATCACCACTGATAAATTTACAATAATCGAGAATTTCAACAAGCATTTTGCTACGGCTGGCCATGCTTTCCACCTGGCTACCACTACCCCAGTCACCAGCTCTTCACCCTCCGCTGCAACTTGCCCATGCCCCCCGCTTCTCCTTCACACAATTTCAGACAGCTGATGTTCTGAAAGAGCTGCAAAATCTGGACCCCTACAAATCATCTGGGCTAGACAATCTGGACCCTTTCTTTCTAAAATTAGCCGCCGAAATTGTCGCAACCCCTATTACTAGCCTGTTCAACCTCTCTTTTGTAACGTCTGAGATCCCCAGAGATTGGAAAGCTGCCGCGGTTATCCCCCTCTTCAAAGGGGGTGACACTCTAGGTCCAAACTGTTACAGACCTATATCCATCCTGCCCTGCCTTTCGAAAGTTTTTGAAAGCCAAGTTAACAAACAGATCACCGACCATTTCGAATCACACCGTACCTTCTCCGCTATGCAATCCGGCTTCCGAGCTGGTCATGGGTGCACCTCAGCCACGCTCAAGGTCCTAAACGATATTATAACCGTGATCGATAATAGACAGTACTGTGTAGCCGTCTTCATCGACCTGGCCAAGGCTTTCGACTCTGTCAACCACCGCATTCTTATTGGCAGATTAAATAGCCTTGGTTTCTCAAATGACTGCCTCGCCTGGTTCACCAACTACTTCTCAGATAGAGTTCAATGTGTCAAATCGGAGGGCCTGTTGTCTGGACCTATGGCAGTCTCTATGGGGTTGCCACAGGGTTCAATTCTTGGGCCGACTCTTTTCTCTGTGTATATCAATGATGGCGCTCTTGCTGCTGGTGATTCTCAGATCCACCTCTACGCAGACGACACCATTTTGTATACATCTGGCCCTTCATTGGACACTGTGTTAACAAACCTCCAAACGAGCTTCAATGCCATACAACACTCCTTCCGTAGCCTCCAACTGCTCTTAAACACAAGTAAAACTAAATGCATGCTCTTCAATCGAACGCTGCTGGCACCCGCCCACCCGACTAGAATCACTACTCTCGACGGGTCTGACCTAGAGTATGTGGACAACTACAAATACGTAGGTGTCTGGTTAGACTGTAAACTCTCCTTCCAGACTCACATTAAGCATCTCCAATCCAAAGTTAAATCCAGAATCGGCTTCCTATTTCACAACAAAGCCTCCTTCACTCATGCTGCCAAACATGCCCTCTTAAAACTGACTATCCTACCGATCCTTGACTTCGGCGATGTCATTTACAAAATAGCCTCCAACACTCTACTCAGCAAATTGGATGTAGTCTATCACAGTGCCATCCGTTTTGTCACCAAAGCCCCATATACTACCCACCACTGTGACCTGTACGCTCTTGTTGGCTGGTCCTCACTACATATTCGTCGCCAAACCCACTGGCTCCAGGCCATCTATAAATCACTGCTAGGCAAATCCCCGCCTTATCTTAGCTCATTGGTCACCATAGCAACACCCACCCATAGTATGCGCTCCAGCAGGTATATCTCACTGGTCATCCCCAAAGCCAACACCTCCTTTGGCCGCCATTCCTTCCAGTTCTCTGCTGCCAATGACTGGAACGAACTGCAAAAATCTGAAGCTGGAGACTCTTATCTCCCTCACTAACTTTAAGCATCAGTTGTCAGAGCACCTTACCGATCACTGCACCTGTACACAGCCCATCTGAAATTAGCCCACCCAACTACCTCATTCCCATATTGTTATTTATTTTGCTCATTTGCACCCCAGTATCTCTATTTGCGCATCATCTCTTGCACATCTATCATTCCAGTGTTAATACTAATTGTAATTATTTTGCACTATGGCCTATTTATTGCCTTACCTTCATAACTTGCTACATTTGCACACACTGTATATATATTTTATATTTTTCTGTTGTATTTTTGACTTTATGTTTTGTTTTACCCCATATGTAACTCTGTGGTGTTTTTATCGCATTGCTTTGTTTTATCTTGGCCAGGTCGCAGTTGTAAATGAGAACTTGTTCTCAACTGGCTTACCTGGTTAAATAAAGGTGAAAAAAAATAAGAAAAACTGCTGTATACAAAATAGACACTGTACATTACACACTCTACATAATACATACATTCCACGTTATCCCTGTCATACACATTGTACACTTCTCATATAGCCACATACATACATACATACATACATACATACATACATACATACATACATACATACATACATACATACATACATACATACATACATACATACGTACATACATACGTACATACACACACTACATTACCAAAAGAATGTGGACACCTCCTCGTCGAACATCTCATTCCAAAATCATGGGCATTAATATGGAGTTGGTCCCCCCTTTGCTGCTATAACAGCTTCCACTTTTCTGGGAAGGCTTTCCACTAGATGTTGGAACATTGCTGCAGGGACTTGCTTCCATTCAGCCACAAGAGCATTAGTGAGGTCGGGCACTGATGTTGGACGATTAGGCCTGGCTCGCAGTCAGCGTTCCAATTCATCCCAAAGGTGTTCGATGGGGTTGAGGTCAGGGCACTGTGCAGGCCAGTCAAGTTCTTCCACCACGATCTCGACAAACCATTTCTGTATGGACCTCGCTTTGTGCACGTTGGCATTGTCATGCTGAAACAGGAAAGGGTCTTCCCCAAACTGTTGCTACAAAGTTGGAAACACAGAATCGTCTAGAATATAATTGTAAGCTGTAGCGTCAAGATTTCCCTTCACTGGAACTAAGGAGCCTGAACCATGAAAAACAGCCCCAGACCATTACTCCTCCGCCAAACTTTACAGTTGGCACTATGCATTTGGGCAGGTAGCATTCTCCTGGCATCCACCAAACCCAGATTCATCCGTCGGACTGCCAGATAGTGAAGTGTGATTCATCACTCCAGAGAACGCGTTTCTACTGCTCCAGAGTCCAATGGCGGCGAGCTTTACACCACTCCAGCCGACGCTTGGCATTGCGCATGGTGATCTTAGGCTTGTGTACGGTTGCTCGGCCATGGAAACCCATTTCATGAAGCTCCTGACGAACAGTTAATGTGCTGACGTTCCTTCCAGAGGCAGTTTGGAACTCGGTAGTGAGTGTTGCAACCGACGACTGACGATTTTTATGGGCTACGCGCTTCAGCGGTCCCGTTCAGTGAGCTTGTGTGGCCTACCACTTCGCGGCTGAGCCGTTGTTGCCCCTAGACATTTCCACTTCACAACAACAGCACTTACAGTTGACCGGGGCAGCTCTAGCAGGGCAGAAATTTGAAGAACTGACTTCAGTAAGGCCATTCTACTGCCAATGTTCTCGTATGGAGATTGCATGGCTGTGTGCTCAATGTTATACACCTGTCAGCAACGGGTGTGGCAGAAATAGCCGAATCCACTAATTTAAAGGGGTGTCCACATACTTTTGTATATGCAGTGTACTTTTGTGTGTGTATGTAGGTCAAAGAAAGATACCTTCGGAAAGTATTTAGACCCTTATTCTAAAATGTATTAAATACATTTTTTTCTCCACATCAATCTACACATAATACCCCATAATGACAAAGCAAATACAGGTTTTTAGACATATAAAAAACTGAAATATTACATTTACATAAGTATTCAGACCCTTTACTCAGTACTTTGTTGAAGCACCTTTGGCAGCGATTACAGAATCTAGTCTACTTGGGTATGACGCTACAAGCTTGGCACACCTGTATTTGGGGAGTTTCTCCCATTCTTCTCTGCAGATCCTCTCAAGCTCTGTCAGGTTGGATTTTCAGGTCTCTCCAGAGATGTTCAATCGGGTTCAAGTCCGGGCTCTGGCTGGGCCACTCAAGGACATTGAGACTTGTCCCGAAGCCACTCCTGCGTTGTATTGGCTGTGTTTAAGGTCGTTGTCCTGTTGGAAGGAAAACCTTCGCCCCAGTCTGAGGTCCTGAGTGCTCTGGAGCAGGTTTTCATCAAGGATCTCTCTGTACTTTGCTCCGTTCATCTTTGCCTCGATCCTGACTAGTCTCCCAGTCCCTGCCGCTGAAAAACATCCCCACAGCATGATGCTGCCGCCAACATGCTTCACCATAGGGATGGTGCCAGCTCTAGGAAGAGTCTTGGTGGTTCCAAACGTCTTCCATTTAAGAATGATGGAGGCCACTGTGTTCTTGGGGACCTTCAATGCTGCAGAAATGTTTTGGTACCCTTCCCCAGATCTGTGCCTCGACACAATCCTGTCTCAGAGCTCAACGGACAATTCCTTCGACCTCATGGCTTGGTTTTTGCTCTGACATGCACAGTCAACTGTGGGAACTTATATAGATAGGTGTGTGCCTTTCCAAATCATGTCCAATCAATTGAATTTACCACAGGTGGACTCCAATCAAGTTGTAGAAACATCTCAAGAATGATCAATGGAAACAGGATGCACCTGAGGTGAATTTCGAGTCTCATAGCAAAGTGGCTGAATACTTATGTAAGTAAGGTATTTCTGTTTTTTATTTTTAATAAATATTCAAACATTTCTTAAAACCTGTTTTCACTTCGTCATTATGGGGTATTGTGTGTAGATTGCTGAAGAAAAAATAAATATTTAATCCATTTTAGAATAAGGCTGTAATTTAACAAAATGTGGAAAAAGACAAGGGGTCTGAATACTGTCCGAAGTCACTGTATATATTTTGTTATTTCATAGCCAATGTGGACCTGACATAGACAATATAATATTTGTAATGTTTTGGCAATTGAATGTTCACTGTTTTTGGCTTTGGAATTTCCATTAAAAAGCTACGAAATCATTGTAATGTAATTATTTCATAATGCGTTTAATGATTTAAAAAATCTCTAAATCGAAAACCGTGATAATTTTTTTCAATGGTGTCTTATGTTATGTCCAAGGTGGTGGTGTTATATTATGTTCCAACACCACATGATTGTGACTTTTGTATTTCAATAAAAATGTCAATATATCAAAACAGGTTTTACCGGTGGAGAGGAAGTTCTTCCACTACAATACAAATACTTTTGGACAGCTCAAGCAAGCACACAATTTTTCTTCAGGAAAATTACCCTTTCTAGTTCAATAATAAAATCTTTCTATATCAATGTATCAAACAGGTGTTACCGGTGGAGAGTCGGAGTCGGAGTCTGAGGGAGGAGGGTGGAGTCACAGAGGTAGCGAACCTTGACCTCCAGTATGGCTGGCTGAAGATCCCGCCCCGCTGCATGTTCGACCACCCGGACGCCGAACGCACCCTCAACCACCTCATCTCCGGCTTCGAGAACTTTGAGAGGAAGATCAGCTACACCTTCCAGAACAAGGCCTACCTGCTGCAGGCCTTCACACACGCCTCCTACCATTATAATACCATTACAGGTTAGAAATATCACCATTTTAGGTGAGACCTAATAATAACAAGGTGAGGGCCTGTAGTAGCACAGCAACCCAATTCAGTTGCAATACGATCATACCTAAGGGGCTGTAATATTAAAACAACAATACCATTAGCTGAACCACTTTAAAGAGGCACGCAGAAAAACTTGAAGTAGTTGATTACAGCTTCGCTTTAGTATGCCTGCTGGTGCCTCAGTAATAAGCTTATTTTGTGTCGACTTAGTATGATTGACACTTCCTCTCATCACTCCCTCCCGCTCTTTCTCTCCCCGCTCTCTCTCTGTCCCAGATTGTTACCAGCGGCTGGAGTTTCTTGGCGATGCAATTTTAGACTACCTCATAACGAAGCACCTTTATGAAGACCCGCGCCAACACTCTCCCGGCGTGCTCACAGACCTGCGCTCGGCACTCGTCAACAACACTATCTTCGCCTCCCTGGCCGTCCAGTACGACTACCACAAGTACTTCAAGGCTGTGTCGCCCGAGCTGTTTCACGTCATTGACGACTTTGTGCAATTCCAGCTGGAGAAGAACGAGATGCAAGGCATGGACTCTGAGGTGGGTTTACGGTTAGGTTGTCCATCTCCGGGATTTTGAAGTTGGATTGCATCTCAAATGGCACTCTATTCCCTATATAGAGCCCATAGGGGTCTGGTCAAAAGTGGTGCACTATATAGGGAATAGGGTGCCATTTGGGATGCAGCCTTGGTGAAGAAGTTGTTTGTTGTGGTGTAGTTATTGGTGCTTTCTGGATGTGGAACAAAAGTTGCGTGTGTTTGTTTGTCGTAGTGGGATGTACACTACCGGTCAAAAGTTTTAGAACACCTACTTATTCCAAAAAAAATGTTTTTTTGTGACTATTTTCTACATTGTAGAATAATAGTGAAGACATCAAAAGTATGAAATAACACATATGGAATCATGTAGTAACCAAAAAAGTGTTAAACAAATCAAAATATATGTTATATTTGAGATTCTTCAAATAGCCACCCTTTGCCTTGATGACAGCTTTGCACACTCTTGGCATTCTCTCAACCAGCTTCACCTGGAATGCTTTTCCAACAGTCTTGAAGGAGTTCCCACATATGCTAAGCACTTGTTGGCTGCTTTTCCTTCACTCTGCGGTCCGACTCATCTCAAACCATCTCAATTTGGTTGAGGTCAGGGGATTGTGGAGGCCAGGTCATCTGATGTAACACTTACACAGCCTGGAGGTTTGTTGGGTCATTGTCCTATTGAAAACCAAATGATAGTCCCACTAAGCCCAAACCAGATGGGATGGCGTATCGCTGTAGAATGCTGTGGTAGCCATGCTGGTTAAGTGTGCCTTGAATTCTAAATAAATCACAGACCGTGTCACCAGCAAAGCACCCCCACACCATAACACCTCCTCCTCCATGCTTTATGGTGGGAAATATACATGCGGAGATCATCCGTTCACCCACACCGCGTCTCACAAAGACACGGCAGTTGGAACTAAAAATCTCAAATTTGGACTCCAGACCAAAGAACACATTTCCACTGGTCTAATGTCCATTGCTCGTGTTTCTTGGCCCAAGCAAGTCTCTTCTTCTTATTGGTGTCCTTTAGTAGTGGTTTCTTTGCAGCAATTCGACCACGAAGGCCTGATTCACACAGTCTCCTCTGAACAGTTGATGTTGAGATATGTCTGTTACTTGAACTCTATGAAGCATTTATTGGGCTGCAATTTCTGAGGCTGGTAACTCTAATGAACTTATCCTCTGCAGCAGAGGTAACTCTGGGTCTTCCATTCCTGTGGCGGTCCTGATGAGAGCCAGTTTCATCATAGCGCTTGATGGTTTCTGCGACTGCGCTTGAAGAAACTTTCAAAGTTCTTGAAATGTTCCGTATTGACTGACCTTCATGTCTTAAAGTAAGGATGGACTGTTTGTTCTCTTTGCTTATTTGAGCTGTTCTTGCCATAATATGGACTTGGTCTTTTACCAAATAGGGCTGTCTTCTGTATACCTTATCACAACACAACTGATTGGCTCAAATGCATTAAAAAGGAAAGAAATTCCTCAAATTAACTTTTAAGAAGGCACACCTATTAATTGAAATGCATTCCAGGTGACTACCTCATGAAGCTGGTTGAGATCATTTCAAAAGTATGCAAAGCTGTCATCAAGTCAAATGGTGGCTATTTGAAGAATCTCAAATTTAAGATATATTTTGATTTGTTTAACACTTTTTTGGTTACTACATGATTCCATATGTGTTATTTCATAGTTTTGATGTCTTCACTATTATTCTACAATGTAGAAAATAGTAAAAAATAAAGAAAAACCCTTGAATGAGTAGGTGTTCTAAAATGTTTGACCGGTAGTGTACATCTGTTGTATTTCTCTTGTTCTACTGTTCGAAGTGTCCGCCCATTCCCAATTTTCCCAGCATACCTCAGTGTATATGTCAACCAATAAATCTTTGCAGGGACATAATGATAGCTTTTGGCCTTGTTGATAATTACTAACATTTAAATATGTTTTGTGGGACATAATCATGTTTTTTCTGCCCCTATTACTAATTATTAACAGCCCAAAACATGGGCTGTCAGTTCTTATGAATCTGTTTTATATTTTGTTGAGTTTTGAGTATTGGAAAGAGAGTTGGATTGGAGTGAGAGCAGTTGGATTTAATTTATTTTGAAATGCCTATCTTGGCAGTGAATCTGGTCTCGTTTGAGCAGTGCTGGTTTTATGCCTAAGGGACAACATTGGATACAGTAAGAGGAAAAACAAATTCAGGAAAATCGGTAAATATTTCCCCTTAATAGCACAACTGGACAATGGGGTCTCTGGGTCTCCAGAGTGTGCAAGGGTACAGCTGAGTTTTTGGTATTAAACTTAATACAGTAATAACTTGAATACAGTTCAATACTTGTATTAAACCATTGAAGCTTGCCGATTATACATTTGCAATTTTCTGTCGATGTAGGCCTATACGTAAAATGAGGTGTGTAATAGATATTTTTCTCCTCAGATATTACATTTTCAAAGGAAAATGCTAAATTCACACTATAGCTAACGTTGACTTTTTTCTAAGCGCATTTGTTACTAGATGGATATGAAATGAAATTGGTGACAATGCTAAGTCAGCGTTATTAGAAAGATGCCATACTACAGCACAGACAATCAATTTTTCCTTTAATCCACTCGAGAGAAAATCTTTCTTTTTTTCACCCTAACAAAACAACTTGTACTTCATCTCTGTTATTCCCCCTTTCTTTCAGCTGCGGCGGTCAGAGGAAGACGAGGCGAAAGAGGAGGACATTGAGGTCCCCAAAGCAATGGGAGACATCTTTGAGTCGCTAGCCGGAGCAATTTACATGGATAGCAGGATGTCACTGGAGACTGTGTGGCAAGTGTATTATCCAATGATGAGGCCACTTATAGGTAAGGAGGAGAGAAACGGAGAGAGGGAAACTTCGTCCACATTTAGATTTTCGGTTTTCTGATTGTTCCACTGATTTGCAAAATGTAAATGTTCTCATATTTGTCTGTCCCAGTGATACATCATATTGAGGAGTTAAAAAGATGAAGGTTCATGTTATAACGTTTTTATTTTCCCTCGCAGAGAAATTCTCGGCTAATGTCCCTCGCTCTCCGGTGCGGGAGCTGTTGGAGATGGAGCCAGAGACGGCCAAGTTCAGGTAAGAATTATTTTGTTTTGTTTTAGTTTTAGCTTACTTACTTGATTGCAATTAATGTAATCTTTCCCCTTCTTTTATATCCCCTCACCCTCTACCCCATATAGATCCTAAAATTCACATATGCATTGTTTTATACAATATTTTACCATATTTAATCAGTGTCTAGAATAAAAGCTTTCCTGACCAAGATGGTTGTGTTGCTAGAATGCCATTGTCCCTCTAGTGTCCTTTATGTAATTATTTGCCCTCCTCTTCAGCCCTGCAGAGAGGACGTACGACGGGAAGGTCCGTGTGACGGTGGAGGTCGTGGGCAAGGGCAAGTTCAAAGGTGTGGGCCGCAGCTATCGGATTGCCAAGTCTGCCGCCGCGCGCCGGGCCCTGCGCAGCCTCAAAGCCAACCAACCTCAGGTCCCGAACAACTGAGCGTCACACGCTAACTAGCTAGCTACTGATGCTAGCAACTGACACTAGCTACCTACAACTGACACTAGCCAACTGATGCTAGCTGCTAGCTAGATACCGACGGTAGCTAGTAGCCACTGATGCTAGCTACTGACGCTAACCAGTAGCTACCGGTGCTAGCGATTGATGCTAGTTACCAATACACCGCAACGTTAGCCCTGTATCTCCAGCCCTCAACGGCACAACTAAGGCAGCCAGGGAACGTTATGTAGAGACCTGGGGATGTCACAACACAACAAGAGAGCTGATCTAGTCGTAACGGATTTCACATTGGATGTTTTTTTTGCGCAAACACAATCTTTACTTTACTTCTCTGGTTTGTGTAATCACGAGAGTGCTTTATTAATGTATAGCAAAGTGTTAAAAAGAAAAAAAAGGTCAGGTGTCACTTTGTTTATTTCTGTTTTTTATTTTGTTTTTTTTACTTTGGTTTGTTTAACCTCTACTTTGTGTCAGTGAGATATGAGGCTTATGGTTATTATGAGTCGTTTTAGATTATACATAGAGGGTTCAAATCAAACGTGTAAATCAAACAATGCTGAACTCCTCAGTCTGTGCACTAGTGCCAGTTTTAAAGTGGTTTTTAAAACGCTATGGCTAAGAACATGGCAAGCAGAGGCCAGACCACCGACAAAATAGACCATTGGGGCCCACCTCGGTCTAAACTCTCTTGAGATGGTATTCTTAGGATGCGTCTCAAATGGCACCCTTTCCCCTATATAGGACACTATGGGTCCTGGTCAAAAGTAGTGCACTATATAGGGAATAGGGTGCCATTAGGAATGCAGCGTCAGTCATTATTGCACTTATTCCATTAGGGTCTGTTATGTTGAGAATTGTGTGGTCGGATGGACACCACAATACTATACGTAACAATATCTATAACTATATGATGAAATATGAATATTATTTGCCTTACATACTAAGGCCCTCCCTCGTATCCTGAAAAAAAAGGATAGAAAGTCAACATTCCCAGTTACTGTAATTTAAAAATAGTTTTTAAACAGCACTTGAGGATGCATGTTCATGTAGCTTATGTATTAATAACCATGGCAACTGGATGGCTTATATAAACATTATAAATCTATCAATATATCTAAAGCAAAAGAAAGAGATTATATGTTTATTATGACATAAGTCGAAACTTTGGTTTCAAGTACACTACCGTTCAAAAGTTTGGGGTCACTTAGACATTTCCTTGTTTTAGAAAGAAAAGCAATTTTTTTGTCCATTAAAATAACATCAAATCGATCAGAAATACAGTGAAGAGATTGTTAATGTTGTAAATGGCTATTGTATCTGGAAACGGCTGATTTTTTATGGAATATCTACATAGGCGTAGAGGCCCATTATCAGCAACCATCAGTCCTGTGTTCCAATGGCACGTTGTGTTTGCTAATCCAAGTTTATAATTTTAAAAGGCTAATTGATCATTAGAAAACCCTTCTGCAATTATGTTAGCACAGCTGAAAACGGTTGTGATGATTAAAGAAGCAATAAAACTGGCCTTCTTGAGACTAGTTGAGTATCTGGAGCATCAGCAATTGTGGGTTCGATTACAGGCTCAAAATGGCCAGAAACAAATAACTTTCTTCTGAAACTCGTCAGTCTATTCTTGTTCTGAGAAATGAAGGCTATTCCATGCGAGAAATTGCCAAGAAACTGAAGATCTCGTACAACGCTGTGCACTACTCCCTTCACAGAACAGCGCAAACTGGCTCTAACCAGAATAGAAAGAGGAGTGGGAGGCCCCGGTGCACAACTGAGCAAGAGGACAAATACATTACAGGTCCTCAACTGGCAGCTTCATTAAATGGTACCCGCAAAACACCAGTCTTAACATTAACAGTGAAGAGGCGACTCCGGGATGCTGACCTTCTAGGCAGAGTTGCAAAGAAAAAGCCATATCTAAGACTGGGCAATAAAAATAAAATATTAAGATGGGCAAAAGAACACAGACACTGGACAGAGGAAGATTGGAAAAAAGTGTTATGGATAGACGAATCGAAGTTTGAGGTGTTCGGATCACAAAGAAGAACATTTGTGAGACGCAGCCCAAATGAAAAGATGCTGGAGGAGTGCTTGATGCCATCTGTCAAGCATGGTGGAGGCAATGTGATGGTGTAAAGTGGGAGATTTGTACAGGGTAAAAGAGATCTTGAAGAAGGAAGGCGATCACTCCATTTTGCAACGCCATGCCGTACCCTGTGGACGGCGCTTGATTGGAGCCAATTTCCTCCTACAACAGGACAATGACCCAAAGCACAGCTCCAAACTATGCAATAACTATTTAGGAAATAAGCAGTCAGCTGGTATTCTGTCTATAATGGAGTGGCCAGCACAGTCACCAGATCTCAACCCTATTGAGCTGTTGTGGGAGCAGCTTGGTACGTAAGAAGTGCCCATCAAGCCAATCCAACTTGTGGGAGGTGCTTCAGGAAGCATGGGGTGAAATCTCTTCAGATTACCTCAATAAATTGACAACTAGAATGCCAAAGTTCTGCAAGGCTGTAATTGCTGCAAATGGAGGATTATTTGACGAAAGCAAAGTTTGAAGGACACAATTATTATTTCAATTAAAAATCATTATTTCTAACCTTGTCAATGACTACATTTCCTATTCATTTTGCTATATTTCCTATTCAAACTCATTTCTTGTACGTTTTCATGGAAAACAAGGACATTTCTAAGTGACCCCAAACTTTTAAACGGTGGTGTATTTCTTTTGATACTAAGATTGACAATATTCCTTTTGATGGTTATTTTTTTAGCATTTAATTATGTCTCTTTATTGACTGAGATATTATGAAAAAGACATGAAAAATAAGACTTATCACCCAGGTAATATGCTGCAGATTTTGTATGAATTGGATACTTCTGTAAGGCACAGAGCACCTTTTAAGTACAGTCTTTAGAACACACAGACAGCGTTGTTCTTCAACAGACTTGCGGTTCACACATCCCTTCACTTACCAAAGCTTATGTAGATGTGGCGCTACAGGGTTGCACATGTGAGTTCCTAGGGATATGGATACCAGCGTTTTTGTTTTATTATTTAGTTCAAACACATTGTGACATAGCTTATGTGACAACATAGCTTTGTAGACTAAATGTCTTTATTTTCTCTCAAAAGTATCATTAGGCCCTTTTCACTTGAATACCTCAGTTGATTGCATGCATTTTCTTTGGTGCCATGTTTTTTTTTGTGTTAAGCTTGAATTTCTCATCCTTTTTGCACTGTACCTATAATACCTCTTTATTTTACCTTTGAAATCTGAGTCGGGTTGATTGACCTGTTTTAGCAGCCGTCAAGCTGTAGAGGTTTAGCTGCATTGTTGTCGTTGTTTATTTCCATCTCCCCTCTTTTGATTTGGTGGGGTGAAACTGGATGTTATTCTCATTCTGCACATACATAGGCCTAAAGTAATGTGTTTAGTCTCTGTTGAGCATCAAAACTCTACAAATGGAAAAAGAAATGAATTCACAATGATCAGAGGAGGGTTCCTTCTGTACTGTAGCTTGTTGGGGTAAGCAGATTGCACTCTAAATCTCTCTCTCACCTTGTGTGGCCAGCCCAGTCTTACTGTAGGTCGAAGACTCGAAGATTCTAGATTTCCAGATTCTAAGATTCTAGATTCTAAGATTATTTTGCACTCTACTCTCAACTCACTTGAAAATGGCATTCCTCACAGATGTTTAATTCCTTAACTTGTACACCCGTGTTGTCTTAAAACAGTGGGTGTGCAAGAAACGTAATTAAGCTCTTTCAAATTATTAACTTGGTAGTGCCCAAAGTGAATGAATGAATTTGGAGTTTTGTGGTGCATTGTATGGTGTTATATTTCACATATATATCATGTATGCTTCCAAGGCTTTCCGTCAGTATGGCAACTGTATGGCTAAGTCATAAAATCCTACCGTAGGTAAACTACCTCAGAAGACACTGCAGTCTGCTCATTGCCAGTCACAATGTCTTATTCAAATATATACACTACTCATTCAAGGGTTTTCTTTATTTTTTACTATTTTTTACATTGTAGAATAATAGTGAAGACATCAAAACTATGAAATAAGACATATGGAATCATGTAGTAACCAAAAAAGTGTTAAACAAATAAAAGTATATTTTATATTTGAGAATCTTCAAATAACAGCTTTGTACACTCTTGGCATTATCTTAACCAGCTTCACCTGGAATGCTTTTCCAACAGTCTTGAAGGAGTTCCCACATATGCTGAGCACTTGTTTTCTGCTTTTCCTTCACTCTGCAGTCCGACTCATCCCAAACCATCTCAATTTGGTTGAGGTTGGGGGATTGTGGAGGCCAGGTCATCTGATGCAGCACTCCATCACTCTCCTTCTTGGTCAAATAGCCCTTACACAGCATGGAGGTGTGTTGGGTCATTGTCCTGTTGAAAACAAATGATAGTCCCACTAAGCCCAAACCAGATGGGATGGCGAATCGCTGTAGAATACTGTGGTAGCCATGCTGGTTAAGTGTGCCTTGAATTCTAAATAAACCACAGACAGTGTCACCAGCAAAGCACCCCCACACCATAATACCACCTCCTCCATGCTTTACGGTGGGAAATACACATGCGGAGATCATCCGTTCACCCACACCGCGTCTCACAAAGACACGGCGGTTGGAACCAAAAATCTCCAATTTGGACTCCAGACTAAAGGACACATTTACACCGGTCTAATGTCCATTGCTCATGTTTCTTGGCCCAAGCAGGTCTCTTCTTCTTATTGGTGTCCTTTAGTAGTGGTTTCTTTGCAGCAATTCGACCATGAAGGACAGATTCACACAGTCTCCTCTGAACAGTTGATGTTGAGATGTGTCTGTTACTTGAACTCTGTGAAGCATTTATTTGGGCTGCGATTTCTGAGGCTAGTAAATCTAATGAAATTATCCTCTGCAGCAGAGTTAACTCTGGGTCTTCCATTCCTGTGGTGGTCATCATGAGAGCCAGTTTCATCATAGCGCTTGATGGTTTTTGCGACTGCACTTGAAGAAACTTTCAAAGTTCTTGAAATGTTCCATATTGACTGACTTTCATTTCTCTTTGCTTATTTGAGCTGTTCTTGCCATAGTATGGACTTGGTCTTTTACCAAATAGGGCTATCTTCTGTATACCCCCCTTCCTTGTCACAACACAACTGATTGGCTCAAATGCATTAAGAAGGAAAGAAATGCCACAAATTAACTTTTACGAAGGCACACCTGTTAATTGAAATGCATTCCAGGTGACTACATCATGATGCTGGTTGAGAGAATGCCAAGAGTGTGCAAAGCTGTCATCAAGGCAAAGGGTGGCTATTTGAAGAATCTCAAATATAAAATATACTTTGATTTGTTTAACACTTTTGTGTTTACTACATGATTCCATATGTGTTATTTAATAGTTTTGATGTCTTCACTATTATTCTACAAAATTAAGAAAAACCCTGGAATGAGTAGGTGTGTCCAAACTTTTGACTGGTGCTGTATATATCAATACAAATGAACTGTTTTTTTCCTGGACACAACTGCAATTTGACAAATATCTATGGCAGTGACATATATACTGTAGTCTTTTTACTGTGATATCCGTACCTTGAAAAATAAAATATATCTATATACATATACAAACTCACATAATTATTTGCACAGAGAGGCAACATTCCCATCTATTTGATGATGACGTAGATTTTTGCTGGCCAGATAACGCAAACTAAAACAGTGCCTTTCGACTTATAGTATCCTAACTAATCAAGTGAATCCTGCAACTCTTTGTCTCTCGAAGGCAACCTTGCCTAAAGTAGCTGCAATGAGCCAAGTACTGTTTGTTCATAGTGGGAATGTGTGTATGCATGCAATACTATTACTTAACCTGGTGCCATACAATGTAATTTTGTTTCTGAACTTTGGAATACCCATGTATATATGCAAAAATATGCTATACTTGCTAAATGTATATGTTATTGATAACAGCATTCAAAAGTTGTGTGTGACTAGAAGGGAGGCTTAACTAAACAACAGTGGTGGTAGATATTCTGACAGTTTGTTTTATATCATATAATTTGACATCAGATGCCATCGTATAGAGTGCAATCTGGATTTACGCTCTCAAGCAGCAGATGTGTGACCCCGTTAAGCATTCGTTAAGTAGTGATATTTGGTCTAAAGTGTGCATTGGTTCCCCCCCAAGGAGGGGGACTTTATCATAATAAGCATCGGACTGGAGATTGGAGCTTCAGGAACAAACTGCTTCAGGCACTACCAGGCACACTGTCTCTCTCCAACACTCAGTCAGTCTAGAGAACTACAGCTAATGTAACATTCATTTATGTATGTTTTGGTTTGTTCCATTATGTGTTCCGGAATTTCACAGTGTGCGCGCACACGTTTTATTTGGGGCGATTACTGTAATAGTCTTTTTTTCACTGATGAAAATACACTATTAAGAAATTATCATTCAAGCCAGATGTTGCGGCATGATCAATTTCCAACAACCTGAGTGTTGTATTAGTAAAGGTGTTTGATGGGAGTGTATTTATAAGGTAGTCCTCAATCGTTTGCAGACTGGCAACGGATCATTGTTTTTTGTTTGCTTTTGCTTTTTGTACATGTAGCACAATTGAGCATTGCACTTGGGCACCATATTTTACCTCATGTCAGAGAAAGAGTCAAAGTATTTATATGATGCTGTCGTTACGTGAAGAGGAGGAATAACTTGTAGTTTAGACTTTGCTGCTGTTTCAATTGCTGGTATTTTACAATTGTATTTAAAGGGTCAGACACAGAGAAATCTGACTGCCGATGTGTACATGGCACCTCTGCCCAGAGTGTCAGCAGTTACGTTTTTGTTGTTCACATAGAACTGTTTTACCTCTGGTTTGCTTTGTTTAAATACTCCAGGCCACAAGGCGGCAGTAGCTTGTTTGGCTTGTGCCTGCTGTAGCTAATCTAAGCTAACGTGCTAGCTAGAATTTGTAGTAAGCCCTTGTTCATACTAACCAGATGGCCACAACTAGATAACTAGCATAGCTAGCAATATTATAATTAAATCACACTGGATACATTTTGGAATGAAGCATCTTGCTAGATAGCTAGCTTGGTTAAGCATTTAGTGCATTGTGCTGCACTTACCACCCCATTCATTTCATATGAATTGTGTGTGACTGCCTAGCTCAGTATTAGCAAGCTAACATTAGCTAACTAATGAGCAGGTGCACATTATCAAACTGAACCTAACAAAAAATCCTTCAAGCACAAAACTCCTTAGCTAGATGTAGAATATGTAAAGACTTGCTCTAGAAAAAAATGAATTATGCAGCTTTATTATTTTAGTTACAACAATTGTGATGAAAAGGGGGTGGATTACACTGGGAAAAGTGCTCTATTTTTTCTGTACAAATAACTCACTTCTGTCAGCTCCTCCACGTGGAGGTTCGTGCTCTCTGATTGGCTCAAAGTCAAGTTCTCGGCCACTGACGAGCATTGTGGTTCTACAAGTAGAAACGACAGGTTCGTCTGTACCAGGTCGGTACACAGCAGGGGCGTCTTTTGTTCTAGCAAGTGAAGGAACGGCCTCCTATCGGCAATCAGATGTCTGTGTGTCTGTACCATAAGAAGCGATGGATGGGAAAGATACGATGTGCCTACAGCAGTATACCATCTGATGAATACACTGTAGTAAATAAGTAAAATATCTCTGCGATAGATCAGGGGCTAAAATGTATGTGTTGTGTATACATTGATGTCCTGCCTTCAATGTAATTCTTTGAATATTGAATTGTAATGTAACCCACAAACTACCATGTCCTCCGATAGGCATGACTTGAATTATGTTTAGTCAACTATTTCCCCCCCTTTAGTTAGATTACATTTGACTAGTTCCATATGGAGTAGTGCATGTCCAGTAGAAAGAGGTGCCCCCCCCCCCCCCCTTTTCCCCTTATTTTGCATAATGTACTATTATGATTTAAATCAACAGCAAACTTTTCCCAGCCGCTATACATTTGTAAACAAGGGCTGCTACATTGGACATGGAGTAAAATAACTTAATAATAAAATGCACTCTTTACAGCAGCAAGTTGCGCTAGCGAAGCCGGATGGGGAGACTTGACAGACAGTGACTTTGGGAATGAACTTGTGAGAATGTAATTGTCACCAAACAGCGAAACACCAGCAGAATGGAATGGAACAGACTTGATGACGTATTGATTTCAGTATGGGGAAATATGGGCCATCACAACCTGCAGCGGAATTTTAAGGGACATTGAAAATAATACCAACTTCTCACTCATACTGTAATACCATGCTGCAGTGGTTTGCAGTATGCACCTTATGGATCACAATTACCTTTAATATTCTTTTTAGTTTTTGTTTAATTTTTGTAATAATTGTAGCCGAGTAAATCTACAATAAAGTTATGGTATGGTTATTCATTCTGGTGTAACACTCTGGGTATGTTATTATGAGTTTCCCCCACTTTTATTGTGATGCTTTCAATGTTTGGTGTACAATTTCATATACTTGAGTTTAGTATTCTTCTGTGATTTTATGTGCCAAATTTCCAAAGAGGAGTATTGAAATCAAATAGTCATCTAGTTTCACCCATAAACACTTGGAGGAGAGACGTCCAGGCAGAGATGACCAAGAGCGGCCTCAACTGTTGTGACCTGGAAAAACATGCCCCGAACCAAGTGAAATGCAGGACATTTGTCAATGGCATATGCACCTTATAGGGGCCAAGGGCTTAAGTCAAGTCAGTTTCACGATTTAAGATTACAAACTACACTCTATGAAATCTGTGTTTACCTTCCAGTCCAGTGGTCAGTCCAGCATTTAATAGTGAGGTTTGCTGTATATGTAAGTGGGGTTTGCTGTGTTTCTGTGTGTGTGTGTAAGTGGGTTTCACTGTGTGTGTGTGTGTTAGTGGGCGCTGGTGGTGACCTCAGTACTCCAGCCCAGCTTTGTGAACCGCTCTACCCGCTCTTTATGGGCACTGAGAGGCTTCGGTCAAGCCCTGCTCCCAAACCACCCACCCTACCCCCCTTTCCCATTTGATCACATCACACCAAGGCCTATGGAATAGATGAAGTATAACTATTAAGTATATGTTTGTCTGAGTGTACTTTTACACTCTCTCCGGGCTCTTTACGGGGTTGTGTGTTCAGTTTTTGTGCTTACACATGGCCCTGATTGCCAAGCTGAAGGAAGAAATAGTGGCTTATCCTGCTTGTTGAGGTGGAGAGAAATGACCTCATGTACTCTCAGCTGTACAAGCATCTCACCAGGCATTTTGATAAAAAAAACTTTTATTGCACCACCACAGCATAGTCCAAGATACACATCTTACGTTTACTCTCAGAATTGTCTCTATTATTTTCATCTGAGTGGTTATAGCTTTGGAGGTACTCTCTCACTCTCCCTCTCTCCACAATTAATAATTTTGCTTAAAGGCAGATCAAATCAAGAGTTTAAGGGTTGCCCTAAGAATATGGTTCTTGAAGAGCCAGATCTCCCATTTCTAAGGCATAATAATGTACAGTGAGGGAAAAAAGTATTTGATCCCCTGCTGATTTTGTGCTTCTTCTTGAGCCACTCCTTTGTTGCCTTGGCCGTGTGTTTTGGGTCATTGTCATGCTGGAATACCCATCCACGACCCATTTTCAATGCTCTGGCTGAGGGAAGGAGGTTCTCACCCAAGATTTGACGGTACATGGCCCCGTCCATCGTCCCTTTGATGCGGTGAAGTTGTCCTGTCCCCTTAGCAGAAAAACACCCCCAAAGCATAATGTTTCCACCTCCATGTTTGACGGTGGGGATGGTGTTCTTGGGGTCATAGGCAGCATTCCTCCTCCTCCAAACACGGCGAGTTGAGTTGATGCCAAAGAGCTCCATTTTGGTCTCATCTGACCACAACACTTTCACCCAGTTCTCCTCTGAATCGTTCAGATGTTCATTGGCAAACTTCAGACGGGCCTGTATATGTGCTTTCTTGAGCAGGGAGACCTTGCGGGCGCTGCAGGATTTCAGTCCTTCACAGCGTAGTGTGTTACCAATTGTTTTCTTGGTGACTATGGTCCCAGCTGCTTTGAGATCATTGACAAGATCCTCCTGTGTAGTTCTGGGATGATTCCTCACCGTTCTCATGATCATTGCAACTCCACAAGGTGAGATCTTGCATGGAGCCCCAGGCCGAGGGAGATTGACCGTTATTTTGTGTTTCTTCCATTTGCGAATAATCGCACCAACTGTTGTCACCTTCTCACCAAGCTGCTTGGCAATGGTCTTGTAGCCCATTCCAGCCTTGTGTAGGTCTCCAATCTTGTCCCTGACATCCTTGGAGAGCTCTTTGGTCTTGGCCATGGTGGAGAGTTTGGAATCTGATTGATTGCTTCTGTGGACAAGTTTCTTTTATACAGGTAACAAGCTAAGATTAGGAGCACTCCCTTTAAGAGTGTGCTCCTAATCTCAGCTCGTTACCTGTATAAAAGACACCTGGGAGCCAGAAATCTTTCTGATTGAGAGGGGGTCAAATACTTATTTCCCTCATTAAAATGCAAATCAATTTATAACATTTTTGACATGTGTTTTTCTGGATTTTTTTGTTGTTATTCTGTCTCTCACTGTTCAAATAAACCTACCATTAAAATTATAGACTGATCATGTCTTTGTCAGTGGGCAAACGTACAAAATCAGCAGGGGATCAAATACTTTTTTCCCTCACTGCCCACCGTTTCCTGTGTCTATCCCAATTGAGGGTCCTCTATTTGAGGCATGATGCAATAATTCAGGACAGAATCCAGACCTTGTTCACCTAACTTGATGAACTGTGTTTACAGCAGATTAAAGGGAAAAACTGTGTTCAACCTGCAAAAAATGGATTTACCAATCTCTGATTGCCCCTTTAAAGGGCTCTCTTTATCATGTCCGCCTTCCTTTAACCCACCGGCCCTCCTCTGCCTTCCCCTCTCCATCTCTTCCGACTGTCTGTATAATACACAACCTGCTTGATGTGCTGATGTTACTCTCAACAGGCCTGAGGCTTGTCACTGGTTTATTGTCTCGTGTACCCGCCCTGGGCTGTGAGGCCTACCTGAAGTGCCTGCTGACGCTATTTACTACTGACTACAACCTTGGAGGGCGAAGGGAAGCGAGGGGCCACAGGTCTGTGTCCCAAAT
The DNA here is from genome assembly GCF_020615455.1 of Coregonus clupeaformis. Classification (NCBI taxonomy): domain Eukaryota; kingdom Metazoa; phylum Chordata; class Actinopteri; order Salmoniformes; family Salmonidae; genus Coregonus; species Coregonus clupeaformis. The sequence goes on along the minus strand of NC_059211.1, from coordinate 59,341,170 downwards.
GACACCCTATTCCCTATGTAGTGTACTACCATAAGGCTCTGGTCAAAAGTGTTACACTGTATAGGGAATAGGGTGCCATTTGCGACACAACACTGATCTCTACATGAGTCTGAAGGGTAGAGAGAAATACAATTATAATATTCCTCTTTTGAAGGAGTGCGCAGGGAGGCTCATCAGATACGTTTTGGGGTCCTGGTTCGTTAGAAGGGGAATCGGAGCTCAGCTTTTTGTTCGCTTTAAATGGATAACGTCCATACTTGTCCTTTTTGGAGTGTATACAGTGCCTTCAGAAAGTACTCACAACCCTTGACTTTCTCCACATTTTGTTTGTCACAGCCTGAATTTAAAATGGATTAAAATGCGATTGTGTGTCACTAGCCAACACACAATACCCCATAATGTTAAAGTGGAATTATGTTTTTTTTTTTTTTTTAGAATTCATTAAAAATGTTAAGCTGAAATGCCTTGAGTCAAGAAGTATTCAACCCCGTTGTTATGGCAAGCCTAAATAAGTTCAGAAGCACAAATGTGCTTAACAAGGCACATAATAAGTTGCATGGACTCACTCTGCAATAATGGTGTTTAACATTCTTTTTTTATGAATACCACATCTCCGTACACCACACATACAGTGGGGGGAAAAAGTATTTAGTCAGCCACCAATTGTGCAAGTTCTCCCACTTAAAAAGATGAGAGAGGCCTGTAATTTTCATCATAGGTACACGTCAACTATGACAGACAAATTGAGAAAAAAAATCCAGAAATTCACATTGTAGGATTTTTTATGAATTTATTTGCAAATTATGGTGGAAAATAAATATTTGGTCACCTACAAACAAGCAAGATTTCTGGCTCTCACAGACCTGTAACTTCTTCTTTAAGAGGCTCCTCTGTCCTCCACTCGTTACCTGTATTAATGGCACCTGTTTGAACTTGTTATCAGTATAAAAGACACCTGTCCACAACCTCAAACAGTCACACTCCAAACTCCACTATGGCCAAGACCAAAGAGCTGTCAAAGGACACCAGAAACAAAATTGTAGACCTGCACCAGGCTGGGAAGACTGAATCTGCAATAGGTAAGCAGCTTGGTTTGAAGAAATCAACTGTGGGAGCAATTATTAGGAAATGGAAGACATACAAGACCACTGATAATCTCCCTCGATCTGGGGCTCCACGCAAGATCTCACCCCGTGGGGTCAAAATGATCACAAGAACGGTGAGCAAAAATCCCAGAACCACATGGGGGGACCTAGTGAATGACCTGCAGAGAGCTGGGAGCAAAGTAACAAAGCCTACCATCAGTAACACACTACGCCGCCAGGGACTCAAATCCTGCAGTGTCAGACGTGTCCCTCTGCTTAAGCCAGTACATGTCCAGGCCCGTCTGAAGTTTGCTAGAGTGCATTTGGATGATCCAGAAGAGGATTGGGAGAATGTCATATGGTCAGATGAAACCAAAATAGAACTTTTTGGTAAAAACTCAACTCGTCGTGTTTGGAGGACAAAGAATGCTGAGTTGCATCCAAAGAACACCATACCTACTGTGAAGCATGGGGGTGGAAACATCATGCTTTGGGGCTGTTTTTCTGCAAAGGGACCAGGACGACTGATCCGTGTAAAGGAAAGAATGAATGGGGCCATGTATCGTGAGATTTTGTGTGAAAACCTCCTTCCATCAGCAAGGGCATTGAAGATGAAAAGTGGCTGGGTCTTTCAGCATGACAATGATCCCAAACACACCGCCCGGGCAACGAAGGAGTGGCTTCGTAAGAAGCATTTCAAGGTCCTGGAGTGGCCTAGCCAGTCTCCAGATCTCAACCCCATAGAAAATCTTTGGAGGGGAGTTGAAAGTCCGTGTTGCCCAGCGACAGCCCCAAAACATCACTGCTCTAGAGGAGATCTGCATGGAGGAATGGGCCAAAATACCAGCAACAGTGTGTGAAAACCTTGTGAAGACTTACAGAAAATGTTTGACCTGTGTCATTGCCAACAAAGGGTATATAACAAAGTATTGAGAAACTTTTGTTATTGACCAAATACTTATTTTCCACCATAATTTGCAAATAAATTCATTAACAATCCTACAATGTGATTTTCTGGATTTTTTTTCTCATTTTGTCTGTCATAGTTGACGTGTACCTATGATGAAAATTACAGGCCTCTTTCATCTTTTTAAGTGGGAGAACTTGCACAATTGGTGGCTAACTAAATACTTTTTTTCCCCACTGTATAATTATCTGTGAGTTACCTCAGTTGAGCAGTGAATTTCAAACACAGATTAAACCACAAAGACCAGGGAGGTTATCCAATGCCTCACAAAGAAGGGCACCTATTGGTAGATAGGTACAAATAAAAAAAGCAGATATTGAATATCCCTTTGAGCATGGTGAAGTTATTAATTACACTTTGGATGGTGTATCAATACACACATTTACTACAAAGATACAGGCGTCCTTCCTAACTCAGTTTATGGATAGGAAGGACACCACTCAGGGATTTCACCATGAGGCCAATGGTGACTTCAAAACAGTTACAGAGTTTAATGGCTGTGATAGGAGAAAACTAAGGATGGATCAACAACATTGTAGTTACTTCACAATACTAACCTAAATGACAGAGTGAAAAGAAGGAAGCCTGTATAGGATAAAAAATATTACAAAACATGCATCCTGTTTGCAATAAGGCACTAAAGTAAAACTGCAAAAAATGAGGCAAGGAAATTAACTTTGTTGTGAATACAAAGCGTTATGTTTGGGGCAAATCCAACACAACACTGAGTACCACTCTTTATATTTTAAAGCATGGTGGCGGCTGCGTCATGTTACGGGTACGCTTGTCATCGGCAAGGGAGTTCTTGGGGATAAACGGAATACAGCTAAGCACAGGCAAAATCCTAGAGGAAAACCTGGTTCAGTCTGCTTTCCAACAGACACTGGGAGACAAATTCACCTTTCAGCAGGACAATGACCTAAAACACAAGGCCAAATATACACTGGAGTTGCTTACCAAGACGACATTGATGTTCCTGAGTGGCCTAGTTACAGTTTTGACTTAAATCAGTTTGAAAATCTATGGCTTTCTAGCATTGATCAACAACTAACTTGACAGAGCTTGAAGAATTTTTGTAATAATAATGTGCAAATATTATACAATCCAGGTGTGCAAAGCCTTACCCAGAAAGACTCACAGCTGTAATCGCTGCCAAAGGTGATTCTAACGTATGGACTCAGGGGTGTGAATACTTATGTAAATGAGATATTTCTGTATTTCATTTTCAATACATTTGCAAAGATTTCTACAAACATGTTTTAACTTTGTCATTATGAGGTATTGTGTGTAGATGGTTAAGAAAAAAATATATTTTATCCATTTTGAATTTAGGCTGTATCACAACAAAATGTGGGATCAGGTGGTATGAATACTTTCTGAAGGCACTGTATGTAGTTTATTTTTTGTGTCATAGAGTGCATCTCAAAAGGCAACCTAATCCCAATATAGTGCACTACATTTGACCAGAGGCCTATGGGCTAAATGGGGAATAGGGTGCCATTCAGGACACACAATAGGCTACATTTTTATGTGGGATGCAAATTCTAGAAGGCACTGTGCTGTTGTCTACTCTGTGGTCATATCCGAGGGCAGTGTGATTTGTTGAAGGGGCTGAGTGTGGGAATGAGAGGGTTATAGTGACTTATTACCTGTGTTGACAATGTGCAGGCTCTCGCCGCGTCATCTGAGCCATTTATACTGCACGCTGTAAAAACAAAGAGATGACAAATAAATATGCAGAGGGGGAGGAGGGCTGCATTGTTTCTCTGCTCGCTCCTTTGCCAAAAGCTTGCTCTGACCTCTGCAATGCGGGTCCCTTGATAGTGCTAAACTGTCTGTCACTCAGCAAACACGCTCTTGCACAACTTGCCCTCCCGACCCCGGCATCTTGTTTTTCTCTTCTCCTTAAAGGCTGGGGTTGTGCTGCGACAACCCAAATTGAGCGTAGCAGGCATTCTGAATGCCAGAACCCCTCCAACACAAACAAACAAACACACACACACACACTGTACACAGATACATTAAAGAGATACAAACATAGACAGGACAGCCTTGCTCATTATTCTGTCTTTGTTCCCCTATCTTTGGAGGATTACAGTAAATTGCAGTCTGACAATTACAATGCACAGCCCAGCAAAAGGTTATTAATACCTAGGCTTACTGATGGCCCTTCAGATGTACAGTGAGTCTGGCCTTCCTCACTGCTAACCACATCCAGACCTGTATGTTTCTCTCTCTCCGAGTGTGTGTGTGCACGTGCGTGTGTTTGAGTGCGTGTGTGTGTGTGTGTGTGTGTGTGTGTGTGTTTGAATATGTGTGCGTGTGCTGTGTACACACAGTCCAGGGGGCAGACAGAGATCAGCCGATCAACAGTGCTGTCATCCCTCTATCTGTCTGTGATTGGATCATTGATAAACTAAACCAATCAGCCTGTCAATCAAGGACACATACATTTATGTCTCTCTGTTTGTTGTCCTATAATAACAGTATTATCATTAGACAACCTCATGTTGAGTTACACATAAAGATAACATGAGATTGGAGGACAGAACAGCAGCTTCAAACTGTGCTGTTATAACTGGTTATAACCTAACTGGAACTATGAGACATAGCTATATTAGATTAATTGTTGTGTTTGTGCACATCATTTGTATTTAGAAAATAAATAACTGGAGGAGACATTTTTCTAACGGCTACATGCATACAGTGAGGGAAAAAAGTATTTGATCCCCTGCTGATTTTGTATGTTTGCCCACTGACAAAGAAATTATCAGTCTATCATTTTAATGGTAGGTTTATTTGAACAGTGAGAGACAGAATAACAACAACAAAATCCAGAAAAACGCATGTCAAAAATGTTATAAATTGATTTGCATTTTAATGAGGGAAATAAGTATTTGACCCCTCTGCAAAACATGACTTAGTACTTGGTGGCAAAACCCTTGTTGGCAATCACAGAGGTCAGACGTTTCTTGTAGTTGGTCACCAGGTTTGCACACATCTCAGGAGGGATTTTGTCCCACTCCTCTTTGCAGATCTTCTCCAAGTCATTAAGGTTTCGAGGCTGACGTTTGGCAACTCGAACCTTCAGCTCCCTCCACAGATTTTCTATGGGATTAAGTTCTGGAGACTGGCTAGGCCACTCCAGGACCTTAATGTGCTTCTTCTTGAGCCACTCCTTTGTTGCCTTGGCTGTGTGTTTTGGGTCATTATCATGCTGGAATACCCATCCACGACCCATTTTCAATGCCCTGGCTGAGGGAAGGAGGTTCTCACCCAAGATTTGACGGTACATGGCCCCGTCCATCGTCCCTTTGATGCGGTGAAGTTGTCCTGTCCCCTTAGCAGAAAAACACCCCCAAAGCATAATGTTTCCACCTCCATGTTTGATGGTGGGCATGGTGTTCTTACATTTTACATTTTAGTCATTTAGCAGACGCTCTTATCCAGAGCGACTTACAGTTAGTGAGTGCATACATTATTTGTTTATTTTTCATACTGGCCCCCCGTGGGAATCGAACCCACAACCCTGGCGTTGCAAACGCCATGCTCTACCAACTGAGCTACATCCCTGCCGGCCATTCCCTCCCCTACCCTGGACGACGCTGGGCCAATTGTGTGCCGCCCCATGGGTCTCCCGGTCGCGGCCGGCTACGACAGAGCCTGGATTCCAACCAGGATCTCTAGTGGCACAGCTAGCACTGCGATGCAGTGCCTTAGACCACTGCCCCACTCTTGGGGTCATAGGCAACATTCCTCCTCCTCCAAACACGGCGAGTTGAGTTGATGCCAAAGAGCTCCATTTTGGTCTCATCTGACACCACCACTTTCACCCAGTTCTCCTCTGAATCATTCAGATGTTCATTGGCAAACTTCAGACGGGCCTGTATATGTGCTTTCTTGAGCAGGGGGACCTTGCAGGCGCTGCAGGATTTCAGTCCTTTACGACGTAGTGTGTTACCAATTGTTTTCTTGATGACTATGGTCCCAGCTGCCTTGAGATCATTGACAAGATCCTCCCGTGTAGTTCTGGGCTGATTCCTCACCGTTCTCATGATCATTGCAACCCCACGAGGTGAGATCTTGCATGGAGCCCCAGGCCGAGGGAGATTGACAGGTCTTTTGTGTTTCTTCCATTTGCGAATAATCGCACCAACTGTTGTCACCTTCTCACCAAGCTGCTTGGCGATGGTCTTGTAGCCCATTCCAGCCTTGTGTAGGTCTACAATCTTGTCCCTGATATCCTTGGAGAGCTCTTTGGTCTTGGCCATGGTGGAGAGTTTGGAATCTGATTGATTGATTGCTTCTGTGGACAAGTGTCTTTTATACAAGTAACAAACTGAGATTAGGAGCACTCCCTTTAAGAGTGTGCTCCTAATCTCAGCTCGTTACCTGTATAAAAGACACCTGGGAAACAGAAATCTTTTTTGATTGAGAGGGGGTCAAACACTTATTTCCCTCATTAAAATGCAAATCAATTTATAAAATTTTTGACATGCGTTTTACTGGATTTTTGTTGTTGTTACTCTGTCTCTCACTGTTCAAATAAACCTACCATTAAAATTATAGACTGATCATTTCTTTGTCAGTGGGCAAACGTACAAAATCAGCAGGGGATCAAATACTTTTTTCCCTCACTGTAAGTACATCATAATGTGTTGTCTTCTGTTGCTAGAATGAAAAATATACAGTGGGGAAAAAAAGTATTTAGTCAGCCACCAATTGTGCAAGTTCTCCCACTTAAAAAGATGAGAGAGGCCTGTAATTTTCATCATAGGTACACGTCAACTATGACAGACAAATTGAGAAAAAAAATCCAGAAAATCACATTGTAGGATTTTTAATGAATTTATTTGCAAATTATGGTGAAAAATAAGTATTTGGTCACCTACAAACAAGCAAGATTTCTGGCTCTCACAGACCTGTAACTTCTTCTTTAAGAGGCTCCTCTGTCCTCCACTCGTTACCTGTATTAATGGCACCTGTTTGAACTTGTTATCAGTATAAAAGACACCTGTCCACAACCTCAAACAGTCACACTCCAAACTCCACTATGGCCAAGACCAAAGAGCTGTCAAAGGACACCAGAAACAAAATTGTAGACCTGCACCAGGCTGGGAAGACTGAATCTGCAATAGGTAAGCAGCTTGGTTTGAAGAAATCAACTGTGGGAGCAATTATTAGGAAATGTAAGACATACAAGACCACTGATAATCTCCCTCGATCTGGGGCTCCACGCAAGATCTCACCCCGTGGGGTCAAAATGATCACAAGAACGGTGAGCAAAAATCCCAGAACCACACGGGGGGACCTAGTGAATGACCTATAGAGAGCTGGGACCAAAGTAACAAAGCCTACCATCAGTAACACACTACGCCACCAGGGACTCAAATCCTGCAGTGCCAGACGTGTCCCCCTGCTTAAGCCAATACATGTCCAGGCCCGTCTGAAGTTTGCTAGAGTGCATTTGGATGATCCAGAAGAGGATTGGGAGAATGTCATATGGTCAGATGAAACCAAAATAGAACTTTTTGGTAAAAACTCAACTCGTCGTGTTTGGAGGACAAAGAATGCTGAGTTGCATCCAAAGAACACCATACCTACTGTGAAGCATGGGGGTGGAAACATCATGCTTTGGGGCTGTTTTTCTGCAAAGGGACCAGGATGACTGATCCGTGTAAAGGAAAGAATGAATGGAGCCATGTATCGTGAGATTTTGAGTGAAAACCTCCTTCCATCAGCAAGGGCATTGAAGATGAAACGTGGCTGGGTCTTTCAGCATGACAATGATCCCAAACACACCGCCCGGGCAATGAAGGAGTGGCTTCGTAAGAAGCATTTCAAGGTCCTGGAGTGGCCTAGCCAGTCTCCAGATCTCAACCCCATAGAAAATCTTTGGAGGGAGTTGAAAGTCTGTGTTGCCCAGCGACAGCCCAAAAAACATCACTGCTCTAGAGGAGATCTGCATGGAGGAATGGGCCAAAATACCAGCAACAGTGTGTGAAAACCTTGTGAAGACTTACAGAAAACGTTTGACCTGTGTAATTGCCAACAACAGGTATATAACAAAGTATTGAGAAACTTTTGTTATTGACCAAATACTTATTTTCCACCATAATTTGCAAATAAATTCATTAAAAATCCTACAATGTGATTTTCTGGAATTTCTTTTCTCATTTTGTCTGTCATAGTTGACGTGTACCTATGATGAAAATTACAGGCCTCTCTCATCTTTTTAAGTGGGAGAACTTGCACAATTGGTGGCTGACTAAATACTTTTTTCCCCCACTGTATATATGAGATGTCATTAGTGGGGTTTCAGGGGTAGCTATGTATCTCGGGGAAGAAGCTTTTCCTACAGCATTTGAACTATCTTGAAGCCAGCAAATAAAATCAACCTACTTACTATGCCTGTGTACCAAATGGCACCCTATTTCATATAGTGCACTACTTTTGACTAGAGGCCTAATGGAGTGCTTGTGTGATTATGCAGCCTCATTGTGGCTGTGGATGACTGTGTCACTGTAAGGGAAGGAGGTTTGTGAATGTACTGTCTGCATCTGAATGGGAGGTCCCATAGGGGATTATCACCATTGGCCACAGTGATAATGGGGCGTTAGAACTAACAGTGAACTAACAGTCACTTAGCCCTGCATGCTGTCTCGCCACTGTAAGGTCCCATTAGGAAGTGACTTGTTAGCAGCATAATACTGACTGGAGCTGCTGTGGGCTTTCAGCTTTTGTATTTCACAGGCCAGGGTGGAGGGATGGTGGGTTGCTTTATGGAAATCACACTCATCTCATTATGCATGGTAAGATTAGGGTTTTAAAGTGTGTGTGTGGATGGGAGGGGGGTAGACGGGGTGTTTGTGTGTGTGTGTACATTTGTGTGTGTGTTTGTGAAGATCTTTACACTTGGTGTGAGAAGCCACTAGGTGTTGGAGTGTGTGTTTAGTTTTAAATGAGTAGGTGGAGACCGGGGTAAATAACAGATTAGATTAAACTAGGACTAGGTTAGCACTTTATTTGCCCATGTCATTCAGTCGACATTCATACCAGTTATAGACTATGGCGATATTGTCTATATGAATGCAGCTGCCACTGTATTGAAGCCATTGGACGCAGTTTATTATAGCGCACTACGCTTTATTACAGGCGATGCGTTCAGTACACATCACTGCATTCTGCATCAGAAAGTAGGCTGGCCCTTTTTTAGGGCAATTCAGACCTTTTTACTGAAGAATGTGTTTGCTTTCTATGATTGTGTTTTGATTTTCATGTATTGATGTGTATATTGATGTGTATATTGATGTGTATACAGGGCTCATCTGTAAAAGAGACCTTGGACTCAGCAGGACAAAAAAAAAGTCAGCATATTGTCAATCAGATCAAATCAAATCAAATGTTATTGGTCAAATACACATATTTAGCAGATGTTATTGCAGGTGTAACTAAATGCTTATGTTCCTAGCTCCAACAGTGCAGTAGTATCTAACAATTCACAACAACACACACACTTAAAAGTAAAATAATGGAATTAAGAAATATATAAATATTAGGACGAGCAATGTCAGAGTGGCATTGACTAAAATACAGTAGAATACAATATATACATATGAAATGAGTAAAGCAGTATGTAAACATTATTAAAGTGACTAGTGTTCCATTATAACAGTGACCAGTGAGTCCATGTCTATGTACATAGGGCAGCAGCCTCTAAGGTGCAGGGTTGAGTAACCGGGTGGTAGCCGGCTAGTGATGGCTATTTAACAGTCTGATGGCCTTGAGATAGAAGCTGTTTTTCAGTTGCTCGGTTCCAGCGTTGATGCACCTGTACTGACCTCGCCTTCTGGATGATAGCGGGGTGAACAGGCCGTGGCTCGGGGGGTTGATGTCCTTGATGATCTTTTAGGCCTTCCTGTGACATCAGGTGCTGTAGGTATCCTGGAGGGCTGGCAGTGTGCCACCGGTGATGCGTTGGGCAGACCGCACCACCCTCTGGAGAGCCCTGCGGTTGCGGGTGGTGCAGTTGCCGTACCAGGTGGTGATACAGCCCGACAGGATGCTTTTAATTGTGCATCTGTAAAAGTTTGTGACGGTCTTAGGGGCCGCTGTTGCGCCTTATTCACCACACTGTCTGTGTGGGTGGACCATTTCAGATTGTCAGTGATGTGTACTTGAAGCTTTTCAGCTTCTCCACTGCGGTCCCGTCGATGTGCATAGGGGTTTGCTCCCTCTGCTGTCTCCTGAAGTCCACGATCAGCTCCTTTGTTTTGTTGATGTTAAGGGAGAGGTTATTTTCCTGGCACCACTCCGCCAAGGCCCTCACCTCCTCCCTGTAGGCTGTCTCGTCATTGTTGGTAATCAGGCCTACTACTGTTGTGTCGTCTGCAAACTTCATATAATAATATAATATAATAATATGCCATTTAGCAGACGCTTTTATCCAAAGCGACTTACAGTCATGCGTGCATAATTTTTTTTTGTGTATGGGTGGTCCCGGGGATCGAACCCACTACCTTGGCGTTACAAGCGCCGTGCTCTTGTAATTTCAATAATATACTTCATAATTGAGTTGGAGGCGTGCTTGGCCACGCATTCATGGGTGAACAGGGAGTACTGGAGCATGCACCCTTGTGGGGCCCCCTGTGTTGAGGATCAGCGTAGTGGAGGTGTTGTTTCCTACCTTCACCACTAGGGGGCGGCCCGTCAGGAAGTCCAGGACCCAGTTGCACAGGGCAGGGTAGAGACCCAGGGCCCCGAGCTTAATGATGAGCTTGGAGGGTACTATGGTGTTGAATGCTGAGCTATAGTCAATGAACAGCATTCTTACATAGGTATTCCTCTTGTCCAGATGGGATAGGGCAGTGTGCAGTGCTATGGCGATTGCATCGTCTGTGGATTTATTGAGGCGGTATGCAAATTGAAGTGGGTCAAAGGTGTCAGGTAAGGTGGAGGTGATATGATTCTTAACTAGCCTCTCAAAGCACTTCATGATGACAGAAGTGAGTGCTACGGGGCGATAGTATTTTAGTTCAGTTACCTTTGCTTTCTTGGGTACAGGAACAATGGTGGACATCTTGAAGCAAGTGTGGACAGCAGACTGGGATAGGAATATGTCCGTAAACACTCCAGCCAGCTGTTCTGTGCATGCTCTGAGGAAGTGGCTAGGGTTGCCGTCTGGGCCGGCAGCCTTGCGAGGGTTAACACGCTGGCCACGGAGAACAAGAGCCCACAGTCCTTGGGAGCCGGCCGCATCAGTGGCACTGTGTTATCCTCAAAGCGGGCGAAGAAGGTGTTTAGCTTGTCCTGGAGCAAGACATCAGTGTCCGCGACATGGCTGGTTTTCCCTGTGTAATCCGTGATTGTCTGTAGACAATTGATTGCCTTACAGAGGGAATAACTACACTGTTTTATATTTGACCATGTTCCCAGACACCTTGCTGTGGTTAAATGCAGTGGTTCGTGCTTTCAGTTTTGTGCGAATGCTGCCATCTATCCACAGTTTTTGGTTTGGGTAGGTTTTAATAGTCACAGTGGGAACAACATCCCCTATACACTTGATTAACTCAGTCACCGTGTCCGTGTATATGGCAATGTTACAATCAGAGGCAACCCGGAACATATCCCAGTCCGTGTGATCAAAACACTCTTGGTCAGACCAGCGTTGAATAGACCTTAGCACGGTTACTTCCTGTTTGAGTTTCTGCCTATAGGAAGGGAGGAGCAGAATGTCGTGATCTGATTTGCCAAAGGGAGGGTGGGGTAGGGCCTTGTAGCCATCCCAGAAGGGAGAGGAACAATGGTCGAGAGTTTTTGAAGCGCGAGTACTACAGGCAATGTGTTGATAGAATTTCGGTAGCATTCTCCTCAAATTTGCTTTGTTAAAATCCCCAGCTACAATAAATGCGGCCTCAGGATATGTGGTTTCCAGTTTGCACAAAGTCCAGTGTAGTTCCTTGAGGGCCGTCGTGGTATCGTTTTGAGGGGGAATATACACGGCTGTGACTATAACCAAAGAGAATTCTCTTGGGAGGTGATACGGTCTGCATTTGATTGTGAGGTATTCTAGGTCGGGTGAACAAAAGGACTTGAGTTCCTTACGTTATCCAGTGATGGAAAAAGTACTCAATTGTCATACTTGAGTAAAAGTAAAGATACCTTAATAGAAAATTACTCAAGTGGAAGTCACCCAGTAAAATACTACTTGAGTAAAAGTCTAAAAGTATTTGGTTTGAAATATATTTAAGAGCAAAAGTGAATGTAATTTCAATAATATACTTAAGTATCAAAAGTAAAAGTAAAGTATAAATCATTTGAAATTGCTTATATTAAGCAAATCAGACAGAACTATTTTTTTTTTGTCATTTAGCAGATGCTCTTATCCAGAGCGCCTTACAGGAGCAATTAGGGTTAAGTGCCTTGCTCAAGGGCACATCGACAGATTTTTCACCTATTCGGCTCGGGGATTAGAACCAGTGACCTTTCGGTTACTGGCACAACACTCTTAACCACTAAGCTACCTGCTTAGTGGTTTTGTTTTTTTATTTATTTACGGATAGCCAGGGGCACACTCCAACACTCAGATATCATTTAGGTGTGTTTAGTGAGTCCGCCAGATCAGAGGCAGTAGGGAAGATCCGGGATGTTCTCTTGATAAGTGCATTAATTTGACCATTTTACTGTCCTGCTAAACATTCAAAATGTAACAAGTACTTCTGGGTGCCAGGGAAAATGTATGGAGTAAAAAGTACATTATTTTCTTTAGGAATGTAGTGAAGTAAACGTAAAATATATAAATAGTAAAGTAAAGTACAGGTACCCCAAAAAACTCTTAAGTAGTACTTTGAAGTATTTTTACTTAAGTACTTTACACCACTGACGTTATCACAATCACACCATGAGTAGTTAATCATGAAATATACACCACCGCCTTTCTTCTTCCCGGAGAGTTCTTTATTCCTGTCTGCGCGATGTACTGAGAACCCAGCTGGCTGTATGGACGGGGACAGTATATCCGGAGAGAGCCATGATTCCGAAACAGAGTATGTTACAGTCCCTGATGTCTCTCTGGAAGGAGATCCTCTCCCTGAGCTTGTCTACTTTATTGTCCAGGGACTGAACATTAGCAAGTAATATACTCAGAAGCGGTGGATGGTGTGCACGCCTCCTGAGTCGGACTAGAAATCCACTCCGAATAACTCTTCTCTGCCGGCGGTGTCTTGGAGCAGCCTCTTGGATAAGTTCAATTGACATGGGGGGTACGAACAAAGGATCCAATTTGGGAAAGTCGTATTTCTGGTCGTAATGCTGGTGAGTTACCGCCGCTCTGAAATCCAAAAGTTATTTCCGGCTGTATGTAGTAAGACAAAAAAACATAATATAAGAAATAACACAAAAAAAACAAAATACTGCAAAGTTGCTTAGGAGCTAGAAGCAGAGCTGCCATTGTGTGTCGGCACCGTCTTTAATTAAAGTTGCACTATGCAAAAATCGCTCCACCATTTCCTGGTTGCTAAAACTCAAATAATTTGCCTAATTTCAGTTTATGTGACAAAATAAGCTAGTATAGTGTAGAGAATCATTTGACCATCTAAACCGCTGTGAAATATATTTTCCAGAAGAACAAATATTGTTGTTTCAGCTGCTTGAAGCTGGTGTACAAAACTAAAAGTATAGATGACAATGATCCCACTCTTACGAAGGAGTGGCTTCGTAAGAAGCATTTCAAGGTCCTGGAGTGGCCTAGCCAGTCTCCAGATCTCAACCCCATAGAAAATCTTTGGAGGGAGTTGAAAGTCCGTGTTGCCCAGCGACAGCCCCAAAACATCTACTCTAGAGGAGATCTGCATGGAGGAATGGGCCAAAATACCAGCAACAGTGTGTGAAAACCTTGTGAAGACTTACAGAAAACGTTTGACCTGTGTCATTGCCAACAAAGGGTATATAACAAAGTATTGAGAAACTTTTGTTATTGACCAAATACTTATTTTCCACCATAATTTGCAAATAAATTCATTAAAAGTCCTACAATGTGATTTACTGGAGAGAAAAACATTCTCATTTTGTCTGTTATAGTTGACGTGTACCTATGATGAAAATTACAGGCCTCTCTCATCTTTTTAAGTGGGAGAACTTGCACAATTGGTGGCTGACTAAATACTTTTTTTCCCCACTGTATGTATTCACCCCCTTTGCTATGAAGCCCCTAAATAAGATCTGGTGCAATCAATTACCTTCAGAAGTCACTAAATTAGTGAAATAAAGTCCACCTGTGTGCAATCTAAATGTCACATGATCTGTCACATGATCTCTGTATATATACACCTGTTCTGAAAGGCCCCAGAGTCTGCAACACCAATAAGCAAGGGGCACCACCAAGCAAGCGGCACCATAAAGACCAAGGAGCTCTCCAAACAGGTCAGGGACAAAGTTGTGGAGAAGTACAGATCAGGTTGGGTTATAAAAAAATATCCAAAACTTTGAACATCCCACGGAGCACCATTAAATCCATTATTAAAAAATGGAAAGAATATGGCACCACAACAAACCTGCCAAGAGAGGGCCGTCCACCAAAACTCACGGACCAGGCAAGGAGGGCATTAATCAGAGAGGCAACAAAGAGACCAAAGATAACCCTGAAGGAGCTGCAAAGCTCCACAGCGGAGATTGGAGTATCTGTCCATAGGACCACTTTAAGCCGTACACTCCACAGAGCTGGGCTTTACAGAAGAGTGGCCAGAAAAAAGCCATTGCTTAAAGAAAAAAATAAGCAAACACGTTTGGTGTTCGCCAAAAGGCATGTGGGAGACTCCCCAAACATATGGAAGAAGGTACTCTGGTCAGATGAGACTAAAATTTAGCTTTTTGGCCATCAAGGAAAACGCTATGTCTGGCGCAAACCCAACTCCTCTCATCACCCCAAGAACAGCATCCCCACAGTAAAGCATGGTGGTGGTAGCATCATGCTGTGGGGATGTTTTTTCATCAGCAGGGACTGGGAAACTGGTCAGAATTGAAAGAATGATGGATGGCGCTAAAAACAGGGAAATTCTTGAGGGAAACCTGTTTCAGTCTTCCAGAGATTTGAGACTGGGATGGAGGTTCACCTTCCAGCAGGACAATGACCCTAAGCATACTGCTAAAGCAACACTTGAGTGGTTTAAGGGGAAACATTTAAATGTCTTGGAATGGCCTAGTCAAAGCCCAGACCTCAATCCAATTGAGAATCTGTGGTATGACTTAAAGATTGCTGTACACCAGCGGAACCCATCCAACTTGAAGGAGCTGGAGCAGTTTTGCCTTGAAGAATGGGCAAAAATCCCAGTGGCTAGATGTGCCAAGCTTATAGAGACATACCCCAAGAGACTTGCAGCTGTAATTGCTGCAAAAGGTGGCTCTACAAAGTATTGACTTTGGGGGGGTGAATAGTTATGCACGCTCAAGTTTTCAGTTTTTTTGTCTTATTTCTTGTTTGTTTCACAATGAAAGAAAATTACATCTTCAAAGTGGTAGGCATGTTGTATAAATCGAATAATACAAACCCCCAAAAATCAATTTTAATTCCAGGTTGTAAGGCAACAAAATAGGAAAAATGTCAATGGGGGTGAATACTTTCGCAAGCCACTGTATTGTTGCTTGGATTTCATGGCAGCAATCTCTGCCGATCAGCTGTTTTTATTGTGTTATATTCAAGCTTCAAAGTGTTCAATTGTTGAAGGGTGTCAACATTTCTATCTAAACTGTGTTTTCTTTCTGTCGTGGATTTTCAGTTCTACTATTTCACTTCTTTATGGGGGGGAGTGAATAGTTATGCACGCTCAAGTTTGTTTCACAATAAAAAATATTTAGCATCTTCAATGTGGTAGGCATGTTGTTTAAATCAAATGATACAACCCCCCAAAAAATCAATTTTAATTCCAGGTTGTAAGGCAACAAAATAGGAAAAATGCCAAGGGCTTTTGCAAGCCACTGTAAATCCCCTCATGACAGGGGAAATGGAAGCTTGTTGTGTGCAACAGGGAGTGAGTGGCAACTGAATGCAAGCTTTACAAAACATTTAATTAATAAAATATTTATAGCCTGTCTATCTATGGGTAACAGGGTTGATGTGTTATGCTCGACCGGCTCAGTTTTCCACCAGAAAATGGCAAAAAATAGTAAACCACCTCACCTGCTTTTACACTATGATTTGACTTTTAGATGTGCAATGTTTCTCTCTCTCTATATATATATTTTTAAGTAATAGTTTCACCATATTAAACAAGACTTCAATTCACGTAACAGGGTTGACCTTAGAATGAGGGACAGACGTAAATGCATCACCAATCACATTAAATAATTAATGATTTTGCGAAATTACTTTGTCAAAGCAACAAAATAACTAGGGCTTTATAATTTTGGGATTAAGTGTGTTGAATTATTTCTAGAAGTGACACAGGGTTAACGGAGGGACATGTCAAAAAGCAGAATTTTAGCATTTTAGCAAATCTTTATTCATATTAAAAATCATATTTATTGAATTCTCCATGTGATCTATATTAAAGGACACAATTCATACTTAAATAGTAACAGTAATAATAATCAACATGTTAGAGATGAAAAGAAAACTCTGAGATATGAGAATCAACAATATAGCAGAAGCCTTGCTTAGAGTGTTACTGTAGCTAATAAATGAGAGAATGAGGTTTCTGACTGTTTTTAGGAGATAATCAACATAATGTAGACAGTCTGTGAGTGAGGCCTCGGCTGCTGGTGATTTGTTTAGGATCACAGTTGGTTTGTTCGAAGGACCCAACACCCCCTACCTCTCTCACCCTTTCCTCCCCCTCCCTCAGCTACTCTCTCCTCTTCCCCTCCTTCAGCATCATCTGTCTCATTCCATCTCTGATGAAGCACAAATGCAATCTGGGAAATATTGAAATGAGGTTTTGGACACAAAGGGCTTTTTGAACAGCGTGAGAGGAGGATGAAGTGAGAGATGGAGATGAAGAAGGAGAGAGAGGTACAAAATAATTAAAAAACAATTTTAGCCCCTGGTTGCCTTATTTCCATTTGCAATAAGTGTTTTTAGTTGGCCTGAGTCGAGCGGACCGCCAATTGCCCCCACCGTTCGACCCCCGATGACTGGTCTGTAATGAAGGTGTTTAGGTACGCAGACTCCCTCATTTGACTATAATGAGAAATATGTCATCGGACTGGGGAACTCAATCATGTAGGGTTTAAATATGATATGAGCCAAGCTCATATAGAGCTGGCTGGTGAATAACACAGTGGTGTAAAACTATGAAATTGGTTTGACTGATGGAGATGGAGATTTGCATGCATATTCACGTGTGTGTGCGCGCGTGTTTTGTAACCGTGCAATCCCTCCAGACCTAATATCTTACTATGTATGCGCAACTATGAAGATCTAAGGTCAAGGCTTCACCTAACAATTGGGTACTATGAATAGTTTGTAATGTGTGTGTGTGTTTGTGTGTGTAGGAGATATGAACAGTTTAAAACCAGTTTGCAGACTTTTTAATGGTTGTAGTCTGATAATTTGTGACACTGAACAGCCCACAGTTGAAAATCCAATGTTGGAAAATCTAACTGACTGCACAGAAGGGTTAGATTATCTATAGAGATGCAATGGTATGAACAGAGCTGAACAATTTTACCTTTATTTAATCCAGGAAGTCCCATTAAAAAAGATTAACAATGTCTTTCCAGAAGGAGACCCATGAAAGAAAATTAGTTTTCCCCTTGAAGATCTTTGCTAGGGTATCCTTTCATGTCCTCCATGCGAACTTACATCCCTTCTCTCTCATAGTGTCCAGAGCTGAGAGAATACACACACACACACACACAAACAAACAAACAAACAAACAAACACAGAGAAGAGAACTACCAACCTCTCCCTGTGTCCCTGACTGTCACTGGAATGGGTCAGCATCTAATGCCTAACATCAACTCTCTGTGGTTGAGAGTGGTTCACAAGACATCTCGGATGGATCCTGAATTGCATACTATTCCCTACTTTACCCCATGGGGCTCTGGTCAAAAGTAGTGCATTGGGTGCCGTTTGGAATACAGCCAAAGTCTCTGTGGTTAAGAGTGGTTCACAACACATCTCCTTTCATGTGAAGGTAATTGGCGCTGTATGTTGAACCCCTGGAGCCTAACCAGAAACAATAGATTTGTTGAGAAGTGATGCTGAGCAGCTATGCCTGTCTCTTTCGGTGAGAGCTGCGTCGCTGGGGAGCCCTGCCCAGTGTTACCTCTCAGTGACGGCCATGATGAATGTGTGAGAGATTGACTCTCTCTCTCTCTCTCTCTCTCTCTCTCTCTCTCTCTCTCTCTCTCTCTCTCTCTCTCTCTCTCTCTCTCTCTCTCTCTCTCTCTCTCTCTCTCTCTCTCTCTCTCTCTCTCTCTCTCTCTCTCTCTCTCTCTCTCTCTCTCTCTCTCTCTCTCTCTCTCTCTCTCTCTCTCTCTCTCTCTCTCTCTCTCTAGTATCATCACCAGGCATGCATTAGAAGTACTGTAAGTACTACACAACATTGATTTAAGTGTCTTTGAATTAAAGGCTTATAACTTCAAGTTTCGTTGTCTGCGTATCATGTGAGGGGCAGTATGCTCAACCTCCACCTCCTGGAAACTCTAGAATATTCAGAATATCTAGAACCTCAAGAGAGGTATGGAAGGAAAGCAATTGCCTTTGAGTTTTCAGTTTTCATCCTGCATGCAGTTCTGAAGCCAATCCATGCAAGGATGGAACGAAACAACATGGCCTTGCCTTGACTGTCTACTCTGTCTGTGTTATTTGACTTTGACTGGATCTGGCAATCCATCATTTGGGAGAGTGATCAGTCAGTCTGGATGGTTCTGCGTTCCCAATGACACCATATTCCATACACGGGGCACTACTTTTGACCAGGGCCCTTATGGCTCTGGTCAAAGTAGTGCACTATGTAGGCAATAGGTTGCCATTTGGGATGCAGGCAGGGCTTCAGTGACATCGATACCACAGAGATAAGCCACAACATCTCCTCCTCGGCCTAGCAGGGGGAGAAAACCACAGCTGTATATGTATAGTTGTTGTGATTGGTAATGCAACACAGCTGTGACCATGAAATCAGGACTTAGCGTAATTAGTTACTTTGAAGCAGAGATTTAATACCCAAATCTTCTACAAAATACCGGGGGATCTGGTGCTACTTGATGATAATCTGATATCCAAGCCTCCTCTGTATGTATTTTTCTTTTTAACAACCATGCATTTTAGTGGGAAGAGAGAGAGAGAGAGCGAGCCAACCTGGGATATATTTAGGAGTGTCTGTTTGCTGGCCAGACACAGATACACACTCAAGTACCTCTCACTGGGGAGCCTAACATGACACATACATTATTTGAAAGAAAAATAAGCCTGTGTATAAAATTACAGTATTATTAGAGTAACATTTTCCCTACTGTAGAGAGTTCCATGTCGGCCTGTACACACTAAAATACTGGATTGATTTGCTGTGGGTGGGTGCAGTTGTTGCGTGAGGGCTTTGACTGTTGCTATACATGTAATATCATCACTCAGGGTAGGAATTTGTTCCATTATTGCTGCTCATTTGATGAATCAAGGTAGAGTGTAAAATTACTACAATATAGAATGGGTATAGCAAACAGTTATTCCAATAATCATAACTATACAGATTTTGGGGGAGTGAAAAGTGCTTGGAGTGATGGGATGTGAATTTGAAAGAGGGTACTGAACACTGCACAGTCTTCTTCAAAGTCAATTGTGAGAATGGTGGTGGTGCAACATGACCAAAAGAAAAAGAAAACACAATACCAATTTTATGCATTTTACCCAAAACCTTTAATTGCTTTGACAAATATAACATGTTTCAACCATCAGAGCTCAAACCAGGTTTGAGTTTTCAAAACAGCTGGCCTCCTTTTCATTGTTTTTTTTCCCCACTCCCCACTTTAAAAAAATGCAAGATATCAAGATGAATTGTTTCAGACAAAATAATCCCTCTAAACTCCCAATTGGTTGTTTATACAATACTCCTAAACTGCATCAAAGCTTATTTGGCCGACCCCGGCTCTCCAACAACAATGTGAGGTGAGATGAACAGGCACAAACAGGCAAAATCAGACCCATTTTCAGCAAATTCACTCACCCCTCCGCTCCGGGCTCCCCTCTCCACTCACGACTTCAACTGTTTAATGCCTGTTTGGAGCAGCCGGGGGGGGGGAGGGGGTTGCACGGCTCAGGCAGGCCTTAATGAAGTGCTTTCAGATGGAATTGTTTTGCAGCCCTGAAACTCCATGGCTCCCCTACAACACACCTCCGGCCCCCCTGCACTCCATGGCTGTGTCCCAAATGGCACCCTATTCTCTTTATAACGCACTAGTTTTAACCAGGGTCCATACCTTTCCTTCCTTGACTTGGATCGTCTCATCCATTTAGCTGTATGTTATGCTACAGTGTTGTCCTCAGTGGTGTTTTAACTTAATGAAGTTGTGATATATTTATGGCTGGCCCAATCCCTGGCTAATCCCACCCCTGATAATAGCTGCCACGCATTAAGCTCAGTAACTGTTTTGTTAAACATGTTTCACCAGAGTTGGAGAGAAACCCACGAGGCCCTTACTCTGTGTATATTACTGAGTATCCTAATTTGCACTTGCTATATGTAATCTACCCTTCTAAATGGGAGGGAGGGGAGAGGAGGTGTGGGAGGTAGCTCTCTCATGGTCAGCGTTGGGGTGCAGTGTTGGTGGGGGGGGTCGCTGCATTTGATAAGTGGGTCCTATGTTTGCGTCATTAGATTGGCACCTTGAGGGGTAGGGGGCAGAGGGGCAGGGGTAAAGGGAGGGTTACCTGAGGTAGTAACGAGGTGTTGCTGGAGCCGTGTTTTAGAGTTGAATTACATCAGAGCTCTTGAGAGCCATCATAAACACGAATGAAACCAAATTGGTCTCCAAACCGATGAACTAGGGGAAAACAATAACTTTTAAAGCATTATGCAGCAGCATAAATACTTTAATTTCTTACCCCCGTTTTAATGTCCCATTGGCAGAGATAAGGGACATTTCATTATTTGTATTAATACCGTGCAATGCCAATCAAACAATGAAGTTGTTTTGCAGTTTTTGTTTTCATTCTCAACTGGTAATTCAGCTTCAGTAACCTCTGCTCTCCTTTAGTGGGTATAAAACTCCTCTGTTTCTGAGCTGGTGACTTAAGAGGACTGACGCTTTAAAAGGCCTACTTTAAGAGGGAGTGAGGGGGTAATGGGGGGATGGGAGAGAGAGCGGGAGACTTCTTGGCAAAGGTGAACTTTTCACACCTGGGCTGTCACTAGTGATGGAGGGAACATAAGAGAGAGAGAGAGGAGTGTGAGAGAAGGGGGCCCATACTGCGTCTCTGTTGGGAGTCCTGAGGCCTGAGACTCTGCAGAATCTGCTCTTTGGATTGTTGATGCCAGCTCAGGCACACTGTTTATTTTCACCATTTCACGCAATAATTTTAATTTATTTCTTCATCTTTTCATTTTTCTGGGAGACTTTGACTGTTGTTTAAGGATACCTGCTTCTTCCCCCCATGTATAGCCCTGGGCCAATTACGTTGTCAGGGAGCTGGAGTTTAAACATCTGTAGCTAGATGCTGAGCTGAGCTGAAGCAGAGTGATTTAGCTCCATCTTGAAAGATCTTTACTTTGAGAGAGTTGTGTGTGTATGGCTCTGTGTCACAGAACAGGGTAGTCTCTCATCATGACAGGACATGAAGAGATAGGGGACAAGTTGTGTTACAGTCTGGCCAGATTAATGGTTCAGATTTTTGTTGTTATTATTGAATCTATAAATTTGTAAATATTTTTTTTTACCTTGTTAATAAATGAAGGCCATTTGTGTGGGTTGTTTTCATTAAATCGACTAAAGTTTTTCATTATACTAAATAAATGTTCTTCTCCTCTTGTATTAGCTAAGTATTTTGTGCACTAAGAACATCAGAACAAAAGTACCCATCTCATATTCAATGGCAAATAACAACAATCATATGTTTAGAAACATATTATTTCTTTTACACTTAGTTCTCAAAATCTAAACAGAAAAAGCTTCTAAAGATCAAACTAATTCTATTTGCTTTTATCTTACAACCCCCTTCTCTGGAAACGTTCCACCCAGGATTGTAGGGCCTATTTTCCCAGCTAAGGCTGTGGGGCTGTGTGAGGATTAGGATTGTGATCTGAGAAATACCTCTCTATTACCCTTTTACACAGTGACAATTTTAGGGGCTATGCCTTTTGGAGTATGCCTTTGTTTTAGCTGTGGGCCTTCCTATAAGACCAGAGTCAGCTAAACGCACATGGGCAGTGTCAGCCATAACACGCTATGACAGGGGCATTTAGTGGTTGTAATTCAAATCTAATTCGGAACATCTTAACCCTGAAGTCTGTCAGGGCTCTGAAAACGAATGCCGTTGCTGGAACACTCATGGTCTCAATCAGGTCCTCTGCATGGCAGCACGGAGACGTGTCAACAAGCGTGGTTACAAAAACAGCTCTACCTCAACCAGAAAACTCATTTACAGTACACCGTCAGTCCGTGAGAGAGAGACAGAGTGAACCGAGAGAGTAAACCGAGCGACCGGTGTCCAGGCACAATACCGTGCCGTTCCATAAGGGAGAACGTGCATTGGGCTTGTAATTGGTCTGACGGTGTTTAAAGTCACAAAGTAACGGAACGTAAATAAGTGGAAATCTGCTTCACATTTTGCCCTTACCACTATGGTTACCTTTAATGTAGGATCCACTCGTGGCCTTGTCCTTGGCTGAGCCACCTTTTGAACTGCTATTTCCAATAGAAAGAACATCACCTACAACTGTGAGGAGGCTATGCATGGTGAGGGAAAACACACAGGGAACAGTTAAACAAAGAGCCAAAGGAAATCATTGATTTTGTCCCAAATGGTACCCTATTCCCTATGTAGTGTAATCCTAAAGTAGTGCACTATTTAGGGAATAGGGTGCCATTTGGGACACAAAAAATGGGACCAACATTGGCCCTTGTATTGGTCATGGATGACAGCAGAGTTTAAACCTTAAATAGCTACGATTCTCATAATCCCTTGAACTGCACACCATTTACCGCATGTCTTTTCCCAGAGATTTACTTTCCTTCTGAATATGATCAGCCTATGAACATCTGTGTGTTTAGAAGTGGGTATTGTGGCAGTGTTCAATTTTATGAATATATCAATACATGATGCAACACTGATAATTCTGGCTTTTATATTCAGGAGAGAAATCTCACCCCACTTTGCCTCAAAAGTAGCTTATACCTTTCTTCAGACATAGCAATTTCATAACAAATGTGAGGTCCTTTTGAAGTGGTCACCAAAACTAACTGTCAGAGGTCACAATTTGGAAGGCAAACAAGACACTGTTATATATCTTTGACTACCATGGCATATTCTTGCCCAAAGATATTTAAATATTCTGAATATTTATCTACTCTGCTCCTAAACAATACTGTATTGTCTAGCTAATATTTTAGAATAGTTTTTATTTATTATAAAAAAGAGGAAGAGCATTACAGTGAGGGAAAAAAGTATTTGATCCCCTTCTGATTTTGTACGTTTGCCCACTGACAAAGACATGATCAGTCTATAATTTTAATGGTAGGTTTATTTGAACAGTGAGAAACAGAATAACAACAAAAAAATCCAGAAAAACGCATGTCAAAAATGTTATAAATTGATTTGCATTTTAATGAGGGAAATAAGTATTTGACCCCTCTGCAAAACATGACTTAGTACTTGGTGGCAAAACCCTTGTTGGCAATCACAGAGGTCAGATGTTTCTTGTAGTTGGCCACCAAGTTTGCACACATCTTAGGAGGGATTTTGTCCCACTCCTCTTTGCAGATCTTCTCCAAGTCATTAAGGTTTCGAGGCTGACGTTTGGCAACTCGAACCTTCAGCTCCTTCCACAGATTTTCTATGGGATTAAGGTCTGGAGACTGGCTAGGCCACTCCAGGACCTTAATGTGCTTCTTCTTGAGCCACTCCTTTGTTGCCTTGGCCGTGTGTTTTGGGTCATTGTCATGCTGGAATACCCATCCACGACCCATTTTCAATGCCCTGGCTGAGGGAAGGAGGTTCTCACCCAAGATTTGACGGTACATGGCCCCGTCCATCGTCCCTTTGATGCGGTGAAGTTGTCCTGTCCCCTTAGCATAATGTTTCCACCTCCATGTTTGACGGTGGGGCTGGTGTTCTTGGGGTCATAGGCAGCATTCCTCCTCCTCCAAACACGGCAAGTTGAGTTGATGCCAAAGAGCTCCATTTTGGTCTCATCTGACCACAACACTTTCACCCAGTTCTCCTCTGAATTATTCAGATGTTCATTGGCAAACTTCAGACGGCCCTGTATATGTGCTTTCTTGAGCAGGGGGACCTTGCGGGCGCTGCAGGATTTCAGTCCTTCATGGCGTAGTGTGTTACCAATTGTTTTCTTGGTGACTATGGTCCCAGCTGAATTGAGATCATTGACAAGATCCTCCCGTGTAGTTCTGGGATGATTCCTCACCATTCTCATGATCATTGCAACTCCACGAGGTGAGATCTTGCATGGAGCCCTAGGGCGAGGGAGATTGACAGTTATTTTGTGTTTCTTCCATTTGCGAATAATCGCACCAACTGTTGTCACCTTCTCACCAAGCTGCTTGGCGATGGTCTTGTAGCCCATTCCAGCCTTGTGTAGATCTACAATCTTGTCCCTGATATCCTTGGAGAGCTCTTTGGTCTTGGCCATGGTGGAGAGTTTGGAATCTGATTGATTGATTGCTTCTGTGGACAGGTGTCTTTTATACAGGTAATGAGCTGAGATTAGGAGCACTAGAGTGTGCTCCTAATCTCAGCTCGTTACCTGTATAAAAGACACATGGGAGCCAGAAATCTTTCTGATTGAGAGGGGGTCAAATACTTATTTCCCTCATGAAAATGCAAATCAATTTATAACATTTTTGACGTGTTTTTCTGGATTTTTTTGTTGTTATTCTGTCTCTCACTATTCAAATAAACCTATCATTAAAATTATAGACTGATCATGTCTTTGTCAGTGGGCAAACGTACAAAATCAGCAGGGGATCAAATACTTTTTTCCCTCACTGTATGTCTCATTTGTGGACCTACTCAGACTTCGTGGCTAATCGCAACATAAGCTATAAGAACCACCATACATCAGATTTTTTTCTTCCTGTGAAACTACACTGTCCTTTTCAATTACGTCTGTCTGACAGCTAGCATAATAGCAGTTGTGCTTGGTGCCAATAATATCCTTCATGTCTGACTGGACAAATCATGTACCAGAGGACTACGTGTAATTGTCTTTACAGTGAAAACAGTAAGCAGGGATTCAAAGTCAGGGGAAGCCAGCTGTCCAACTGCATCCATTTAAAGTTGAGCGTATTTTCATTACTCCCATAATATAACACTTCGGTTAAGTGACACATGATTGATGATGGGGAGCGGAGTGGCTTTAAGTGCTCCAAAAACAAATTAAAGCTTTCATCATAGTAACATGTCTATTACAAGATGTGCTAATAGCCCCTCCTTGTATGAAATTATTTGTGTGTCTAAATAATTTGGAAGAATTAAACTATTAATCATTCTGGAGAGAGGCTGACAAAAGATTGTGCGTTAGGGCTGTTGGAACGTGCTGAGGCCAATTCACAATACACTTAGAGGTGTTTATAGCTTATTCTGTGAAATGGTCATAATTGCTCAATTGCAGTTCTGCTAGCTGGTGGTTCTAGTGTTTCTAGGGGAAAAGTTATCCCGGACTTTGGTTTCATCCAAATTATCGAAAGTAAAACCAAATGTTCACTTTAAGGTTTTTAGTGAGTAATTATAAAATTAGAAACATTTAAAAAAAATCTGCCACGTTGGTGGCAAGCATTTAATATATTTTTTTAAACAATGGACATTAAAATTACAGAAATTAACTAGCTGTTTTATTTCCCCATTCATACTTATAAAAAAGTCTACAATTCTTGTAAGCAGACTGTAATTCTATGTGTTTTATGAAGCTCAGATGTTCCATCTTTGGTACATGCTTTATACAGGCAACTCAGTATTATTATAAGTGAGGTTTTCACTGGTGCACATAGCACGCCCAGTCAAAAAGTGGACCCGGTTCACACATGGAGCTAAGTGAAGGTGTCAGTGCACTGTGCTGTAGAAACTATCTGAGTCATTCACGGATAGAGAGATAGCTCCCTCCCCGCCCGGCCCACCTCCCCAACTCTTTGTTATTAAGCAGGTCCAACCAAAATACAAAGGGATACTGTGTTTTTTCTATGAGTAATGCATTAACCTGCTGGGGAAAAGTTCATGTTAAAAGTATGGGCTCAGACAGCACAAGATTTATGGCGATTGCTGCAGAAATTATGCCACTTTAATTATGTAATTACAGCCAGCTGCTTTTCATTTTCAGTTGTCCTTAATTAGGGGCAGGGGTCTGCAGTTCAAGTGCTTGGACTTTGCTCTGTGATAAGTCGAGAATTGTGGGGGGCTGCAGCCTAGGCAGCAGGGCCCAGCCGGGATGGTTAGCCAAATCCACAGCAAAACTAATTTGTTATTCAAGCTTTACTAAGGAGCCTCACACTAGCCTCTCACTGGGTCTAGAGAAAGAAAGAAAGAGCTCGGAGCTAGCACCATTTCCTCCCCAGTGCTCCCCTTATCTCCCCTTCCTCATCAGCAACAATTGTCCTCAAATAAGAAGCAGCGATATGTGTGTTTGCTATCCCTATAAGGGCCAAATGCAGAGTAAACACATAGGGAGCACCTGATCATCTTCATTAATCTTCCCATCTCAGGTTATGGAGAATTCCTTCAGCAGAACAGCAGGGGGACGGAGGGAAGGAGGGAGGGATGGAGAGAAAGGGGGATGGAGGGAGGGCTGCCCCTGAATGTGGATCTGCGTTTCCCTAATTGTTGGATTGATATTCAAGTCAAGGGTGCGGTGCTCTCTAAAACCCAGCTGCAGACATATTAGGAGATGTCATTTAGGGGTAACAGCGTCTGCATGTCTGGGACGAGGCTGTCCTGTACTGTCACAACAGAGGATGTTTGGAAAGCAAAGCCTCCAAATCAATCAGAATAACTAATATCTTCCACCATTCCTGATAAAGTCCGGCTCATGTGTCTATGTACTGCTACAAAGCCCTAAGGGAGTGTTAACGTTGAACACACAGTAGATATAAGTCACTAGACTGAGAAGGTCAGGGGTCAGGACATGCATTACTTGGATATGAGGCTGTCTCAGTCAGTACTCTGTATATTCTGGGCCTAGTAATTTGGTTTGTCTGTAATGTTTCTCAAGGATTGTGAGCAGCAGAAATGTATGCATGCATCGTGTCTGTCGACAGCGATTATGAATCCAGAGCTGTTTCGGTCTGGTAGAGACAGTCAAAACATCTGGAGAAAGAAAGTCGCTATTTAGATGAGAAATTAAAGGGGCCACAAAACATTTCTTCATAATGAATAGCTGCCTTTTTTCCCTGTTGTTAAATAAATAGGAATTCTGTAAAACTATCACAGCTTGCTCTTAGATTCATCTGGTTGTGGTCAAGTTTTTGTGCTAATTTTATGGATTGTACACAGATACTGATTGTGTTCAAAATGGCACCCTATTCCCCATAGGGCTCGGAACAAAAGTAGTGCACTATATAGGGAATAGGGTGCCATTTGGGGCGTACACATTGTATCTGCTTTGGAAGGGGATTTTATAAGCGGCAAATCTGTAATCCTATGAAATATGAAAACGGTCGTATAATCAAACAACATGAGAAACGTATACAATTATTAGCTGTGTTGTCTTCACTAAGTCACTCATGGGTTTCATCCCAAATGGCACTCTATTCCCTATTTAGTGCACTACTTTTGACCAGGGCCCATGGGTTATTGGGATGGACTCTCATGAATTTGTTTGGCAAGCTTCCAAGGTCATTGTCAGAGAAACAAATCTGGAGAAATGTGTTGTTTGTTTGTAATAATCTGTTATTATCTTTACATGAATAGCTTCTTCTCAGTATTGTGGGTAGAGACTAACAGTCATTACAATGACATACTGATGATTGCATTCACATGTTTTTGGGCCCTGTATATAAAATGTATATGGTTTTGATATAGAGGGTTAGTCTTGACTTGAGTAATAGCATGTTGGGACACAAAAAAACAAACAAAAAAAGAGAAAGATGAAATAGAGACGAAGACGAAAACATCTTTGGGTGTGTCCCAAATGGCACCCTATTCCCTATTTACTGCCCAATGGACTCTGGTCAAAGGTAGTGCACTAAATAGAGAATAGGGCGCCATTTGGGTCGTAGACTTTAACACGCCGCCATCAGACGTCCGTAAACGGTGCCAACTGCAAACAAAATGACTTGCAGTGGAGCTAAGTGCTGCCATTTCTCTCTGCCCCTCAGCCAGCCAGGCGAGATGTAATACACCTGACACTGAGTGAAGACATGTCCACTGTGCATCCCGCTGCTTCCTTGATGTGTCACAGATGTGAATAAGAGAATGCTTTCTTTCTTCCCCCTCGAGACCGGCATCCTAGCCACTTTAACAGCTAGGGGCTGCTGTATTTAAAAATGGAAACTTCTAGAATTCTTGGAGACATGGGCGTCTCTGAGCCTTCCCACCATGCTCTCTGTTGGTGTGTTTGTGTTTCTGCACACATGTGTGCATGCATGTGTGTATATGCTTGTGTGTGTGTATGTGTGTATATGCTAGCTTGTGTGTGTGTCTGTGTGTGTGTTTGTATGTATGTATGTATGCGCTTCTTCCTGTGTTTGTATAGGTTGACGGGGGCTTGATATTTTACTAATGGAAATGATCCCCTCTGCTCCCTATCAGTGTCACAGTATCTCCCTGTGTGTCTGTCACAAACCTCCTTTCACAGCGCAGCCTGCTGAGAGGAATAAAACACAATGTTTTAAAAGGGATTTTTTAAAGTTTGGAGTGACCAGGCAGGCGATTGGGCTGTCTGTCACTGGGGAGGTGGTGAGAGCACAGATGACAGGCTGGCCTGTGATTACCTATGCATTGGAGTGGATGATGAGGGCCTAACTGAACGTATTCTAGTGTAGAATCACTTGGGAAGATGATGCTGCTGTCTCTAACGCATTAAATGACAAACATATTCTAGCGACATTGGCCTAAAATACATTACAGTCAGTGATGTAGTAGGTAAAAAAATTTAAAAAAGTGGGTAAACGCTGATCGCCTTTCGCGGTGAAAAATGCTCTCTGTATTTTCAACACATTTTCCACGATAGGTGGGTTAATGCTTGCACAAAATAAAACGCTTGTGCTAAGCTAGTTAGCATTGGCCTGAGAAACTACCACTAACTTCCTTCATACTGGACGCAGAGATATAAAAATGGTATCCATGGTTCATCTGAACTTTATCTGAAGTGGATAAAGTGCTTCATTGCCAAAAACCCGAATTATCCCTTTAACACTAGAAGAGCCGAGGCAGTCATTTTGACTGCATATACATTTAAAATGTAAATATCTCTGAAATTGTGTAGTCATGCCCTGCTCCGTCCTTGACTTTTGCTAAATAAGGATATTTAACACACGTACAGTGCCTTGAAAAAGTATTCATCCCCCTTGGTGTTTTTCCTATTTTGTTGCATTACAACCTGTAATTTAAATAGATTTTTATTTGGATTTCATGTAATGGACATACACAACATAGTCCAAATTGGTGAAGTGAAATGAAAAAAATAACTTGTTTCAAAAAATTAGAAGAAATAACAATCTAAGTGTCACATGATCTCAGTATATATACACCTGTTCTGAAAGGCCCCAGAGTCTGCAACACCACTAAGGGGCACCACCAAGCAAGTGGCACCATGAAGACCAAGGAGCTCGCCAAACAGGTCAGGGACAAAGTTGTGGAGAAGTACAGATCAGGGTTGGGTTATGAAAAAATATCAGAAACTTTGAACATCCCACAGAGCACCATTAAATCCATTATTAAAAAATTTAAAGAATATGGCACAACAACAAATCTGCCAAGAGAGGGCCGCCCACCAAAACTCACGGACCAGGCAAGGAGGGCATTAATCAGAGAGGCAACAAAGAGACCAAAGATAACCCTGAAGGAGCTGCAAAGCTCCACAGCGGAGATTGGAGAATCTGTCCATAGGACCACTTTAAGCCGTACACTCCACAGAGCTGGGCTTTACGGAAAAGTGGCCAGAAAAAAGCAATTGCTTAAAGAAAAAAATAAGCAAACACGTTTGGTGTTCGCCAAAAGGCATGAGGGAGACTCTCCAAACATATGGAAGAAGGTACTCTGGTCAGATGAGACTACAATTGAGCTAGAATAGTTTTTGTCTTATTTCTTGTTTGTTCACAATAAAAAATATTTTGCATCTTCAAAATGGTAGGCATGTTGTGTAAATCAAATGATACAAACCCCCCAAAAATCCATTTTAATTCCAGGTTGTAAGGCAACAAAATAGGAAAAATGCCAAGGGGGTGAATTCTTTTGCAGGCCACTGTATGTTAGAATTTTGATATTACTAACATAATTTACCTTTGCCAAAATAACTCTCAGAATTTAAGAGATAAGCTCTATTTCAAAATATTACTTTTTCCAAGAATAACTGCTGTTCCTTTGTGCTCCCACCACGTGATCACTCGGCAGCAGATTACCTACAGTAACATAAACTAATAAAAATGCTATTATATTATTTGAAAAAAATTCAAATATTATTCTGTTTTTTGGGGGGGGTGGGGGGGGATGGGTTAGATCCGCTTTAATATTGCAGATAGATTGTGGCTTCCATCAATGTAATTGTCTGCATCATTTCCAACCCCCCATATTTTTTATGTAAATATATGAATTACATATTTATTTTCTTCTATATTTTCCTTTATTATTTTCCTCTAACCCTACCATCCCTCCCCCAATTGGAGTAAACTAATGGACAGCAACACCTAGGCTTCTACTTCCAGCTTATACATAGAATATATATTTCACGGACACAGTATATTTTACATTAGTTATCTTTTGTTTGTTTTTAGTCCCATCCTTCAGCTCCACTCAACCCCTCCCATCAACTGTGCCGTGATGTTTAACAAAAGTTCTGAACCTTTCTATTCTCAAAGATTCTACTGATTGTAAATTAGAGATAAACATTTTTGCTAAGAGTATTATTATATTATTGAACACAATGGCCTCCATCATTCTTAAACGGAAGAAGTTTGGAACCACCAAGACTCTTCCTAGATCTGGCCGCCGGACAAACTGAGCAATCGGGAGAAAGGCCTTGGTCAGGGAGGTGACCAAGAACCCGATGAGATCACTCTGACAGAGCTCCAGAGTTCCTCTGTGGAGATTGGAGAACCTTCAGAAGGACAACCATCTCTGCAGCACTCACCCAATCAGGCCTTTTTGTGGTAGAGTGGCCAGACGGAAGCCACTCCTCAGTAAAAAGGCACATGACAGCCCACTTGGGTTTGCCAAAAGGCACCTAAAGGACTCTGACCATGAGAAAACCAAGATTCTCTGGTCTGATGGAAACCAAGATTGAACTATTTGGCCTGGAATGTCAGCGTCGCTTCCTGGAGGAAACCAGTCTCCGCTCATCACCTGGCCAATACCATCCCTATAGTGAAGAATGGTGGTGGAAGCATCATGCTGTGGGGATCTTTTTTAGCGGCAGGGACTGGGACACTGGTCAGGATCAAGGGAAAGATGGAACGGAGCAAAGTACAGAGAGATCCTTGATGAGAAAACCTGCTCCAGATCACTCAGGACCTCAGACTGGGTTGAAGGTTCACCTTCCAACAGGGACAACGACCCAAAGCACACAGCCAAGACAGTGGCTTCGGGACAAGTCTCTGAATGTCCTTGAGTGGCCCAGCCTGAACTCGTCGAACAACTCTGGAGAGCCTGAAAATAGCTGTGCAGCGACACTCCCCATCCAACCTGACAGAGCTTGAGAGGATCTGCAGAGAAGAACGGGAGAAACTCCCCAAATACAGGTGTGCCAAGCTTTAGCATCATACCCAAGACGACTCGCGGCTGTAATCACTGCCAAAGGTGCTTCAACAAAGTACTGAGTAAAGGGTCTGAATACTTATGTAAGTGTGATATTTCAGTTTTTATTTGTAATACATTTGCAAAAATTTCTAAAAACCTGTTTTTGCTTTGTCATTATGGGGTATTATGTTAGATTAATGAGGGGGAAAAACAAACCATTTTAGAATAAGCCTGTAACCTAACAAAATGTGGAAAAAGTGAAGGGGGTCTGAATACTTTCTGAATGTGCACTGTATATGTAACATTGTATTTGTTGTAATAATTTTGTATAATAATTTAAATTGAGTTTTGAATTCAGCATTGTTTTGTGCATCAGTTCATAAACCATGTGCCATGGAATCGTTACATTGAAAATCTCTTCCCAACTATTTGCAATCAATATGGTACAGATGTCCATTTTCTGGTCCTTATTTTAAACTGGTGTACTTTTTATTTATCAACATTTTCTTTTGCCAATTTCGGTCTGTAATGCAGGGCTGATGGACAAGTTCCCTTACATTCTCCCCCTTCCACTTGCCTCTTCCATGTTTTGCGGTAATGACTGCAATTAGTTGCTTGTAATCTCTAGAGTACACATTTCCATATATTTTTGTTAGCTTCATGTGTGACATAAATCCACCAGTCCTATTATGATATAATTTACAAAAGATTAAACATTATTATTTTTTTATTAATTTTTTAATATACAGGACCGGTCAACAGTTTTAGAACACCTACTCGTTCAAGGATTTTTCTTTATTTGTACTATTTTCTACATTGTAGAATAATAGTAAAGACATCAAAACTATGAAATAACACATATGGAATCATCTATTAACCAAAAAAGTGTTAAACAAATCAAAATATATTTGATATTATTCAAATAGCCAGCCTTTGCCTTGATGACAGCTTTGCACACTTTTGGCATTCTCTTCAACCAGCTTCACCTGGAATGCTTTTCCAACAGTCTTGAAGTAGTTCCCACATATGCTGAGCACTTGTTGGCTGCCTTTCCTTCACTGTGCGGTCCGACTCATTCCAAACCATCTCAATTTCTTTTAGAATCTGATGCAGCCCTCCATCATCTTTTGGTAAAATAGCCTTTTACACAGCCTGGAGGTGTGTTGAGTCATTTTCTGTTGAAAAACAAATGATAGTCCCAAGCCCAAACCAGATGGGACGGCGTATCGCTTTGCAGAATGCTGTATTAGCCATGCTGGTTAAGTGCCTTGAATTCTAAATAAACCACAGACAGTGTCACCAGCAAAGCACCCCCACATCATAACACCTCCCTCCTCCTCCATGCTTTACGGTGGGAAATACACATGCGGAGATCATCCGGTTCACCCACACTCGTCTCTCCACAAAGACACGCGGTTGGAACCAAAATCTCAAATTTGGACTCCAGACAGGACACATTTCCACGGGTATAATGTCCATTGCTCATGTTTCTGTGGCCCAAGCAAGTCTCTTCTTCTTATTGGTGTCCTTTAGTAGTGGTTTCTTTGCAACAATTCGACCATGAAGGCCTGATTCACACTGTCTCCTCTGAACAGTTGATGTTGAGATGTGTCTGTACTTGAACTCTGAGGCTGGTAACTCTAATGAACTGTAACTCCTCTGCAGCAGAGGTAACTCTGGGTCTTCCATTTTCTCTGGGGTCCTCATGAGAGGCAGTTTCATCATAGCGCTTGATGGTTTTTGCGACTGAGCTTGAAGAAACGTATCAAAGTTCTTGAAATGTTCGTATTGACTGACCTTCATGTCTTGGGGTAATGATGGACTGTCGTTTCTCTTTCCTATTTGATCTGTTCTCTTGCCATAATATGAACTTGGTCTTTTTTACCAAATAGGGCCATCTTCTGTATACCCACCCTACCTTGTCACAACACAACTGATTGGCTCAAACATATTAAGAAGGAAAGAAATTCCACAAATTAACTTTTCAAGAAAGGCTACACCTGTTAATTGAAATGCATTCCAGGTGACTACCTCATGAAGCTGGTTGAGAGAATGCCAAGAGTGTGCAAAGCTGTCATCAAGGCAAAGGGAGGCTATTAAATTAGTATATTTGAGTTTGCACCATAATATTTGTTATAATATTTGTTCTGTCTTTTCTGGTGGATTAAACTGAAATTGCAACCAAATTTATATGGCTTGTTTTAAAAATAGCAATATTTTGGAAATGATTTTAATTTTCAAATAACTTGAAAGTGAGAGGTTGTAATCCGAATAAAGGGGACAAGGCCATTCTTAAACATGGGGTTGAGACATTCTTACTAATCTGCTCAGAGAACCAGTTCGATTTAAGTATAACTTTGAATGACTGAAGCCTTTGTGAGGTCTAATGCTTTAATATTCATTTCTGCCCTCCAAATGTATATTTACTTATATAAATAGGCCCGTTTAATTTTGTCTGGCTTGCCATTCCAAATAAAATGCAATATAATTTAAAAAAACAAGTCGCTAGGTGTAGGCAAGGCTATAAGCAAAATGGGTAAGCTGGGATATGACTATATAGAGTTAATTAGTGTACACTATCACAATTTGGTTGTAATCCAGAGAAGTTAGAAAAAAGTATCTAGAATCATCTATGAGGCTGTGGAGTGATCCCTTGTGGATTTAAAAAGAAAACATGAATCATCAGCGCACAATGACGCCTTTGTTTTTAAGCCCTGGATTTATGGAGGCCCTTGATATTATTGTTGGATCTGATTTTAATAGCTAACATTTTGATGCCCATAATAAATAGATATGCCGATAGTGGACAACTTGTTTTACTCCTCTTGACAGTTTAATACTTTCTTGAGAAGTAGCCATTATTTACTATTTTACACCTAGGTTTATTATACATAGCTTTGAACCCATTGTATAAGTGACTTTCCAAAAATGAAATATTCCAGGCATTTACAGTGGGGGAAAAAAGTATTTAGTCAGCCACCAATAGTGCAAGTTCTCCCACTTAAAAAAAGATGAGAGAGGCTGTAATTTTTTCATCATAGGTACACGTAAACTATGACAGACAAAATGAGAAAAAAATCCAAGTGAAAATCACATTGTAGGATTTTTAATGAATTTATTGGCATATGATGGTGGAAAATAAGTATTTGGTCAATAACAAAAGTTTCTCAATACTTTGTTATATACCCTTTGTTGGCAATGACACAGGTCAAACGTTTTCTGTAAGTCTTCACAAGGTTTTCACACACTGTTGCTGGTATTTTGGCCCATTCCTCCATGCAGATCTCCTCTCTAGAGCAGTGATGTTTTGGGGCTGTCGCTGGGCAACACAGACTTTCAACTCCCCTCCAAAGATTTTCTATGGGGTTGAGATCTGGAGACTGGCTAGCCACCTCAGGGACCTTGAAATGCTTCTTACGAAGCCACTCCTTCGTTGCCCGGGCGGTGTGTTTGGGATCATTGTCATGCTGAAAGACCCAGCCACGTTTCATCTTCAATGCCCCTTGCTGATGGAAGGAGGGTTTCACCTCAAAATCTCACGATACATGGCCCCATTCATTCTTTCCTTTACACGAGTCGTCCTGGTCCCTTTGCAGAAAAACAATCCCCAAAGCATGACGTTTCCAACCCCATGCTTCACAGTAGGTATGGTGTTCTTTGGATGCAACTCAGCATTCTTTGTCCTCCAAACATGACTGAGTTGAGTTTTTACCAAAAGTTATATTTTGGTTTCATCTGACCATATGACATTCTCCCAATCCTCATCTGGATCATCCAAATGCACTTCAGACGGGCCTGGACAACTGTACTGGCGTAAGCAGGGGGACACCGTCTCGCACTGCAGGATTTGAGTCCCTGGCGGCGTAGTGTGTTACTGATGGTTGGCTTTGTTACTTTGGTCCCAGCTCTCTGCAGGTCATTCACTAGGGTCCCCCCATGTGGTTCTGGGATTTTGCTCACCGTTCTTGTGATCATTTTGACTCCCACGGGGGTGAGATCTTGCGTGGAGCCCCCAGATCGAGGAGATTATCAGTGGTCTTGTATGTCTTCCATTTCTTAATAATTGCTCACAACAGTTGATTTCTTCAAACCAAGCTGCTTACCTATTTGCAGATTCAGTCTTCCCCAGCCTGGTGCAGGTCTACAATTTTGTTTTTGGTGTCCTTTGGACAGCTCTTTTAGTCTTGGCCATTGTGAAAGTTTGGAGTGTGACTGTTTGAGGTTGTGGACAGGTGTCTTTTATACTGATAACAAGTTCAAACAGGTGCCATTAATACAGGTAACGAGTGGAGGACAGAGGAGCCTCTTAAAGAAGAAGTTACAGGTCTGTGAGAGCCAGAAATCTTGCTTGTTTGTAGGTGACCAAATACTTATTTTCCACCATAATTTGCAAATAAATTCATTAAAATCCTACAATGGGATTTTCTGGTTTTTTTCTCAATTGTCTGTCATAGTTGACGAATTCCTATGATGAAAATTACAGGCCTCTCTCATCTTTTTAAGTGGGAGAACTTGCACAATTGGTGGCTGACTAAATACTTTTTTTCCCACTGTATATATAAATTCCAGTCGTACTTTATCAAAAGCCTTTTCCAAAGTCAGCTAATACCAGGCTTGGTTTCTCGATTTTTCATAGTGGTCTATTGTTTCCAGTACTTGTCTTATATTATCTCCAATGTATCGTCCATGTAAAAACTATGTCTGATTAGGACAACATGTCAGTTCATGCTGCCAAGAGCTCTGATAGGTTGGGAGGACGTTCCTCCCGGAAGTTGTCATAATTACTGTGTAAGTCTATAGAAGGAGGTGAGGCTATGAGCCTCCAAGGTTTTATTGAAGTCAATGTACCCAGAGGAGGACGGAAGCTGAAGCTGTCCTCCGGCTACATCATGGTGCTACCTACAGAGGTGCTGTTGAGGCTACTGTAGACCTTCATTGCAAAACAGTGTGTTTTAATAAATGATTTGGTGACATGAATATATTTAGTATAGTTTTATCTAAATATATTCACATGTCTAAATCATTTATTAAACACACTGTTTGCAATGAAAAATTACAATAACCTCAACAACACTGAGTAACGCCATGCCGGAGGACGGCAAGCTCCGTCGCAGGCCATTGACTTCAATACAAAACGCGGGCTCGCGGATCACCTCTCTCTGAGCTTGCACCGGCTCCAATTATGGGAAGGCGTCCTCCGCTATCAGCTAACTGACATGACACAATCCACAGTTTATGAACATTCCGATGATAATATAAGACGAAGCTGAAACAATAGTTACTATGAAATCGGCTCAAGCCTGGCAGTAATGTGACTTTGGGCTTTTTGATAAGGCAAATTTACTATATACAGTGGAAAAAAGTATTTAGTCAGCCACCAATTGTGCCGTTCTCCCAGCAAAAGATGAGAGAGGCCTGTAATTTTCATCATAGGTACAAATCAGCTTTATGACGAACAGAATTGAGAAAAAAAATGAAAATCCCATTGTGAATTTACAATGAATTTATTTGTAAATTATGGTGGAAAATAAGTATTTGGTCGCAAACAACAGGCAGCTCTCTGAGCCTGTAACTAACAACGAGCTCTGCAGCTCGTCCTACCTGTAGTAATGGCTTTCCTGTTTTTGTTATCGGCACCTGTCCCCCTCAGCGTCACCTGCAATGGCAGACAAGAAGCTGTCGAACACCAAGCTGCGTGCTGAGCCTACGCAGGCTGAAACTAATGCTGCAATGGCAAGCAGCTTGACACAAAAAATCCCACTGTGTGGCAGTATTGAGAAATAAACATCAACCACTATATCTCCCTCGATCTGGTGCGTGGTCAAAATATGATCACCCATGCAAAAACTCCCAGGCACCCGCGAGGACTTGTGTGACACTGCGAAAACTGAGACAAGCAGCAAAGCAACCATCAGTAACACACTAAATGAACTCAAATCACCGATGGGCGTGTCTCCTGTAAGCCGGTACATGTCGAGCCGTCTCTGGCTAACGATCAGGCGGTGGAAAGAGTGTCATATGTCAGATGAGGCTCAAGCTCACTGGCACGTAAAACTCAACAGAATCATGTTTGGAGGGCAAAATGCTGAGGATTATCAGCACCATACTACTGGCGCATGAGGTTTAGGCTATCATGCTTTGAGCTGTTTTTCTGCGAGACCAGGGCGATGATCGTGAAAGAATAATGGCCCACCTCCTTCAGCAGAGGCATTGAAAATGGCGTGGCACAAATCTTTCAGCATGATATCCCAAACACACGCCCGAACAGCGAAGGCTTCATTCCGTCTGCCTAACGTCAGATCTCAACCCATGAAAAATCTTCGGAGAAATTGAAGATACTGTGTTGCTGCTTGTTCTTCAAATCACTGCTCTGAAATGCCATGAAAATGAGCAACAACCTTTGTGAAGAGCTTACGAAAACACGACCCTGTGTCATTGCCAACTGCTAAGTGAGCTTTGTTATTGACAAATACTTTCACCATCATATGCCAATATTCATTAAAAATCTACAATGTTCTGAATTTCTCATTTGACTGTCGCCGTGTACCTATGATGAATTACGACCTCATCTTTTAAGTGGAGAAGGCTTTTTTTGCACAGTGTGTGTTTCATCTTTTCCCCACTAGCTCACCTGGAATATTTACATTTTGAAAGTCACCTTTGTGGAACATATGTAGGTGTAAAATAGTAGCCAATGACTGCTTCTCAAGAAAGTATTGAAACTGTCAGAGGAAATAAGGCTGTGTTTGTCACTATCGGCATATCTCAACGTATGGGCATCAAATGTTAGCTGTAAATCGAATCAACAACTATATCAGAGCTAAATCCGGGCTAAAACAGAAGCGTCATTATCAAGTATTCATGTTTTCTTTCAAATCACGGATCGCTCGGGCTGATCTGCCTCCTGCTTCTGGTCGGCAGGTTGGCGATGGTCTTGCGCTGAGCCAACTCTGTAGTCTCACGGTTACTGTTTATGTGCCCACCTAGCGTTTGTTTGTTTTTCCTGTGCATTTTATGAATGGCTCAATATTTCATAAGCGAACTATTTATATAAGTAATACATTTGAAGAGCAAAACGAATATTAAAGCATTAACCTACTCGCAAAGGCTTCAGTCGTCAAAAGTTAAACTGATTCTCTATTTTGAATTAGTAAGAATGTCTCAGCCCCATGTTTGAATACCTTAAATACACTTGTGGACTCTCTTCGGTATTTGGTAAATCATTTCAAATATTGCTATTTTAGAGCAAGCCATATACTGCAGTTTTATATTCA
The DNA here is from genome assembly GCF_020615455.1 of Coregonus clupeaformis. Taxonomy (NCBI): domain Eukaryota; kingdom Metazoa; phylum Chordata; class Actinopteri; order Salmoniformes; family Salmonidae; genus Coregonus; species Coregonus clupeaformis. The sequence continues at coordinate 59,301,792 of NC_059211.1, read as the reverse complement.
TTTAATCCGCCGAAGAATATTATAACAAATGTATGGTCAAAACAACCGCTTTGCCTTGTGCTTACACACTCTTGGCATTCTGCCAATAAGGATACGTGGCAGGTGTGCCTTCTTAGTGTTTGTGAACTCTTTCTTCTTAGCGCTCACATGTTTGTGAACGGAGCAAGTAATTATTACGATGGCCCTGTTTAAACACCTGAAGTTCATGTTATGGCGAAGCTAGTCAATGGGCAAAAAGCACGATCCTGCAAAATATTACTTTTAAGACATGGTATCGTGTGCGAACATTTCAGAGGCTTTTGTCTTTCTTCAGCTCGTCATAAGCATATGATATGGCTACTTCTCATGAGGACGCCACGAAATGGAAGACCAAGTTACCTCTGCTGAAGATCGTTCATTAAGTCACCGCCTCGAGGCTCAGTAATGTTTACATCTCGGCATCACTGTTCGGGAAGTGATGTGGTCAGGCCCTTCATGTCGGTATTGCAAAAAAAACCCTGCTAAAAACACCAATAAAAAAACTGCTAGGCAATCCACATGAGCAATGGTGTCTCCCCCAGTGGAAATGTCTATCTGAGTCCAAATTTGGGCCTGTTCCAACATATCTGGGCGAACAGATGATCACATGTCCCTCCGGTAAAGCATGGAAAGGAAAGAGTGTTAGATCTTGCTGTGTTTGTCTATGTTTATTAGAAATTCAGGCACATAACCCGGCATTGCTGCAGCGACTCGCCATCATGCAGTTTGAAGCGGTGGTTTATCATTGTTTCAACGGGAGTAATGACAAGCACACCTCCGGGCTACCGTATTGGGCTGTTTTACCAGAAGGAAGGTGATTTCAGCTAAAAAGAAGGCAATGGTTTGAATAGTCGGTTTCCCGGTGAAGAGGCGGCACCAGCTAATTGCTCGGCACTGAGTACTGATTTGTTGGAAAAGCATTCCGAATCAACACTGGTTGAAGAATGCAAAAGGTATTCTGCTGTCATCGAGAGCAAACTGGCTGTTTGAATAATATCAAAATATATTTGATTTGTTTATTTTTTTTGAATAATAGCCTGTTCCATGTTGTTCATGGTTTTGATGTCTTTACTGTTCTGCAGGGAAAATAGTACAATAAGAAAATCCAGCAATGATATTCTAAAACTATGGCAGTCTCTGTAAAGAGTAATAAAAAATAATAATGTTTAATCTTTGTAAGAGTACTATCATAAGAAGTAGAAGACTGGTAGTTTATGTCACACATAGCTAACAAATATGAAATATTGCTTTCTCTCCATTACAACAACTTAATTGCATTACACTTGAAGCATGAAAAGAGGAGCAGTGGAAAAGGAGAATAACCAAAGGAATTGTCCATCGGCCTGCACAGGCGAAGAATGCTGAAAAAAATGTTGATAAGTACGCCAGTTTAAAATAAGGACGAAAATGGACGTCTGTCTCATGTGTTGCGAAGGCAGACGGGAAAGAGATTTTCAATGTGCCACATGACAACGTCCTCAACATTCAAACTCATTAATTACCCTACAAATTATTACAGCAAGCTGTGTTATATATACAGTCTTTCCTTCAGTTTTCACATTTTGTTAGGTTGAGCTTATTCTAAAAATGGTTGTTTTTCCCCTCGTGTCTACGCATAATACCCATGTGTGCAAACAAGGTTTTTAAATTTTTGCGAATGTATTGCAAATAAAAGCTGAGTGCTTATAAGTATTCAGACAATCTTTGTTGGCGCATATTTAACGGTGTGATAATAGCGATGCTAAGCAACTGTTGAGGAGTTTCTCGTTCTTCTGCAGATCTCCATAAATAAAATGAAATTAACTGCAACTATTTCGGAGTCTCTTGTTGATGAGCCTGGCCCCGGGGCATTCGAAACTCGAAGCCAGCTGTGTGCTTTGGTGAGTGGCAGTCTGTCACATTGTCTGGTTTAATTTTCATCAAGGATCTACTGTGCTGCTCGTTCATCTTCCTTGATCTACCATGTCCCATCTGCGATGCTCCCACCTTGTGATCTTCCACCACCGACTAACTACAGAGATGGTATTGGCAGGTACACTCTCCACAAAACATCAGACCATGCTGAATTTCATCAGACCGAAAATTCTTGTTTCTCATGGTCAGAATCTTTGGAAGACGGCAAACTCAAGTGTGTCATGTCTTTTGCTGAGGGTAACAAATGTGCTCTGCAAAGGCTTTGATTGTATTTTAGAATGATTGTCTGAAGGTTCTTGTCTCCACGGAAAGAACTTTCTCGGAGCTCTGTCAGTGATCATCGGTGGTCACCTCCTGACAACCTTCCCGATTGCTTGTCGGCTAGAGTGTTGGTATTCAAACTCTTCCGTTTGATGTGTTCAATAATATAATAGCGAAATGTTGTCTCGACACAGTCGGTAAGTGCTGAGGAAATGAAAGGTTCAGAACTTTTGTTAAACATCGCGGCTTTTGATTGATATGAGAGGGCCAGTGGGCTTGAAGAATGAGACTAAACAAACAAAGATAACTAATGTAAACTATACTGTGTCATGAAATATATTCTATGTATAGCTGAAATGAAACACAGGTGTTGCTGTCATTAGTTGCGGGGAAGTGGTAGGAGTTGAAGCTAATAAAGGAAAAGAAAATAAATATGTAATTCTATATTTACATAAAAAAATATGGGGGATTGAAATGATGCCAGACAATACATTGATACCTGTCTGCAATGTAAGCGGATCTATCCCCCTCCCAAAAATGAATATCAATTTTCAATGTCTAATGTGGCCTATGGTTTATGTTACTGTAGGTAACGTGTCCGTGGGTGCTTGGAAAAGTAATATTTTAATCTTAGTTCTGAGAGTCTTTGGCAAGGTAAGCCCATGTGGCTAATATCAAAGTGCAACATGATGGCCTCTGAAATTCTGACATTTTCCTGTTGCCTTTAACCTGGAGTAAAATGAATTTTGGGGATATCATTTGTTATGCTACCATTTGAGATGCAAACTATTTTTGTGTGAACAAGCAGAAATAAGACAAAACTGTTAGTCTCATCTGACAGAGTACCTTCTTATGTTCATTCATGCAGGCATAGCGTGTTTTGCTATTTTTCTTTAGCTGCTTTTTCTATTTTTCATAAAGCCCAACTGAGTATGCGACTAGCGTTTATGAACAGGTCTCAATCTCGCTGTGGCTTTGCAGCTCACTCGGGGTATCTTTGAATATAACTGACCCTTTCTGATAATGCCCTCCTTGCCTGGCTCGTGGCGGCCTGCTGGCGATTTGTGTACCATATTCTTTTAAATTTTTAATAATGAATTTGTGGTACTCGCAATGTTAAAGAGATTTCAATATTTCTGGCCAATGATCTGCTGCTTACTCCACAACTTGTCTGCCTGACTGGCGGCTCTGTAATTGCCCTTGCTGGTGGTGCCCCACTTGAATGTTGTTGCGAACTCTGAGATTTTCAGGTTTTAGTGTCTATACTGAGGTCATGTACACTTAGATTGTTATTTCTTCTAATTTTAAACGAATTATTTTCATTTCACTTCGCAGGCGAACTTGTATTGTGTGTATCCGGCCATGTCCAAATAAAATCTATTTAGTCCGGTTGTATCAACAAAACAGGAAGCACCAGAGATATTTTTCAGGCACTATGCGTGTGTTATCGCTGACCTTGAAAGTCGGAGCGAGGAGCAGCATGACTACGCAATTTCGGTATTACATTTTTAAATGTATATGCAGTCAAAATGACTGCCTGTCTTCTGAGGATGGTCGAGTTTTGGCAGTAACTTGCTTTATCCGCTTCGAATAGAAGTTCAGATGTTTATTTTATGTCTCGTGATGTAGTTCTCGGGCCAATGCTAACTGGCGCTTTGGCGTTGTGCAACCAACCCACCTAGATGGAAAATGTGTTGGCATACGAAGGCATTTTCACCCCGCGGCGATCGCGTTGCTACACTACTACATCATACTGTAATGTATTACAGGCAATATGCTTAAATGTGTTTGTCATTTTAATGCGTTAGGGCAACGGCATCTTTACAGTATTCTACGCAAAATGCGTTCGAGATTAGGCCTAAGCCATCCGCTTTCCAATGCGCCAGGCTTAATCACGGGCAGCCTGTCTCTGCTCTTCTCACCCGCCTCAGTGACAGACGCCAATGCCTGCCTGTCACTCAAGCAAAAAATCCTTTACGCTGTTGTGTTCATTCCTCTCGGCAAACTGCAGTTTGTGACGAAGATACTGTGACACTGTGGGAAGCCAGAGAGAGATCATTTCAGTAAAATATCAAGCCTTCTCTAAAACACGGGAAAATATATGTCTGTTTACACACACACAAGCAACATATACACATGCACACACTGGCACATACTACACACATGCATGCACACATGTGTCAAGCAAACACACCACAAAACATTGAAGCCCTGTCAAAATTCCCAGAAGTTTCCATTTTTAAATACTGCATTCAATAGTAACTGAATCTGCATCTCAAAGGAAAAACATTCTGCTTATTCACGTAACATCAAGCTGGCGAGATACACAACGTGTCTTCGCGTGTCGGTGTTGTGGCGGCGCCTTTGGGCCCGGTGTGAATTCTGGCGTCTGATGGCGGCATTGTTATCACGACCCAAATGGCGCCCTATTCTCTATTTAATGCATGACAAGTCGACCAGGCAGTAATGAAGGAATAAGTGCCATTAAAACACCCAAAAGATGTTTCGTCTTAAATCTCTGCTAAACCTTTCTCTTTTGTTTGTTTGTCCCCAACATCTTGCTCAAGTCAAGACTAACCCTCTATTATGACTATGCAGGGCTTAAAAGCATGTGAATGCAATGCAGTATGTCATTGTAATGACTGTTAGTCTACCTGGCTGAGAAAACTATTCATTAAAGAAGATAATAACAGATTATTACAAACAAACAACACATTTCTCGAATTTGTTTCTCTGACAATACGCTGGAAGCTTATGTAAATTGTGAGTCATCCCAGCAACCCACATGAGCCTAAGTCAAAAGTGCCGTAAAGATAAGTGCCATTTGGATGAAACATGATGTAACACAGCTAATGGTGTATGCGTTCTCATGTTGTTTGATTATGCACCGTTTTCATATTTCATGAGATTACAATTTGCATAGCAAATCGCTTCAAGCTTGTATCGCCCCAAATGGCACCTATTCCTGTAATTTGCGCTGCATTCCTATGAAGAATGAAGTGCCATTTGAACACGTCGTATCTTATGTGCAATCCGCCGTGCAAAACGACCTGGCTGTGAATCTTCAAAAAACAGCTGTGACTCTTTACAGAATTCTATTTTATTTACAACGGGGAAAAAAGGCGTACTTCATTATGAGAAGAAATGTTTTATTGACACTATTTCTTAAATCACAAATGGCGACCTCTTAGATGTTTTTGACTGTCTCTACCAACTCTGACATCGTGCCAGTAACTTACCATGCGTCGCCTGTTCCTTGCTCTGTCTGGCCCAGGCAAATAGGCCCAGGAAAACAACACGAGTACTGGCTGAGAGACAGCCTCATATCAATGTGCATGTCGCTGACGCTTCTCAGTCTGGTAACTTATGTCTACTGTGTGTTCAGCCAGCCTTTCCCTTGGGCTTTGGCAATGCAGGTACATGAGCACAGAGGCGTTATTCTGGTGATTTGGAGGCTTTGCTTTCAAACATCTCTGTTGCTGTTTGTGGTTTTGGCTTAGGCTATGCAGGCGTATTTAAATACTCTGTATGTCTGCGGCTGGTGCAAACACCTGACAGATGTCAATCAGTAGAAGCCTGTGATCCCTAAAGAGGCAACCCTCCATGTCCTGCATCCTCCTCCTTCCTCCGTCCCCTGCTGTTCTGCTATTCTCCGCTGAATAGGAGGATGTGGATGATCAGTGCTCCTATGTGTTTATATGACACCACTTATGAAGATAGCAAACACATATCGCTTTGCTTCTTGACAGGAGACGTCTTTGATAAAGGAAACACACTAAAGAAGCCTCAGCTCTCTTCTTTCTCTAACCTACTGAGTGTGTGAGGCTTCCTTGAGCAAAAGCGAATAACGGAAATTAATTTTTTGCTAATGGTTTGGCTAACCTCGGCTAGATACAAACTTTACAATTATCACACGTCCCAGCCTTTGAACTGCGGGCCTGCTAATTAAGGACAACTGAAAAATGAAAAGCAGCTGGCTGTATTACATGGTAAAGTGGCATATTCTGCGGCAATAAATCGCAACATCTGAAGCCGCTGCACGGCATAACTTTTCCCCCGGCGAGTAGCTGCATTACTCATAACACGATATCACCCTATTTTATTGAGACACTAACAACAGAGAGTTGAGGTGGTGGCAACATCTCTGTCGTACTCGCTCATTTCTACGGCACGGTGCACTACCTTCGCAGCCGTGAGCAGTCCTTACGACTGAGAGTATTATATGCACCGGTAAACACTCACTTATAATAATCTGGCGAGTTACTTGTATAAAGCAGCGCAAAGATAACATCTCTTCATAACACTAAATTACAGTCTGCTTTAAATTGTGAACTTTGCTAGTAGTGAAATAAAACAATAGTTAACTTGTATTACAATGTCCATTAAATATGATATGCTTGCCTGAACGTGTCAATTTTTAAATGTTTCTGAGCCTATAATTACTCATAAAGGCAACAAAATGAACATTTGGTTACTTGTTCTTCGAAACAAATCGAGGATAACTTTTCCCCTAAGCTACTAGAACCACCAGCTAGCAAATGACAGTACTTTTTCATTTCACGAGATAAACTATAAACACCTCTAAGTGTATTGTGGTGGCTTCAGCTCCCAGCAGCTAACACAATCTGTCAGCCTCTCTCGAATGATTATAGTTTAATTCTTCAAATTATTTAACACTAAATAATTTCATACGAGAAAGCCACTATGATGAAAGCTTTTAATTTGTTTTGAAACATAAGCCACTCCGTCCCCATCATCAATCATGTCACTTGGCAGTGTTATTATGGGGTAATGAAAATGCGCTCATTTAATGCAGTGGGCGCTGTCCCCTGACTGTATTTTCACTGGGCTAATTACGTGGTATGTTCGTCAGTCAGGTATGGTATTATTGGCTCCAACACGGCTGCCTGCTAGCTATCGTTTTGAGCAATGAAAAGAGCAGTCAATTTCTGAAAAAAATACATATGTTCTTATAACGTGTGAAGTCACATAACATACAGTGAATGTTGTCCTGCTGATTTATGCGTTTGCCTTATTTAAAGGCATGATCAGTCTATAATTTAATGATGGTTTAACTTTAGCGTGAAGACAATAACAACAAAAATCAGAAAAACACGTCAAAAATCGTGCCATTGATTTGCATTTTCATGAAATAGCTGTTGACCTCTGTCAGAATTTCTGCTCCCATGTGATAACATGCAGGTAGCATTTGAGATTGGGGCGCATGCAGTGCTCCTGTCAGCTGAATACCTGTATAAGACATATCACAAGCAATCGCTCAATCAAGCTCTCTGCACCATGGCGCCAGACAAAGAGCTGCTCCGGGATATCGGGACAGATCAACAGATCTACAATGAGCTACAAACCTAAGCCAAGCAACTGTTGAGATAACGGCAGTGTGGTGGTGTGTGAAGAGCGCAAGAGCAACTTTGTCAGTACTCCCTGAGCCAATGCAGATATCTCGCACCAATTGAGCCTCAATGATCATGAAGAATGATGAGGGCTCATCCCAGGAAGATGTCAATATATCGCTGGGACCATAGTCTCCAAGAAAACAGTGTGCCGCCATGGCAATCCTGCAGCCGCCTTCAAGCATATACGAGGGCATCTGAAGATTTGCCAATGCTGTCACAACTGTGAGTGGTCGGGCTAACGAAATGCTCTTTGCATCGGCTCAACTGCGTTTGGAGGAGAGGAGAATGCCTTTGCTACCCAATTTTCAACTTACCAGATCAACATGGCCACCTAAAGGAACAGTTCTTCATCAAGAGACATGAGCCGGGCCATCTGGAAGATTATCCTTCCTCGGCCAGGGCATTGAAAATGGTGGGTGGATGTAGCATGAGCCCAAACTGCGGCCAGGTAACGGAGTGACAAGCGCGAGGAGTCTGGGTGGCCTCTCCCAACATCCCCATGAAAAATCTGTGGAAGAGGCTGAGGTTGAGTTGCAACGTCTTCAACACTCAGCGTTTGGAAGATCTGCAAGTGAGGTGAAGCTCCTCTGGTGTGTTGCTAGCAGTGACCCGGCTTCTGAAACATCGGCACTCTGTGGTGGCAGGAGTTTTGCCCTGCTAAGTCATGTTTGCAGAGAAAATCAATCTTATTTCTCGTGCAAATGCAAATCAATTATAACATTTTTTTGACATCTTGTTTTTTCTGACACTTGTTGTTATTGTTTCTCGCTGTTCAATAAACCCTACCATTAAATTATAGACTGATCGTAATGTCGGTGAACTTGGCATTACCACGCTGTCTCTTCTTTTTATAATAGTAAAAACTATTCTAAATAGCTAGGCAATACAGTGTGTTTAAGAACAGTAGACAAATATTCAGAATGTTAAATGTGCTTTGGGCAGAAATATCTATGTGGTCAAGATATGTAACAGTGTCTTATTTGCCTTCCAGGCCTCTGACAGTTGAATTTTATTCAAGGATATCACATTTGTTGTGAACATGTCTGTAAATACTTTTGACAGTGGTGTCTCTCTGGGCAGCCAGGGTATCGTGTTGCATCATGTATTGATATATTCATGGAGTAACACTGCCTGTCTGCTTCTAAACACACAGATGTTCATAGGCTGATATTCAGAAGGAGAATAAATCTCTGGAGAAAAATGCGTCAAATGATATTGAGGATTATGAATAAATGTGACCAGGTTTAAGCTTCTGCTGTCGTATGATAATACGAGGCAATGTTGGTCATTTTTGTGTCCCAAATGGCCTGTTCGTAGTGCTGCTAGATTACTACATAAATATACCATTACGAAATCAATGATTTGTACAGCTCTTTGTGTTTTCACTCACCATGCATAATACACCACGATGATATTCTCTATTGAAATAACAGTTCAATAATCGTAAGGCAAACCACAGTGATCTAACCATGGCAAAAAAAACAAACAGCATTTCCCTTACGATCGTTGCTGTGACTTTAAGCTACCGTCAACGTACAAGCCCAATACGTTTCCCTTGTAGGCGACGTGTGCAGACACCAGTCAGCCATTCTCTCGATTCTCTATCTCTCATGACCTTTATTACTATATGAATTTTCTGGCTGTTGCCCTTGTGTGCGCTCATTCTTTGCAGACACGGTGGTGCATGATGTTCCAGCCTTGTTACAAGCCTGTTTCAGAGAAGCACTCAGGGGCAAATGTTCGGTGGGCCCAATTACAATGCTGTCATGGCGTGTTATGGCGACACTGCTATGTGCGTTGTGACTTTCTGATCTTAGGAAGGCCACAACTAAGGCTGAGGCATGCTTTCAAGGCATAAGCTAAGAACAATCACTGTGTAAGGGTAATGGAGGTATTTCTCAGATCACAATCTGTCTCACGCAGCTACATGGCTGGGAAAATATTCCTGGGTGGAGCGTTTCGGAAGAGAGGCCAGACAAGCAAGCTTTTTCTGTTTAGGCACGAGCTAAGTGTAAAAGAAATATGTTTCTAAATATGGTGTTGTTATTGCCGTGAGATAGTCACGCGTTGCAATGCACAAACACCCCAGAGGAGAAGAACATTTATTTGAAATATGTGAAAACTTGATGATTTAATGAAAACAGCACACAAATAACTTATTCATTGTGTAGGCAAAAAAGCCTTTACAAATTGCCTGGGTCAATAATAACAACAAAATGAACCGTGGCGAACTGCTGGCACAACTTGTCCCTATCTCTTCATGTCTGTCATGATAAACTACTGTTCTAACCCTTGCAACTTTCTCAGAAATGAATCTTTCAGGCTGAGCAAATCACTCTGGCTTCATCATCAGCATCAGCTACAGATGTTTGAAACTCAGCTCCCCTGATATGGCAAGTACATGGGGGGAAAACGGTAATCGCAAACAGCTTGATCCATCTCCAGAAGTGAAGAAATAAATTAGGTATTGTGGTGGTGAAATAAACAGTGACCTGAGCTGGCATCAACAAGTAAGAGCGAATTCTGGAGCCTCGTCCCCAACAGAAGGCGCGGTATGAGCCCCTTCTCTCTGCTCCTCTCTCTCTCTTGTGTTCCGCCCATCACCAGTGACGGCAGTATGGTTTCGTCTCCCGCTCTCTCTCCCATCCCCATTACCCCTCACTCCCTCTTAAAAATAGGCCTTCTCAGCTCAGAGAGTTTATACCCACTAAGGAAACGAGGTTTGGCTGAATTACCAGTTGAATGAAAGCAAAAACTACAAAACTTCATTGTTTGATTGAAATTATCACAAATAATGAAATGTCATATCTGCCAATGGTTGATCATGAGTAGAAAACATGTGCAACAAAAGGTATTGTTTTCCCCTAGTTATCGGTTTGAAGACAATTGAATTTTTCGTCAGTATTTATGATGTCTCAAAACTCTGATATAATTCAACTTTCTAAGCTAACACCTGTTACCTCACCCTCCTTCCCTCCTTTACTCAGTAACATCTATGGCATACATAGACTCCCACTTGTCGACCCCACCTACGCTAGCGTGACTATGAAGAGCACTCCCCGCACCTCCCTCCCCCTCCCTCCCATTAGAAGAATTGAAATTACATAACGAAGTGCATACTCGGCAATCGCAGGCAGGGCTGCCAGGTTTCTGTGCGGTGGCTGCTGTTTAACAAGGCAGGCCACTGAAGCTTAATGCGTGTCGTTCAATGTCGGGGGTGGTCACCGAGTTGAGCAAATATCATCTGTCTGGCTCTTTAAAGTCGCTGCCACTGAAAACGCATAACATACAGCTAAATGAATTGAAACGATCAAGTCAAAGAGACCCTGGTTAAAACTAGTCGTTATAAAGCTAGAATTGCCATTTGGTTTGCAACCATGGAGTGCAGTATGAGGGGAAGCGTGGAGTCGAGCCTGCTTCTTCATCTGAAGCACTTTCATTAAGGCCTGCCTATCCCCCCTCCCCGGCATGCAGGCGGGCATTAAACGGTTAGTAAATTGGTGGAGAGGGGAGCCAGGCGAAGAATAAGTGATTGCGAAAAATGAGTCTGTTCTTTCTCCTCTGTGTTGAAGGCAGTCAGCAAATAGCACTGATACAAGTAAACAACAATTGGAGATTAGAGGGGTGTGCAATCTGAAGCTATTCATCTTGATATCTTGCATTTTTAAAAGTGAAAGTGAGGAAAAAAACAACATTTAACAAATATAATTTGTGATAGTTTATTCGTCACTATTTGTCAAGCGAACAAGGTTTTAGGTAAATCGCAAGTGATGATGCTGTTTTCTTTTTCTTTGGTCGTGCACGAAGAACTGTGCGGCTACCCTCTTTCAAATTCACATCCCATCACTCAAGCGCCTTCCCCAAATATATAGTTATGATTATTGGAATAACTGTTGCTATACCCATTCTATGTTAACCAATGTTGCTATTCATCAAATGAGCAACAACTGTGGAACAAATTCACCTGGTGTTTAGCAACGATCCAAAGCCTCGCGCAGCTGGCACCCACCCACAGCTGAATCAATCCGGCTATTTTAGTGTACGAACATGAAACTACGAATAAGGAAAATGTTACTCTAATAATCTGCAATTTTCTTTGAAATAATATTGTGTGTCATGTTAGTCCCCAGTGAGGCTGCGAGGGTGTGTAATGCGGCAGCAAATACTCCTAAATATATCTAGGTGGCACAAACTCTCTCTCTCTCTTCCCACTAAAGAATCTAATTAAAGAAAAGCTGACTGGATATCGAATTATCATCAGAAATAGCACCAGAATCTGTCTTGGTTTAGTGTCTCTGCTTCAAGTAACTGATGCCTTCGTCCTGATTTCATGGTCACAGCTGTGTTGCATTGCAATCGCAGCAACTATGCCTCCTGCAGCTGTGATTTCTCCCCTGCTAGGCCCGGAAGAGAAGATGTTGTCTGCCAATGATATCGTCACTAAACCTGCCTGCATCCCAAATGGCAGCTATTGCCTATGAGTGCACTACTTTGACAGGCAAGAGCCCTGATCATGTGCCGTCTTGATATGTGTCATTGAAACGCAAACTCACGACTGATCACTGCAAATGATGGTTGCCAGATCAGTAAAAATCAGTAACACGGGCAAATGGTGCGGTCGAGGCAGACATGTTGTTGCATGGATTGGCTTCAACTCATGCGAAAGATGAAGGCTTTGAGCTCAAGGCGGCCTTTCGCTTCCATATATAGCGAGTTCTGTATTCTGAATATTCTAGGTTTCGGCATACTGCCCACTCGCATGATGCGCGAACAGCTTGAAGTTATAGCCTTTGCTAATCAATGTTATGTGTACTGCAGTGCTAATGCATGCGAAAGAAGAGAAAGAAGAAGAGAGAGAGAAGAAGAAGAAGAAGAAGAGAGAAGAAGAGAGAAGAAGAAGAAGAAGAAGGAAAGAAGAAGAAAGAAGAAGGAGGAAGAAGGAAGAGAAAGAGAAAGAAAGAAGAAGAAGAAGAAGAAAGAGAAGAAGAGAAGAAGAAGAAGAAGAAGAAAGGAAGAAGAAGAAGAGAAGAAAGTCTCACACATTCGTATGTCGTCACTGGTAACACTGAGCGAAGACTCCCAACGGCACCTTCTCACGGGCTGTTATAACTGCTCAGCATCTCTCAGCTTTTTCAAATCTATTGTTTCTGGTGGGCTTTCAAGGAGTTCAACACTCTGGCATGTGCCTTCATGAAGGAGATGTGTGCTCTTAGCCACAAGACTGGCTGCTGTGCGGCGCCTTTACTTTTTGACAATCTACATGGGAATATTATACAATTCAGGTACATCGTCTCCTTGTAGTCTCAATACGAAGAGTTGTGTTAGGCATTGGAAATGCTGACCTTCAGTGGAAGAATGTCTCTGTTTGTTTATTTGTTTGACTGTTTGTTTGTGTGTGTGTGTGTGTATTCTCTCAGCTCTGACACTATGAGAGAGAAGGATGCAAAGGCCATGAAAGGCATGAAGAGATGCCACAACAGGCTCGAGGAAAATGAGACACTGTTTCATCTCCTTCTGGAAAGACATTGTTGGCTGTCGGTAGTGTTGTGTTCATTGCATCTCTATAGATAATCTGGCCGCTTCTGTGCAGTCGGTCACCAACATTGAATTTTCAACTTGTGTATTCAGTGTCTGCAAATCAAACTGCAACCATTAAAACGCCAAAAAACCGGTTGCAAACTTGTTCATATCTCCCACACCTAAAACACACACACCCTGGCTTATTCATGTGCCCAATTGACCAGGTAAACCTTGACCTTAGATTCTTCATGGTTCGGCATGCATAGTATTGGGTGCGGAGGTTACTGCTGATTACAAACCTTGCGGCGCTACTAAATGATATGCGTAAATCCATCTCCATCAGTCAAACCAATTACACCACTGTGTTCACCAGCCAGCTCTATGCGGCTCATATGTTAAGCCCTACATGACAATTCCCCAGTCATGACATATTTCTCAGTATAGTAAATGAGGAATATAGTACTAACACCCACGACAGTCATCGAAGAAGACATTGGCGATCTCAGTATAAGCACTTATTTACAAATGGTAACCGGGCTTCAAATGAGCACTGCCATTTGTACCTCTCTCTCCTTCTTCATCTGCATCCTCCTCTCGCTGTTCAAAAAGCCTTTCGTTCAAACACAAACTCATATTTCCCGAATTCGTTGTCTTTTCATCGAAATAGATAAACATATTAGGAAAAGAAAAACCGAGGGAAAGAAAGATGAGAGGAAGCAAGTGTTAGCCGAGTAGGCAACAAACAAATGCGCTTTCCTTCACGAACTGTCTACATTATGTTGATTATCTCCTAGAAGCAGTCAGAAACTACTCTCATTTGTGCTTGCAATAACACTGGGCTTCTGCTATATTGTTGATTCTCATATCAAGGATTTTTCTTTCATCTCTGTATGTTGATTATTATTACTGTTACTATTTAAGCTATGGTGTGTCATTTATATAGATGCATGAAATTCAATAAATATGATTTTTTAATATGAATAATTTGCTAAATGTAGATATAACATTTCCGTTAACCCTGTCGCTAAAGTAATTCAGCACCTTAATCCCAAAATTATAAAGCCCTAGTTATTTTATTTAACGACAAAATATTGCAAAAATCGTGGTGTGTGATTAGTGATACTAAATCGCCCTGTTACGTAATTGAAGTCTTGTTTAATATGGTGAAACTATTATAAATATATATATAGAGAGAAACGTCACATCTAAAAAGTCAAATCATGATGCAAAAGCAGGTGAATGATTTCTATTTTGCCATTTTCTACGACCCGCTCAACACACTCAACCTGTTGCGATGAACGAGCTAAATATTTTATTAATTAAATGTTTTGTAAAGCTTGCATTCCTTCCCTGTTACTACACACAACAACTCCATTTCGAAGAGGACACGATAACCTGGCATTTTCCTATTTTGTTGCCTTTGTACAGGTAAATTGATTTTTGAAGTTATATCATTGTTCAAACAACATGCCTACCGCATTAGTGCTAAATATTTTTATTGTGAAACAAACTTTTGGCGTCATAACGTCATAAAGAATGAGAATGTGAAATCGCGACGAAGCTTGCAGTTTAGACAAGTATTTGACGCCTTCAACAATTGAACACTTTGAAGCGAATATAACACAATAAAAACAGCTGATGACAAGATTGCTGCCATGAATCAAGCAACAATACGGTGAAGCTGTAATGTGCCATTACATTTTCCTGTTTGTTGCCTTACAACTGGAGATTAAGTGATTGCAGGGTTTTATTATTCATTCTGTATGCCTACCACTTTAATGGTATATAGGTGTGAGCAAACAGAAATAGGCGATCAACTGTGCCCCAAGTCAGTGCTGTGGGCTCTGCCTTTGCAGCAGTGGCTGCGAAATCTGCGGGGTATGTCTCTATAGCAACAACTCACTGGATTTTTGCCCATTCTTCAGGCAAAACACTCAGCTCCTTCAGAGACGGATGAGTTCCTTTGATATACAGCAATCTTGTCATACAGATTCTCGGTGGATTAGTCTGGGCTGACTAGGCAAAAGTTTGACAAATGTTTCCTTAAACACTCGAAGTGTTGCTTTAACAGGGTCATGTCCTGCTGTAAACCTCCATCCCAAATCTCTGGAAACTAGCAGAGTTTCCCCTCAGAATTTCTGTTTTGCGCCATCCACAATTGACCAGTTCAATCTACTGATAAACATCCCACCGGCATATGCTACCACCACCATGCTGCTGTGAGGAACACTGTGACCGATATCAGCGGACACTGCTGATGGCAAAAGCAAATTTGGCCATGCGACCCAGTACCTTTTCTTCCCATGTTTAGAGTCTCCCGCATACTGCTGGCGAGCATGGCCGTGTTTAACATTTTTCTTTAAGCAATGGCCTCTGGCCCTTCTTCTGTAAGCCCAACAAATGAGGCTGCGGCAAAAATGATCTATGATACTCAATCTCGCTGTGGAAACTTTGCGCTCCTTCGAGGCCGCTCTTTTGACATAACTGTTACTCTGATGTGCCCTCTTGCCTGATACGGGCGGCCCTCTCTTGCAGGTTTGTTATGTAATTGCCATATTTACTTTCATTTTTAATAATGACTGTGCTCGTGAAGATGTTAAGACTTGATATTTTTATACCCACACGATATCTATCTTCTCAGCATTTGGAAGCTCTTGGTCTATGTGCCGCTTTGGTGTTGCGGAGCTCTGGGAATTGCTTTTCAGACATATATATACAGAGATGCATGTGACAGATCATGTACCCAGATTGCACACAGGTGACTTCTTTGCTGAATTTAGTGACTTCTGGTGGTGATGCGCAGCTGAAGTAGCAGTGAGGAAAAAGCCATTTGATCGTGCAATTGTCTGCTCCACTTATGGAAACTGTATTTTCAACTATAACAACAGGAAATGAGTATTTTCTCAGCCAAATCATTGTAGAGACTTTTAATGAATTTGTTGCAGGCCCATGTTGAAACCAAGTATTTGATCAGCCAACAAAGTTTCTCAATACTTGTTGCGGCAATGACACGAGTCAAGCGTTTCTATGAAATGTTCACACTGTTGCTGTTTTGGCCCATTCCTCCATGCGTCTCCTCGTAGATGTTTGAGGCTGTAAGCAGTGTACCGGGCTGGCTCCCTCAGGCCTGTGGAGCCCAAGATGCTGAGCCGCTCCAGGGTGCTTTGAAATGCTTCTTCGGCCGCTCTACGCCGTAGAGTGGGATCGTGTCGTCTGCTTTTTGGTTTTGTACACCGGCTGGCGGCTGAAGCGGCAGCTATTTGTTCTTCTGAAAACTGTTTCTGAGCGTAAATAAATTCTCTACATATACTGCTTATTTGTCACATAAGCTTTGAAATTGGTAATTATTGGTTAGCAACCAGTGGTGGGCATTTTATATTCGCTTGGTAAGGCGATGCCCCTTCTGTCCCTTCTTTACTGGCTATTTTTGTGTTATTCTTATATGTTTTTGTCTTACTACGGCAAATCTTACGATTTCAAGCGGCGGTACTCACCAGCGTGCGACGAAATGCGACTTTCCCAAGTGAATCGCTGTTAAACCCTTTGTAATTGAACAGCTCCAAGGCGCTCGTTCCGCCCGTGAAGAAAGAGTGACCGGCCCCTGGTCGGCTCGGCGTGCACCATCCACATGCAATTGCTGTGCGCTAATGTTCAGTCCTGGACAATAAAGTAGACACTCGAGAGAGATCTCCTTCGAGAAGACATCAGACTGTAATACACTACTGTTTGAATGTAACTCTCTGGGTCATACGCACATACATCCCATACAACCGGCTGGGTTCTCGTACATCGGCACTAAGAGCTTTCTCAGAAGAAAAGCGTGTGCTATCATAGATTAACACTCGTAATTGTGATTGAATAGCGTCAGTGGTAACAAAAGTATAAGTAAAATAAAAATACTATACTTGAAGGTACCTATGCTACTTTACTATTTATATATTTTGCGTTACTTCACTACGTCTAAAGAAAATAATGTACTTTTACTCCATACACCTAAAATGCTGTTACATTTTGAATAACGTGGTCAGAGTAATGCGCCTCAAAAAACCCTCTGGAATCTTCCTACCTCTGATCAGCGGACTCACTAACACAAATGATATGCAGTGTTGGGCTGCCCTGTACTATCGTAAATAACAAAAAAACAAAACCACTAAGCGGTAGCTTAGTGGTCAAGTGTTGGCATAACGCGTCGATTCTAATCGGCAACTAGGTAATCTGTCGTGTGAACGCGGAGAGCAAGGCAGCAACCCATTGCTCTGTAAGCGCTTCTGGATAAGAAGCATCTGCTAAATGAATAGTTACTGTCTGTTTAGCAACAAGCAATTTCAATGATTTATACTACTTTGCAATCATAATATTATTGAAATACATTACTTGCTCTTAAATATATTTCAACCAAATGCTAACTACTCAGAAATGATATTTTACTGGGTGACAAATGAGCATGTGTTCTTACTTTTACTCAGTGTGACAATTGAATGCTTTTCCATCACAACACTATTCACCCACCTAATACCTCACAATCAAATGCAGACCTCACCCTCCCAGAAGTCTCTTCAGACCTAGTCACGGCCGTGTATATTCCCTCAGCTTGATGCCTACACCTCAGCTACACTGGGCTGTGCAAGCTAAACCACGCCTGAGGCACAGTTAACAAAGCAAGCTGAGGAGAATACTGCAATATCGGCCACGTGTGCCACCATGTACTCGGCTTCACTTTCACCGTGTTCCTCTCCCTTCTGGGATGGCTACAAGCCCACCCCTCCAAATCGAATCGCGACGTGCTCGCCCTTCGAACTCAAACGGAAATATTCCGTCTTCGATCTGTTCAACGCTGATCCTACTGAAGTACATCACGCGACACCTTCAGGATGTGTGCCATATGCGGTTGCGGTGATGAGTTAATCAGTGCAGAGGATGTTGTTTGCTGTGACTGTAAAACCTACCCAACAAAACTGTGAATCGATATTAGCACAAACAACAACACTGCATTAACACGGCAAATCTGGGCATGGTCAAATATAACGGTGTAGTTATTCCTCGTAGGCGTCGGTGTCTGCGAGCAATCGCAGTTACGAGTAAACACGTATCGTACTATTCTTGCTTTCCAGGGTCATCTTCCCCTTTGGCGAACAGTCTTGTGCGACATTTGGGACTGTGGGCTCTTGTTCTCGTGGCCACGTCGTAGCCTAGCCTACTACCGCTGGCTAACTAGCACTTCCTCAGAGCATGCAGAACAGCTGGCTTTGAGTGGGCCTACAGGACATGTTCTAATCACACTATCGGGCTAATCACCGTGTGAACTAACCCCGTAACACTCATGTCGTATGAGTGCTTGAGAAAGCTTCAGATTAGAGTCATATCTCCACCTGTTTTTGACCGCCTATTGCATACCGCCTCCCAATAAATCACAGGCGATACGATAAGCCATAACTTTGCCTGTCCCATGCAGACAGAGGAATACCTATGTAAATGCTGATTCGGTGACATCTCGGCATTCAGCACCATGAAAGCCCTCAGCTTCATCGTCGCTGAGGGCCCTAGTGCACCCTTTTTCTTTGGCTGGTCTGGATTCCTGACGGGCAGCCCAGTGACAGTGAAGTAGCACCTCCCGCGATCTCAGGCCCCTGAGGCCGTGCTCCCTGTTCACCCGTAATGCCACTTTCAACTATGAAGTATGTTATTGAAGTACAGGCTGCGGCTTTATGCATCGGAGAAATGATCGGCAAAATTATGCATGACTTTATGAGAATAAACTTTTATCTGCTAAATGGCATATTAATATATTATTGACCAACCAGATTTGCGAGCGACACACGCTGTGAGGCACAGTTGCAACGTGGCGAACGCCTACGGGAAGGAGGTAGCGCTGGCGGAGTGATATGCACTCTCGCTGGCATCGGCAAAACGAAAGAGCTGATGGGTAACTCGAGGAAGTTTAAGGCACCCTATGCCTGACCAGTGAAGGCGAAAGCTTCAAGTACATCATGACTACTCTGTGTCACTAACGGTGTGGTGAATGAAGCACCTGGCCCGTCTGCTTTACGAATGCTATGCATCGCAATGGGGCTGTCGCCACCTGTGCGTTGGCGCTGCACCGCCGCGGCGCCGAGCTGCCGGAAGAATTACGTCTGCTACCACGCGCACTCCAGCCTCCGGTTGCACGGCACCTATGTCTAACCTAAAATGTCAAAGACATCAGCGGCTGCGATATTCACCCGCTATCGTGGGATGTCCTGAGTGCATCAACGCTGAACGGCTGAAAAACAGCTTCTGTGCAGAGCCTCAGTATAGCCATCACTAGCAGCTACCACTTGTTACAACCTGCACCTTAGAAGGCTGCTGCCCCTATGTCCTGTAGACATGACTCACTGGTCACTACCTGTGGACACTAGTCACTTTTAATATGTTTACATACTGCTGCTCATTTCATATTATACCTGTTAATATTCTACGCTGTTTTAGTCAATGCCGCTCTATTTAAATCTAATGTTTATATATTTCTTAATTCCATTATTTTACTTTTAGTGTGTGTTGACTACTACTGCACTGTTAGGCTAAAGACATAAGCATTTATTACACCTGCAATAACATCTGCCCAAATATGTATTGTTTGACTGTAACATTTGATTGATTGATGCGATTACAATAATAACTGCTGATCAGGTCTCTTTACAATGAGCTATTATACACATCGGCTATACATCCTTCTGCATCAATACATAATCAAAACTGTCATAAGCAAACTGTCGGTAAAAGACAGTGCCCTAAAGGGCGGCTTACTGCGATGCGGGAAATACGGTGATGTTATACCGTAAGCGCTGTAACAAAGCGTGGTCTTCTATGGTCAACAACTTCAATACGGTGGCAGCTGCATTCTATAGACTGTATAGCCATGGTGTAGTGTCGACTTTGGTGACATGGGCGAGTGCTGGCTAGTCTGGATTTGTGTCTGTTATTTACCCCGGTCTCCACCTACTCATTAACTAACGCACGCTCCAACACCAATTGGCTCTCACCAAGTGGCAGATCTTCACCAAAAACACACACCCTGTACACACACACACAAACTTGCCCGTCTGCCACTCCCATCCACACACACACAGGCTGAATCTTACCATGCATAATGAATGAGTGTGTTCCATAAAGTAACCCTCCTCTACCTGTGGCTCTGGCTTCAAACCCACGGCAGCCAGTCCTTCATGCTGTAACAAGTCACTTTCTAATGGGACCTTTGGTGGCGGGCAGCATGCGGGTGAAGTGACTGTTGGTAAGTTCTAGCCCATTATCACTATTGACCAATGATAATCCTATGGGTTCTCCCATTCAATGCGGGCAATGCATTCGGCACTCACTTCCTTACGGTGTTCGATCACATGAGGCTTCCATTCTGGTCAAGTAGTGCGCTACTGAAATGAGTATACTATTCACAGCGATTTCTTGCTTTGGCTTCAGGGCAGTTCCAGAGGCGGCAAACTTCTTCCGAATACATAGCTACCTGAGCACTGTGTTTGTCTCGCTATATGCAGTGGGGGAAAAAAGCTGTTTGGTCGGCCACCAATGATAAGTTCTTCCCTTAAAAAAGATGAGAGAGAACTGTAATTTCATCAGCGGATCTGCGGCTATGACAGACATGAAAGAAATTCGAAGGCTGTGAATTTGTGCAAATTGCTGGTGAAATGATGTTTGATCGGCCAACAAAGAAGTTTCTCAGCTCTTTGTTATATATGTTGTTAACAATTACAGGTCGAAACGCATGAAGTCTTCACAGGTTACTCGCACACTTGTGCTGGTATTTTGGCCCATTCTCTGATCTCTCTAGAAGCAGTGATGTTTCAGGCTGTCATTAGTAGCACAGGCTTTCAACTCCTCTATGGGGACCAGATCTGGAGGCTGCTACCACTCGGGACTGAGTGCTGCTGCAAGCCACTCATGTAATGTATTTGGATAAATAACTGAAAAATTGTGCGTTTCATCTTCAATGCCCTTTAACGTGGAAAAGGAAGGTTTCTAAATCCTCCGCGATACATGTCCATTCATTCTTTCCTTTGCGGATCCATTCATGCGGTCCTTTTGCCAGAAAAACGGCCCAAAGCATGATGACTCACCCCATGCAATAGTATGATATTCTTCTTCTTTCTTGTCGCTCAAACACCGTTGAGTTGAGTTTTTGCAAATAGTTCTATTTTTAGTTTCATCTGTTTCTGTTTGTTTAATCCTCTTCTGGATCATCCAAATGCACTCTAGCAAACTTCAGACGGGCCTGGACATGTTGGCTTAAGCAGGGGGACGCGTCTGGCACTGCAGGATTTGAGTCCTAAGTGGCGTGAGTGTGTTGATGTAAAGGCTTTATTTTTTGGTCCCACTCTCCATAGGTCATTCACTAGAGTCCCCGGTGTGGTTCTGGGATTTTTTGCTCACCGTTCTTGTGATCATTTTGACCACGGGGTGAGATCTTGCGTGGAGCCCCAGATCGGGGAGATTATCAGTGGTCTTGTATGTCTTCCATTTCTAATTGCTCCCACAGTTGATTTCTTCAAGCCAAGCTGCTTTACCTGTTGCAGATTCAGTCTTCCCGGCCTGGTGCCAGGTCTACAATTTTGTTTGGTGTCCTTTAACAGCTCTGTTCTTGGCCATGAGTGGAGTTTGGAGTGTGACTGTTTGGTTGTGGACAGGTGTCTTTTATGCTGATAGCAAGTTCCAGGCAGGTGCCATTAGCCTACAGGCTTGAGGAAGTGGAGTTGGAGAGCCTCTTAAAGAAGTTACAG
This sequence comes from Coregonus clupeaformis, assembly GCF_020615455.1. Classification (NCBI taxonomy): domain Eukaryota; kingdom Metazoa; phylum Chordata; class Actinopteri; order Salmoniformes; family Salmonidae; genus Coregonus; species Coregonus clupeaformis. The sequence goes on along the minus strand of NC_059211.1, from coordinate 59,279,897 downwards.
TCTGTGGCTAACTTGTTTGTTGGTAACCAAACTCACCATAATTTGCAAATAAACAATTAAAAATCTGCAATGTATTTTCATAGTTTTTTCTCAATTGTCTGTCGCCAGAATGTACTATGATAATTACAGGCCTCTCGGCACAAGTGGGAGAGCTGCAATTATTGGCTGACTAATGCGCACACTGTATGACCTGGTCGGCGACAACACGTATGTACTTACAGTGAGGAAAAAAGTATTTGATCTATGTTTATGCGTTCTTGCTGACAAAAAGAAATGATCAGTCTATGAATGTGATTTGTTTAGTGGTGGTAACAACAACAAAAATCGTAAGCATGTCAAAAATTTTATAGAATTGATTTGCATTTTAATGAGGAAGTGGTACACCCACTCTGTTTCAGGTGTCTGCGAATTAGCGAGGAAAAGTGAGGTAGGAGCACTATGGCAAAGTGCTACTTGTATAAACATCACAGAAGCTACAATCGAATTCAAACTCTCCACCATGGCCAAGTGGCCAAGTAAGTTGGGTGAACTACACAAGGCACAGATGCTACAAAACCGTAAGCCAGCACGGCTTTGGTGAGAGGTGACGGCAGTGTGTAGATAAGAAGAAACACAAAGACATAATCGTCTCACCACGCAGGGCTCCATAAGATCTAACTACTTCGATCATGTAATCGGCAGAGGCACCAGGAGGATGTCAATGATATCAAAGGCGGCACAAGACATAGTCATCAGAAAACAATTGGTAACTGCGTAACTTTGGTAGCACTCTGCCTGCTCAAGAAAGCACATGCGAGCCGTCTGAAGTTTGTAATGTCTGAATATTCAGAGAGAGAACAATCAGGCGGGAAAATGAATGCATCACTCAACTGGAGGAGGAAGAATGTTTTACAGGTGAACGTGGTCTAAGGCGCTGCATCGCGGTGCTGTGCCGCAGAGATCCTGGTTGGAATCGAGCTTCTGTAAAATGGCCGACGAGCGGCGGCTGGTGGCGGCGTCGTCCAAGGCCAGAGAGGCGGCGTGAATCCAACTGCTGACAGGCATGGTTCGCAGCGCATCGGAGTTGTGAGTTATTCCCTTGTGTATGAAAAATAAACAAATGTCATGCGCTCGCAACTATGAAATGCTTTCTGGATAAATCTCTACAATAATAACAAAATGTAGGGCTTGCCCACCATCAAGCGTGGAAGTGAAAAGCATTGCTCTTTGAAATGTTGAGGCAACCTTCGCATCAAAGGGCGATGGAGAATATGCTCCGTCGTGGTGAGCCTCCTTCCCTCAGCCAGGGCGATAATAGTAGATGAATCAAATATTCAACGAATGACCCAAAACACACGGCCAAGGCAACAAGGCGAAGCACGTGCGTCTCCTGGGTGGCCTTGTCAAACTTAATCATAAATCTGTGAGAAACTAAGAATTCGGTTCCCCGTCACTAAACATACCGAGAAAGTAACATTTGTGTGCAAACCTGGTGATACTTTACAAGCGTCTGATCTGTGTTACTTAACGCCGCAATAAGTAAATGGTCAAACACTTATTTCCGGTAAATGCAAATCAGTATAACATTTTTTGACATGGATTTTCTGAATTTTGTTGTTGTTATTCTGTCTCTCACTGTTCAAATACCATTAAAACACTACAATTTCTTTGTCAGTATGGCTGCCGTTAAATGTCTCACTCAGTTATTTATTTCTAAATACAAATGATATTGATGCACAAACACAACAATTAATCTAATATAGCTATGTCTCATAATTCAGGGCCAAGAGTTATAACCGATTATAACAGCACGGTTGAAAACCTTGTTCTATCTCCAATCATGTTATCTTTATGTGTATTCAACATGAAGGTGTCTAATATTCTTTACTGAGACAACAAATATAAATATGTGTCATGATTATTTGAGCTGTTATTGAACTATCCAGCATCTAATCTGGAGTGGGCATATTGTCGGCTGATCTGTCTGCCCCTAGACAATGTGTACACAACACACGCACACATATTCAAACACACACACACACACACACACACACCTCAAACTGCCGCACGTCTTACACACGCGGAGGCTAGTAGTTGTGGTGCTTGTGAGGAAGGCAGGCTGCAACACATCTGAAGAGGCCATCAATAAACACAAGTATTAATACTTTGCTGAGGCTGGCTCATTATGTCAACTACAATTACTCAAGGTAGAGCGAATGGTGAGCAAGGCTGTCCCAATGTGTTTGTATCTCTTTTAATGTATCTGTGTGTCTTGTTTGTTTAATGTTCTGCATTCAAAAAATGCCTCTACACTCAATTAGTTGTCGCAGCAACAGCCTTTAAGAAGAAGAAAAACAGATGCCGCTCGGCGAAGCATGTTTGGTATTTGGACAGCGCTATCGAGACCATTGCGAAGATAAACAGCGGCAAGGCGAGCAGAACAATGCAGCCCTCCTCCCCCTCTGCATATTTATTTGTCATCTCTTTGTTTTACAGCGTGCAATAATGGCTCGGAATGAGCGTGGCGTCTACGTGAGTAATGGGTCACTATAACTCATTCCCACACTCAGCTTGTGCCCTCGGATATACCTGCAGAGTAACAACGGCACAGTGCTGTCTAGAATTTGCATCCTGCAAAAATGTGTGGCCCTGTGTGTCTGAATGGCACCCCCATTTAGCCCATAACTCTGGTCAAATGTAGTGCATATGTGCGTACCTTTGAATGCGCTCTGACACAAAAATATAGGCTTTACATCTGATGCCTAAAGAAAAGCTCATACCACCTGATCCTATTTTTGTTGTGATACAATAAATTCAAAATGGATAAAATATATTTTTCTTAACCCATCTACACACAATACCTCATAATGACAAGGGTAAAGGCATGTTTGTAGAAATCTTTAAATATTGAAAATGAAATGCAGAAATATCTCATTTATATGTCCATACGTTAAATCACTTTTGGCAGCGTCCCAACTGTAGTCTTTCTGGAAACAAAGGCTTTGCACACCTGGTGTAATATTTGCACGTGTATTGCAAAGAGACTAATATAAACCTGTCAAGTGAATTGATCAATGCTAAGCCATAATTTTCAAACTTGTTTAAGTCAAAACTTTGTAACTAGGCTGCTCAGAAAATTTGTCAATATGTCTTGATATTGCTCAGTATATTTGTGTCTAGCACAGGCTGGTATGTGAAAGCAACTAACCAATTTTCCTCTAATTTTGCCTGTTACTCGTTCCCATCCCCGCTCCTTGCCTGATATTACCGCGTGGCGCGGCATACCAATAGCAAAATATGAAGTGATGCTCAGTGTTGTGTTGGACCGCCCCAAACATAGCGCTTTGTATTTAACAAAGTGAACTCGCGCTCATTTTACGGTTTTACTTTAGTGCCTTATTGCAGCAGAGATTATGTTTTTAATATTTTATCTATACAAACTTCCTTCTTTCACTCTGTCATTTAGGTGTGTGTGGTAACTACAATGTTGATCATCCTTGGCACTGCTCTATCACAGCTGCGTGCGCTCTGGCAACCCATTCATGGTGAGTCCTGGTGTGTCCTTTCTATCCCCAAACTGGTAACCCTGTATCTTTAAATAATGTGTGTATTGATACACCATCAAGTAGTGATGCTCTTCACCATGTAAAGAGTATTCAATATCTGCACGGCAACCTATCTTACCAATAGGTACCCTTCTTTGTGAGGCGTTGCCTCCCTGTCTTTGTGAAAGTTGTCTGGCTGAGGCGCCAACTGAGGTAACTCACAGATATTACTGCAGTGGGAAAAAGTATTGGTTAGCCTGGTATTCTCCCTTTAAAAAAGATGAGAAAGAAGACATATTCATCATGAAATACCGTCAACTGTTTCAGGCTAAAAATAAAAAAAATCCAAAATTAACAATTTATTCCGCAAATTATGAAATGAAATGTTTGTCAATAACAAAAATTTCTCAGCTGCATATACCCTTTGTTAATGACACAGTCAAGCATTTTCTGAAGTCTTCTGAGCCTCTGCACTGTTGCTGGCTATTTGGCCCATTCTCCATGCAGAATCTCCTCTAGAAGCAGTGATGTTTGGGGCTGTCACTGGCAACTGCTGACTTTCCCTCAAAAATTTTCTATGAGGTTGAATGAGACTGGCAAACCTCCGAACAGCAATGTACCAAGCGTCCTCCTTCGTTGCCGGGCGGTGTGTTTGGGATCATTGTCATGCTGAAAGACCCAGCCGCACTAAACTCTTTCAATGCCCTTGCTGATGGAAGGAGGTTTTCTGCAAAATCTGTTCATTTCTTACTATAATCAGTCCCTTTGCAGAAAAAACAGCCCCAAAAGCATGATGTTTCCCACCCCCATGCTTCACGTAGGTATGGTGTTCTTTTGGATGCAACTCAGCATTCTTTGTCTACTCCAAACAAACGAGGTTGAGTTTTGCAAAGTTCTATTTTTGAGATTTCATCTGATATATGAACATTCTCCCAATCTCTTCTGGATCATCCAAATGCACTCTGCGGGCCTCTGGCGCTGGCCAAGCAGAGGACTTGCGTCTGTCCTGCAGTTTTGAGTCTGGGTGTTACTTTGCTCCCAGCTCTCTGCAGGTCATTCACTAGGTCCCCATGTGGTTCTGGGATTTTTGCTCACCATTCTTGTGATCATTTACTTGCAGTGAATCTTGCGTGGAGCTGAATAGGGGAGATTATCAGTGGTCTTAATATTTCCATTTCTAATAATTTGCTCACAGCTTCTTACCTGTTGCAGATTCAATCTTCCAACCTGGTGCAGATCTACAATTTTGTTTCTGTGTCCTTGACACTCTTTGGTCTTGGCCATAGTGGAGTTTGGAGTGTGACTGTTTGGTGGGTGATACTCTTTATACTGATAACAGAGATTCAAGCAGTGCCTATACGAGTAGCAGTGGAGGACAATGTAAGAAAGAGTTACAACTGTGACCGAAATCTTGCTGACTGAGTAAATGTTATGTGAAATGGTCATAAAAAATATCTACAGTAATGATTTCTGGATTTTCTCAATTTGTGTACCTATATTGGTAGTGCTTTAAGTGGGAGAACTGCACAATTGATATTTGACTAAATACTTTTTCCCCCTTATGTGTGTTGTATAAGTGTAAGATGATAACACCATTATTACGAGTCCGTACAACCCATGTGCCCGTGCTTCTGAACATTTGAGCTTTGCCATAACAGGGGTTAGCCGCTGCCCACCGAAACGTAGTGCAAAAAAAAAAACATGGCCACTTTTTAACGTATGAGGTGACCCATGTTATTTTTGGTATTGCAATGCATTTAATTTCGAGCTGTGACAAGCAAATGAGAATAATTTCTGAAGGCTTTTCTTATACACCTCCAAAGAAGTTTTAATGGGCGTTATCCCACGAGCAAAAGCTGAGCTCGATTCCCCTACTGCAGAACTCCCTAGCATCTGATGAGCCTCCTGCCTCCTTCAGAGAAGATATTATAATTGTCTTCTCTCTCCCTTCACTTTCATGTAGAAGGCTCAGTGTTGTGTCGCAAGTGTACCTATTCCTAATACGGTGGCAACGCTTTTGACCGGAAAGAACACTATATTAATTACACTAAGGAGTATAAGGACACGAACTAATGACTTACAGGTGTGATCGTAATGGCGTCGTGTGCCACTCGTCACGGCAGAGTGATAAACCGGTGACAAGCACTCGAGCCTGTTGGTAACATCGGCACGCTATTACCAATCAAAACGGAGAAGCACTTCGATAGGCAAGCGTGACCATGAAGAAACCCTTTAAAGGGCAATCGTTAACAAATCCCATTTTTGAGTTGTACAGTATCTGCTGTAAGCTATCAGATTAGGTGACTGGGCTGCAGATTCTGTCTGGGCTGCATCATGCCTCAAACTCAATGAGTGTTTACGAAGGCGATAACGTGAGGAAAAAGTATTTGTCCCCCTGCTGATTTTCAATATGATTTGCCCACTAAAGACATGATCAGTCTATAATTTTAATGGTAGGTTTATTTGAACAGTGAGAGACAAATAACAACAAAAAATCCAACACTTCAAAAATGTTATAAATTATTTGCATTTTAATGAAATAAATGTTACCTCTCAATCAGAAAGATTTCTGGCTCCCAGGTGTCTTTTATACAGGTAACGAGCTGATTAGAGACGCAAAAGTGCTCCTAATCTTAACTACCTGTATAAAAACTTGAAGCAATCAATCAGATTCCAACTCTCCCACCATAGCCCAGACCAAAAGCTCTCCAAGGATGTCAGGGACAAGATTGAGACCTACACAAGAGCTGAATGGCTACAAACCATTGCCAAGCAGCTTGGTGAGAAAGGTGACAACAGTTGGTGCGATTATTCGCAAATGAAAAACACAAAATAACGTCAATCTTCGCACAGGGCTCCATGCAGATCTCACCTTGTCAGTTGCAATGATCATGAGAGCGATGAAATCATCCCAAACTACACCAGGAGGTATCTTGTCAATGATCTCAAAGCAGCTGGGACCATAGTCACAAGAAAACAATTGGTAACACACTACGCTGTGAAGGACTGAAATCCTGCAGCGCCCGCCGTCTCCCTCTCAAAAGAAAGCACATATACAGGCCCGTCTGAGTTTGCCCAATGAACATCTGAGCGATTCAGAGAGGCAGGTGAAAGTGTTGTGGTCAGATGAGACCAAAATGGAGCTCTTTGGCATCAACTCAACTCGCCGTGTTTGGAGGAGGAGGAATGCTCCTATACCCCAAAACACCATCCCCACCGTCAAACATGGAGGTGAAACATTGCTCTTTGGGGGTGTTTCTGCTAAGGGGAACCAGGACAACTTCACCGCATCAAAGGAGACGATGGACGGCCACCATATACCGTCAAATCTTAGGTGAAACCTCCTTCCCTCAGCCAGAGCATTGAAAATGGGTGAGTGAGTGGGTATTCCAGCATGACAATGACCCAAACACCTGGCCAAGGCAACAAAGGAGTGGCTCAAGAAGAAGCACAAAATCAGCAGGGGATCAAATACTTTCCCTCACTGTACATTATTATGCCTTAGAAATGGAATCTGGCTCTTCAGAACCATATTCTTAGGGCAGCCCTTAAACTCTTGATTTATCTGCCTTTAAGCAAAATTATTAATTGTGGAGAGAGGGAGAGTGAGAAATTACCTCCAAAGCTATAACCCTCAGATTAAATAATAAACAATTCTGATAACGTAAGATGTGTATCTTGACTATGCTGTGGTGGTGCAATAAGTTTTTATCAAAATGCCTGGTGAGATCTTGTACAGCTGAGAGTACATGAGTCATTTCTCTCCACCTCAACTTAAGCAGGATAAGCCACTATTTCTTCCTTCAGCTTGGCAATCAGGGCCATGTGTAAGCACAAAAACTAACACACAACCCCGTAAAGAGCCGGAGAGAGTGTAAAGTATAGACAAACATATACTTAATAGTTGCTTCAATATTCACTGAGCCTTGGTGTGATGTGATCAAATGGGAAAGGGGGTAGGGTGGGTGGTTTGGGAGCGGGCTTGGCCAAGAAGCCTCTCAGTGCCCATAAAGAAGCGGGTAGAGCGGTTCACAAAGCTGGGCTGGAGTACTGAGGTCACAGCGCCCACTAACACACCACACACAGTGAAACCCACTTACACACACACACAAAACACACAAACCCACTTACATATGCAGCAAACCTCACTATTAAATGCTGGACTACCACTGACTGGAAGGTAAACACAGATTTCATAGAGTGTAGTTTGTGTCTTAAATCGT